>NW_027663695.1:155000-885000 GCF_964034855.1 Anser brachyrhynchus
TGAGGGGTTGCGTAAAGGCTCGGGTTTTTTCGGGTCTAACTCGGGTTCACCTTCTTGTTGCGGTTAGGGTTATGTTTAGGGTTGTTAGGAAAGAGTGAAGACGCAGAGTCCTGTTGAGTGTGGGGTTGCGTAAAGGCTCCCCCAGGGAGTTCAGGTGTACCCAAAGGCTTCCGCTGAGAGCACTTTTTGATGGCAGAAAGTGGCACCGTACGTGTTTTTTCGGGTCTAACTCGGGTTCAGCTTCTTGTTGCGGTTAGGGTTATGTTTAGGGTTGTTAGGAAAGAGTGAAGACGCAGAGTCCTGTTGAGTGTGGGGTTGCGTAAAGGCTCCCCCAGGGAGTTCAGGTGTACCCAAAGGCTTCCGGTGAGAGCACTTTTTGATGGCAGAAAGTGGCACCGTACGTGTTTTTTCGGGTCTAACTCGGGTTGAGCTTCTTGTTGCGGTTAGGGTTATGTTTAGGGTTGTTAGGAAAGAGTGAAGACGCAGAGTCCTGTTGAGTGTGGGGTTGCGTAAAGGCTCCCCCAGGGAGTTCAGGTGTACCCAAAGGCTTCCGCTGAGAGCACTTTTTGATGGCAGAAAGTGGCACCGTACGTGTTTTTTCGGGTCTAACTCGGGTTCAGCTTCTTGTTGCGGTTAGGGTTATGTTTAGGGTTGTTAGGAAAGAGTGAAGACGCAGAGTCCTGTTGAGTGTGGGGTTGCGTAAAGGCTCCCCCAGGGAGTTCAGGTGTACCCAAAGGCTTCCGCTGAGAGCACTTTTTGATGGCAGAAAGTGGCACCGTACGTGTTTTTTCGGGTCTAACTCGGGTTCAGCTTCTTGTTGCGGTTAGGGTTATGTTTAGGGTTGTTAGGAAAGAGTGAAGACGCAGGGTCCTGTTGAGTGTGGGGTTGCGTAAAGGCTCCCCCAGGGAGTTCAGGTGTACCCAAAGGCTTCCGCTGAGAGCACTTTTTGATGGCAGAAAGTGGCACCGTACGTGTTTTTTCGGGTCTAACTCGGGTTGAGCTTCTTGTTCCGGTTAGGCTTATGTTTAGGGTTGTTAGGAAAGAGTGAAGACGCAGAGTCCTGTTGAGTGTGGGGTTGTGTAAAGGCTCCCCCAGGGAGTTCAGGTGTTCCCAAAGGCTTCCGCTGAGAGCACTTTTTGATGGCAGAAAGTGGCACCGTACGTGTTTTTTCGGGTCTAACTCGGGTTCAGCTTCTTGTTGCGGTTAGGGTTATGTTTAGGGTTGTTAGGAAAGAGTGAAGACGCAGAGTCCTGTTGAGTGTGGGGTTGCGTAAAGGCTCCCCCAGGGAGTTCAGGTGTACCCAAAGGCTTCCGCTGAGAGCACTTTTTGATGGCAGAAAGTGGCACCGTACGTGTTTTTTCGGGTCTAACTTGGGTTCAGCTTCTTGTTGCGGTTAGGGTTATGTTTAGGGTTGTTAGGAAAGAGTGAAGACGCAGAGTCCTGTTGAGTGTGGGGTTGCGTAAAGGCTCCCCCAGGGAGTTCAGGTGTACCCAAAGGCTTCCGCTGAGAGCACTTTTTGATGGCAGAAAGTGGCACCGTACGTGTTTTTTCGGGTCTAACTCGGGTTCAGCTTCTTGTTGCGGTTAGGGTTATGTTTAGGGTTGTTAGGAAAGAGTGAAGACGCAGAGTCCTGTTGAGTGCGGGGTTGCGTAAAGGCTCCCCCAGGGAGTTCAGGTGTACCCAAAGGCTTCCGCTGAGAGCACTTTTTGATGGCAGAAAGTGGCACCGTACGTGTTTTTTCGGGTCTAACTCGGGTTCAGCTTCTTGTTGCGGTTAGGGTTATGTTTAGGGTTGTTAGGAAAGAGTGAAGACGCAGAGTCCTGTTGAGTGTGGGGTTGCGTAAAGGCTCCCCCAGGGAGTTCAGGTGTACCCAAAGGCTTCCGCTGAGAGCACTTTTTGATGGCAGAAAGTGGCACCGTACGTGTTTTTTCGGGTCTAACTCGGGTTCAGCTTCTTGTTGCGGTTAGGGTTATGTTTAGGGTTGTTAGGAAAGAGTGAAGACGCAGAGTCCTGTTGAGTGTGCGGTTGCGTAAAGGCTCCCCCAGGGAGTTCAGGTGTACCCAAAGGCTTCCGCTGAGAGCACTTTTTGATGGCAGAAAGTGGCATCGTACGTGTTTTTTCGGGTCTAACTCGGGTTCAGCTTCTTGTTGCGGTTAGGGTTATGTTTAGGGTTGTTAGGAAAGAGCGAAGACGCAGAGTCCTGTTGAGTGTGGGGTTGCGTAAAGGCTCCCCCAGGGAGTTCAGGTGTACCCAAAGGCTTCCGCTGAGAGCACTTTTGGATGGCAGAAAGTGGCACCGTACGTGTTTTTTCGGGTCTAACTCGGGTTCAGCTTCTTGTTGCGGTTAGGGTTATGTTTAGGGTTGTTAGGAAAGAGTGAAGACGCAGAGTCCTGTTGAGTGTGGGGTTGCGTAAAGGCTCCCCCAGGAAGTTCAGGTGTACCCAAAGGCTTCCGCTGAGAGCACTTTTTGATGGCAGAAAGTGGCACCGTACGTGTTTTTTCGGGTCTAACTCGGGTTGAGCTTCTTGTTGCGGTTAGGGTTATGTTTAGGGTTGTTAGGAAAGAGTGAAGACGCAGAGTCCTGTTGAGTGTGGGGTTGCGTAAAGGCTCCCCCAGGGAGTTCAGGTGTACCCAAAGGCTTCCGCTGAGAGCACTTTTTGATGGCAGAAAGTGGCACCGTACGTGTTTTTTCGGGTCTAACTCGGGTTCAGCTTCTTGTTGCGGTTAGGGTTATGTTTAGGGTTGTTAGGAAAGAGCGAAGACGCAGAGTCCTGTTGAGTGTGGGGTTGCGTAAAGGCTCCCCCAGGGAGTTCAGGTGTACCCAAAGGCTTCCGCTGAGAGCACTTTTGGATGGCAGAAAGTGGCACCGTACGTGTTTTTTCGGGTCTAACTCGGGTTCAGCTTCTTGTTGCGGTTAGGGTTATGTTTAGGGTTGTTAGGAAAGAGTGAAGACGCAGAGTCCTGTTGAGTGTGGGGTTGCGTAAAGGCTCCCCCAGGGAGTTCAGGTGTACCCAAAGGCTTCCGCTGAGAGCACTTTTTGATGGCAGAAAGTGGCACCGTACGTGTTTTTTCGGGTCTAACTTGGGTTCAGCTTCTTGTTGCGGTTAGGGTTATGTTTAGGGTTGTTAGGAAAGAGTGAAGACGCAGAGTCCTGTTGAGTGTGGGGTTGCGTAAAGGCTCCCCCAGGGAGTTCAGGTGTACCCAAAGGCTTCCGCTGAGAGCACTTTTTGATGGCAGAAAGTGGCACCGTACGTGTTTTTTCGGGTCTAACTCGGGTTCAGCTTCTTGTTGCGGTTAGGGTTATGTTTAGGGTTGTTAGGAAAGAGTGAAGACGCAGAGTCCTGTTGAGTGTGGGGTTGCGTAAAGGCTCCCCCAGGGAGTTCAGGTGTACCCAAAGGCTTCCGCTGAGAGCACTTTTTGATGGCAGAAAGTGGCACCGTACGTGTTTTTTCGGGTCTAACTCGGGTTCAGCTTCTTGTTGCGGTTAGGGTTATGTTTAGGGTTGTTAGGAAAGAGTGAAGACGCAGAGTCCTGTTGAGTGTGGGGTTGCGTAAAGGCTCCCCCAGGGAGTTCAGGTGTACCCAAAGGCTTCCGCTGAGAGCACTTTTTGATGGCAGAAAGTGGCACCGTACGTGTTTTTTCGGGTCTAACTCGGGTTCAGCTTCTTGTTGCGGTTAGGGTTATGTTTAGGGTTGTTAGGAAAGAGTGAAGACGCAGAGTCCTGTTGAGTGTGGGGTTGCGTAAAGGCTCCCCCAGGGAGTTCAGGTGTACCCAAAGGCTTCCGCTGAGAGCACTTTTTGATGGCAGAAAGTGGCACCGTACGTGTTTTTTCGGGTCTAACTCGGGTTCAGCTTCTTGTTGCGGTTAGGGTTATGTTTAGGGTTGTTAGGAAAGAGTGAAGACGCAGAGTCCTGTTGAGTGCGGGGTTGCGTAAAGGCTCCCCCAGGGAGTTCAGGTGTACCCAAAGGCTTCCGCTGAGAGCACTTTTTGATGGCAGAAAGTGGCACCGTACGTGTTTTTTCGGGTCTAACTCGGGTTCAGCTTCTTGTTGCGGTTAGGGTTATGTTTAGGGTTGTTAGGAAAGAGTGAAGACGCAGAGTCCTGTTGAGTGTGGGGTTGCGTAAAGGCTCCCCCAGGGAGTTCAGGTGTACCCAAAGGCTTCCGCTGAGAGCACTTTTTGATGGCAGAAAGTGGCACCGTACGTGTTTTTTCGGGTCTAACTCGGGTTCAGCTTCTTGTTGCGGTTAGGGTTATGTTTAGGGTTGTTAGGAAAGAGTGAAGACGCAGAGTCCTGTTGAGTGTGGGGTTGCGTAAAGGCTCCCCCAGGGAGTTCAGGTGTACCCAAAGGCTTCCGCTGAGAGCACTTTTTGATGGCAGAAAGTGGCATCGTACGTGTTTTTTCGGGTCTAACTCGGGTTCAGCTTCTTGTTGCGGTTAGGGTTATGTTTAGGGTTGTTAGGAAAGAGCGAAGACGCAGAGTCCTGTTGAGTGTGGGGTTGCGTAAAGGCTCCCCCAGGGAGTTCAGGTGTACCCAAAGGCTTCCGCTGAGAGCACTTTTTGATGGCAGAAAGTGGCACCGTACGTGTTTTTTCGGGTCTAACTCGGGTTCAGCTTCTTGTTGCGGTTAGGGTTATGTTTAGGGTTGTTAGGAAAGAGTGAAGACGCAGAGTCCTGTTGAGTGTGGGGTTGCGTAAAGGCTCCCCCAGGGAGTTCAGGTGTACCCAAAGGCTTCCGCTGAGAGCACTTTTTGATGGCAGAAAGTGGCACCGTACGTGTTTTTTCGGGTCTAACTCGGGTTCAGCTTCTTGTTGCGGTTAGGGTTATGTTTAGGGTTGTTAGGAAAGAGTGAAGACGCAGAGTCCTGTTGAGTGTGGGGTTGCGTAAAGGCTCCCCCAGGGAGTTCAGGTGTACCCAAAGGCTTCCGCTGAGAGCACTTTTGGATGGCAGAAAGTGGCACCGTACGTGTTTTTTCGGGTCTAACTCGGGTTCAGCTTCTTGTTGCGGTTAGGGTTATGTTTAGGGTTGTTAGGAAAGAGTGAAGACGCAGAGTCCTGTTGAGTGTGGGGTTGCGTAAAGGCTCCCCCAGGGAGTTCACGTGTACCCAAAGGCTTCCGCTGAGAGCACTTTTTGATGGCAGAAAGTGGCACCGTACGTGTTTTTTCGGGTCTAACTCGGGTTCAGCTTCTTGTTGCGGTTAGGGTTATGTTTAGGGTTGTTAGGAAAGAGTGAAGACGCAGAGTCCTGTTGAGTGTGGGGTTGCGTAAAGGCTCCCCCAGGGAGTTCAGGTGTACCCAAAGGCTTCCGCTGAGAGCACTTTTTGATGGCAGAAAGTGGCACCGTACGTGTTTTTTCGGGTCTAACTCGGGTTCAGCTTCTTGTTGCGGTTAGGGTTATGTTTAGGGTTGTTAGGAAAGAGCGAAGACGCAGAGTCCTGTTGAGTGTGGGGTTGCGTAAAGGCTCCCCCAGGGAGTTCAGGTGTACCCAAAGGCTTCCGCTGAGAGCACTTTTTGATGGCAGAAAGTGGCACCGTACGTGTTTTTTCGGGTCTAACTCGGGTTCAGCTTCTTGTTGCGGTTAGGGTTATGTTTAGGGTTGTTAGGAAAGAGCGAAGACGCAGAGTCCTGTTGAGTGTGGGGTTGCGTAAAGGCTCCCCCAGGGAGTTCAGGTGTACCCAAAGGCTTCCGCTGAGAGCACTTTTTGATGGCAGAAAGTGGCACCGTACGTGTTTTTTCGGGTCTAACTCGGGTTCAGCTTCTTGTTGCGGTTAGGGTTATGTTTAGGGTTGTTAGGAAAGAGCGAAGACGCAGAGTCCTGTTGAGTGTGGGGTTGCGTAAAGGCTCCCCCAGGGAGTTCAGGTGTACCCAAAGGCTTCCGCTGAGAGCACTTTTTGATGGCAGAAAGTGGCACCGTACGTGTTTTTTCGGGTCTAACTCGGGTTCAGCTTCTTGTTGCGGTTAGGGTTATGTTTAGGGTTGTTAGGAAAGAGTGAAGACGCAGAGTCCTGTTGAGTGTGGGGTTGCGTAAAGGCTCCCCCAGGGAGTTCAGGTGTACCCAAAGGCTTCCGCTGAGAGCACTTTTTGATGGCAGAAAGTGGCACCGTACGTGTTTTTTCGGGTCTAACTCGGGTTCAGCTTCTTGTTGCGGTTAGGGTTATGTTTAGGGTTGTTAGGAAAGAGTGAAGACGCAGAGTCCTGTTGAGTGTGGGGTTGCGTAAAGGCTCCCCCAGGGAGTTCAGGTGTACCCAAAGGCTTCCGCTGAGAGCACTTTTTGATGGCAGAAAGTGGCACCGTACGTGTTTTTTCGGGTCTAACTCGGGTTCAGCTTCTTGTTGCGGTTAGGGTTATGTTTAGGGTTGTTAGGAAAGAGTGAAGACGCAGAGTCCTGTTGAGTGTGGGGTTGCGTAAAGGCTCCCCCAGGGAGTTCAGGTGTACCCAAAGGCTTCCGCTGAGAGCACTTTTTGATGGCAGAAAGTGGCACCGTACGTGTTTTTTCGGGTCTAACTCGGGTTCAGCTTCTTGTTGCGGTTAGGGTTATGTTTAGGGTTGTTAGGAAAGAGTGAAGACGCAGAGTCCTGTTGAGTGTGGGGTTGCGTAAAGGCTCCCCCAGGGAGTTCAGGTGTACCCAAAGGCTTCCGCTGAGAGCACTTTTGGATGGCAGAAAGTGGCACCGTACGTGTTTTTTCGGGTCTAACTCGGGTTCAGCTTCTTGTTGCGGTTAGGGTTATGTTTAGGGTTGTTAGGAAAGAGTGAAGACGCAGAGTCCTGTTGAGTGTGGGGTTGCGTAAAGGCTCCCCCAGGGAGTTCAGGTGTACCCAAAGGCTTCCGCTGAGAGCACTTTTTGATGGCAGAAAGTGGCACCGTACGTGTTTTTTCGGGTCTAACTCGGGTTCAGCTTCTTGTTGCGGTTAGGGTTATGTTTAGGGTTGTTAGGAAAGAGTGAAGACGCAGAGTCCTGTTGAGTGTGGGGTTGCGTAAAGGCTCCCCCAGGGAGTTCAGGTGTACCCAAAGGCTTCCGCTGAGAGCACTTTTTGATGGCAGAAAGTGGCACCGTACGTGTTTTTTCGGGTCTAACTCGGGTTCAGCTTCTTGTTGCGGTTAGGGTTATGTTTAGGGTTGTTAGGAAAGAGTGAAGACGCAGAGTCCTGTTGAGTGTGGGGTTGCGTAAAGGCTCCCCCAGGGAGTTCAGGTGTACCCAAAGGCTTCCGCTGAGAGCACTTTTTGATGGCAGAAAGTGGCACCGTACGTGTTTTTTCGGGTCTAACTCGGGTTCAGCTTCTTGTTGCGGTTAGGGTTATGTTTAGGGTTGTTAGGAAAGAGTGAAGACGCAGAGTCCTGTTGAGTGTGGGGTTGCGTAAAGGCTCCCCCAGGGAGTTCGGGTGTACCCAAAGGCTTCCGCTGAGAGCACTTTTTGATGGCAGAAAGTGGCACCGTACGTGTTTTTTCGGGTCTAACTCGGGTTCAGCTTCTTGTTGCGGTTAGGGTTATGTTTAGGGTTGTTAGGAAAGAGTGAAGACGCAGAGTCCTGTTGAGTGTGGGGTTGCGTAAAGGCTCCCCCAGGGAGTTCAGGTGTACCCAAAGGCTTCCGCTGAGAGCACTTTTTGATGGCAGAAAGTGGCACCGTACGTGTTTTTTCGGGTCTAACTCGGGTTCAGCTTCTTGTTGCGGTTAGGGTTATGTTTAGGGTTGTTAGGAAAGAGTGAAGACGCAGAGTCCTGTTGAGTGTGGGGTTGCGTAAAGGCTCCCCCAGGGAGTTCAGGTGTACCCAAAGGCTTCCGCTGAGAGCACTTTTGGATGGCAGAAAGTGGCACCGTACGTGTTTTTTCGGGTCTAACTCGGGTTCAGCTTCTTGTTGCGGTTAGGGTTATGTTTAGGGTTGTTAGGAAAGAGTGAAGACGCAGAGTCCTGTTGAGTGTGCGGTTGCGTAAAGGCTCCCCCAGGGAGTTCAGGTGTACCCAAAGGCTTCCGCTGAGAGCACTTTTTGATGGCAGAAAGTGGCATCGTACGTGTTTTTTCGGGTCTAACTCTGGTTCAGCTTCTTGTTGCGGTTAGGGTTATGTTTAGGGTTGTTAGGAAAGAGTGAAGACGCAGAGTCCTGTTGAGTGTGGGGTTGCGTAAAGGCTCCCCCAGGGAGTTCAGGTGTACCCAAAGGCTTCCGCTGAGAGCACTTTTTGATGGCAGAAAGTGGCACCGTACGTGTTTTTTCGGGTCTAACTCGGGTTCAGCTTCTTGTTGCGGTTAGGGTTATGTTTAGGGTTGTTAGGAAAGAGTGAAGACGCAGAGTCCTGTTGAGTGTGGGGTTGCGTAAAGGCTCCCCCAGGGAGTTCAGGTGTACCCAAAGGCTTCCGCTGAGAGCACTTTTTGATGGCAGAAAGTGGCACCGTACGTGTTTTTTCGGGTCTAACTCGGGTTCAGCTTCTTGTTGCGGTTAGGGTTATGTTTAGGGTTGTTAGGAAAGAGTGAAGACGCAGAGTCCTGTTGAGTGTGGGGTTGCGTAAAGGCTCCCCCAGGGAGTTCAGGTGTACCCAAAGGCTTCCGCTGAGAGCACTTTTTGATGGCAGAAAGTGGCACCGTACGTGTTTTTTCGGGTCTAACTCGGGTTCAGCTTCTTGTTGCGGTTAGGGTTATGTTTAGGGTTGTTAGGAAGAGCGAAGACGCAGAGTCCTGTTGAGTGTGGGGTTGCGTAAAGGCTCCCCCAGGGAGTTCAGGTGTACCCAAAGGCTTCCGCTGAGAGCACTTTTTGATGGCAGAAAGTGGCACCGTACGTGTTTTTTCGGGTCTAACTCGGGTTGAGCTTCTTGTTGCGGTTAGGGTTATGTTTAGGGTTGTTAGGAAAGAGTGAAGACGCAGAGTCCTGTTGAGTGTGGGGTTGCGTAAAGGCTCCCCCAGGGAGTTCAGGTGTACCCAAAGGCTTCCGCTGAGAGCACTTTTGGATGGCAGAAAGTGGCACCGTACGTGTTTTTTCGGGTCTAACTCGGGTTCAGCTTCTTGTTGCGGTTAGGGTTATGTTTAGGGTTGTTAGGAAAGAGTGAAGACGCAGAGTCCTGTTGAGTGTGGGGTTGCGTAAAGGCTCCCCCAGGGAGTTCAGGTGTACCCAAAGGCTTCCGCTGAGAGCACTTTTTGATGGCAGAAAGTGGCACCGTACGTGTTTTTTCGGGTCTAACTCGGGTTCAGCTTCTTGTTGCGGTTAGGCTTATGTTTAGGGTTGTTAGGAAAGAGTGAAGACGCAGAGTCCTGTTGAGTGTGGGGTTGCGTAAAGGCTCCCCCAGGGAGTTTAAGTGTACCCAAAGGCTTCCGCTGAGAGCACTTTTTGATGGCAGAAAGTGGCACCGTACGTGTTTTTTCGGGTCTAACTCGGGTTCAGCTTCTTGTTGCGGTTAGGGTTATGTTTAGGGTTGTTAGGAAAGAGTGAAGACGCAGAGTCCTGTTGAGTGTGGGGTTGCGTAAAGGCTCCCCCAGGGAGTTCAGGTGTACCCAAAGGCTTCCGCTGAGAGCACTTTTTGATGGCAGAAAGTGGCACCGTACGTGTTTTTTCGGGTCTAACTCGGGTTCAGCTTCTTGTTGCGGTTAGGGTTATGTTTAGGGTTGTTAGGAAAGAGTGAAGACGCAGAGTCCTGTTGAGTGTGGGGTTGCGTAAAGGCTCCCCCAGGGAGTTCAGGTGTACCCAAAGGCTTCCGCTGAGAGCACTTTTTGATGGCAGAAAGTGGCACCGTACGTGTTTTTTCGGGTCTAACTCGGGTTCAGCTTCTTGTTGCGGTTAGGGTTATGTTTAGGGTTGTTAGGAAAGAGTGAAGACGCAGAGTCCTGTTGAGTGTGGGGTTGCGTAAAGGCTCCCCCAGGGAGTTCAGGTGTACCCAAAGGCTTCCGCTGAGAGCACTTTTTGATGGTAGGAAGTGGCACCGTACGTGTTTTTTCGGGTCTAACTCGGGTTGAGCTTCTTGTTGCGGTTAGGGTTATGTTTAGGGTTGTTAGGAAAGAGTGAAGACGCAGAGTCCTGTTGAGTGTGGGGTTGCGTAAAGGCTCCCCCAGGGAGTTCAGGTGTACCCAAAGGCTTCCGCTGAGAGCACTTTTGGATGGCAGAAAGTGGCACCGTACGTGTTTTTTCGGGTCTAACTCGGGTTGAGCTTCTTGTTGCGGTTAGGGTTGTGTTTAGGGTTGTTAGGAAAGAGTGAAGACGCAGAGTCCTGTTGAGTGTGGGGTTGCGTAAAGGCTTCCCCCAGGGAGTTCAGGTGTACCCAAAGGCTTCCGCTGAGAGCACTTTTTGATGGCAGAAAGTGGCACCGTATGAAAAAATATGCATCCCGCATGAAAAATGAAAAATGGCACCCGCATGAAAAAATAGCTCTGAGCCCCCCTCCCCCCGAACCCGTCCCCCCCCCGGGGGGCCCCCCCTTTTGGCACTGCCCCGCCCCCCCCTTCCTGAGTCAGAGACCCCCCCCCAAAACGGGGGGCAGCACCCCCCCGCCCCCCAAAACAACCCCAGAGATAATGACGGGGGGGGGATTGCACCAATCCCAGGAGAGGGGGGGAGGGTCATGAATCAGTAATGAGGTGTAATTAGTAATTAGGGGGGAGCTCATTACAGCACAGCCCAGGGGATGGGGGGGGGGGGCTGGAGACTCCCCCCCCCAAGCATGAGGCAAAGGGACACCCCCCCCCCAAAACATGCAGCCACTTTGGGGGGGGGGGAGGGAAGAGAGGAGCGGCCAGGGAGCAATTAGTCCTCATTTGCATATCATTTGCATAGGGGTCATTGCATAAGGCTCCCGACACGCTTTTTTTTGGGGGGGGGCGGGGGGGGGGCGGCACGGGGTGGACCCCAGCCCGCAGGCTGCTTTGCATAGAGGCCACGGGGCCAGCAGGCCCCCCCCCCCGCAGCAAGCGCTTGGGGGGGGGGCAGGGCAAGGGGAGGGAAGGCAGAATTCTGTTAATTAGGGTTTTTTTTGGGGGGGTGGGTTTGTTTTTTGATTTTTTTTGCATATAACCATAAATATCAGCGGTACAGACATGCAGACATGCTGGCTCAGGAAATGGCACCCCCCCCCCCCCCAAACTGCCCCCCAGGAGGCCCCTGAGGGGGGGCAGCAGCGAGGAGGGGGCGGTCCTGACCCCCCCCATCCCCGGGGGAGGCCAAGGCCAGGTGTGGGGGAGGGGAGATGTTTCTGGCCTGGTCCTGTTGCCATGGAAACGAAGCCTGGCTTCGCAGTAGGGGCTCCAGCCTGGTCCTGTTGCCATGGAAACGCAGCCTGGCCTAGCAACCCAGGCTCAGGCCTGCTCTGATTGCCATGGAAACAAAGTCTCAGCCACTGCCCTACTCCCATTTCCATGGAAACACAAAAAAATGGGGCCAGGCCTAGCCCTGTCACCATGGAAACGCAGCCTGGCCTTGCAGTTGGACGAGGCCCGGTCCTGTTGCCATAGAAACGAAGCCTGACTTCGCAGTGGAGCCAGGCCCCCCCCCCCCCCCCCAAGTCCCCCCGGGGGGGGCCAGTGCCACCATTTGGGGGGGGACAGAGGGGACACCCCGGCGGTGGCCCTACCTCCACCGTCGTCCTCCGCCATCGGGGTGCCCAGCGGCTCCAATTATTGCTTGTAGGGGGAAGGAGCCCGGGGGGGGGGCACAGAAAGGGGGAGGAGGGGCACTGGGGGGGGACACACAAGAGGGGGGAGGAGGGTTTGGGGAGGGGGGACAAAAAGAAGACAAAGGGGGGGGGAGGGGACACAGCGGGGACAGGGGATGTGGAGGAGGGAGGACGGAGGTGGGGGGGATTTGGGGTTTGTGGGGATTTGGGGGACACAGACGGGGTGAGGCGGACACCACGTAGGGGGACCAAAACAAAAAAAGGAGACGGGGACAAGGGGCACGGGGCAGGGGGTGACAAAACACGGCCAGGGTACGGGGCCGGGGAGGGGGGCCGCTCCCCAAGTCCTGAGTGATCACGGGGGGGGGGGGACGGGGACACCCCCAGCCCCCCCGCTGGGGCCGGGGACAATCGGCCCCAAATCGGGGGGGACGCTCCAAGAAAGTGCGGTGCAGCCAAGTCCAGGTGATGTCGCCGGGGGTCCCCGTCCCCCCCGGTTCACAGTCAATGTGGGGACACCCCCCCCCCCCCAACACCCCTGTTTTCCTTTGGGGGGGGGGGGGGGGGGGGCGTTCCCATAGTGCCATTTTGAGGACATCACTCCCTGTTTTGGGGTGTGCCACTTTGCCACTGATTTTGTTTGTTTTTACCACTTCACCCCATTTTCTGCCCAAACCCCCTGGCACTGGGGGGCTGGAAAAGGGGGGGGTGCAGGTGCCCCCCCCTTAAAGGATGGAGGGGGATGGGGGAGCGGGGTCGCCGGGGGGGCCCTGGGGAGCCGAAAGGGGGGGCCGCCGGTGCCACCCGCACCCCTGTGATGCTGTTGAGGCTCCGTGACTTCTCGTAGCCTTGGGGGGAGAAAAAGATGGGGGGGTGTCAGTGTCGGGGGGTGCACCCAAACCCCCTCCTGGGACCCCAAAACCCCCTGGGACCCCCCCAAACACACCAGAACCCCCCCCCCAAACCCCGGTCTCTACGCCCCCAACCCTGGAGTTCTGGAACCCCCAGAACACCAGGACCCCCCCAGGAGTTGGGAACCCCCCCAGGGGGTTAGGGGGGGTAAAAAAAGGGGGGGGGGGGGGGGGACAGACAATGCCATGCGGGGACAGACAAATGCACATGCACAAAGCTGGCCAAACACCGCGGGGGGGGGGGGGGGGCACGACACTGAGGGGAGGGCACGGTCAGGCTATGGGGGGGCTTCATCTCCCCAACACCCTCCCCCTGACCCCCCCGCGCTGACCTGCGGCGCCGTCTGAGGTCTCAGGCGGTGACGAGCGCTGGGGACAAAAGGGGACACGATGTCACCCCCGGGGGGGGCCGGACCCCCCCCTCCAAAAAAAAAACCCTTCCTAGAGACCCCCCCACGTGGGGACCCTTGCACGGGGATGGCGGCGCCCCAGGCAGCCCCGCTGCTTGCACGCGCGTGTGCAAGGAGCACCCAGAGCCCCCCGCGCGGGGGGTCTGTGCAAGCCATGTGTCCCCCCACCTCCCTGAGACCCCCCCCCCAAAAAAAAATATGGGTTCCCAGTTCTCCCAGTTTGGGGACGAGGCCAGCACCCAGTACAGGGGCTGGGAGGGACCCAGGCATTTTGGGGGGGGGGGCACAACACATGCTGGGGGGGGTGCAACTGGGAAGGCAAATTGGGGGGGGGGGGGTCAAGGGGAAATGGGCGGCATTGGGGTGTTTTGGGGGGGGATTAAGGGGGCTGGGAGTGTCCCAAAAGGAAGGACACGGGGTTGGGGGGGGGGCACAGGGGGTATTATGGCACCCTATGGTGGGGGGGATCGGTGGGTGAGAGGGGGTCCTGCCCAGCACCCACCTTTGCGGAGGGGCCCCTCGGGGGGGGGGCGCGTAGTCGGGGCCCAGCAGGAAGCAGGCGCGGTCCCGGCCGCAGCGCTCGCGGCCCCCCCCCGCAGGCCCCCCCCGCTCCTCGGGGGACAGGGGCTGCTCGATGGGGGGGCAGTCCTCCTGCGCCAGCGCTGCGCGGCCCGCCTCCCCGTTGGGGCGAGCCTCTGGGGGGGGGACATAATGCCATTGGGGGGGGGGGACAAGAGCCCCCCAATTTCAGCCCACAACCCCCACAAAAATTGCAACCCCCAAACCCTAAATTTCAGCCTTTCAGCCCACAAGCCCCCTCAGTTTCAGCCCCCCTAACCCCCAATTTCAGCCCCCACCCCCCCAAAATTTCATCCCCAATTTCAGCCCCCAAACTCCTCCCATTTCAGCCCCAGATTTCAGCCCCCACCCCCCCTAAATTTCTATCCCCAACCCTCACAAATTTCAGCCCCCAAATTTCATCTCCAATTTCAGGCCTCAAACCCCCTCAATTTCAGCTCCCAAGCCCTAAACTTCAGCCCCAATTTCAACCCCCAACTCCCCCTCAATTTCAGCCACAATTTCAGCCCCCCAAACCCCCAAAACTTCAGACCACAAGCCCCCCAAATTTAATCCCCTGACCCCTAAATTTCAGCCCCCGAAGACCCAAAATTTCAACCCCCAACCCCCCAAATTTCAGCCCCCAAATCCCCCAAATTTCAGCCCCCTAAACCCCTAAAATTTAACCCTCCAAACCCCTATATTTCAGCCCCCAAAGACCCAAACTTTCAACCCCCAAACCCTCAAAATTTAACCCCCTAAGACCCTAAATTTCAGCCCTCAACCCCCCAAAATTTAACCCCCCAACCCCCCAAAATTTCAGCCCCCAAAGAACCCAAAATGTAACCCCCCAAACTCCTAAATTTCAGCCCCCAAACCCCCAAAATTTCAGCACCCAAAGACCCAAATTTCACCACTCCCCCCGCCCCCCCCCCCCCCAAAAAAAAATCCGGCCCCCACTCACCCGCCCGGTTGATCTCCACCACCTCCTCCTGTGCCAAGGGGCAGGCGTCGCGGGCCGGGGGTCTCCGGGGGGGCCGGGGGCTGCCGGGCGGGTTTTGGGCTGCGGGCTGGGGGGCCGCAGCGGCGGTGGGGGCCGCAGGGGGGCCGTAACCGGGCGAACCGGGCTGGGGGGGCCGCGGGATATGCTTGTTCTTCTTCTTGGGCAGCTTCTGCTTGGCCATGGCCAAAGAGTAGTACATGCCGAAGTTGTTGACAATGACGGGGACGGGCATGGCGATGGTGAGGACCCCCGCCAGGGCGCACAGGGCCCCCACCAGCATCCCCGACCACGTCATGGGGTACATGTCCCCGTAGCCCAGCGTCGTCATCGTCACCACCGCCCACCAGAAGCCGATGGGGATGTTCTTGAAGTAGGTGTGCCGGCTCCCCGTCACGTCGTCGGGGTCGGCGCCGATGCGCTCGGCGTAGTAGATCATGGTGGCGAAGATGAGGACGCCCAGCGCGAGGAAGATGACGAGGAGCAGGAACTCGTTGGTGCTGGCCCGCAGCGTGTGGCCCAGCACCCGCAGCCCCACAAAGTGCCGCGTCAGCTTGAAGATGCGCAGGATGCGGACGAAGCGGACGACGCGCAGGAAGCCCAGCACGTCCTTGGCCGCCTTGGAGGAGAGGCCCCGCAGCCCGACCTCCAGGTAGAAGGGCAAGATGGCCACGAAGTCGATGATGTTGAGGCTGCTCTTGACGAAATCCCGCTTGTCCGGGCAGAAGCTGACGCGCATGAGGAACTCGAAGGTGAACCAGACCACGCAGGTGCCCTCCACGTAGGTGAGGAAGGGCTCGGTCTCCACCTCCACTGCCACCTGCGTCCCCGTCCCGTTGCCCACCGCCACTGTCTCCGTCTTGTTGATGACCCGGTTGAAGGCCTCGTGGGTCTCCAGGCAGAAGGTGGTGATGGAGATGAGGATGAAGAAGAGCGAGGCAAAGGCCACGTACTGCGGGGAGGAAGGGTGGGGGGAGTGAGAGGGGGTCCCGAGACCCTCGACCCCAATAAAATGCCCCCTGACCCCAAAAAACCACCCCCCGACCCCAATAAACCGTGGAGGAAACCACGGGGAGGACCACAGAGGAAGGTGGTGGCGATGAAGAGGAGGCAGAGGAAGACAGAGGCTGTAGCCTGGTGAGGGAGAAAGCCTGAAAATCAATGGAGGGCACAAAAAAATTGATGGGGGGGCCAAAAACCAATTGGGGGGACCATGGAGGAAGGTGGTGATGAGGATGAGGAGGCAGAAAAAGATGGAGGCTGCAGCCCTATGAGGGAGGAAACCTGAAAAAACAATGGAAGACCCCCCAAGAAACTGATGTGGGGCCCCAAAAAACAATGAGGCCTTAAAAAATGATCGGGAGACCCTGAAAATTTGATGGGGGTCCCAAGAAATAGATGGGGGGGGCACAGAAAGGCAGGAGAAGCACAGCAGGAGGCAATGGAGATGAGGATGAAGAGGAGCGAGGCGAAGGCCACGTACTGTGGGGAGGAAGGGTGGGGGGTGAGAGGGGGTCCTGAGACCTCTAACCCCAATAAATGCCCCTACAACCCCAATAAACCACCCCCTGGCCCCAACAAGCCACGGGGAAGACCATGGAGGAAGGTGGTGAAGATGAGGAGGAGGCAGAAGAAGATGGAGGAAGCCTGAAAAAACAACGGAGGGCACAAAAAAATTGCTGGGGGGGGGCCCAAAAAATGATGGGGGCCTCAAAAACCAACAGGGAGACCCTCAAAAAATGGATGGGGGCCCCAATAAACGATGGGAGGACCCCAAAAACCAATGGGGGGGCCCACAGAGAGGTAGGGGGAGCAGAGCAGGAGGTGACAAGGATGAGGATGAAGAGGAGCGAGGCGAAGGCCAAGCACTGTGGGGAGGAAGGGCGGGGGGTGAGAGGAGGTCCCGAGACCCCCGACCCCAATAAAACGCCTCCCCCCGACCCCAATAACCCCCCCCCCCCGGCCCCAATAAACCAACGGGGGGACCACAGGGGAAGGTGGTGATGAGGAGGAGGAGGAGGAAGATGAAGGCCACGGCCCTAGGAGAGAGGGGGCCCAAAAAAATCGATGGGGGCGGGGGGACAACAAATCCAGGCTCCCCCCACAGACGAGGGGGGGAGCGCAGGAGGTGGTGAGGAAGAGGAGGGAGGATGAAGGCCACAAAATGCAGGGGGGGCAATAAATGGGGGGGGGGGGGCAATAAATGGGGGGGGGGGGGGGCAACCAAAGCATCTGGGCCCTGGCCTAAATATTGGGGGGGGGGGGGGGAATAAGGACAAGGGGGGAGGGATGTAGGGCAGGACAAGGAGGGGGACACAGGGGACGGTATTTTTGGGACGGGGGGGGCACAGAGGGATGGGAGGGCACGGGGAGGATGTAGGGCAGGTGCAGGAACGCAGGGGGGGATGTAGGGCAGGCGGGGGGGGCCTGCGGCGAGGGGGGGGGGACGGGATGGGAAGGATGTAGGGCACGCGGGGGGGGGACCATGGGTGGGGGGGGGGAGTGGGCCAGGAGGGGGGAGGGGGGCACCGCAGTGCAGTCCCGCTCCCCCCCCCCCCCCGGCCCCGCTCTGCTGCGGCAGGATCGGGGCCAGCTCCCGCCGGTGCTGCCAAGCCCCCGGGGGGGGGCCGCTATTTCCAGCCCCCCCCCCGCCGATTCCACAGCCCAGCCCCCAACTCCGTGTCCCCCTGTCACCCTCTGTCCCCCCCCCCTCCATGTCCCGCAGTGTCCCCGGTGCCCCCCCCTGCAGCGCTGCAGTGTCCCTGCGCTCCCCCCCACCGTGTCCCCAACCCCTCACAGCCCCCCCGGGACCCCCCTCACGACCCCCCCCAGTTCCTTCAGAGACCCCTCAGCCCCCCCAATTCCTTCAGAACCCCCTCAGATGCCCCCCCCCCAACCAGGCTCCCCAATTCCTTCATCCTTCACAGACCCCCCCAAGGACCCCCTCTGCCCCCCCCAAGTCCTTCGGAGCCCCTCCAGCCCCCCCCCAGGACCCCCCTAATTCCTTCAGAGCCCCTCCAGAGCCCCCCTAGCTCCCCTCAGGACCCTCCCTCGGTTCCCCAATTCCTTCAGAGTCCCCCCCAGGTCCCCTTAGGACCCCCCCCCTGGTCCTTCAAAGCCCCCCCAGCCCCCTCTAGGTCCCCTCAGGACACCCCCCAGCCCCCTCTAGGTCCCTTCAGACGCCCTCAGGATCCCCCCCCACCCTCCCCAGGACCCCCTTTAAGTCCTTCAGAGCCCCTCCAGCCCCCCCTAGGTCCCCCCAGGACCCCCCCACCCCCCTCCAAGCCCCCTCTATCCACCCCCAATCCCTTCGGAGCCCTCTCAGATGCCCCCCCCCCCATTCCTCCAAAGCCCTCTATCCCCCTCCCCACTCCCCCTAGCCCCCTCCTCACCCCCCCAGCCCCCTCCTCAGCCCACCCTTCCCCTCCCGCCCCTGCCATCCCCCTTCTCACTCCTCCTAGCCCCCTCCTCAGCCTCCCTAGCTCCCACTATCCCCCTCCCCAATCCCCCTAGCCCCCTCCCCATTCCCGCCATCCCCCTCCTCGCCCCCCCAGCCCCCTCCCCATTCCCTCCCCGCTCCCCCAGCCCCCTCCCCGCTCCCCCTCATCCCCCTCCCCATCCCCTCCTTGCCCCCCTAGCCCCCTCCTCGCCCCCCCAGCCCCCTTCCCATCCCCTCCTCGCTCCCCCAGCCCCCTTCCCATCCCCTCCTCGCTCCCCCAGCCCCCCCCCCGGTCCCCCTCATCCCCCTCCCCATCCCCTTCTCGCCCCCATAGCCCCCCCCTCGCCCCCTCCCCATCCTACCCTGGCCATGCGGGACGAGTAGGGATCCTCGAAGAGCGCCCAGACGCGGGGCCGCCACCGCCGCCACCAGCCCCCCGGGCGCCCCTCGTCCAGGCACAGCCGCTTCAGCTCCGCTCCCCCCGCCGCCTCCCCTCCGCCGCTTCCTCCACCTCCTCCTCCTCCTCCTCCTCCTCCTCCTCCCTCCCCGCCGCCGGGCTCCGGGCTCTCGAAGCTGTCGAGGGCCTCCTCGGCGTCGCGGTGCTGCCGGTAGTTCATCCAGCAGCACGCCTCCACGTCGGTCTCGTCGATGCCCCAGAAGGCCAGCTCCTCCTCGAAGAGGGGCCCGCACACGTCAGCGGGGCAGTGCAGCTTCCCGGTGCGGTAGTAGTTGAGCACGTAGGCGAAGACGGCCGGGTGCCGGTCGAAGAAGAACTCCCCCGCCGCCGCATCGTAATCGAACCGGGCGGCGGCGCCGGGCTCCGCCAGCCCGGCCAGGCGGGTGCCGGGCAGGGTCTGCAGGGTGCTGCGGTACGTCTCGTGCCGCACGCCGCCCACGTTGATCACCACCTTGGCTCGTTCCGCCTGCCACCCCATGGCGGGGCCGCCGCCCGACGGCCCGGCCCCGGGCCCGGCCCCGGCTTCGCTCCCGGCGCCGGCTTCGGAGCCGACTCCGCTCCCGGCCGCCGCCGCCGCCACCGGAGCGGCGGCTGCCGCATCCCCGCGGCCGCGCCGGCGCCGCCTGCTTCGCGCCGGCGCGCCTCTGGCCACGCCCCCGGCCACGCCCCCTCGGCCGCGGCCACGCCCCCCGGACACGCCCCCGGCCACGCCCCCTCTGCCGCCGCCACGCCCCCGGCCACGCCCCCGGCCACGCCCCCATCGGCCGCCGCCTCGCCCCCTCCCGCCCCGGCTCCCCGCAGCCGCCGAGGCCCCGCCCACACGGCCCCGCCCCCGCGTTGAGGCCCCGCCCGCAGGCGCGCTCAGGCTCCGCCCACGCGGAGGGGAAGGGGAGGGGGAAGGGAAAGCGGGAGGGGTGGGGGGTGCGGGGGGGGAACTGGGAGCACTGGGACGTACTGGGAGACGCACTGGGAAGGAACTGGGAGCACTGGGGGCTACTGGGAGACTTACTAGGAAGGGACTGGGAGCACTGGGGGCTACTGGGAGTCACTGGGAGACCTACTGGGAAGGCACTGGGAGCACTGGGGCTTACTGGGGGCTACTAGGAGCTACTGGAAAGGCACTGGGAGCACTGGGAGACTTAGTACAAAGGAACTGGAATCACTAAGGGCTACTGGGAGGCTTACTAGAAAGGAACCGGGATCACTAGGGGCTACTGGGTGTTACTGGGAGCTACTGGGAAGGCACCGGGGGCTACTGGGAAGGCACCGGGGGCTACTGGGAAGGCACTGGGGGCTACTGGGAAGGCACTGGGGGGGACACACACACACACACTGCCAGGGAGCCCCCGGAGCAGAGCCTTTATTGGCGGCACCGGGAGCCGTACTGGGAGCACTGGGCCGTACTGGGAGCACTGGGCCGTACTGGGAGCGCCGGGTCAGGTGCTGGGCGCCAGCCCCACGCGCTGGTGGTCGCGGTCGAAGACGGCGTAGTGCCGGGCCAGGAAGACGTCGCCCAGGATCCAGAGGGGGCCGGCGGGGGGGGGCACGTCCAGCGCCATGAAGCCGCTCACGCAGGTGGGGGCGCCCCACTGCGACACCTGGGGGGCACAGGGGGGGTCGGGGGGGGCACGGGAGGGTGTGGGGGGGTGGGGGGGGGTCATAGGGGGCATTGGGGGGTGGGGACATGGGGGGGGCACGGGGGGGTCGTGGGGGGGGCGTAGAAGGGACATGGGGGGTGGGGGGGGTTGGGAGGGGACGTGGGGGGGCGTGGGGGGGACATGGAAAGGACATGGGGGGCGTTGGGGGATGTGGGGGACATGGGGGGAGCGTGTGGGGGGGGTCAGGACACAGGAGGGACATGGGGGGGGCATGGGGGGGCATGGGAGACATGGGGGATGTGGGGGGGGTGGGGATGTGGGGGGGTTGGGGACGTGGGGGGCATGGGGGGGACATGGGGGGGATGTGGGGGGGGTGTGGGGCGTGGGGGGGGCATGGGGGGATTGGGGGATTAGGGGACACATGGGGGGGTTGGGGATGTGGGGAGACATGGGGGGGGCCACGGGGGGGCCACATGGGGGGGCACCCACCTGCAGCACGTAGTGCTGGGGGCCGAGGGTGAACTCGCGCCCCCCCAGGACGAAGGTGACGTTGGGCAGGGAGGGCACCTTGTCACAGTCCAGCAGGTACTGGGGGGCACGGGGGGGGACAGCGCCCAGCTGGAGGGACGTGCCCCCCCCCCGAACCCCAGGGACCCCCCCAGCCCCCCTCAAAACCCCCCAGAACACCCTCAGCCCCCCCCCCAGCACCCCCTCAGCCCACCCCCAATTCCCCCCCATAACCCCATCCCCCCCCCAAACCCCCCCAGGACCCCCCCCACATCCCCCCCAACCCCCCAGGACCCCTCCCAACCCCCCCCCAAGCCCCCCAGAACTCCCCCAACCCCCCCCAAGTCTCCCCATACCCCCCTGATACCCCCCCAGATCGCCCCCAGGACCCCTCCCAATCCCCCCCCTCCCCTAACCCCCAGCCCCCCCCCCGGCCCCCTACCTGCCCCCCCAGGGCGCGGGTGCCCCCCAGGGCGCGGTGCAGGGCGGCCACGTCCGCGCTGGGGCCGGTGACCAGTGACGTCCCCGTGTCCACGATGGCCTCGCAGCCCCCCCGGCACAGGGGGGGGTCCCGGCACCCCAAAGCCCCCGGGGCCCCCACCGACACCCTGCGGGGGGGGTGGGGGAGGCGTTGGGGGGGGGGGCCAGGGGGTATTTGGGGGGGGAACGGGCGTTGGGGGTGCCAGGGGGTGGTTGGGGGGGGATTTGGGGGGGCTGTTAGGGGTTGGGGGGGCAGTTGGGGGGTGTTGGGGGGCTGTAGGGCCCCCACCGACACCCTGCGGGGGGGGGAGGCATTGGGGGGGTGCAAGGGGTATTTGGGGTGGGGTCGGGGGGATGTGGGGGGTGCCAGGGGGTGGTTGGGGGGGCTGTTAGGGGGTTGGGGGGGCAGCTGGGGGCAGCTGGGGGCACTGTTAGGGGTCTGGGAGGGGGCAGTTGTGTTTTTTTGAGGGGGGTGGGGGGCTCTTTAGGGGACTGGGGGGCAGTTGGGGGGGTTTTGGGGGGGCTGTTAGGGGGCTGGGGGGGCAGTTGGGGGACATTGGGGGGGGGTGTAGAGTTTGGGGGGGTCCCGGGGGGGTCAAAGATTTGTGGGGGGTCAAAGACTTGGGGGGGGGGGTCAAGGATTTCGGGGGGGGGGTGTCAAGGATTGGGGGGGGGTCAAGGATTTAGGGGAATTAGAGGGGTTTTGGGGGGTCTGGGGTTGGATAAAAGGGGTGGGGGGTGTTGGGGGGGGCTGTGCGGTTTGGGGGTCGTGGGGGGGTCCCAGGGGGTCGCGGGGGGGTCCCAGGGGGTCGCGGGGGGGGGGGTCTCACCGCTCCATGTGCAGCTGCCAGTAGGCCGGGCGCGTGACGGGGACGTAGTGCAGGGGGCCCTGGAACTGCGTCTCGTTGATGCCCCCCAGCAGCAGCTCCCCCCCGTCGCCCCCCGACGTCCCGCTGCGGGGGGATGGGGTCAGAATGGGGGGGGTGGGGGCGGGTGGGGGCTTCAAGGGGGGGTTGGGGTGCGTTTGGGGAGTGTCAGGGTCGTGTTGGGGCTGTATCAGGACCATATTGGGGCGCATATGGGGTCATACCGGGACCACATCAGGGCCATATCGGGGGATATATGGGACCATACTGGGGCCATATCAGGGGATTTATGGGACCGTACTGGGACCATACTGGGGCCATACATAACAGGGGATTTATGGGACCATACTGGGGCCGTGTCAGGGGATTTATGGGACCATACTGGGGCCGTGTCAGGGCCATATCGAGGCACACTGGGGACCGTATCGGGACCGTATCGGGGCACATTTGGGGTCCTATCGGGACCGTATCGAGCCCATATCGGGCCCGTGTTAGGGCCATAGTGGGACTGTATCGGGGCCGTATCGGGGCCATATCGGGGCACATGTGGGCCCATCTGGGGCCCGGCACCGTGCCTGCGGAGGCGGAAGGCGAAGACGTTGTCGCGGAAGAGCCCGCGGCGCATCATGTTGTCGAAGACGGGCACGGCGGGGCCGGCGGCGGCGCCGGGGAAGGCCAGGCCCAGGACGCCGTCGAAGCGCGCGGCAGCGAAGGTCAGCCCCGGCAGCGCCACCGCCTCAGCGAACGTCTGTGCCGGCACCGTCACGTTGGACAGCTTGGGGGGGGGGGGGGACACAAATCCCAAAATCAGCCCCCCCATTTTTTGTTTAATATTTTTTTTTCTTTTTTTTTTTTTTTGGGGGGTGGGTCTTGGCGAACGGCTGCAGCGGCACGTTCGATGCCTCAGGGGGGGGGGACTCCCACCCCCAAATTAACCTCCCCCCCCCCCGTCTTTTTTAATATATATATATATATTTTTTTAATTTTTGGGGGGGGGTCCCAGCCCACACCTGCAGCGTGTCCTGGCTCAGGAAGCCCCGCAGGCTGCCGCTGCCGTAGTGGATGGAGAACTCGGAGCCGTTGGGGCGGTGGGTGCGGGACAGCGCCGAGTAGTAGTGGGGGTGCAGCCCTTGGGGGGGGGGGGGGGGGCACGAGGGTCAGACCCCGCCCCCTCCGATAGGCCCCACCCCTCCTATAGCCCCGCCCCCTCCGATAGGCCCCGCCCCCTCCATGCCCCCCCCCATGGCCCCGCAGCCCTACAGCAGGCAAAGGGTGGCAGCGAGGCCCCTTCCCCCCAGATGGACACGCCCACTTCGGTAAGCCACGCCCCCTGCAGAAGGACACGCCCCCTGTAGAAGGACACGCCCCCCAGCAGGAGGCAGCTCTGCGCTGGGACCCATCCTGGCCCCGCCCCCTCCTGCCTTGGCTCCGCCCACCCCTGCTCCAGGCCCCGCCCCCGATCTCAAGCCCCGCCCGTCTAAGCCACGCCCACTCCCCTAGACCACGCCCCCTCCCCAGGCCAGGTGCAGCAGCTCAGCTCCGAGACCCTCCATGACCCCACCTCCTCCCAGGCCCCGCCCCCTCCCTCCCAGGCCCTGCCCCCTCCCCCAGGCCCCTCCCCCTCCCCCAGGCCCCGCCCCCCAGGCCCCGCCCCCGCCCCCCAGGCCCCGCCCCCAGGCCCCGCCCCCTCCCCCCAGGCCCCGCCCCCCTACAGCAGGCCAGGTGCAGCAGGCAGCAGCGGGCCGAGGGCACCCAGAGGTCGGCCGAGCCGGTGTCGAAGATGACGCGGAACGGCTGGGGGGGGGTCCCCAGGGAGATGGTGCCATAGTACTGCGCCTGGGGGGGGGCGGCACCGCCTACCGTCACCCCCCCAGGGCCACACCCCACCCCCCCCATGACCCCATAACCCCCCCATGTCCCCTCCCCCCCCAGCGTGTCCCCACAATCCGCCCATAACCCCGCATGCCCCCCCGTCCCAATAACTCCCCCATGTCCCCATAAACTCCTCCATGCCCCTAATAACCCCTCCGTTCCCCCTTAACACCAACATGACCCTATAACCCCCCTCGTGCCCCCATAAACCCCCCTCCGTGACCCCATAGCCCCCAGCCCCCATCCATAACCCCATAACCTCCCCATAACACCCCCCCCATGACCCTATAATCTCCTTGGGCCCCCATAATCTCCCCCCATAATCCTCCCCCGTAACCCCCCCCCATGATCCCTATAAACCCCCATAACCCCACCCATGACCCCACAACCCCCCATGACCCCCCCAGCCCCCCCCATGACCCCACAACCCCCCCATGACCCCCCCATGACCCCACAACCCCCCCATGACCTCATAACTCCCCCCCCCCCGCCCCACTCACGTCCATGTAGTTGTGCAGGCGCTGGGGGGCTGCTGGGGGCCCCCCCACCCCGCTCCGTACCCGGGGCCCCCCCCACACCTCAGGGGGCAGCCGGGGGCGCACCCAAGGGCCCCTTTCCAGGGGGATGCTGGGGGGGGGGGGGGGGGGGCGTTAATTAGGAGGGTGCTGAGTTAATTAGGGGGGAGTTAATGAGGGGGGTGTTAATGAGGTTAATGACCTTAACAAGTGTGATGAGGGGTTAATGAGGTTAACCAGTTAATTGGGGGGGGGGCAGTGGGGTGGGAGCCCGGGGCCACCCATGGGGCTGCCCAGCCACTAATTAGCCTAATGAGGCTAACGAGGCTAACAAGGCCAAAGGGGAAGAGGAGAGGCCATAGGGTGCTCCTGGCCTTGGGGGCGGGGGGGGGGGAGAAGGAGTTAACGAGAGGTCCTGGGGGGGGTCCCGGGGGGTCTCCAGAGGGTCTGGGGGGGGATTAATGGGGTTAGGGGCTCCGGGGTCAGAGGTCACGCGTGGGGTTACACCCGCGGGTGGGGTCAGGCCCGAGCGGGTCGGACCGGGCCGGTGGCTCCCGCCCCCGCGTCCGGCTGGGAGGGCCCCTCTCCCTCCCAGGGTGCCGCCACCCCATAATATTTTCCCCCCCCCCAAGACCCCAAATCCCCTTGGGGACCCAGGTGTCGTGTCCCCCCCCCCCCCAAGCTGGTGTCACGTGACCCCAGCATACCCCGGGGGGGGGATCCTACGGTAGCCCCATTATCCCCCCCCCCAAAAAAAAAGGGCAGGAGGTGTCACAAGGACTGGGGTGTGCCCCCCCCGTGTCACCCCCTCTCCAAGTGTCGTCCCCCCCCCGGTGTCCCCAAGCACCGGGATGTCCCGCCCCCAGGGATTCCCCCCACCCCAGGGATCCCCTCCCATGGATTCCCCCCCAACCAGGGATTCCCCCCCCTCCCTTAGGGAATCCCCCCTCCAGGGATTCCCCCCCAAGGTGTCCCCCCCCTCCAGTTGTGCCCCCCCCCACTGTCTCCCCCCCAAGGTGTCCCCCTTCTCTCCAGGTGCCCCCCCCCAGATGTCCCCCTCCCAAAGTGTCTCTCCCCGCCCCGTGTCCCCCTCCCCAGGTGCACCCCCCCCCCCAATGCCCCCCCAAAGTGTCATCCCCCCCACAAGGTGTACCCCCCCCAAAGTGTCCCCCCCAGATGCCCCCCCCCCCCGGTGTCCCCCTCCCCAAGTCTCCCCCCCCGGTGTGACCTCCCCACAGATGCCTCTCCCCCCCCCCCCCAAGTGCTCCCCCCCCCCCACTCACCGCAGCACGGCTCCGGCCCCGGCCGCCAGCAGCAGGAGGTGCCCGAGCGTGGGACCCCCCATGGCCACTCTGCCCCCCCCCGTACCTGGGGCGCCCCCTCCCCACCTGCCCCCGGAGGCCCCGCCCCCGGCCCCGCCCCCGGCGAGCCCCCATTGGCTGCCAGCACGCCCAGGCCCCGCCCCACCCCGCCCAGGCCCCGCCCTCCACGTGGGGAAAGGGGAAATTGGGGGGGGGGGGGGGGCTCAAAACCACCCCCCCCTGCAACCAGGGGGGGGCCCCAACACTGCCCCCACCCAGCACTGGGCGGGGCTATGATGTGGCCACGCCCTCACAGGTGGCGGGGGGGCCTTGAAACTGCTCCCCCACATGGGGGGGGCGTCTCGAAACCGCCCCTTCGTGGG
The DNA here is from genome assembly GCF_964034855.1 of Anser brachyrhynchus. NCBI lineage: Eukaryota > Metazoa > Chordata > Aves > Anseriformes > Anatidae > Anser > Anser brachyrhynchus. The sequence goes on from NW_027663695.1 coordinate 180,875, forward strand.
AAGCCCCGAAAGAGTCCCACATCCGGGGGAGGAGGGAACCCCAAAATTGGGGGGGGGGAGGCCCAAAATTAGGGGTGGACCCATAATTAGGAGGAAGAAGCCTAATATTTGGGGGGGAGGCCAAAATAGGAGGGTGGGACACCCCAAAATTAGGGGGGGACCCCCGAAATTGGGGGGAAAGCCCCAAATTAGGGGAAGGAACCCCAAATCTGTGGGGAGAACCCCAAAATTGCGGGGAAGAACCCTAATATTAGGGGGAAAGGCCAAAATAGGAGGGTGGGGGACCCCAAAATTCGGGGGGCCCCCCAGAACTGGGGGGATCCCCAAAATTGGGAGAAAGAACCTTAATATTAGGGGAAAGGTCAAAAAAGGATGGTGGAGGACCCCAAAATTGTGGGGGAAAACCCCAAAATTGGGGGGAAATCCCCAAAACTGGGAAGGACCCCCAAAACTGGGGGGAACCCCAAGGTTGGGAGGAAGAACCTTAATATTAGGGAGGAAAGCCAAAAAAGGATGGTGGGGGACCCCAAAATTGTGGGGGAAACCCTGAAACTGGGGGGAAAACCAGAAAAAAAAAAAAACCAAAACGGGGGGGGGGGGCAAAGGGGGGTGAAAGGGGTAGGGGGCAAATAATGGCGTCCTACGGCAAGTAGCGAGGCTCAATATTGCGGGAGACTCTGGGAAATGTAGTTCGTTGGCACTGGGTTTCCGGGAGGCCATGTTGGGTTCCCAGAGCATGCCGGGAGTTGTAGTTCCGGAGAACCCATTTTTACCTGGCGGCCATGTTGAGAATACAGGGAATGCTGGGAAATGTAGTTCTCCTGCACTGGGCTTCCGGGCGGCCATGTTGGGTGCCCAGAGCATACCGGGAGGTGTAGTTCTCGGGCACTGGACTTCCGGGAGGGCACGTTGGGGGCCCAGAGCATGCCGGGAGGTGTAGTTCTCGAACACTGGGCCTCCGGGCGGCCATGTTGGGAGTCCGGGGAATGCTGGGAGGTGTAGTTCCTGGACTCTGGGCTTCCAGGCGGCCATGTTGGTTACTCAGGGCACGCCCGGAAATGTAGCTCTCACCCACCGTGTTCCGGGTGGCCACGTTAGGTTACCGGGGAAGCCCGGGAAGTGTGGACCTTCTGTGTAGCCATGCTCAGTGACAATGGCGCGCCGGGAGGAGTGTCCTACACTGGGAGACACTGGGAGCTTCTAGGGAGACCCAGGGGTGTTGGTAACAGACGATGAAATATACATTTATCCAATGAATATTGCTTAATATGTGTTACATTTGCTATGTACTGTGCCTGGGCTGCGCTTGGAAGATGCAAAATATACGTGCAAAGATAGCATGAGAGAATGCACCGATTCATGATGAGGAGTAAGGAGGAGGACTCAAAGAATGCCAAACTTGCAAGACATCTAGATAACAGGGGCCTTTTGGACCCTGGGAACTGGGTCAAACCAACCTTATAGTTTGGTCTGAGACCTAGGGCTCAGAGAGCATGCGTAAGAAGAAAAGGTAAAAAGTTCAGCTGTGATGAAGACATCTTACTTCATCCCGACGACCACCACAGAGGGATATGCAAGCGCACAAGGACTGATAAGCTAATTAGCATACGAAGCGGGGCTAGGCGGAGCTAGGAAATGAATATACATAGATGTTTTGTAAAACTTAATGCATATGTAATATTTTAGGTGATAAAACTAAGTGAACAAATCGGATGAAGTTAGATTTGGGCAGGCATGCCCCTAACTTCCGGCGCCTAATAAAAGCACTTTCATATAATCACTTTGTGGATTATGTGTCTTCGTGAATGCTCATGGGGGGGGGGCTATACTGCTCTCTACAGCACATTGGAAAGTAATGGTATGTATTGAGAGGACACAGGAGTATACTGGAGGGCTATGGGAGGGCTGACGGCTGCACTGGGAGGCATCTAGGGAACCCTAGAGGACACTGGGGGGTCACTGGAAGGCTTTCCGGGGGCGCTGGAGAGCACTGGGGGGCCCTGGTAGAACTGCGGAGGACCTACAGTACAGCTAGGGTTAGTGTCAGGGTTAGGGTTAGCATTAGGTTAGGGTTAGGGTTAGAAAAACTGGCATGTTGTCTAGGGTCCTACTTAGGCTTTGGCTCAGTGTTCCAGTTAGGGTTATGTTTAGGGGTGTTTGGAAAGAGAGAAGGTGCAGAGTCCTGTTGCGTGTGGGGTTGCATAAAGGTTCCCCAGGGGAGCTAAGGGTTAGGGTTAAGGCTGGCGCCTCCGCCATTAGGGTTAGGGTTAGGGGTTGGGGTTAAGGGTTAGGGGTTAGGGTTAGGATTAGGGTTAGGGTTAGGGTTAGGTTTCGGATTAGGATTGGGGTTAGGGTTAGGGTTAGGTTTCGGGTTAGGATTGGGGTTAGGGTTAGGGTTACGGTTAGCGTTAGGGTTAGGATTAGCGTTAGGGCAAGGGTTAGGGTTAGGGTTAGCGTTAGCATTAGGGTTTTGAGTTTAGCATTAGTATTTTTAGGCCTAGGGTTAGGTCTAGGGTTAGGCCTAGGGCTAGGATTAGGCCTAGGGTTAGGTCTCGGGTTAGGGTTAGGGTTAGGGTCAGGGTTAGGGTTAGGGTTAGGTTTTAGGGTTAGGGTTAGTGTTATGGATTAGTGTTACGGTTAGGATTTGTGTTAGGGGTCAAGGTTCATAGGGGTTAGGGATTAGGCCTTATATTAGGGCAGAAGGCCTAAATAGGAGGGTAGTGGATCCCAAAATTGGGAGGACCCCATCCAAAGTTGAGGGAGGCGAAGCCTGAAATTAGGGTTAGGGTTAGGGTTGGGGTTTAGGAGTCAGGGGTTAGGGTTTAGGCCTAGGGTTTAGGGTTAGGATTGTTAGGCCTAGGGTTATGCCTAGGGTTAGGCCTAGGCCTCGGGTTAGACCTACGGTTAGGCCTAGGCCTAGGATTAGTCCTAGGGTTACGGTTAGGGTTAGGGTTTATGGTTAGGGTTAGGGTAAGGAATTAGGGTTTAGGAGTCAGGGGTTAGGGTTAGCATTAGAGTTAGGGTTTAGGCTTAGGATTTAGGGTTTAGGGTTAGGATTGTTAGGCCTAGGGTTAGGCCTAGGGTAAGGCCTAGGCCTCGGGTTAGACCTACGGTTAGGCCTAGGCCTAGGGTTAGTCCTAGGGTTACGGTTAGGGTTAGGGTTTATGGTTAGGGTTAGGGTTTAGGCTTAGGGTTTAGGGTTAGGATTGTTAGGCCTAGGGTTAGGCCTAGGGTTAGGGCTAGGCCTCGGGTTAGACCTACGGTTAGGCCTTGGCCTAGGGTTAGTCCTAGTTTTAGGGTTAGGGTTAGGGTTTAGGGTTAGTTTTAAGGTTAGAAGGTTAGGGTTAGGGTTAGGGTTAGAAGGTTAGGTTTTGGGTTAGGGTTTTGATTAGGGTTAGGGTTAGGGTTAGAAGGTTAGGTTTTGGGTTAGGGTTTTGATTAGGGTTTAGGGTTAGGGTTAGTGGTAGGGTTAGGGTGAGGGTTATGGTTAGAGGTTTAGTGTTATGGTTAGGTTTAGGGTTTTAGTTAAGGTTTTGATTAGGGGTAGGATTTAGGCTTAGGGTTAATGTTACGGTTAGAGTCAGGGTCAGGGCTAGGGTTAGGGTTACCCCAGAGTTGAACCCCAGAGCGGACAGGCGGACGGGTTGTGGTTAGGATTAGGGTTTAGGGTTTAGGATTTGGGTTAGGGATAGGGATAGGTTTAGGGTCAGGGTTTCGATTAGGTATAGGGATAGGGTTTGGGTTAGGTTTAGGGTTTAGGTTAGGGTTTGGGTTAGGGGCAGGATTTAGTGTTCGGGTTAGGCTTAGGCTTAGGTTTAGGTTTTAGGGTTAGGTTTAGGGTTAGGGTTTTGGTTAGGGTTTTGATTAGGGGTAGGATTTAGGGTATGGGTTAATGTTAGGGCTAGGGTTAGGTTTAGTGTTAGGGTTAGGGTTAGTTTTAGGGTTAGGGTTAGGGTTAAGGTTAGGATTAGGGTTAGGTTTAGGGTTAGGGTTTGGGTTAGGAATAGGGAAAGTGTTTGGGTTAGGGTTAGGGTTTTGGTTAGGGGTAGGATTTAGGGTTAGGGTTAAGGTTAGGGTTAGGTTTAGAGGGTTAGGTTTACGGTTAGGGTTAGAGTTAGGGTTAGAATCAGGGTCAGTGTTAGTGTTTAGGGTTTCGGGTTTAGGGTTAGGATTGTGTTGTGGTTTAACCCGGCTGGCAGCTAAACACCACACAGCCGTTCGCTCACCCTCCCCCTCCCTCTCTGGGATGGGGGAGAGAAACGGGAAAGTGAAGCCGGTGAGCTGAGATAAAGGCAGTTTATTAAGACAGGAATATAATAATAACAATAATAATAATAATAGTGATAATGATAATAGTATTAATAATAATAATGTGTAAGAAAACAAGTGATGCACAATGCAATTGCTCACCACCCGCTGACCGATGCCCAGCCTATCCCCGAGCAGCCCGGCCCCCCACCCCGGCCAGCCACCCCTATATATTGTTTAGCATGACGTCAGATGGTATGGAATACCCCTTTGGCCAGTTTGGGTCAGCTGTCCTGGGTCTGTCCCCTCCCAGCTCCTGCTGCACCCCCAGCCTGCTCGCTGGCAGGACAGAGCGAGAAGCCGAAAAGTCCTTGGCCTGGTGTAAACACTGCTCTGCAACAATTAAAACATCAGCATGTTATCAGCGCTCTTCTCATCCTAATCCAAAACATAGCACCCTACCAGCTACTATGAGGAAAAATTAACTCTGTCCTAACTGGAACCAGGACAGATATCCACCCCTTATTCCATACCATTTATGTCATGCTCAGGTTACACTCTGTCCAATACATTCTAATTAATCACCATTTTCATCTATGATATATAGCAATCATGGTAGTGATGACATACAGTATTATATAATAATTAACATACTACAATTGAACTCATGGGCTATTCTCACCCAGTATCAAATCCCCTTGAGGTACACACCGGACCTCCCCATTCTTTTGCATTACCCACCAAGTGCATCCAGGTCCCTGAGCAAAAGCAATTCCACGAATGGGTTTGCCTTTTCCTGAGGCAGGAGTAGCCCAGACTGTTTTACCCAGCATGTTTCTTACGTGCACTACAGGAACTTTATCCCCTTCTACAGTGCGTAACAGGTTTGATTGGGCAGGTCCAGCTCGGTTGGCAGATCCCCTGGTATTGACTAACCAGGTGGCCTTTGCCAAATGTGTATCCCAATTTTTGAATGTCCCAGCACCCATTGCTTTCAGTGTAGTCTTCAACAGTCCATTGTATCGTTCAACTTTTCCAGAGGCTGGTGCATGATAGGGGATGTGATACACCCACTCAATACCATGTTCTTTGGCCCAAGTGTCTATAAGGTTGTTTCGGAAATGAGTCCCGTTGTCTGACTCAATTCTCTCTGGGGTGCCATGTCGCCATAGGACTTGCTTTTCAAGGCCCAGGATAGTGTTCCGGGCGGTGGCATGGGGCACAGGATATGTTTCCAGCCATCCGGTGGTTGCTTCCACCATTGTAAGTACGTGGCGCTTGCCGTTGCAGGTTTGAGGGAGTGTGATGTAATCAATCTGCCAGGCCTCTCCATATTTATATTTCAGCCATCGTCCTCCATACCAAAGAGGTTTTGACCGTTTGGCTTGCTTGATTGCAGCACATGTTTCACAGTCATGAATAACCTGTGCTATAGTGTCCATGGTCAGGTCCACCCCTCGATCACGAGCCCATCTGTAGGTTGCATCTCTACCTTGATGGCCTGAGGTGTCATGGGCCCATCAGGCTATAAATAATTCACCTTTATGTTGCCAGTCCAGGTCCACCTGAGCCACTTCAATCTTAGCAGCCTGATCCACCTGCTGGTTGTTTTGATGTTCTTCAGTAGCCCGATTCTTGGGCACATGAGCATCTACATGGCGTACCTTTACAACCAGGTTCTCTACCCGGGCAGCAATATCTTGCCACAATGCCGCAGCATTGCAAGCTTGCCCCTGCGCTGCCAGTTGTTCTGCTTCCATTGCTGTAACCACCCCCACAGGGCATTTGCTACCATCCATGAATCAGTATAGAGATAGAGAACTGGCCACTTTTCTCGTTCAGCAATATCTAAAGCCAGCTGAATGGCTTTCACTTCTGCAAACTGACTCGATTCACCTTCTCCCTCAGCAGCTTCTGCAACTCGTCGTGTAGGACTCCATACAGCAGCTTTCCATCTCCGATGCTTTCCCACAATACGACAGGACCCGTCAGTGAACAAGGCATATTTCTTCTCATTTTCCGGTAGCTTGTTGTACAGTGGGGCTTCTTCAGCACGAACCACCTCCTCCTCTGATGATATCCCAAAGTATTTGCCTTCTGGCCAGTCCATAATCACCTCCAAGATTCCTGGGCGACTGGGGTTTCCTATTCGAGCCCGCTGAGTAATCAGTGCAACCCACTTGCTCCATGTAGCATCAGTTGCATGATGCGTAGAGGGGACCCTTCCTTTGAACATCCAGCCTAGTACCGGCAGTCGGGGTGCCAGGAGGAGCTGCGCTTCAGTACCGACCACTTCCGAAGCAGATCGAACTCCTTCATATGCTGCCAATATCTCCTTTTCAGTTGGAGTATAGCGGGCTTCAGATCCTCTGTATTCCCGACTCCAAAACCCCAGGGGTCGACCTCGAGTTTCCCCAGGTTCTTTCTGCCAGAGGCTCCAGGTGGGACCATTCTCCCCGGCTGCGGTGTAGAGCACATTCTTTACATCTGGTCCTGTTCGGACTGGCCCGAGGGCTACTGCATGAACTATTTCCTGCTTAATTTGTTCAAAGGCTTGTCGTTGCTCAGGGCCCCATTCAAAAGCATTCTTCTTAACGGGTTACTTGGTAGAGCGGGTTTACAATCAGACTGTAATTTGGAATATGCATTCTCCAGAACCCCACGACACCTAGGAAAGTTTGTGTTTCTTTTTTGCTAGTTGGTGGAGACATAGCTGTTATTTTGTTGATCACATCCATTGGGATTTGACGACGTCCACCTTGCCATTTTATTCCTAAAAACTGGATCTCTCGTGCAGGTCCTTTAACTTTATTCTGTTTTATGGCAAAACCGGCCTTCAGAAGGATTTGGACTATTTTCTTCCCTTTCTCGAAAACTTCTTCTGCAGTGTCACCCCACACAATGATGTCATCGATGTACTGCAGGTGTTCAGGAGCTTCCCCCTGCTCCAGCGCAGACTGGATCAGTCCATGGCAAATGGTAGGGCTGTGTTTCCACCCCTGGGGCAGCCGATTCCAAGTATATTGGACTCCCCTCCAAGTGAAAGCAAACTGTGGCCTGCACTGTGCTGCTAGAGGGATGGAGAAAAATGCATTAGCGATATCAATTGTGGCATACCACTTGGCTGCCTTTGATTCCAGTTCATACTGGAGTTCTAGCATGTCCGGCACTGCAGCACTCAGTGGTGGCGTGACTTCGTTCAGGCCACGATAGTCCACTGTTAGTCTCCACTCACCATTAGACTTTCGCACTGGCCATATGGGACTATTAAAAGGTGAATGAGTCTTGCTGATCACTCCTTGGCTCTCCAGTTGACGAATTAGCTTATGGATGGGACTCAGGGAGTCTCGGTTGGTGCGATATTGCCGCCGGTGCACAGTTGTGGTAGCGATCGGCACTTGCTGTTCTTCAACCCTCAGCAACCCCACAACAGAAGGGTCCTCTGAGAGACCAGGCAAGGTAGACAACTGTTTAATGTCCTCTGTCTCCAAAGCAGCTATGCCAAAAGCCCAGCGGAACCCTTTTGGGTCCTTGAAATATCCTCTTCTAAGATAGTCTATGCCAAGGATGCACGGAGCATCTGGGCCAGTCACAATACGGTGCTTTTGCCACTCATTACCGGTTAGACTCACTTCAGCCTCCAATACAGTTAACTGCTGGGATCCCCCCGTCACACCATAAATACAGATGGGCTCTGGCCCTTTATAGCTTGATGGCATTAGAGTACATTGTGCACCGGTGTCTACCAAAGCCTTATACTTCTGTGCGTCTGACGTGCCAGGCCATCGAATCCACACAGTCCAATAAACTCGATTGTCCCTTTCCTCCCCCTGGCTGGAGGCAGGGCCCCTCTAGTCCTGGTCAGAATCTTCATTTCTGTGTTTAAAGGACTGCCTGCTGGAAGTTGGAGCAGCAAACCTTTCAGAGAACTCCTTTTTCCCAATTGTTTTCCTTTGCAATTCACGTACCCGTGCCTCTAGGGTCACAGTAGATTTTCCATCCCATTTTCTCATGTCCTCTCCATGGTCACGTAGGTAAAACCACAGGGTGGCGCGGTGTGTGTGCCCACCATATTGTCTTCCTTGCATAGATGAACGTTTACCCCTAATAGCTGAGACACTGGTTTGTACAGGTGGGGAGGAAAATAAACTCTCTTTAAGTTGGTGGATCTCTTCAGAAAGTTTCTCCAAGGTATTCTCTTTTAGCTGGTGGACACTGGTTCGTTCAGGTGAAGGGGAAGATAATCTTTCTTCAAGTTGGTGGATCTTTTCAGAAAGTTTCTCCAAAGCATTCTCTTTTAGCTGGTGGACACTGGTTCGTTCAGGTGAAGGGGAAGATAATCTTTCTTCAAGTTGGTGGATCTTTTCAGAAAGTTTCTCTAAAGCATTCTCTTTTAGCTGGTGGACACTGGTTCGTTCAGGTGGAGGGGAAGATAAATTCTCTTTAAGTTGGTGGACCTCTTCAGAGAGTTTCTCCACAGCTGAGACACAGGCCTTTAGGGAAGAGGAGAGATTTCCTTCGTACTGCCGGAGTATTTTAGTCACTTCATTCACTGTGGGATTCTCCTCCGTTTTCCAGGCTAGCATTGCCAATGAGCTGGCATATGATGATGGGGCACTCTGTACAAACTTCCGCCACATGGGTAGTGTACACCGGACTGCATCTGGATCTGCGGATGTTTGTGCGTCGTCTAGGTCCTTATAAATTACTTCCCGTACGGACAATTCCCTCAGGTACTGAATTCCCTTCTCCATGGTGGTCCATTTGCTTGGTAAACATACAAGTTCTTCCTTGAAGGGATACCTTTCCTTCACAGCTGACAGGAGACGCCTCCAGAGGCTGCGAGATTGTGCTCCATCTCCAATTGCTTTGTCAATGCATGCGTCCCTAGCAAGGGATCCCAGCCGCCTGGCTTCCTTGCCCTCCAATTCCACATAATTGGCTCCCGTGTCCCAGCACCGGAGCAGCCAGGTGACAAGCTGCTCGCCTATACAGCGACCAAAATCTTTTCGCACATCTCGTAGCTCACGCTGGTATAGAGTCCGGGTAATTACTGTTGATTTTTCGACATCCTCATCCTCATCTTCAGTCTTCTGCACCTTTGATGGCCGGTGTAGAGTCCGGGTAGTTACTGTTGATTTTCCGACATCCTCATCCTCATCTTCAGTCTCCTGCACCTTTGATGGCTGGTATGGAGTCCGGGTAGTTACTGTTGATTTTTCGCCATCCTCATCCTCATCTTCAGTCTCCTGCACCTTTGATGGCCCAGCCTCGTCTTCACTACGCCCAGACTTAGCAGAAGACTGTCTGCGTTTTAAACGACCTGAGCCTCTATACCATTTTTTCACCTTGTCTACAGGGGCAACTTGCACTGCTACAGCTCGTTTCTCTGACCCAGCCACAGGGTCTGCCACAGGGGTTGGAATACCCTCTGCGGGGTCAACTTGCACTGCTACAGCTCGTTTCTCTGACCCAGCCACAGGGTCTGCCACAGGGGTTGGAATACCCTCTGCGGGGTCAACTTGCACTGCTACAGCTCGTTTCTCTGACCCAGACACAGGGTCTGCCACAGGGGTTGGAATACCCTCTGCGGGGTCAACTTGCACTGCTACAGCTCGTTTCTCTGACCCAGCCACAGGGTCTGCCACAGGGGTTGGAATACCCTCTGCGGGGTCAACTTGCACTGCTACAGCTCGTTTCTCTGACCCAGCCACAGGAGTGGGAGCAGCTGCACGAGCTGGGGCAGCTGCAGGAGCTGGAGCGGCTGCAGGGGCTGGAGCTGGAGCGGCTGCAGGGGCTGGAGCTGGAGCGGCTGCAGGAGCCGGAACGGCTGCAGGAGCTGGAGCTGGAGCGGCTGCAGGAGCTGGAGCTGGAGTGGCTGCAGGGGCTGGAGCGGCTGCAGGAGCTGGAGCTGGAGCGGCTGCAGGAGCTGGAGCTGGAGCGGCTGCAGGAGCCGGAACGGCTGCAGGAGCTGGAGCGGCTGCAGGAGCTGGAACTGGAACGGCTGCAGGAGCTGGAGCGGCTGCAGGAGCTGGAGCTGGAGTAGCTGCAGGAGCTGGAACTGGAGCGGCTGCAGGAGCTGGAGCGGCTGCAGGAGCTGGAACTGGAACGGCTGCAGGAGCTGGAGCTGGAGTAGCTGCAGGATCTGGAACTGGAGCGGCTGCAGGAGCTGGAGCGGCTGCAGGAGCTGGAGCGGCTGCAGGAGCTGGAGCGGCTGCAGGAGCTGGAGCTGGAACGGCTACAGGAGCTGGAGCTGGAGCGGCTGCAGGAGCTGCAGCTGGAGCGGCTGCAGGAGCTGCAGCTGGAGTGGCTGCAGGAGCTGCAGCTGGAACGGCTACAGGAGCTGGAGCTAGGTTGCTAGTAGCATCAATTGCAGCTCGATAGGCACAAGCCAGACCCCAGCACGCTACAGTGATTTGTGTCACTTTGGAACTGCCAGAGTCATGACACCTTTTTTTCAAGCATTCTGCCAGCTTTTTAGGATTTTGCAGTTGTTCAGGGGTGAATGTCCAAAACACTGGAGGTGACCACTGCTCTAGAAACCTGCCCATATCCTCCCACACTCCCTGCCACTCGCAACTATCCCGCCTCAAGACAGATCTCCGGATGAGATTCCTAATGAGGATTCCTAAATGAGATTTCTAATGCTCAGAAATTTGCGGGGCTAATCACAGCTACATACCCATTGTAGTAGAATCAACCCCACTCCCACATTTCGAGGCCTGATCGTCCCTTCTATCATCATCCTAATCATTAAGAAGCTATGCAACAGCACTAGCCTTTTAAGCTAGCCAAAGAGGGACTTCCCCCTCCTTAATGATATGCCACAGCTTAACCCCGCACCATGATTTTCAATCATAATTATAACCTGATTAACCCTAGCACTCCTCATCCAACCAAAACTACGAGCCTTCACCACAACCAACCCCCCATCAAATAAGACCTCCCTCACTACCAAACCCACACCATGATCCTGACCATGAACCTAAGCTTCTTTGACCAATTTTCCAGCCCCAATCTATTCGGCATCCCCTTAATCCTACTATCCCTACTCTTCCCAGCCCTACTATTCCCGTCCCCAAACAACCGATGAATCAACAACCGCCTTTCTACTATCCAAACATGACTCCTTCACCTAATCACAAAACAACTAATAGTCCCACTCAACAAAAATGGCCACAAATGAGCCATAATATTTACATCCCTAATAATCATACTTCTTACAATCAACCTTCTAGGCCTCCTTCCATATACATTCACCCCAACCACCCAACTATCTATGAACATAGCCCTAGCCTTCCCACTATGGCTCGCCACACTACTAACAGGCCTACGAAACCAACCATCAGCCTCTTTAGCCCACCTATTACCCGAAGGTACCCCTACACCCCTAATCCCCGCACTAATCCTGATCGAAACAACCAGCCTACTAATCCGCCCCCTAGCCCTCGGAGTCCGCCTTACAGCCAACCTTACAGCAGGACACTTACTCATCCAACTCATCTCTACAGCCTCCATTGCATTAATACCCACCCTTCCTGCAGTATCCATCCTAACAATAATCATCCTACTACTCCTAACCATCCTAGAAGTAGCAGTAGCCATAATCCAGGCCTACGTCTTCGTGCTCCTTCTAAGCCTATACTTACAAGAAAACATCTAATGGCACACCAAGCACACTCATACCACATAGTTGACCCAAGCCCTTGACCAATCTTCGGGGCAGCTGCCGCCCTACTCACAACCTCAGGATTAATCATGTGATTCCACTACAACTCATCCATACTACTAACCCTAGGCCTCATCTCAATACTCCTAGTAATACTCCAATGATGACGAGACATTGTACGAGAAAGCACCTTCCAAGGCCATCACACTCCCACAGTCCAAAAAGGCCTACGATACGGCATAATCCTTTTCATCACATCCGAAGCATTCTTCTTCTTAGGGTTCTTCTGAGCGTTCTTCCACTCGAGCCTGGCCCCAACCCCAGAACTAGGAGGCCAATGACCCCCAACAGGAATTAAACCACTCAACCCGATAGAAGTCCCCCTACTAAACACAGCCATCCTACTAGCCTCAGGCGTTACCGTAACGTGAGCCCATCACAGCATCACAGAAGGAAACCGAAAACATGCCATCCACGCCCTAACCCTAACGATCCTCTTGGGATTCTACTTCACAGCCCTACAAGCAATAGAATACCACGAAGCCCCATTCTCAATCGCTGATAGCGTCTACGGATCTACCTTCTTCGTTGCCACTGGATTCCACGGACTCCACGTAATCATCGGATCCTCCTTCCTGACCGTCTGCCTCTTCCGACTGATCAAGTTCCACTTTACATCAGACCACCACTTCGGATTCGAGGCAGCAGCCTGATACTGACACTTCGTAGACGTCATCTGACTATTCCTCTACATAACCATCTACTGATGAGGATCTTGCTCTTCTAGTATATTAATTACAATTGACTTCCAATCTCTAGAATCTGGTATAAACCCAGAGGAGAGCAATGAACGCACTCATGTTCATATTCGCCCTATCATCAATCCTAAGCGCCGCCCTAACCGCATTAAACTTCTGACTCGCCCAAATAAACCCCGACTCAGAGAAACTCTCACCGTACGAATGTGGATTCGACCCACTTGGATCTGCTCGATTACCATTCTCAGTCCGATTCTTCCTCAGTAGCCATCCTGTTCGTCCTATTCGACCTAGAAATCGCCCTCCTACTCCCCCTGCCATGAGCCGTCCAACTCCAATCCCCCCTAATGACCCTCACCTGAACTGTAGTGATCCTCCTTCTCCTAACACTCGGACTGGCCTACGAGTGAATTCAAGGGGGCCTAGAATGAGCAGAATAACAGAAAGTTAGTCTAACCAAAAAGATAGCTGGTTTCGACCCAGCAGATTACAGCCAACCCTGTAACTTTCTTATGTCGCCCCTACATTTAAGCTTCTACTCAGCCTTCATTTTCAGCGGACTAGGACTAGCCTTCCACCGAACCCACCTAGTATCCGCCCTACTATGCCTTGAAAGCATAATATTATCGATATTCGTAGGCCTATCAATATGATCCATCGAAAACCAAGTCTCCTCATTCACCATGGTACCAATTCTCATGCTAACCTTCTCAGCGTGTGAGGCGGGCACAGGCCTGGCCATCCTAGTAGCCTCCACCCGCACACATGGCTCCGACCATCTACACAACCTAAACCTCCTGCAATGCTAAAAATCATCCTACCCACAATCATACTTCTTCCAACAGCCCTGCTGTCTCCACCAAAATTTCTATGGACTAACACCACCTTATACAGCCTCCTAATCGCTGCCCTAAGCCTACAGTGATTAATCCCAACCTACTACCCCTACAAATTTTTATCCAACTGAACAGGAATTGACCAAATCTCATCCCCCCTCCTAGTACTATCCTGCTGACTACTCCCACTCATAATCATAGCAAGCCAAAACCACCTGCAACAAGAACCCCTACAACGCAAACGAATCTTTATCTCAACCTTAGTCGCAGTCCAGCCATTCATCCTACTAGCCTTTTCCACCACAGAACTAGCACTATTTTACATCTCATTTGAAGCAACCCTCATTCCCACCCTAATCTTAATCACCCGATGGGGGAACCAACCAGAACGCCTAAGCGCTGGCATCTACCTGCTATTCTACACGCCAGTAAGCTCTCTACCCCTGCTAATCACAATCATACACCTATACGTGAAAATTGGCACCCTGCACCTGCCAACCCTACAACTAACCCACCCAACCCTATCCACCTCATGGACAGGAATACTATCAGGTCTAGCACTGCTCATAGCATTCATAGTAAAAGCCCCACTATACGGCCTACACCTCTGACTGCCAAAAGCCCACGTAGAAGCACCCATCGCAGGCTCAATACTCCTCGCCGCCCTACTACTAAAGCTAGGAGGATACGGAATTATACGAGTCACTCTATTTATGGGCCCACTGTCCAACCTCCTGCACTACCCCTTCCTAACCCTGGCCCTATGAGGCGCCCTAATGACTAGCTCAATCTGCCTACGACAGACAGACCTAAAATCACTAATCGCTTATTCATCCGTTAGCCACATAGGCCTAGTTATCGCCGCAGGAATAATCCAAACCCACTGATCATTCTCAGGGGCAATGATCCTAATAATTTCCCATGGACTAACTTCCTCCATACTATTCTGCCTAGCCAACACAAACTATGAACGTACGCACAGCCGAATTCTACTACTCACACGAGGCCTACAACCTCTCCTACCACTCATAGCTACCTGATGATTGCTGGCCAATCTAACAAACATAGCCTTACCCCCAACAACAAACCTCATAGCAGAGCTAACCATTATAATCACCTTATTCAACTGATCTGCCTTCACGATCATCCTAACAGGAATCGCAACCCTACTAACCGCCTCCTACACCTTATTCATACTACTAATGACCCAACGAGGCTCAATCCCCTCCCACATCACATCTATGCAAAACTCAACCACGCGAGAACACCTGCTCATAACACTCCACATTATCCCAATATTCCTCCTAATCCTCAAACCCGAACTGATCTCCGGAATCCCCTCATGCAAGTATAGTTTAAACCAAACATTAGACTGTGATTCTAAGAATAGAAGTTCAAACCTTCTTACCTGCCGAGGGGAGGGTTTAACCAACAAGAGCTGCTAACTCTTACATCTGAGCCTAAAACCTCAGCCCCCTTACTTTTAAAGGATAACAGCAATCCACTGGTCTTAGGAACCACCCATCTTGGTGCAAATCCAAGTAAAAATAGTGAACCCCACACTACTAATCAACTCCCTCACACTACTCACGCTGACAATCCTCCTAACCCCAATCATCCTGCCATTTCTATTTAAAAACTTTAAAAACACCCCACAAGCCACCACCCGCGCTGTTAAAACCGCATTCCTAATTAGCCTAGCCCCTACAACCGCATTCATCTACTCGGGAGTAGAATCTGTCACCTGCCACTGGGAGTGAAAATTCATTATAAACTTTAAAATCCCCCTGAGCCTAAAAATAGACCAATACTCAATAACATTTCTTCCAATCGCCCTATTTGTAACATGATCAATCCTACAATTCGCCATATGATACATGGCCTCAGAGCCATACGTAACAAAATTTTTCACCTACCTACTGACATTCCTAGTCGCCATACTCCTCCTAACAACCGCAAACAACATATTCCTCCTATTCGTAGGCTGGGAAGGAGTACGAATCATGTCCTTCCTTCTCATCGGCTGATGACAAGGCCGAGCAGATGCCAACACCGCCGCCCTACGAGCCGTAATCTACAACCGAATCGGAGACGTCGGACTGATCCTGAGCATAGCATGACTAGCTTCAACATTCAACACCTGAGAGATCCAACAAGCCGTACACCCCCACCAAACCCCAATCCTCCCCCTCATAGGATTAATCCTCGCAGCCGCAGGAAAATCCGCCCAATTTGGACTCCACCCATGACTGCCCGCAGCAATAGAAGGCCCCACCCCAGTATCAGCCCTACTGCACTCCAGTACCATAGTAGTAGCCGGAATCTTCCTGCTCATCCGCATGCACCCCCTGCTAGCCACCAACCAGACAGCCCTAACTGCCTGCCTATGCCTAGGTGCTCTATCAACCCTATTCGCTGCCACATGCGCCCTAACCCAAAATGACATCAAAAAAATCATTGCTTTCTCAACATCCAGCCAACTAGGACTAATAATAGTCACTATCGGACTAAACCTCCCACAACTAGCCTTCCTACACATCTCAACCCATGCCTTCTTTAAAGCCATACTATTCCTATGCTCAGGGTCTATCATCCACAACCTAAACGGAGAACAAGATATCCGAAAGATAGGAGGCCTACAGAAAATACTCCCAGTCACTACTTCCTGCCTAACCATCGGAAACCTGGCGCTGATAGGAACCCCATTCCTAGCCGGATTCTACTCAAAAGACCTCATCATCGAAAGCTTAAACACATCATACCTAAATACTTGAGCCCTACTCCTAACCCTTATAGCCACAGCATTCACCGCAACCTACAGCATCCGCATAACCATCCTAGTCCAAGCTGGACAAACCCGAATCCCCCCAATAGTATCAATAAACGAAAACAACCCACTAATCACCGCCCCCCTAACCCGACTCGCCCTAGGCAGCATTACAGCAGGAATAATCATTACCTCTTTCATCACACCAACCAAAACCCCCCCAATAACCATACCCCTTATCACCAAAACCGCTGCCATCCTCATAACAATCCTAGGAATCATCCTAGGCCCCTCATGTACAGGGCCACACCCCTCTAACGGCGCAAGCTTACATAGAAACATTATTAACAGACCTAGACAGATACAAAAACCCCTACAAGACCACGTATTAACTAACCCTGTTAACCCGACTCAGGAGCGCCTATAAGAGCGATTAAAATCTGTGAAAGGAACTCGGCAAATTAATAAGGCCCGACTGTTTACCAAAAACATAGCCTTCAGCAAATTAAACAAGTATTGAAGGTGATGCCTGCCCGGTGACTTAGGTTTAACGGCCGCGGTATCCTAACCGTGCAAAGATAGCGCAATCAATTGTCCCATAAATCGAGACTTGTATGAATGGCTAAACGAGGTCTTAACTGTCTCTCACAGATAATCAGTGAAATTGATCTCCCCGTGCAAAAGCGGGGATGTGAACATAAGACGAGAAGACCCTGTGGAACTTAAAAATCAACGACCACCGCGAATCCTCAATCAACCCCACTGGGGCCACTACCATCGCAGAGCCTGGTCGATATTTTTCGGTTGGGGCGACCTTGGAGGAGAACAAATCCTCCAAAAACAAGACCATACCTCTTTACCTAGAGCTACCCCTCAAAGTGCTAACAGTGACCAGACCCAATATAATTGATTAATGGACCAAGCTACCCCAGGGATAACAGCGCAATCCCCCTCAAGAGCCCATATCGACAGGGGGGTTTACGACCTCGATGTTGGATCAGGACATCCTAATGGTGCAGCCGCTATTAAGGGTTCGTTTGTTCAACGATTAACAGTCCTACGTGATCTGAGTTCAGACCGGAGCAATCCAGGTCGGTTTCTATCTATGACACACTCTCCCCAGTACGAAAGGACCGGGAAAGTGGGGCCAATACCACAAGCACGCCCCCCCCCTCTAAGCAGTGAAACCAACTAAACCGTGAAGAGGGCCTTCCCCCACCACTTTCAATCCTAGAAAAGGACCAGCTAGAGTGGCAGAGCCCGGCAAGTGCAGAAGGCTTAAGCCCTTTCCCCAGAGGTTCAAATCCTCTCCCTAGCTTCACCCATGATTCAAATAACAACACTAAGCTGCCTCGTTATATCCCTCCTATACATCATCCCAATCCTGATTGCCGTAGCCTTCCTAACCCTAGTAGAACGGAAAATCCTAAGCTACATACAATCCCGCAAAGGCCCTAACGTTGTCGGGCCTTTTGGCCTACTTCAACCATTTGCGGACGGACTGAAACTATTTACCAAAGAGCCCATCCGACCCTCTACCTCTTCCCCACTTCTATTCATTCTGATACCAATACTAGCCCTTGTCCTAGCCCTCACCACTTGAGCACCACTACCACTCCCATTTCCCCTAGCAGATCTAAACCTCGGAGTTCTCTTCCTAATAGCCATGTCAAGCCTAGCCGTCTACTCAGTCCTATGATCAGGCTGAGCCTCGAACTCAAAATACGCACTAATCGGAGCCCTACGGGCAGTAGCACAGACCATTTCATACGAAGTGACACTGGCCATAATCCTGCTATCAATAATCATACTAAGCGGAAGCTACACACTCAGCTCCTTTGCCATCGCACAGGAGCCTCTATACTTCATTTTCTCCTCATGACCCCTAGCAATAATATGATACGTATCCACCCTAGCAGAGACAAACCGAGCTCCTTTTGACCTCACAGAGGGTGAATCTGAGCTAGTCTCAGGGTTTAACGTTGAATACGCCGCAGGACCCTTCGCCTTATTCTTCCTAGCTGAATATGCGAACATTATGCTAATAAATACACTTACAGCCATCATATTCCTAAACCCAAGCGCCCTAGGGCCACCCACAGAACTATTCCCCGTCATCCTAGCCACAAAAGTCCTCCTACTATCTTCTGGTTTCTTATGGGTCCGAGCTTCATACCCACGATTCCGATATGACCAACTAATGCACCTACTATGAAAAAACTTCCTACCCCTCACACTAGCTCTGTGCCTCTGACACATCAGCATACCTATCTGCTATGCAGGCCTACCTCCTTACATAAGGAAATGTGCCTGAACTACAAAGGGTCACTATGATAAAGTGAACATAGAGGTATAACAGCCCTCTCATTTCCTGTTGACCTTAGAAAAGTAGGAATTGAACCCACACAAGAGAAATCAAAATTCTCCATACTTCCCTTATATTATTTTCTAGTAGAGTCAGCTAATCAAGCTATCGGGCCCATACCCCGAAAATGATGGTTTAACCCCCTCCTCTACTAATGAACCCTTACGCGACCCCAATCATAACCTTCAGCCTCATCTTGGGCACCACAATCACAATTTCCAGCAACCACTGAGTTCTGGCCTGGACAGGACTGGAGATCAACGCACTAGCCATCATTCCCCTAATTGCCAAATCCCACCACCCACGAGCAGTAGAAGCCGCAACGAAATACTTCCTAACCCAAGCAGCTGCTTCCGCCCTGGTCCTATTCTCTAGCATAACCAATGCCTGAGTCACCGGCCAATGAGACATCACACAAATAAACCACCCAACCTCCTGTCTACTACTGACAGCAGCAATCGCTATTAAACTGGGCCTAGTGCCATTTCACTTCTGATTCCCAGAAGTACTACAAGGATCGCCACTAATAACAGCCCTGCTACTCTCGACCCTCATAAAATTCCCCCCACTAACCCTGCTCCTACTAACATCCAAATCCCTCGACCCAGCTCTACTCACCGCCATGGCCCTAGCCTCAACAGCACTAGGAGGCTGAATAGGACTGAACCAAACACAAACACGCAAAATCCTAGCCTTCTCGTCCATCTCCCACTTAGGCTGAATCGCCATCATCCTAGTTTACAGCCCCAAATTGGCCTTACTTACCTTCTACCTATACACAATCATAACATCAGCCGTATTCCTAGCCCTTAACAAAATCAAAGCCCTTAACCTATCCATGATCACAACCTCATGAACAAAAACCCCAGTGCTAAACGCCACCCTAATACTAGTACTTTTATCCCTAGCAGGCCTCCCCCCATGTGGGGATGCAGTGCAGTGAGTCCAGAGACTGTAGCATACTACATAGTCAAGGAGCCCTTCGGCTACATGGGAATAGTCTGAGCCATACTATCCATCGGCTTCCTAGGATTCATCGTCTGAGCTCACCACATGTTTACAGTAGGAATAGACGTTGATACCCGAGCCTACTTTACATCAGCCACTATAATCATTGCCATCCCTACCGGAATCAAAGTATTTAGCTGACTAGCCACCCTGCACGGAGGAACAATCAAATGAGACTCCCCCCAATACTATGAGCTCTAGGATTTATCTTCCTATTTACCATCGGAGGATTAACAGGAATCGTTCTTGCAAACTCTTCCCTAGACATCGCCCTGCACGACACGTACTACGTAGTTGCCCACTTCCACTACGTCCTATCCATAGGCGCCGTCTTTGCCATTCTAGCAGGATTTACTCACTGATTCCCACTACTCACTGGGTTTACCCTACACCAAACATGAGCAAAAGCCCACTTCGGGGTAATATATACAGGAGTAAACCTAACGTTCTTCCCCCAGCACTTCCTAGGCCTAGCATCCCCAGTGGTGCCAGTGCACTCTCTTGAGTCACAGCACTGCATCCCCAGTGGTGCCAGTGCACTCTCTGGACTCACTGCAGTGCATCCCCAGTGGTGCCAGTGCACTCTCTGGACTCACTGCACTGCATCCCCAGTGGTGCCAGTGCACTCTCTGGACTCACTGAAGTGCATTCTCAGTGGTGCCAGTGCACTCTCTGGACTCACTGCAGTGCATCCCCAGTGGTGCCAGTACACTCACTGGACTCACTGCACTGCATCCCCAGTGATGCCAGTGCACTCTCTGGACTCACTAAACTGCATCACCAGTGGTGCCTCTGCACTCTCTGGACTCACTGCACTGCTTCCCCAGTGGTGCCAGTGCACTCACTGGACTCACTGCAGTGCATCCCCACTGGTGCCAGTGCACTCTCTGGGCTCACTGCAGTGCATCCCCAGTGGTGCCAGTGCACTCTCTGGACTCACTGCACTGCATCCCCAGTGGTGCCTGTGCGCTCTCTGGAGTCACAGCACTGCATCCCCAGTGGTGCCAGTGCAATCTCTGGACTCACTGCACTGCATCCCCAGTGGTGCCAGTGCACTCTCTGGACTCACTGAAGTGCATTCTCAGTGGTGCCAGTGCACTCTCTGGACTCACTGCACTGCATCCCCAGTGGTGCCAGTGCACTCTCTGGACTCACTGAACTGCATCCCCAGTGGTACCAGTGCACTCTCTGGACTCACTGCACTGCATCCCCAGTGCTGCCAGTGCACTCTCTGGACTCACTGCACTGCATCCCTAGTGGTGCCACTGCACTCTCTGGACTCACTGCACTGCATCCCCAGTGGTGCCAGTGCACTCTCTGGACTCACTGCACTGCATCCCCAGTGCTGCCAGTGCACTCTCTGGACTCACTGCACTGCATCCCCAGTGGTGCCACTGCACTCTCTTGACTCACTGCACTGAAGACCCAGTGGTGCCAGTGCACTCTCTGGACTCACTGCACTGCATCCCCAGTGGTTCCAGCGCACTCTCTGGACTCACTGCACTGCATCCCCAGTGGTGCTAGTGCACTCTGTGGACTCACTGCACTGCATCCCCAGTGGTGCCAGTGCACTCTCTGGACTCACTGCACTGCATCCCCAGTGGTTCCAGCGCACTCTCTGGACTCACTGCACTGCATCCCCAGTGGTGCCAGTGCACTCTGTGGACTCACTGCACTGCATCCCCAGTGGTGACAGTGCACTCTCTGGACTCACTCCAGTGCATCCCCAGTGGTGCCAGTGCACTCTCTGGACTCACTGCACTGCATCCCCAGTGGTGCCAGTGCAGTCTCTGGAGTAACTGCAGTGCATCCCCACTGGTGCCAAAGCACTCTCTGGACTCCCGGCACCGCATCCCCAGTGGTGCCAGTGCACTCTCTGGACTCACTGCACTGCATCCCCAGTGGTGCCAGTGCACTCTCTGGAGTCACAGCACTGCATCCCCAGTGGTGCCAGTGCACTCTCTGGACTCACTGCAGTGCATCCCCAGTGGTGCCAGTGCACTCTCTGGACTCACTGAAGTGCATCCCCAGTGGTGCCAGTGCACTCTCTGGACTCACTGAAGTGCATTCTCAGTGGTGCCAGTGCACTCTCTGGACTCACTGCAGTGCATCCCCAGTGGTGCCAGTACACTCACTGGACTCACTGCACTGCATCCCCAGTGGTGCCAGTGCACTCTCTGGACTCACTAAACTGCATCACCAGTGGTGCCTCTGCACTCTCTGGACTCACTGCACTGCTTCCCCAGTGGTGCCAGTGCACTCACTGGACTCACTGCAGTGCATCCCCACTGGTGCCAGTGCACTCTCTGGACTCACTGCAGTGCATCCCGAGTGGTGCCAGTGCACTCTCTGGACTCACTGTACTGCATCCCCAGTGGTGCCTGTGCGCTCTCTGGAGTCACAGCACTGCATCCCCTGTGGTGCCAGTGCAATCTCTGGACTCACTGCACTGCATCCCCAGTGGTGCCAGTGCACTCTCTGGACTCACTGAAGTGCATTCTCAGTGGTGCCAGTGCACTCTCTGGACTCACTGCACTGCATCCCCAGTGGTGCCAGTGCACTCTCTGGACTCACTGCAGTGCATTCCCAGTGGTGCCAGTGCACTCTCTGGACTCACTGCACTGCATCCCCAGTGCTGCCAGTGCACTCTCTGGACTCACTGCACTGCATCCCTAGTGGTGCCACTGCACTCTCTGGACTCACTGCACTGCTTCCCCAGTGGTGCCAGTGCACTCTCTGGACTCACTGTACTGCATCCCCAGTGGTGACAGTGCACTCACTGGACTCACTGCAGTGCATCCCCAGTGGTGCCAGTGCACTCTCTGGACTCACTGCACTGCATCCCCAGTGGTGCCAGTGCACTCTCTGGACTCACTGCACTGCATCCCCAGTGGTTCCAGCGCACTCTCTGGACTCACTGCACTGCATCCCCAGTGGTTCTAGTGCACTCTGTGGACTCACTGCACTGCATCCCCAGTGGTGTCAGTGCACTCTCTGGACTCACTGAAGTGCATCCCCAGTTGTGCCAGTGCACTCTCTGGACTCAATGCACTGCATCCCCAGTGGTGCCAGTGCACTCTCTGGACTCACTGCACTGCATCCCCAGTGGTGCCAGTGCAATCTCTGGACTCACTGAAGTGCATCCCCAGTGGTGCCAGTGCACTCTCTGGACTCACTGCAGTGCATCACCAGTGGTGCCAGTGCACTCTCTGGACTCACTGTACTGCATCACCAGTGGTGCCAGTGCACTCTCTGGACTCACTGCAGTGCATTCCCAGTGGTGCCAGTGCACTCTTTGGACTCACTGCACTGCAGCCCCATTGGTGCCAGTGCACTCTCTGGACTCACTGCACTGCATCCCCAGTGGTGCCAGTGCACTCTCTGGACTCACTGCAGTGCATCCCCAGTGGTGCCAGTGCACTCTCTGGACTCACTGCACTGCATCCCCAGGGGTGCCAGTGCACTCTCTGGACTCACTGCACTGCATCCCCAGTGGTGCCAGTGCACTCTCTGCACTCACTTCTCTGCATTCCCAGTGGTGCCAGTGAAGTCTCTGGACTCACTGCACTGCATCCACAGTGGTGCCAGTGCAATCTCTGGACTCACTGCAGTGCATCCCCAGTGGTGCCAGTGCACTCTCTGGACTCACTGCACTGCATCCCCAGTGGTGCCAGTGCACTCTCTGGACTCACTGCAGTGCATCCCCAGTGGTGCCAGTGCACTCTCTGGACTCACTGCACTGCATCCCCAGTGGTGCAAGTGCACTCTCTCGAGTCACTGCACTACATCCCCAGTGGTGCCAGTGCACTCACTGGACTCAGTGTACTGCATCATCTGTGTTGCCAGTGCACTCTCTGGACTCACTGCAATGCATCCCCAGTGGTGCCAGTGCACTCTCTGGACTCACTGCACTGCATCCCCAGTGGTGCCAGTGCACTCTCTGGACTCACTGCACTGTATCCCCAGCGGTGCCAGTGCACTCACTGGATTCACTGCAGTGCATCCCCAGTGGTGCCAGTGCACTCTCTGGACTCACTAAACTGCATCACCAGTGGTGCCTCTGCACTCTCTGGACTCACTGCACTGCTTCCCCAGTGGTGCCAGTGCACTCACTGGACTCACTGCAGTGCATCCCCACTGGTGCCAGTGCACTCTCTGGACTCACTGCAGTGCATCCCGAGTGGTGCCAGTGCACTCTCTGGACTCACTGCACTGCATCCCCAGTGGTGCCTGTGCGCTCTCTGGAGTCACAGCACTGCATCCCCAGTGGTGCCAGTGCAATCTCTGGACTCACTGCACTGCATCCCCAGTGGTGCCAGTGCACTCTCTGGACTCACTGAAGTGCATTCTCAGTGGTGCCAGTGCACTCTCTGGACTCACTGCACTGCATCCCCAGTGGTGCCAGTGCACTCTCTGGACTCACTGAAGTGCATCCCCAGTGGTGCCAGTGCACTCTCTGGACTCACTGCAGTGCATCCCCAGTGCTGCCAGTGCACTCTTTGGACTCACTGCACTGCATCCCTAGTGGTGCCACTGCACTCTCTGGACTCACTGCACTGCTTCCCCAGTGGTGCCAGTGCACTCTCTGGACTCACTGCACTGCATCCCCAGTGGTGCCAGTGCACTCACTGGACTCACTGCAGTGCATCCCCACTGGTGCCAGTGCACTCTCTGGACTCACTGCACTGCATCCCCAGTGGTGCCAGTGCACTCTCTGGACTCACTGCACTGCATCCCCAGTGGTTCCAGCGCACTCTCTGGACTCACTGCACTGCATCCCCAGTGGTGCCAGTGCACTCTCTGGACTCACTGCACTGCATCCCCAGTGGTGCCAGTGCACTCTCTGGACTCACTGCACTGCATCCCCAGTGGTGCCAGTGCACTCTCTGGACTCACTGCACTGTTCCCCAGTGGTGCCAGTGCACTCACTGGATTCACTGCACTGCATCCCCAGTGGTGCCAGTGCACTCTCTGGACTCACTAAACTGCATCACCAGTGGTGCCTCTGCACTCTCTGGACTCACTGCACTGCTTCCCCAGTGGTGCCAGTGCACTCACTGGACTCACTGCAGTGCATCCCCACTGGTGCCAGTGCACTCTCTGGACTCACTGCAGTGCATCCCGAGTGGTGCCAGTGCACTCTCTGGACTCACTGCACTGCATCCCCAGTGGTGCCTGTGCGCTCTCTGGAGTCACAGCACTGCATCCCCAGTGCTGCCAGTGCAATCTCTGGACTCACTGCACTGCATCCCCAGTGGTGCCAGTGCACTCTCTGGACTCACTGAAGTGCATTCTCAGTGGTGCCAGTGCACTCTCTGGACTCACTGCACTGCATCCCCAGTGGTGCCAGTGCACTCTCTGGACTCACTGAAGTGCATCCCCAGTGGTGCCAGTGCACTCTCTGGACTCACTGAAGTGCATCCCCAGTGGTGCCAGTGCACTCTCTGGACTCACTGCACTGCATCCCCAGGGCTGCCAGTGCACTCTCTGGACTCACTGCACTGCATCCCTAGTGGTGCCACTGCACTCTCTGGACTCACTGCACTGCTTCCCCAGTGGTGCCAGTGCACTCTCTGGACTCACTGCACTGCATCCCCAGTGGTGCCAGTGCACTCACTGGACTCACTGCAGTGCGTCCCCACTGGTGCCAGTGCACTCTCTGGACTCACTGCACTGCATCCCCAGTGGTGCCAGTGCACTCTCTGGACTCACTGCACTGCATCCCCAGTGGTTCCAGCGCACTGTCTGGACTCACTGCACTGCATCCCCAGTGGTGCTAGTGCACTCTGTGGACTCACTGCACTGCATCCCCAGTGGTGCCAGTGCACTCTCTGGACTCACTGTACTGCACCCCCAGTGGTGCCAGTGCACTCTCTGGACTGACTGCACTGCATCCCCAGTGGTGCCAGTGCACTCTCTGGACTCACTGCACTGCATCCCCACTGGTGCCAGTGTACTCTCTGGACTCACTGCAGTGCATCCCCAGTGCTGCCAGTGCACTCTATGGACTCACTGCACTGCATCCCCAGTGGTGTCAGTGCACTCTCTGGACTCACTGAAGTGCATCCCCAGTTGTGCCAGTGCACTCTCTGGACTCAATGCACTGCATCCCCAGTGGTGCCAGTGCACTCTCTGGACTCACTGCACTGCATCCCCAGTGGTGCCAGTGCAATCTCTGGACTCACTGAAGTGCATCCCCAGTGGTGCCAGTGCACTCTCTGGACTCACTGCAGTGCATCACCAGTGGTGCCAGTGCACTCTCTGGACTCACTGTACTGCATCACCAGTGGTGCCAGTGCACTCTCTGGACTCACTGCAGTGCATTCCCAGTGGTGCCAGTGCACTCTTTGGACTCACTGCACTGCAGCCCCATTGGTGCCAGTGCACTCTCTGGACTCACTGCACTGCATCACAGGTGGTGCCAGTGCACTCTCTGGACTCACTGCACTGCATCCCCAGGGGTGCCAGTGCACTCTCTGGACTCACTGCACTGCATCCCCAGTGGTGCCAGTGCAATCTCTGGACTCACTGAAGTGCATCCCCAGTGGTGCCAGTGCACTCTCTGGACTCACTGCACTGCATCCCCAGTGGTGCCAGTGCACTCTCTGGACTCACTGCAGTGCATCCCCAGTGGTGCCAGTGCACTCTCTGGACTCACTGCACTGCATCCCCAGTGGTGCAAGTGCACTCTCTCGAGTCACTGCACTACATCCCCAGTGGTGCCAGTGCACTCACTGGACTCAGTGTACTGCATCATCTGTGGTGCCAGTGCACTCTCTGGACTCACTGTACTGCATCCCCAGTGGTGCCAGTGCACTCTCTGGACTCACTGCACTGCATCCCCAGTGGTGCCAGTGCACTCTCTGGACTCACTGCACTGTATCCCCAGTGGTGCCAGTGCACTCACTGGATTCACTGCAGTGCATCCCCAGTGGTGCCAGTGCACTCTCTGGACTCACTGCACTGCATCCCCAGTGGTGCCAGTGCACTCTGTGGACTCACTGCACTGCATCCCCAGTGGTGACAGTGCACTCTCTGGACTCACTCCAGTGCATCCCCAGTGGTGCCAGTGCACTCTCTGGACTCACTGCACTGCATCCCCAGTGGTGCCAGTGCAGTCTCTGGAGTAACTGCAGTGCATCCCCACTGGTGCCAAAGCACTCTCTGGACTCCCGGCACCGCATCCCCAGTGGTGCCAGTGCACTCTCTGGACTCACTGCACTGCATCCCCAGTGGTGCCAGTGCACTCTCTGGAGTCACAGCACTGCATCCCCAGTGGTGCCAGTGCACTCTCTGGACTCACTGAAGTGCATCCCCAGTGGTGCCAGTGCACTCTCTGGACTCACTGCACTGCATCCCCAGTGCTGCCAGTGCACTCTCTGGACTCACTGCACTGCATCCCTAGTGGTGCCACTGCACTCTCTGGACTCACTGCACTGCTTCCCCAGTGGTGCCAGTGCACTCTCTGGACTCACTGCACTGCATCCCCAGTGGTGCCAGTGCACTCACTGGACTCACTGCACTGCATCCCCAGTGGTGCCAGTGCACTCTCTGGACTCACTGCACTGCATCCCCAGTGGTGCCAGTGCACTCTCTGGACTCACTGCACTGCATCCCCAGTGGTTCCAGCGCACTCTCTGGACTCACTGCACTGCATCCCCAGTGGTGCTAGTGCACTCTGTGGACTCACTGCAGTGCATCCCCAGTGGTGCCAGTGCACTCTCTGGACTCACTGAAGTGCATTCTCAGTGGTGCCAGTGCACTCTCTGGACTCACTTCAGTGCATCCCCAGTGGTGCCAGTACACTCTCTGGACTCACTGCAGTGCATCCCCAGTGGTGCCAGTGCACTCTCTGGACTCACTGCAGTGCATCCCCAGTGGAGCCAGTGCACTCTCTGGACTCACTGCAGTGCATCCGCAGTGGTGCCATTGCACTCTCTGGACTCACTGTACTGCATCTCCAGTGGTGCCAGTGCACTCTCTGGACTCACTGCACTGCATCCCCAGTGCTGCCAGTGCACTCTCTTGAGTCACTGCACTGCATCCCCTGTGGTGCAAGAGCACTCTCTGGACTCACAGCAGTGCATCACCAGTGGTGCCAGTGCACTCTCTGGACTCACTGCACTGCATCACCAGTGGTGCCAGTGCACTCTCTGGACTCACTGCACTGCATCCCCAGTGGTGCTAGTGCACTGTGTGGACTCACAGTACTGCATCCCCAGTGGTGCCAGTGCAATCTCTGGACTCACTGCACTGCATCCCCAGTGGTGCCAGTGCACTCTCAGGACTCACTGCACTGCATCCCCAGTGGTGCCAGTGCACTCTCTGGACTCACTGCAGTGCATCCCCAGTGGTGCCAGTGCACTCACTGGATTCACTGCACTGCATCCCCAGTGGTGCTAGTGCACTGTGTGGACTCACTGTACTGCATCCCCAGTGGTGCCAGTGCAATCTCTGGACTCACTGCAGTGCATCCCCAGTGGTGCCAGTGCACTCTCTGGACTCACTGCACTGCATCCCCAGTAGTGACAGTGCACTCTCTGGACTCACTGCAGTGCATCCCCAGTGGTGCCAGTGCACTCTCTGGACTTACTGCACTGCATCCCCAGTGGTGCCAGTGCACTCTCTGGACTCACTGCACTGCATCCCCAGTGGTGCCAGTGCACTCTCTGGACTCACTGCACTGCATCCCCAGTGGTGCCAGTGCACTCTGTGGACTCACTGCAGTGCATCCCCAGTGGTGCCAGTGCACTCTCTGGACTCACTGCAGTGCATCCCCAGTGGTGCCAGTGCACTCTCTGGACTCACTGCAGTGCATCCCCAGTGGTGCCAGTGCACTCTCTGGACTCACTGCACTGCATCCCCAGTGGTGCCAGTGCAGTCTCTGGAGTAACTGCAGTGCATCCCCACTGGTGCCAAAGCACTCTCTGGACTCACTGCAGTGCATCCCCAGTGGTGCCACTGCACTCTCTGGACTCACTGCAGTGCATCCCCAGTGGTGCCAGTGCACTCTCTGGACTCATTGAAGTGCATTCTCAGTGGTGCCAGTGCACTCTCTGGACTCACTGCAGTGCATCCCAGGTGGTGCCAGTACACTCACTGGACTCACTGCACTACATCCCCAGTGGTGCCAGTGCACTCTCTGGACTCACTAAACTGCATCACCAGTGGTGCCACTGCACTCTCTGGACTCACTGCACTGCTTCCCCAGTGGTGGCAGTGCACTCACTGGACTCACTGCAGTGCATCCCCACTGGTGCCAGTGCACTCTCTGGGCTCACTGCAGTGCATCCCCAGTGGTGCCAGTGCACTCTCTGGACTCACTGCACTGCATCACCAGTGGTGCCAGTGCGCTCTCTGGAGTCACAGCACTGCATCCCCAGTGGTGCCAGTGCAAATCTCTGGACTCACTGCACTGCATCCCCAGTGGTGCCAGTGCACTCTCTGGACTCACTGCACTGCATCCCCGGTGGTGCCAGTGCAGTCTCTGGAGTAACTGCACTGCATCCCCACTGGTGCCAAAGCACTCTCTGGACTCCCAGCACCGCATCCCCAGTGGTGCCAGTGCACTCTCTGGACTCACTGCACTGCATGCCCAGTGGTGCCAGTGCACTCTCTGGACTCACTGTACTGCATCCCCAGTGGTGCCAGTGCACTCTGTGGACTCACTGTACTGCATTCCCAGTGGTGACAGTGCACTCTCTGGACTCACTGCAGTGCATCCCCAGTGGTGCCAGTGCACTCTCTGGACTCACTGCAGTGCATCCCCAGTGGTGCCAGTGCACTCTCTTGACTCACTGCACTGAAGACCCAGTGGTGCCAGTGCACTCTCTGGACTCACTGCAGTGCATCCCCAGTGGTGCCAGTGCACTCTCTGGACTCACTACACTGCATCCCCAGTGGTGCCAGTGCACTCTCTGGACTCACTGCAGGGCATCCCCAGTGGTGCCAGTGCACTCTCTGGACTCACTGCAGTGCATCCCCAGTGGTGCCAGTGCACTCTCTGGACTCACTGTACTGCACCCCCAGTGGTGCCAGTGCACTCACTGGACTGACTGCACTGCATCCCCAGTGGTGCCAGTGCACTCTCTGGACTCACTGCACTGCATCCCCAGTGGTGCCAGTGCACTCTCTGGACTCACTGCACTGCATCCCCAGTGGTGCCAGTGCACTCTCTGGACTCACTGCACTGTATCCCCAGTGGTGCCAGTGCACTCACTGGATTCACTGCAGTGCATCCCCAGTGGTGCCAGTGCACTCTCTGGACTCACTGCACTGCATCCCCAGTGGTGCCAGTGCACTCTGTGGACTCACTGCACTGCATCCCCAGTGGTGACAGTGCACTCTCTGGACTCACTCCAGTGCATCCCCAGTGGTGCCAGTGCACTCTCTGGACTCACTGCACTGCATCCCCAGTGGTGCCAGTGCAGTCTCTGGAGTAACTGCAGTGCATCCCCACTGGTGCCAAAGCACTCTCTGGACTCCCGGCACCGCATCCCCAGTGGTGCCAGTGCACTCTCTGGACTCACTGCACTGCATCCCCAGTGGTGCCAGTGCACTCTCTGGAGTCACAGCACTGCATCCCCAGTGGTGCCAGTGCACTCTCTGGACTCACTGAAGTGCATCCCCAGTGGTGCCAGTGCACTCTCTGGACTCACTGCACTGCATCCCCAGTGCTGCCAGTGCACTCTCTGGACTCACTGCACTGCATCCCTAGTGGTGCCACTGCACTCTCTGGACTCACTGCACTGCTTCCCCAGTGGTGCCAGTGCACTCTCTGGACTCACTGCACTGCATCCCCAGTGGTGCCAGTGCACTCACTGGACTCACTGCACTGCATCCCCAGTGGTGCCAGTGCACTCTCTGGACTCACTGCACTGCATCCCCAGTGGTGCCAGTGCACTCTCTGGACTCACTGCACTGCATCCCCAGTGGTTCCAGCGCACTCTCTGGACTCACTGCACTGCATCCCCAGTGGTGCTAGTGCACTCTGTGGACTCACTGCAGTGCATCCCCAGTGGTGCCAGTGCACTCTCTGGACTCACTGAAGTGCATTCTCAGTGGTGCCAGTGCACTCTCTGGACTCACTTCAGTGCATCCCCAGTGGTGCCAGTACACTCTCTGGACTCACTGCAGTGCATCCCCAGTGGTGCCAGTGCACTCTCTGGACTCACTGCAGTGCATCCCCAGTGGAGCCAGTGCACTCTCTGGACTCACTGCAGTGCATCCGCAGTGGTGCCATTGCACTCTCTGGACTCACTGTACTGCATCTCCAGTGGTGCCAGTGCACTCTCTGGACTCACTGCACTGCATCCCCAGTGCTGCCAGTGCACTCTCTTGAGTCACTGCACTGCATCCCCTGTGGTGCAAGAGCACTCTCTGGACTCACAGCAGTGCATCACCAGTGGTGCCAGTGCACTCTCTGGACTCACTGCACTGCATCACCAGTGGTGCCAGTGCACTCTCTGGACTCACTGCACTGCATCCCCAGTGGTGCTAGTGCACTGTGTGGACTCACAGTACTGCATCCCCAGTGGTGCCAGTGCAATCTCTGGACTCACTGCACTGCATCCCCAGTGGTGCCAGTGCACTCTCAGGACTCACTGCACTGCATCCCCAGTGGTGCCAGTGCACTCTCTGGACTCACTGCAGTGCATCCCCAGTGGTGCCAGTGCACTCACTGGATTCACTGCACTGCATCCCCAGTGGTGCTAGTGCACTGTGTGGACTCACTGTACTGCATCCCCAGTGGTGCCAGTGCAATCTCTGGACTCACTGCAGTGCATCCCCAGTGGTGCCAGTGCACTCTCTGGACTCACTGCACTGCATCCCCAGTAGTGACAGTGCACTCTCTGGACTCACTGCAGTGCATCCCCAGTGGTGCCAGTGCACTCTCTGGACTTACTGCACTGCATCCCCAGTGGTGCCAGTGCACTCTCTGGACTCACTGCACTGCATCCCCAGTGGTGCCAGTGCACTCTCTGGACTCACTGCACTGCATCCCCAGTGGTGCCAGTGCACTCTGTGGACTCACTGCAGTGCATCCCCAGTGGTGCCAGTGCACTCTCTGGACTCACTGCAGTGCATCCCCAGTGGTGCCAGTGCACTCTCTGGACTCACTGCAGTGCATCCCCAGTGGTGCCAGTGCACTCTCTGGACTCACTGCACTGCATCCCCAGTGGTGCCAGTGCAGTCTCTGGAGTAACTGCAGTGCATCCCCACTGGTGCCAAAGCACTCTCTGGACTCACTGCAGTGCATCCCCAGTGGTGCCACTGCACTCTCTGGACTCACTGCAGTGCATCCCCAGTGGTGCCAGTGCACTCTCTGGACTCATTGAAGTGCATTCTCAGTGGTGCCAGTGCACTCTCTGGACTCACTGCAGTGCATCCCAGGTGGTGCCAGTACACTCACTGGACTCACTGCACTACATCCCCAGTGGTGCCAGTGCACTCTCTGGACTCACTAAACTGCATCACCAGTGGTGCCACTGCACTCTCTGGACTCACTGCACTGCTTCCCCAGTGGTGGCAGTGCACTCACTGGACTCACTGCAGTGCATCCCCACTGGTGCCAGTGCACTCTCTGGGCTCACTGCAGTGCATCCCCAGTGGTGCCAGTGCACTCTCTGGACTCACTGCACTGCATCACCAGTGGTGCCAGTGCGCTCTCTGGAGTCACAGCACTGCATCCCCAGTGGTGCCAGTGCAAATCTCTGGACTCACTGCACTGCATCCCCAGTGGTGCCAGTGCACTCTCTGGACTCACTGCACTGCATCCCCGGTGGTGCCAGTGCAGTCTCTGGAGTAACTGCACTGCATCCCCACTGGTGCCAAAGCACTCTCTGGACTCCCAGCACCGCATCCCCAGTGGTGCCAGTGCACTCTCTGGACTCACTGCACTGCATGCCCAGTGGTGCCAGTGCACTCTCTGGACTCACTGTACTGCATCCCCAGTGGTGCCAGTGCACTCTGTGGACTCACTGTACTGCATTCCCAGTGGTGACAGTGCACTCTCTGGACTCACTGCAGTGCATCCCCAGTGGTGCCAGTGCACTCTCTGGACTCACTGCAGTGCATCCCCAGTGGTGCCAGTGCACTCTCTTGACTCACTGCACTGAAGACCCAGTGGTGCCAGTGCACTCTCTGGACTCACTGCAGTGCATCCCCAGTGGTGCCAGTGCACTCTCTGGACTCACTGCACTGCATCCCCAGTGGTGCCAGTGCACTCTCTGGACTCACTGCAGGGCATCCCCAGTGGTGCCAGTGCACTCTCTGGACTCACTGCAGTGCATCCCCAGTGGTGCCAGTGCACTCTCTGGACTCACTGTACTGCACCCCCAGTGGTGCCAGTGCACTCACTGGACTGACTGCACTGCATCCCCAGTGGTGCCAGTGCACTCTCTGGACTCACTGCACTGCATCCCCACTGGTGCCAGTGTACTCTCTGGACACACTGCACTGCATCCCCAGTGGTTCCAGTGCACTCACTGGACTCACTGGACACATCCCCAGTGGTGCCAGTGCACTCTCTGGACTCACTGCACTGCATCCCCACTGGTGCCAGTGCACTCTCTGGACTCACTGAAGTGCATCCCCAGTGGTGCCAGTGCACTCTCTGGACTCACTGCAGTGCATCCCCAGTGGAGCCAGTGCACTCTCTGGACTCACTGCAGTGCATCCCAAGTGGTGCCATTGCACTCTCTGGACTCACTGCACTGCATCTCCAGTGGTGCCAGTGCACTCTCTGGACTCACTGCACTGCATCCCCAGTGCTGCCAGTGCACTCTCTTGAGTCACTGCACTGCATCCCCTGTGGTGCAAGAGCACTCTCTGGACTCATAGCAGTGCATCACCAGTGGTGCCAGTGCACTCTCTGGACTCACTGCACTGCATCACCAGTGGTGCCAGTGCACTCTCTGGACTCACTGCACTGCATCCCCAGTGGTGCTAGTGCACTGTGTGGACTCACTGTACTGCATCCCCAGTGGTGCCAGTGCAATCTCTGGACTCACTGCAGTGCATCCCCAGTGGTGCCAGTGCACTCTCAGGACTCACTGCACTGCATCCTCAGTGGTGCCAGTGCACTCTCTGGACTCACTGCACTGCATCCCCAGTAGTGACAGTGCACTCTCTGGACTCACTGCAGTGCATCCCCACTGGTGCCAGTGCACTCTCTGGACTTACTGCACTGCATCCCCAGTAGTGCCAGTGCACTCTCTGGACTCACTGCACTGCATCCCCAGTGGTGCCAGTGCACTCACTGGATTCACTGCACTGCATCCCCAGTGGTGCCAGTGCACTCTCTGGACTCACTGCACTGCATCCCCAGTGGTGCCAGTGCAGTCTGTGGACTCACTGTACTGCATCCCCAGTGGTGACAGTGCACTCTCTGAACTCACTGCAGTGCATCCCCAGTGGTGCCAGTGCACTCTCTGGACTCACTGCAGTGCATCCCCACTGGTGCCAGTGCGCTCTCTGGACTCACTGCACTGCATCCCCAGTGGTGCCAGTGCACTGTCTGGACTCACAGCACTGCATCCCCTGTGGTGCAAGAGCACTCTCTGGACTCACTGCAGTGCATCCCCAGTGGTGCCACTGCACTCTCTGGACTCACTGCAGTGCATCCCCAGTGGTGCCAGTGCACTCTCTGGACTCATTGAAGTGCATTCTCAGTGGTGCCAGTGCACTCTCTGGACTCACTGCAGTGCATCCCCAGTGGTGCCAGTACACTCACTGGACTCACTGCACTGCATCCCCAGTGGTGCCAGTGCACTCTCTGGACTCACTAAACTGCATCACCAGTGGTGCCACTGCACTCTCTGGACTCACTGCAGTGCATCACCAGTGGTGCCAGTGCACTCACTGGACTCACTGCAGTGCATCCCCGCTGGTGCCAGTGCACTCTCTGGGCTCACTGCACTGCATCCCCAGTGGTGCCAGTGCACTCTCTGGACTCACTGCACTGCATCCCCAGTGGTGCCAGTGCGCTCTCTGGAGTCACAGCACTGCATCCCCAGTGGTGCCAGTGCACTCTCAGGACTCACTGCACTGCATCCCCAGTGGTGCCAGTGCACTCTCTGGACTCACTGCACTGCATCCCCGGTGGTGCCAGTGCACTCTCTGGACTCACTGCACTGCATCCCCAGTGGTGCCAGTGCACTCTGTGGACTCACTGTACTGCATCCCCAGTGGTGACAGTGCACTCTCTGGACTCACTGCAGTGCATCCCCAGTGGTGCCAGTGCACTCTCTGGACTCACTGCAGTGCATCCCCACTGGTGCCAGTGCACTCTCTGGACTCACTGCACTGCATCCCCAGTGGTGCCAGTGCAGTCTCTGGAGTAACTGCAGTGCATCCCCACTGGTGCCAAAGCACTCTCTGGACTCACTGCAGTGCATCCCCAGTGATGCCACTGCACTCTCTGGTCTCACTGCAGTGCATCCCCAGTGGTGCCAGTGCACTCTCTGGACTCATTGAAGTGCATTCTCAGTGGTGCCAGTGCACTCTCTGGACTCACTGCAGTGCATCCCCAGTGGTGCCAGTACACTCACTGGACTCACTGCACTGCATCCCCAGTGGTGCCAGTGCACTCTCTGGACTCACTAAACTGCATCACCAGTGGTGCCACTGAACTCTCTGCACTCACTGCACTGCTTCCCCAGTGGTGCCAGTGCACTCACTGGACTCACTGCAGTGCATCCCCGCTGGTGCCAGTGCACTCTCTGGGCTCACTGCAGTGCATCCCCAGTGGTGCCAGTGCACTCTCTGGACTCACTGCACTGCATCCCCAGTGGTGCCAGTGCGCTCTCTGGAGTCACAGCACTGCATCCCCAGTGGTGCCAGTGCAAATCTCTGGACTCACTGCACTGCATCCCCACTGGTGCCAAAGCACTCTCTGGACTCCCAGCACCGCATCCCCCGTGGTGCCAGTGCACTCTCTGGACTCACTGCACTGCATGCCCAGTGGTGCCAGTGCACTCTCTGGACTCACTGTACTGCATACCCACTGGTGCCAGTGCACTCTGTGGACTCACTGTACTGCATCCCCAGTGGTGACAGTGCACTCTCTGGACTCACTGAAGTGCATCCCCAGTGGTGCCAGTGCACTCTCTGGACTCACTGCAGTGCATCCCCAGTGGTGCCAGTGCACTCTCTTGACTCACTGCACTGAAGCCCCAGTGGTGCCAGTGCACTCTCTGGACTCACTGCAGTGCATCCCCAGTGGTGCCAGTGCACTCTCTGGACTCACTGCACTGCATCCCCAGTGGTGCCAGTGCACTCTCTGGACTCACTGCAGGGCATCCCCAGTGGTGCCAGTGCACTGTCTGGACTCACTGCAGTGTATCCCCAGTGGTGCCAGTGCACTCTCTGGACTCACTGTACTGCACCC
This sequence comes from Anser brachyrhynchus, assembly GCF_964034855.1. Lineage (NCBI taxonomy): Eukaryota > Metazoa > Chordata > Aves > Anseriformes > Anatidae > Anser > Anser brachyrhynchus. The sequence goes on from NW_027663695.1 coordinate 216,916, forward strand.
CCAGTGGTGCCAGTGCACTCACTGGACTGACTGCACTGCATCCCCAGTGGTGCCAGTGCACTCTCTGGACTCACTGCACTGCATCCCCACTGGTGCCAGTGTACTCTCTGGACTCACTGCACTGCATCCCCAGTGGTGCCAGTGCACTCACTGGACTCACTGGACACATCCCCAGTGGTGCCAGTGCACTCTCTGGACTCACTGCAGTGCATCCCCAGTGGTGCCAGTGCACTCTCTGGACTCACTGCACTGCATCCCCAGTGGTGCCAGTGTACTCTCAGGACTCACTGCAGTGCATCCCCAGTGGTGCCAGTGCACTCTCTGGACTCACTGCACTGCATCCCCACTGGTGCCAGTGCACTCTCTGGACTCACTGAAGTGCATCCCCAGTTGTGCCAGTGCACTCTCTGGACTCAATGCACTGCATCCCCAGTGGTGCCAGTGCACTCTCTGGACTCACTGCACTGCATCCCCAGTGGTGCCAGTGCAATCTCTGGATTCACTGTAGTGCATCCCCAGTGGTGCCAGTGCACTCTCTGGACTCACTGCAGTGCATCCCCAGTGGTGCCAGTGTACTCTCTGGACTCACTGCAGTGCATTCCCAGTGGTGCCAGTGCACTCTTTGGACTCACTGCACTGCAGCCCCATTGGTGCCAGTGCATTCTCTGGACTCACTGCACTGCATCACAGGTGGTGCCAGTGCACTCTCTGGACTCACTGCACTGCATCCCCAATGGTGCCAGTGCACTCTCTGGACTCACTGCACTGCATCCCCAGTGGTGCCAGTGCACTCTCTGCACTCACTTCTCTGCATTCCCAGTGGTGCCAGTGAAGTCTCTGGACTCACTGCACTGCATCCACAGTGGTGCCAGTGCAATCTCTGGACTCACTGCAGTGCATCACCAGTGGTGCCAGTGCACTCTCTGGACTCACTGCACTGCATCCCCAGTGGTGCCAGTGCACTCTCTGGACTCACTGCACTGCATCCCCAGTGGTGCCAGTGCACTCTCTGGACTCACTGCACTGTATCCCCAGTGGTGCCAGTGCACTCACTGGATTCACTGCAGTGCATCCCCAGTGGTGCCAGTGCACTCTCTGGACTCACTGCACTGCATCCCCAGTGGTGCCAGTGCACTCTGTGGACTCACTGCACTGCATCCCCAGTGGTGACAGTGCACTCTCTGGACTCACTGCAGTGCATCCCCAGTGGTGACAGTGCACTCTCTGGACTCACTGCAGTGCATCCCCAGTGGTGCCAGTGCACTCTCTGGACTCACTGCACTGCATCCCCAGTGGTGCCAGTGCAGTCTCTGGAGTAACTGCAGTGCATCCCCACTGGTGCCAAAGCACTCTCTGGACTCCCGGCACCGCATCCCCAGTGGTGCCAGTGCACTCTCTGGACTCACTACACTGCATCCCCAGTGGTGCCAGTGCACTCTCTGGAGTCACAGCACTGCATCCCCAGTGGTGCCAGTGCACTCTCTGGACTCACTGAAGTGCATTCTCAGTGGTGCCAGTGCACTCTCCGGAGTCACAGCACTGCATCCCCAGTGGTGCCAGTGCACTCTCTGGACTCACTGCACTGCATCCCCAGTGGTGACAGTGCACTCTCTGGACTCACTGCAGTGCATCCCCAGTGGTGACAGTGCACTCTCTGGACTCACTGCAGTGCATCCCCAGTGGTGCCAGTGCACTCTCTGAACTCACTGCACTGCATCCCCAGTGGTGCCAGTGCAGTCTCTGGAGTAACTGCAGTGCATCCCCACTGGTGCCAAAGCACTCTCTGGACTCCCGGCACCGCATCCCCAGTGGTGCCAGTGCACTCTCTGGACTCACTAAACTGCATCCCCACTGGTGCCAGTGCACTCTCTGGAGTCACAGCACTGCATCCCCAGTGGTGCCAGTGCACTCTCTAGACTCACTGCACTGCATCCCCAGTGGTGCCAGTGCACTCTGTGGACTCACTGCACTGCATCCCCAGTGGTGCCAGTGCACTCTCTGGACTCACTGCAGTGCATCCCCACTGGTGCCAGTGCACTCTCTGGACTCACTGCACTGCATCCCCAGTGGTGACAGTGCACTCTCTGGACTCACTGCACTGCATCCCCACTGGTGCCAAAGCACTCTCTGGACTCACTGCAGTGCATCCCCAGTGGTGCCACTGCACTCTCTGGACTCACTGCAGTGCATCCCCAGTGGTGCCAGTGCACTCTCTGGACTCATTGAAGTGCATTCTCAGTGGTGCCAGTGCACTCTCTGGACTCACTGCAGTGCATCCCCAGTGGTGCCAGTACACTTACTGGACTCACTGCACTGCATCCCCAGTGGTGCCAGTGCACTCTCTGGACTCACTAAACTGCATCACCAGTGGTGCCACTGCACTCTCTGGACTCACTGCACTGCTTCCCCAGTGGTGCCAGTGCACTCACTGGACTCACTGCAGTGCATTCCCACTGGTGCCAGTGCACTCTCTGGGCTCACTGCAGTGCATCCCCAGTGGTGCCAGTGCACTCTCTGGAGTCACAGCACTGCATCCCCAGTGGTACCAGTGCAAATCTCTGGACTCACTGCACTGCATCCCCAGTGGTGCCAGTGCACTCTCTGGACTCACTGCACTGCATCCCCAGTGGTGCCAGTGCAGTCTCTGGAGTAACTGCACTGCATCCCCACTGGTGCCAAAGCACTCTCTGGACTCCCAGCACCGCATCCCCAGTGGTGCCAGTGCACTCTCTGGACTCACTGCACTGCATGCCCAGTGGTGCCAGTGCACTCTCTGGACTCACTGTACTGCATACCCACTGGTGCCAGTGCACTCTGTGGACTCACTGTACTGCATCCCCAGTGGTGACAGTGCACTCTCTGGACTCACTGCAGTGCATCCCCAGTGGTGCCAGTGCACTCTCTGGACTCACTGCACTGCATCCCCAGTGGTGCCAGTGCACTCTCTTGACTCACTGCACTGAAGACCCAGTGGTGCCAGTGCACTCTCTGGACTCACTGCAGTGCATCCCCAGTGGTGCCAGTGCACTCTCTGGACTCACTGCACTGCATCCCCAGTGGTGCCAGTGCACTCTCTGGACTCACTGCAGGGCATCCCCAGTGGTGCCAGTGCACTGTCTGGACTCACTGCAGTGTATCCCCAGTGGTGCCAGTGCACTCTCTGGACTCACTGTACTGCACCCCCTGTGGTGCCAGTGCACTCACTGGACTGACTGCACTGCATCCCCAGTGGTGCCAGTGCACTCTCTGGACTCACTGCACTGCATCCCCACTGGTGCCAGTGTACTCTCTGGACTCACTGCACTGCATCCCCAGTGGTGCCAGTGCACTCACTGGACTCACTGGACACATCCCCAGTGGTGCCAGTGCACTCTCTGGACTCACTGCAGTGCATCCCCAGTGGTGCCAGTGCACTCTCTGGACTCACTGCAGTGCATCCCCAGTGGTGCCAGTGTACTCTCTGGACTCACTGCAGTGCATCCCCAGTGGTGCCAGTGCACTCTCTGGACTTACTGCACTGCATCCCCAGTAGTGCCAGTGCACTCTCTGGACTCACTGCACTGCATCCCCAGTGGTGCCAGTGCACTCACTGGATTCACTGCACTGCATCCCCAGTGGTGCCAGTGCACTCTCTGGACTCACTGCACTGCATCCCCAGTGGTGCCAGTGCAGTCTGTGGACTCACTGTACTGCATCCCCAGTGGTGACAGTGCACTCTCTGAACTCACTGCAGTGCATCCCCAGTGGTGCCAGTGCACTCTCTGGACTCACTGCAGTGCATCCCCACTGGTGCCAGTGCACTCTCTGGACTCACTGCACTGCATCCCCAGTGGTGCCAGTGCACTCTCTTGAGTCACTGCACTGCATCCCCTGTGGTGCAAGAGCACTCTCTGGACTCACTGCAGTGCATCCCCAGTGGTGCCACTGCACTCTCTGGACTCACTGCAGTGCATCCCCAGTGGTGCCAGTGCACTCTCTGGACTCATTGAAGTGCATTCTCAGTGGTGCCAGTGCACTCTCTGGACTCACTGCACTGCATCCCCAGTGGTGCCAGTACACTCACTGGACTCACTGCACTGCATCCCCAGTGGTGCCAGTGCACTCTCTGGACTCACTAAACTGCATCACCAGTGGTGCCACTGCACTCTCTGGACTCACTGCAGTGCATCACCAGTGGTGCCAGTGCACTCACTGGACTCACTGCAGTGCATCCCCGCTGGTGCCAGTGCACTCTCTGGGCTCACTGCACTGCATCCCCAGTGGTGCCAGTGCACTCTCTGGACTCACTGCACTGCATCCCCAGTGGTGCCAGTGCGCTCTCTGGAGTCACAGCACTGCATCCCCAGTGGTGCCAGTGCACTCTCAGGACTCACTGCACTGCATCCCCAGTGGTGCCAGTGCACTCTCTGGACTCACTGCACTGCATCCCCGGTGGTGCCAGTGCACTCTCTGGACTCACTGCACTGCATCCCCAGTGGTGCCAGTGCACTCTGTGGACTCACTGTACTGCATCCCCAGTGGTGACAGTGCACTCTCTGGACTCACTGCAGTGCATCCCCAGTGGTGCCAGTGCACTCTCTGGACTCACTGCAGTGCATCCCCACTGGTGCCAGTGCACTCTCTGGACTCACTGCACTGCATCCCCAGTGGTGCCAGTGCAGTCTCTGGAGTAACTGCAGTGCATCCCCACTGGTGCCAAAGCACTCTCTGGACTCACTGCAGTGCATCCCCAGTGGTGCCACTGCACTCTCTGGTCTCACTGCAGTGCATCCCCAGTGGTGCCAGTGCACTCTCTGGACTCATTGAAGTGCATTCTCAGTGGTGCCAGTGCACTCTCTGGACTCACTGCAGTGCATCCCCAGTGGTGCCAGTACACTCACTGGACTCACTGCACTGCATCCCCAGTGGTGCCAGTGCACTCACTGGACTCACTGCAGTGCATCCCCGCTGGTGCCAGTGCACTCTCTGGGCTCACTGCAGTGCATCCCCAGTGGTGCCAGTGCACTCTCTGGACTCACTGCACTGCATCCCCAGTGGTGCCAGTGCGCTCTCTGGAGTCACAGCACTGCATCCCCAGTGGTGCCAGTGCAAATCTCTGGACTCACTGCACTGCATCCCCAGTGGTGCCAGTGCACTCTCTGGACTCACTGCACTGCATCCCCAGTGGTGCCAGTGCAGTCTCTGGAGTAACTGCACTGCATCCCCACTGGTGCCAAAGCACTCTCTGGACTCCCAGCACCGCATCCCCCGTGGTGCCAGTGCACTCTCTGGACTCACTGCACTGCATCCCCACTGGTGCCAGTGTACTCTCTGGACTCACTGCACTGCATCCCCAGTGGTGCCAGTGCACTCACTGGACTCACTGGACACATCCCCAGTGGTGCCAGTGCACTCTCTGGACTCACTGCAGTGCATCCCCAGTGGTGCCAGTGCACTCTCTGGACTCACTGCACTGCATCCCCAGTGGTGCCAGTGTACTCTCAGGACTCACTGCAGTGCATCCCCAGTGGTGCCAGTGCACTCTCTGGACTCACTGCACTGCATCCCCACTGGTGCCAGTGCACTCTCTGGACTCACTGAAGTGCATCCCCAGTTGTGCCAGTGCACTCTCTGGACTCAATGCACTGCATCCCCAGTGGTGCCAGTGCACTCTCTGGACTCACTGCACTGCATCCCCAGTGGTGCCAGTGCAATCTCTGGATTCACTGTAGTGCATCCCCAGTGGTGCCAGTGCACTCTCTGGACTCACTGCAGTGCATCCCCAGTGGTGCCAGTGTACTCTCTGGACTCACTGCAGTGCATTCCCAGTGGTGCCAGTGCACTCTTTGGACTCACTGCACTGCAGCCCCATTGGTGCCAGTGCATTCTCTGGACTCACTGCACTGCATCACAGGTGGTGCCAGTGCACTCTCTGGACTCACTGCACTGCATCCCCAATGGTGCCAGTGCACTCTCTGGACTCACTGCACTGCATCCCCAGTGGTGCCAGTGCACTCTCTGCACTCACTTCTCTGCATTCCCAGTGGTGCCAGTGAAGTCTCTGGACTCACTGCACTGCATCCACAGTGGTGCCAGTGCAATCTCTGGACTCACTGCAGTGCATCCCCAGTGGTGCCAGTGCACTCTCTGGACTCACTGCACTGCATCCCCAGTGGTGCCAGTGCACTCTCTGGACTCACTGCACTGTATCCCCAGTGGTGCCAGTGCACTCACTGGATTCACTGCAGTGCATCCCCAGTGGTGCCAGTGCACTCTCTGGACTCACTGCACTGCATCCCCAGTGGTGCCAGTGCACTCTGTGGACTCACTGCACTGCATCCCCAGTGGTGACAGTGCACTCTCTGGACTCACTGCAGTGCATCCCCAGTGGTGCCAGTGCACTCTCTGGACTCACTGCACTGCATCCCCAGTGGTGCCAGTGCAGTCTCTGGAGTAACTGCAGTGCATCCCCACTGGTGCCAAAGCACTCTCTGGACTCCCGGCACCGCATCCCCAGTGGTGCCAGTGCACTCTCTGGACTCACTGCACTGCATCCCCAGTGGTGCCAGTGCACTCTCTGGAGTCACAGCACTGCATCCCCAGTGGTGCCAGTGCACTCTCTGGACTCACTGAAGTGCATCCCCAGTGGTGCCAGTGCACTCTCTGGACTCACTGAAGTGCATTCTCAGTGGTGCCAGTGCACTCTCCGGAGTCACAGCACTGCATCCCCAGTGGTGCCAGTGCACTCTCTGGACTCACTGCACTGCATCCCCAGTGGTGACAGTGCACTCTCTGGACTCACTGCAGTGCATCCCCAGTGGTGACAGTGCACTCTCTGGACTCACTGCAGTGCATCCCCAGTGGTGCCAGTGCACTCTCTGAACTCACTGCACTGCATCCCCAGTGGTGCCAGTGCAGTCTCTGGAGTAACTGCAGTGCATCCCCACTGGTGCCAAAGCACTCTCTGGACTCCCGGCACCGCATCCCCAGTGGTGCCAGTGCACTCTCTGGACTCACTAAACTGCATCCCCAGTGGTGCCAGTGCACTCTCTGGAGTCACAGCACTGCATCCCCAGTGGTGCCAGTGCACTCTCTGGACTCACTGCACTGCATCCCCAGTGGTGCCAGTGCACTCTGTGGACTCACTGCACTGCATCCCCAGTGGTGCCAGTGCACTCTCTGGACTCACTGTAGTGCATCCCCAGTGGTGCCACTGCACTCTCTGGACTCACTGCAGTGCATCCCCAGTGGTGCCAGTGCACTCTCTGGACTCATTGAAGTGCATTCTCAGTGGTGCCAGTGCACTCTCTGGACTCACTGCAGTGCATCCCCAGTGGTGCCAGTACACTCACTGGACTCACTGCACTGCATCCCCAGTGGTGCCAGTGCACTCTCTGGACTCACTAAACTGCATCACCAGTGGTGCCACTGCACTCTCTGGACTCACTGCACTGCTTCCCCAGTGGTGCCAGTGCACTCACTGGACTCACTGCAGTGCATTCCCACTGGTGCCAGTGCACTCTCTGGGCTCACTGCAGTGCATCCCCAGTGGTGCCAGTGCACTCTCTGGAGTCACAGCACTGCATCCCCAGTGGTACCAGTGCAAATCTCTGGACTCACTGCACTGCATCCCCAGTGGTGCCAGTGCACTCTCTGGACTCACTGCACTGCATCCCCGGTGGTGCCAGTGCAGTCTCTGGAGTAACTGCACTGCATCCCCAGTGGTGCCAGTGCAGTCTGTGGACTCACTGTACTGCATCCCCAGTGGTGCCAGTGCACTCACTGGACTCACTGGACACATCCCCAGTGGTGCCAGTGCACTCTCTGGACTCACTGCAGTGCATCCCCAGTGGTGTCAGTGCACTCTCTGGACTCACTGCAGTGCATCCCCAGTGGTGCCAGTGCACTCTCAGGACTCACTGCACTGCATCCTCAGTGGTGCCAGTGCACTCTCTGGACTCACTGCACTGCATCCCCAGTAGTGACAGTGCACTCTCTGGACTCACTGCAGTGCATCCCCAGTGGTGCCAGTGCACTCTCTGGACTTACTGCACTGCATCCCCAGTGGTGCCAGTGCACTCTCTGGACTCACTGCACTGCATCCCCAGTGGTGCCAGTGCACTCACTGGATTCACTGCACTGCATCCCCAGTGGTGCCAGTGCACTCTCTGGACTCACTGCACTGCATCCCCAGTGGTGCCAGTGCAGTCTGTGGACTCACTGTACTGCATCCCCAGTGGTGACAGTGCACTCTCTGAACTCACTGCACTGCATCCCCAGTGGTGCCAGTGCACTCTCTGGACTCACTGCAGTGCATCCCCACTGGTGCCAGTGCACTCTCTGGACTCACTGCACTGCATCCCCAGTGGTGCCAGTGCAGTCTCTGGAGTAACTGCAGTGCATCCCCACTGGTGCCAAAGCACTCTCTGGACTCACTGCAGTGCATCCCCAGTGGTGCCACTGCACTCTCTGGACTCACTGCAGTGCATCCCCAGTGGTGCCAGTGCACTCTCTGGACTCATTGAAGTGCATTCTCAGTGGTGCCAGTGCACTCTCTGGACTCACTGCAGTGCATCCCCAGTGGTGCCAGTGCACTCTCTGGACTCACTAAACTGCATCACCAGTGGTGCCACTGCACTCTCTGGACTCACTGCACTGCATCCCCACTGGTGCCAGTGTACTCACTGGACTCACTGCACTGCATCCCCAGTGGTGCCAGTGCACTCTCTGGACTCACTAAACTGCATCACCAGTGGTGCCACTGCACTCTCTGGACTCACTGCAGTGCATCACCAGTGGTGCCAGTGCACTCACTGGACTCACTGCAGTGCATCCCCGCTGGTGCCAGTGCACTCTCTGGGCTCACTGCACTGCATCCCCAGTGGTGCCAGTGCACTCTCTGGACTCACTGCACTGCATCCCCAGTGGTGCCAGTGCGCTCTCTGGAGTCACAGCACTGCATCCCCAGTGGTGCCAGTGCAAATATCTGGACTCACTGCACTGCATCCCCAGTGGTGCCAGTGCACTCTCTGGACTCACTGCACTGCATCCCCGGTGGTGCCAGTGCACTCTCTGGACTCACGGCACTGCATCCCCAGTGGTGCCAGTGCACTCTGTGGACTCACTGTACTGCATCCCCAGTGGTGACAGTGCACTCTCTGGACTCACTGCAGTGCATCCCCAGTGGTGCCAGTGCACTCTCTGGACTCACTGCACTGCATCCCCACTGGTGCCAGTGCACTCTCTGGACTCACTGCACTGCATCCCCAGTGGTGCCAGTGCAGTCTCTGGAGTAACTGCAGTGCATCCCCACTGGTGCCAAAGCACTCTCTGGACTCACTGCAGTGCATCCCCAGTGGTGCCACTGCACTCTCTGGACTCACTGCAGTGCATCCCCAGTGGTGCCAGTGCACTCTCTAGACTCATTGAAGTGCATTCTCAGTGGTGCCAGTGCACTCTCTGGACTCACAGCAGTGCATCCCCAGTGGTGCCAGTACACTCACTGGACTCACTGCACTGCATCCCCAGTGGTGCCAGTGCACTCTCTGGACTCACTAAACTGCATCACCAGTGGTGCCTCTGAACTCTCTGGACTCACTGCACTGCTTCTCCAGTGGTGCCAGTGCACTCACTGGACTCACTGCAGTGCATCCCCGCTGGTGCCAGTGCACTCTCTGGGCTCACTGCAGTGCATCCCCAGTGGTGCCAGTGCACTCTCTGGACTCACTGCACTGCATCCCCAGTGGTGCCAGTGCGCTCTCTGGAGTCACAGCACTGCATCCCCAGTGGTGCCAGTGCAAATCTCTGCACTCACTGCACTGCATCCCCAGTGGTGCCAGTGCACTCTCTGGACTCACTGCACTGCATCCCCAGTGGTGCCAGTGCAGTCTCTGGAGTAACTGCACTGCATCCCCACTGGTGCCAAAGCACTCTCTGGACTCCCAGCACCGCATTCCCCGTGGTGCCAGTGCACTCTCTGGACTCACTGCACTGCATGCCCCAGTGGTGCCAGTGCACTCTCTGGACTCACTGTACTGCATACCCACTGGTGCCAGTGCACTCTGTGGACTCACTGTACTGCATCCCCAGTGGTGACAGTGCACTCTCTGGACTCACTGCAGTGCATCCCCAGTGGTGCCAGTGCACTCTCTGGACTCACTGCAGTGCATCCCCAGTGGTGCCAGTGCACTCTCTTGACTCACTGCACTGAAGCCCCAGTGTTGCCAGTGCACTCTCTGGACTCACTGCAGTGCATCCCCAGTGGTGCCAGTGCACTCTCTGAACTCACTGCACTGCATCCCCAGTGGTGCCAGTGCACTCTCTGGACTCACTGCAGGGCATCCCCAGTGGTGCCAGTGCACTGTCTGGACTCACAGCACTGCATCCCCAGTGGTGCCAGTGCACTCACTGGACTCACTGGACACATCCCCAGTGGTGCCAGTGCACTCTCTGGACTCACTGCAGTGCATCCCCAGTGGTGACAGTGCACTCTCTGGACTCACTGCAGTGCATCCCCAGTGGTGACAGTGCACTCTCTGGACTCACTGCAGTGCATCCCCAGTGGTGCCAGTGCACTCTCTGGACTCACTGCACTGCATCCCCAGTGGTGCCAGTGCAGTCTCTGGAGTAACTGCAGTGCATCCCCACTGGTGCCAAAGCACTCTCTGGACTCCCGGCACCGCATCCCCAGTGGTGCCAGTGCACTCTCTGGACTCACTAAACTGCATCCCCAGTGGTGCCAGTGCACTCTCTGGAGTCACAGCACTGCATCCCCAGTGGTGCCAGTGCACTCTCTGGACTCACTGAAGTGCATCCCCAGTGGTGCCAGTGCACTCTCTGGACTCACTGCAGTGCATCCCCAGTGGTGACAGTGCACTCTCTGGACTCACTGCAGTGCATCCCCAGTGGTGCCAGTGCACTCTCTGAACTCACTGCACTGCATCCCCAGTGGTGCCAGGGCAGTCTCTGGAGTAACTGCAGTGCATCCCCACTGGTGCCAAAGCACTCTCTGGACTCCCGGCACCGCATCCCCAGTGGTGCCAGTGCACTCTCTGGACTCACTGCACTGCATCCCCAGTGGTGCCAGTGCACTCTCTGGAGTCACAGCACTGCATCCCCAGTGGTGCCAGTGCACTCTCTGGACTCACTGAAGTGCATCCCCAGTGGTGCCAGTGCACTCTCTGGACTCACTGAAGTGCATTCTCAGTGGTGCCAGTGCACTCTCTGGACTCACTTCAGTGCATCCCCAGTGGTGCCAGTACACTCTCTGGACTCACTGCAGTGCATCCCCAGTGGTGCCAGTGCACTCTCTGGACTCACTGCAGTGCATCCCCAGTGGAGCCAGTGCACTCTCTGGACTCACTGCAGTGCATCCGCAGTGGTGCCATTGCACTCTCTGGACTCACTGCACTGCATCTCAAGTGGTGCCAGTGCACTCTCTACACTCACTGCACTGCATCCCCAGTGCTGCCAGTGCACTCTCTTGAGTCACTGCACTGCATCCCCTGTGGTGCAAGAGCACTCTCTGGACTCACAGCAGTGCATCACCAGTGGTGCCAGTGCACTCTCTGGACTCACTGCACTGCATCCCCAGTGGTGCCAGTGCACTCTCTGGACTCACTGCACTGCATCCCCAGTGGTGCTAGTGCACTGTGTGGACTCACTGTACTGCATCCCCAGTGGTGCCAGTGCAATCTCTGGACTCACTGCACTGCATCCCCAGTGGTGCCAGTGCACTCTCAGGACTCACTGCACTGCATCCCCAGTGGTGCCAGTGCACTCTCTGGACTCACTGCACTGCATCCCCAGTAGTGACAGTGCACTCTCTGGACTCACTGCAGTGCATCCCCAGTGGTGCCAGTGCAATCTCTGGACTCACTGCACTGCATCCCCAGTGGTGCCAGTGCACTCTCTGGACTCACTGCACTGCATCCCCGGTGGTGCCAGTGCAGTCTCTGGAGTAACTGCACTGCATCCCCACTGGTACCAAAGCACTCTCTGAACTCCCAGCACCGCATCCCCAGTGGTGCCAGTGCACTCTCTGGACTCACTGCACTGCATCCCCAGTGGTGCCAGTGCACTCTCTGGACTCACTGCACTGCATCCCCAGTGTTGCCAGTGCACTCTCTGGACTCACTGCAGTGCATCCCCAGTGGTGCCAGTGCACTCTCTGGACTCACTGCAGTGCATCCCCAGTGGTGCCAGTGCACTCTCTGGACTCACTGAAGTGCATTCTCAGTGGTGCCAGTACACTCACTGGACCCACTGCACTGCATCCCCAGTGGTGCCAGTGCACTCACTGGACTTACTGCAGTGCATCCCCACTGGTGCCAGTGCACTCTCTGGACTCACTGAAGTGCATCCCCAGTGGTGCCAGTGCACTCTCTGGACTCACTGCACTGCATCCCCAGTGCTGCCAGTGCACTCTCTGGACTCACTGCACTGCATCCCCAGTAGTGCTAGTGCACTCTGTGGACTCACTGCAGTGCATCCCCAGTGGTGCCAGTGCACTCTCTGGACTCACTGCAGTGCATCCCCAGTGGTGCCAGTGCACTCTCTGGACTCACTGCAGTGCATCCCCAGTGGTGCCAGTACACTCTCTGGACTCACTGCAGTGCATCCCCAGTGGTGCCAGTGCACTCTCTGGACTCACTGCAGTGCATCCCCAGTGGTGCCAGTGCACTCTCTGGACTCACTGCACTGCATCCCCAGTGGTGCCAGTGCAGTCTCTGGAGTAACTGCAGTGCATCCCCACTGGTGCCAAAGCACTCTCTGGACTCCCGGCACCGCATCCCCAGTGGTGCCAGTGCACTCTCTGGACTCACTGCACTGCATCCCCAGTGGTGCCAGTGCACTCTCTGGAGTCACAGCACTGCATCCCCAGTGGTGCCAGTGCACTCTCTGGACTCACTGAAGTGCATCCCCAGTGGTGCCAGTGCACTCTCTGGACTCACTGAAGTGCATTCTCAGTGGTGCCAGTGCACTCTCTGGACTCACTTCAGTGCATCCCCAGTGGTGCCAGTGCAATCTCTGGACTCACTGCAGTGCATCCCCAGTGGTGCCAGTGCACTCTCTGGAGTCACTGCAGTGCATCCCCAGTGGTGCCAGTGCAAATATCTGGACTCACTGCACTGCATCCCCAGTGGTGCCAGTGCACTCTCTGGACTCACTGCACTGCATCCCCGGTGGTGCCAGTGCACTCTCTGGACTCACGGCACTGCATCCCCAGTGGTGCCAGTGCACTCTGTGGACTCACTGTACTGCATCCCCAGTGGTGACAGTGCACTCTCTGGACTCACTGCAGTGCATCCCCAGTGGTGCCAGTGCACTCTCTGGACTCACTGCACTGCATCCCCACTGGTGCCAGTGCACTCTCTGGACTCACTGCACTGCATCCCCAGTGGTGCCAGTGCAGTCTCTGGAGTAACTGCAGTGCATCCCCACTGGTGCCAAAGCACTCTCTGGACTCACTGCAGTGCATCCCCAGTGGTGCCACTGCACTCTCTGGACTCACTGCAGTGCATCCCCAGTGGTGCCAGTGCACTCTCTAGACTCATTGAAGTGCATTCTCAGTGGTGCCAGTGCACTCTCTGGACTCACAGCAGTGCATCCCCAGTGGTGCCAGTACACTCACTGGACTCACTGCACTGCATCCCCAGTGGTGCCAGTGCACTCTCTGGACTCACTAAACTGCATCACCAGTGGTGCCTCTGAACTCTCTGGACTCACTGCACTGCTTCTCCAGTGGTGCCAGTGCACTCTCTGGGCTCACTGCAGTGCATCCCCAGTGGTGCCAGTGCACTCTCTGGACTCACTGCACTGCATCCCCAGTGGTGCCAGTGCGCTCTCTGGAGTCACAGCACTGCATCCCCAGTGGTGCCAGTGCAAATCTCTGGACTCACTGCACTGCATCCCCAGTGGTGCCAGTGCACTCTCTGGACTCACTGCACTGCATCCCCAGTGGTGCCAGTGCAGTCTCTGGAGTAACTGCACTGCATCCCCACTGGTGCCAAAGCACTCTCTGGACTCCCAGCACCGCATCCCCCGTGGTGCCAGTGCACTCTCTGGACTCACTGCACTGCATGCCCCAGTGGTGCCAGTGCACTCTCTGGACTCACTGTACTGCATACCCACTGGTGCCAGTGCACTCTGTGGACTCACTGTACTGCATCCCCAGTGGTGACAGTGCACTCTCTGGACTCACTGCAGTGCATCCCCAGTGGTGCCAGTGCACTCTCTGGACTCACTGCAGTGCATCCCCAGTGGTGCCAGTGCACTCTCTTGACTCACTGCACTGAAGCCCCAGTGTTGCCAGTGCACTCTCTGGACTCACTGCAGTGCATCCCCAGTGGTGCCAGTGCACTCTCTGAACTCACTGCACTGCATCCCCAGTGGTGCCAGTGCACTCTCTGGACTCACTGCAGGGCATCCCCAGTGGTGCCAGTGCACTGTCTGGACTCACAGCACTGCATCCCCAGTGGTGCCAGTGCACTCACTGGACTCACTGGACACATCCCCAGTGGTGCCAGTGCACTCTCTGGACTCACTGCAGTGCATCCCCAGTGGTGACAGTGCACTCTCTGGACTCACTGCAGTGCATCCCCAGTGGTGACAGTGCACTCTCTGGACTCACTGCAGTGCATCCCCAGTGGTGCCAGTGCACTCTCTGGACTCACTGCACTGCATCCCCAGTGGTGCCAGTGCAGTCTCTGGAGTAACTGCAGTGCATCCCCACTGGTGCCAAAGCACTCTCTGGACTCCCGGCACCGCATCCCCAGTGGTGCCAGTGCACTCTCTGGACTCACTAAACTGCATCCCCAGTGGTGCCAGTGCACTCTCTGGAGTCACAGCACTGCATCCCCAGTGGTGCCAGTGCACTCTCTGGACTCACTGAAGTGCATCCCCAGTGGTGCCAGTGCACTCTCTGGACTCACTGAAGTGCATTCTCAGTGGTGCTAGTGCACTCTCCGGAGTCACAGCACTGCATCCCCAGTGGTGCCAGTGCACTCTCTGGACTCACTGCACTGCATCCCCAGTGGTGACAGTGCACTCTCTGGACTCACTGCACTGCATCCCCAGTGGTGACAGTGCACTCTCTGGACTCACTGCAGTGCATCCCCAGTGGTGCCAGTGCACTCTCTGAACTCACTGCACTGCATCCCCAGTGGTGCCAGGGCAGTCTCTGGAGTAACTGCAGTGCATCCCCACTGGTGCCAAAGCACTCTCTGGACTCCCGGCACCGCATCCCCAGTGGTGCCAGTGCACTCTCTGGACTCACTGCACTGCATCCCCAGTGGTGCCAGTGCACTCTCTGGAGTCACAGCACTGCATCCCCAGTGGTGCCAGTGCACTCTCTGGACTCACTGAAGTGCATCCCCAGTGGTGCCAGTGCACTCTCTGGACTCACTGAAGTGCATTCTCAGTGGTGCCAGTGCACTCTCTGGACTCACTTCAGTGCATCCCCAGTGGTGCCAGTACACTCTCTGGACTCACTGCAGTGCATCCCCAGTGGTGCCAGTGCACTCTCTGGACTCACTGCAGTGCATCCCCAGTGGAGCCAGTGCACTCTCTGGACTCACTGCAGTGCATCCGCAGTGGTGCCATTGCACTCTCTGGACTCACTGCACTGCATCTCAAGTGGTGCCAGTGCACTCTCTACACTCACTGCACTGCATCCCCAGTGCTGCCAGTGCACTCTCTTGAGTCACTGCACTGCATCCCCTGTGGTGCAAGAGCACTCTCTGGACTCACAGCAGTGCATCACCAGTGGTGCCAGTGCACTCTCTGGACTCACTGCAGTGCATCCCCAGTGGTGCCAGTGCACTCTCTGGACTCACTGCACTGCATCCCCAGTGGTGCTAGTGCACTGTGTGGACTCACTGTACTGCATCCCCAGTGGTGCCAGTGCAATCTCTGGACTCACTGCACTGCATCCCCAGTGGTGCCAGTGCACTCTCAGGACTCACTGCACTGCATCCCCAGTGGTGCCAGTGCACTCTCTGGACTCACTGCACTGCATCCCCAGTAGTGACAGTGCACTCTCTGGACTCACTGCAGTGCATCCCCAGTGGTGCCAGTGCAATCTCTGGACTCACTGCACTGCATCCCCAGTGGTGCCAGTGCACTCTCTGGACTCACTGCACTGCATCCCCGGTGGTGCCAGTGCAGTCTCTGGAGTAACTGCACTGCATCCCCACTGGTACCAAAGCACTCTCTGAACTCCCAGCACCGCATCCCCAGTGGTGCCAGTGCACTCTCTGGACTCACTGCACTGCATCCCCAGTGGTGCCAGTGCACTCTCTGGACTCACTGCACTGCATCCCCAGTGTTGCCAGTGCACTCTCTGGACTCACTGCAGTGCATCCCCAGTGGTGCCAGTGCACTCTCTGGACTCACTGCAGTGCATCCCCAGTGGTGCCAGTGCACTCTCTGGACTCACTGAAGTGCATTCTCAGTGGTGCCAGTACACTCACTGGACCCACTGCACTGCATCCCCAGTGGTGCCAGTGCACTCACTGGACTTACTGCAGTGCATCCCCACTGGTGCCAGTGCACTCTCTGGGCTCACTGCAGTGCATCCCCAGTGGTGCCAGTGCACTCTCTGGACTCACTGAAGTGCATCCCCAGTGGTGCCAGTGCACTCTCTGGACTCACTGCACTGCATCCCCAGTGCTGCCAGTGCACTCTCTGGACTCACTGCACTGCATCCCCAGTAGTGCTAGTGCACTCTGTGGACTCACTGCAGTGCATCCCCAGTGGTGCCAGTGCACTCTCTGGACTCACTGCAGTGCATCCCCAGTGGTGCCAGTGCACTCTCTGGACTCACTGCAGTGCATCCCCAGTGGTGCCAGTACACTCTCTGGACTCACTGCAGTGCATCCCCAGTGGTGCCAGTGCACTCTCTGGACTCACTGCAGTGCATCCCCAGTGGTGCCAGTGCACTCTCTGGACTCACTGCACTGCATCCCCAGTGGTGCCAGTGCAGTCTCTGGAGTAACTGCAGTGCATCCCCACTGGTGCCAAAGCACTCTCTGGACTCCCGGCACCGCATCCCCAGTGGTGCCAGTGCACTCTCTGGACTCACTGCACTGCATCCCCAGTGGTGCCAGTGCACTCTCTGGAGTCACAGCACTGCATCCCCAGTGGTGCCAGTGCACTCTCTGGACTCACTGAAGTGCATCCCCAGTGGTGCCAGTGCACTCTCTGGACTCACTGAAGTGCATTCTCAGTGGTGCCAGTGCACTCTCTGGACTCACTTCAGTGCATCCCCAGTGGTGCCAGTGCAATCTCTGGACTCACTGCAGTGCATCCCCAGTGGTGCCAGTGCACTCTCTGGAGTCACTGCAGTGCATCCCCAGTGGAGCCAGTGCACTCTCTGGACTCACTGCAGTGCATCACCAGTGGTGCCAGTGCACTCTCTGGACTCACTGCAGTGCATCCCCAGTGGTGCCAGTGCACTCTCTGGACTCACTGCACTGCATCCCCAGTGGTGCTAGTGCACTGTGTGGACTCACTGTACTGCATCCCCAGTGGTGCCAGTGCAATCTCTGGACTCACTGCACTGCATCCCCAGTGGTGCCAGTGCACTCTCAGGACTCACTGCACTGCATCCCCAGTGGTGCCAGTGCACTCTCTGGACTCACTGCACTGCATCCCCAGTAGTGACAGTGCACTCTCTGGACTCACTGCAGTGCATCCCCAGTGGTGCCAGTGCACTCTCTGGACTCACTGCAGTGCATCCCCAGTGGTGCCAGTGTACTCTCTGGACTCATTGAAATGCATTCTCAGTGGTGCCAGTGCACTCTCTGGACTCACTGCAGTGCATCCCCAGTGGTGCCAGTGCACTCTCTGGACTCACTGCACTGCATCCCCAGTGGTGCCAGTGCAATCTCTGGACTCACTGCAGTGCATCCCCAGTGGTGCCACTGCACTCTCTGGACTCACTGCACTGCTTCCCCAGTGGTGCCAGTGCACTCTCTGGACTCACTGCAGTGCATCCCCACTGGTGCCAGTGCACTCTCTGGGCTCACTGCAGTGCATCCCCAGTGGTGCCAGTGCACTCTCTGGACTCACTGCACTGCATCCCCAGTGGTGCCAGTTCGCTCTCTGGAGTCACAGCACTGCATCCCCAGTGGTGCCAGTGCACTCTCTGGACTCACTGCACTGCATCCCCAGTGGTGCCAGTGCACTCTCTGGACTCACTGCACTGCATCCCCGGTGGTGCCAGTGCAATCTCTGGAGTAACTGCACTGCATCCCCAGTGCTGCCAGTGCACTCTCTGGACTCACTGCACTGCATCCCCAGTAGTGCTAGTGCACTCTGTGGACTCACTGCAGTGCATCCCCAGTGGTGCCAGTGCACTCTCTGGACTCACTGCAGTGCATCCCCAGTGGTGCCAGTGCACTCTCTGGACTCACTGCAGTGCATCCCCAGTGGAGCCAGTGCACTCTCTGGACTCACTGCAGTGCATCCGCAGTGGTGCCATTGCACTCTCTGGACTCACTGCACTGCATCCCCAGTGGTGCCAGTGCACTCTCTGGACTCACTGCACTGCATCCCCAGTGGTGCCAGTGCACTCTCTGGACTCACTGCACTGCATCCCTAGTGGTGCCAGGGCACTCTCTGCAGACACTGCAGTGCATCCCCAACGGTGACAGTGCACTCTCTGGACTCACTGCAGTGCATCCCCAGTGGTGCCAGTGCACTCTCTGGACTCACTGCACTGCATCCCCAGTGCTGCCAGTGCACTCTCTGGACTCACTGCACTGCATCCCCAGTAGTGCTAGTGCACTCTGTGGACTCACTGCAGTGCATCCCCTGTGGTGCCAGTGCACTCTCTGGACTCACTGCAGTGCATCCCCAGTGGTGCCAGTGCACTCTCTGGACTCACTGCACTGCATCCCCAGTGGTGCCAGTGCACTCTCTGGACTCATTGCAGTGCATCCCCAGTGGTGCCAGTGCACTCTCTGGACTCACTGCAGTGCATCCCCAGTGGAGCCAGTGCACTCTCTGGACTCACTGCAGTGCATCCGCAGTGGTGCCATTGCACTCTCTGGACTCACTGCACTGCATCCCCAGTGGTGCCAGTGCAATCTCTGGACTCACTGCACTGCATCCCCAGTGCTGCCAGTGCACTCTCTTGAGTCACTGCACTGCATCCCCTGTGGTGCAAGAGCACTCTCTGGACTCACAGCAGTGCATCACCAGTGGTGCCAGTGCACTCTCTGGACTCACTGCACTGCATCCCCAGTGGTGCTAGTGCACTGTGTGGACTCACTGTACTGCATCCCCAGTGGTGCCAGTGCAATCTCTGGACTCACTGCAGTGCATCCCCAGTGGTGCCAGGGCACTCTCTGGACTCACTGAAGTGCATTCTCAGTGGTGCCAGTGCACTCTCTGGACTCACTGCACTGCATCCCCAGTAGTGACAGTGCACTCTCTGGACTCACTGCAGTGCATCCCCAGTGGTGCCAGTGCACTCTCTGGACTCACTGCACTGCTTCCCCAGTGGTGCCAGTGCACTCTTTCGAGTCACTGCAGTGCATCCCCAGTGGTGCCAGTGCACTCTCTGGACTCACTGGAGTGCATCACCTGTGGTGCCAGTGCACTCTCTGGACTCACTGCAGTGCATCCCCAGTGCTGCCAGTGCACTCTCTGGACTCACTGCACTGCATCACCTGTGGTGCCAGTGCACTCTCTGGACTCACTGCACCGCATCCGCAGTGGTGCCAGTGCACTCTCTAGAGTCACTGCGCTGCATCCCCAGTTGTGCCAGTGCACTCTCTGCACTCACTGCAGCGCATCCCCAGTGGTGCCAGTGCGCTCTCTGGAGTGACTGCACTGCATCCCCAGTGGTGCCAGTGCACTCTCTGGACTCGCGTCACTGCATCCCCAGTGGTGCCAGTGCACTCTCTGGACTCGCGTCACTGCATCCCCAGTGGTGCCAGTGCACTCTCTGGACTCACTGAAGTGCATCCCCAGTGGTGCTAGTGCACTCTGGACTCACTGCAGTGCATCCCCAGTGGTGCCAGTGCACTCCCTGGACTCACTGCAGTGCATTCCCGGTGGTGCCAGTGCACTCTCTGGACTCACTGCAGTGCATCCCCAGTGGTGCTAGTGCACTCTGGACTCACTGCAGTGCATCCCCAGTGGTGCCAGTGCACTCTCTGGACTCACTGCACTGCATACCCAGTGGTGCCAGTGCACTCTCTGGACTCACTGTACTGCATCCCCAGTGGTGCCAGTGCACTCTCTGGACTCACCGCACTGCACCCTGAGTGGTGCCAGTGCACTCTCTAGAGTCACTGCGCTGCATCCCCAGTGGTGCCAGTGCACTCTCTGGACTCACTGTACTGCATCCCCAGTGGTGCCAAAGCACTCTCTGGACTCCCGCCACCGCATCCCCAGTGGTTCCAGTGCACTCTCTGGACTCACTGCACTGCATCCCCTGTGGTGCCAGTGCACTCTCTGGACTCACTGCACCGCATCCCCAGTGATGCCAGTGCACTCTCTGGAGTGACTGCAGTGCATCCCCAGTGGTGCCAGTGCACTCTCTGGACTCGCGTCAATGCATCCCCAGAGGAGCTAATGCACTCTGGACTCACTGCACTGCATCCCGAGTGGTGCCAGTGCACTCTCTGGACTCACTGCAGTGCATCCCTAGTGGTGCCAGTGCACTCTCTGGACTCACTGCACTGCATCCCCTGTGCTGCCAGGGCTCTCTCTGAACTCACTGCACTGCATCCACAGTGGTGCCAGTGCACTCTGTGGACTCACTGCACTGCATCCCCAGTGGTGTCAGTGCACTCTCTGGACTCACTGAAGTGCATCCCCAGTTGTGCCAGTGCACTCTCTGGACTCAATGCACTGCATCCCCAGTGGTGCCAGTGCACTCTCTGGACTCACTGCACTGCATCCCCAGTGGTGCCAGTGCAATCTCTGGACTCACTGAAGTGCATCCCCAGTGGTGCCAGTGCACTCTCTGGACTCACTGCAGTGCATCACCAGTGGTGCCAGTGCACTCTCTGGACTCACTGTACTGCATCACCAGTGGTGCCAGTGCACTCTCTGGACTCACTGCAGTGCATTCCCAGTGGTGCCAGTGCACTCTTTGGACTCACTGCACTGCAGCCCCATTGGTGCCAGTGCACTCTCTGGACTCACTTCACTGCATCACAGGTGGTGCCAGTGCACTCTCTGGACTCACTAAACTGCATCCCCAGGGGTGCCAGTGCACTCTCTGGACTCACTGCACTGCATCCCCAGTGGTGCCAGTGCACTCTCTGCACTCACTTCTCTGCATTCCCAGTGGTGCCAGTGAAGTCTCTGGACTCACTGCACTGCATCCACAGTGGTGCCAGTGCAATCTCTGGACTCACTGCAGTGCATCCCCAGTGGTGCCAGTGCACTCTCTGGACTCACTGCACTGCATCCCCAGTGGTGCCAGTGCACTCTCTGGACTCACTGCAGTGCATCCCCAGTGGTGCCAGTGCACTCTCTGGACTCACTGCACTGCATCCCCAGTGGTGCAAGTGCACTCTCTCGAGTCACTGCACTACATCCCCAGTGGTGCCAGTGCACTCACTGGACTCAGTGTACTGCATCATCTGTGTTGCCAGTGCACTCTCTGGACTCACTGCAATGCATCCCCAGTGGTGCCAGTGCACTCTCTGGACTCACTGCACTGCATCCCCAGTGGTGCCAGTGCACTCTCTGGACTCACTGCACTGTATCCCCAGTGGTGCCAGTGCACTCACTGGATTCACTGCAGTGCATCCCCAGTGGTGCCAGTGCACTCTCTGGACTCACTAAACTGCATCACCAGTGGTGCCTCTGCACTCTCTGGACTCACTGCACTGCTTCCCCAGTGGTGCCAGTGCACTCACTGGACTCACTGCAGTGCATCCCCACTGGTGCCAGTGCACTCTCTGGACTCACTGCAGTGCATCCCGAGTGGTGCCAGTGCACTCTCTGGACTCACTGCACTGCATCCCCAGTGGTGCCTGTGCGCTCTCTGGAGTCACAGCACTGCATGCCCAGTGGTGCCAGTGCAATCTCTGGACTCACTGCACTGCATCCCCAGTGGTGCCAGTGCACTCTCTGGACTCACTGAAGTGCATTCTCAGTGGTGCCAGTGCACTCTCTGGACTCACTGCACTGCATCCCCAGTGGTGCCAGTGCACTCTCTGGACTCACTGAAGTGCATCCCCAGTGGTGCCAGTGCACTCTCTGGACTCACTGCAGTGCATCCCCAGTGCTGCCAGTGCACTCTTTGGACTCACTGCACTGCATCCCTAGTGGTGCCACTGCACTCTCTGGACTCACTGCACTGCTTCCCCAGTGGTGCCAGTGCACTCTCTGGACTCACTGCACTGCATCCCCAGTGGTGCCAGTGCACTCACTGGACTCACTGCAGTGCATCCCCACTGGTGCCAGTGCACTCTCTGGACTCACTGCACTGCATCCCCAGTGGTGCCAGTGCACTCTCTGGACTCACTGCACTGCATCCCCAGTGGTTCCAGCGCACTCTCTGGACTCACTGCACTGCATCCCCAGTGGTGCCAGTGCACTCTCTGGACTCACTGCACTGCATCCCCAGTGGTGCCAGTGCACTCTCTGGACTCACTGCACTGCATCCCCAGTGGTGCCAGTGCACTCTCTGGACTCACTGCACTGTTCCCCAGTGGTGCCAGTGCACTCACTGGATTCACTGCACTGCATCCCCAGTGGTGCCAGTGCACTCTCTGGACTCACTAAACTGCATCACCAGTGGTGCCTCTGCACTCTCTGGACTCACTGCACTGCTTCCCCAGTGGTGCCAGTGCACTCACTGGACTCACTGCAGTGCATCCCCACTGGTGCCAGTGCACTCTCTGGACTCACTGCAGTGCATCCCGAGTGGTGCCAGTGCACTCTCTGGACTCACTGCACTGCATCCCCAGTGGTGCCTGTGCGCTCTCTGGAGTCACAGCACTGCATCCCCAGTGCTGCCAGTGCAATCTCTGGACTCACTGCACTGCATCCCCAGTGGTGCCAGTGCACTCTCTGGACTCACTGAAGTGCATTCTCAGTGGTGCCAGTGCACTCTCTGGACTCACTGCACTGCATCCCCAGTGGTGCCAGTGCACTCTCTGGACTCACTGAAGTGCATCCCCAGTGGTGCCAGTGCACTCTCTGGACTCACTGAAGTGCATCCCCAGTGGTGCCAGTGCACTCTCTGGACTCACTGCACTGCATCCCCAGGGCTGCCAGTGCACTCTCTGGACTCACTGCACTGCATCCCTAGTGGTGCCACTGCACTCTCTGGACTCACTGCACTGCTTCCCCAGTGGTGCCAGTGCACTCTCTGGACTCACTGCACTGCATCCCCAGTGGTGCCAGTGCACTCACTGGACTCACTGCAGTGCGTCCCCACTGGTGCCAGTGCACTCTCTGGACTCACTGCACTGCATCCCCAGTGGTGCCAGTGCACTCTCTGGACTCACTGCACTGCATCCCCAGTGGTTCCAGCGCACTCTCTGGACTCACTGCACTGCATCCCCAGTGGTGCTAGTGCACTCTGTGGACTCACTGCACTGCATCCCCAGTGGTGCCAGTGCACTCTCTGGACTCACTGTACTGCACCCCCAGTGGTGCCAGTGCACTCTCTGGACTGACTGCACTGCATCCCCAGTGGTGCCAGTGCACTCTCTGGACTCACTGCACTGCATCCCCACTGGTGCCAGTGTACTCTCTGGACTCACTGCAGTGCATCCCCAGTGCTGCCAGTGCACTCTATGGACTCACTGCACTGCATCCCCAGTGGTGTCAGTGCACTCTCTGGACTCACTGAAGTGCATCCCCAGTTGTGCCAGTGCACTCTCTGGACTCAATGCACTGCATCCCCAGTGGTGCCAGTGCACTCTCTGGACTCACTGCACTGCATCCCCAGTGGTGCCAGTGCAATCTCTGGACTCACTGAAGTGCATCCCCAGTGGTGCCAGTGCACTCTCTGGACTCACTGCAGTGCATCACCAGTGGTGCCAGTGCACTC
Source organism: Anser brachyrhynchus (assembly GCF_964034855.1). NCBI lineage: Eukaryota > Metazoa > Chordata > Aves > Anseriformes > Anatidae > Anser > Anser brachyrhynchus. The sequence continues at coordinate 240,926 of NW_027663695.1, forward strand.
TCTGGACTCACTGTACTGCATCACCAGTGGTGCCAGTGCACTCTCTGGACTCACTGCAGTGCATTCCCAGTGGTGCCAGTGCACTCTTTGGACTCACTGCACTGCAGCCCCATTGGTGCCAGTGCACTCTCTGGACTCACTGCACTGCATCACAGGTGGTGCCAGTGCACTCTCTGGACTCACTGCACTGCATCCCCAGGGGTGCCAGTGCACTATCTGGACTCACTGCACTGCATCCCCAGTGGTGCCAGTGCAATCTCTGGACTCACTGAAGTGCATCCCCAGTGGTGCCAGTGCACTCTCTGGACTCACTGCACTGCATCCCCAGTGGTGCCAGTGCACTCTCTGGACTCACTGCAGTGCATCCCCAGTGGTGCCAGTGCACTCTCTGGACTCACTGCACTGCATCCCCAGTGGTGCAAGTGCACTCTCTCGAGTCACTGCACTACATCCCCAGTGGTGCCAGTGCACTCACTGGACTCAGTGTACTGCATCATCTGTGGTGCCAGTGCACTCTCTGGACTCACTGTACTGCATCCCCAGTGGTGCCAGTGCACTCTCTGGACTCACTGCACTGCATCCCCAGTGGTGCCAGTGCACTCTCTGGACTCACTGCACTGTATCCCCAGTGGTGCCAGTGCACTCACTGGATTCACTGCAGTGCATCCCCAGTGGTGCCAGTGCACTCTCTGGACTCACTGCACTGCATCCCCAGTGGTGCCAGTGCACTCTGTGGACTCACTGCACTGCATCCCCAGTGGTGACAGTGCACTCTCTGGACTCACTCCAGTGCATCCCCAGTGGTGCCAGTGCACTCTCTGGACTCACTGCACTGCATCCCCAGTGGTGCCAGTGCAGTCTCTGGAGTAACTGCAGTGCATCCCCACTGGTGCCAAAGCACTCTCTGGACTCCCGGCACCGCATCCCCAGTGGTGCCAGTGCACTCTCTGGACTCACTGCACTGCATCCCCAGTGGTGCCAGTGCACTCTCTGGAGTCACAGCACTGCATCCCCAGTGGTGCCAGTGCACTCTCTGGACTCACTGAAGTGCATCCCCAGTGGTGCCAGTGCACTCTCTGGACTCACTGCACTGCATCCCCCGTGCTGCCAGTGCACTCTCTGGACTCACTGCACTGCATCCCTAGTGGTGCCACTGCACTCTCTGGACTCACTGCACTGCTTCCCCAGTGGTGCCAGTGCACTCTCTGGACTCACTGCACTGCATCCCCAGTGGTGCCAGTGCACTCACTGGACTCACTGCACTGCATCCCCAGTGGTGCCAGTGCACTCTCTGGACTCACTGCACTGCATCCCCAGTGGTGCCAGTGCACTCTCTGGACTCACTGCACTGCATCCCCAGTGGTTCCAGCGCACTCTCTGGACTCACTGCACTGCATCCCCAGTGGTGCTAGTGCACTCTGTGGACTCACTGCAGTGCATCCCCAGTGGTGCCAGTGCACTCTCTGGACTCACTGAAGTGCATTCTCAGTGGTGCCAGTGCACTCTCTGGACTCACTTCAGTGCATCCCCAGTGGTGCCAGTACACTCTCTGGACTCACTGCAGTGCATCCCCAGTGGTGCCAGTGCACTCTCTGGACTCACTGCAGTGCATCCCCAGTGGAGCCAGTGCACTCTCTGGACTCACTGCAGTGCATCCGCAGTGGTGCCATTGCACTCTCTGGACTCACTGTACTGCATCTCCAGTGGTGCCAGTGCACTCTCTGGACTCACTGCACTGCATCCCCAGTGCTGCCAGTGCACTCTCTTGAGTCACTGCACTGCATCCCCTGTGGTGCAAGAGCACTCTCTGGACTCACAGCAGTGCATCACCAGTGGTGCCAGTGCACTCTCTGGACTCACTGCACTGCATCACCAGTGGTGCCAGTGCACTCTCTGGACTCACTGCACTGCATCCCCAGTGGTGCTAGTGCACTGTGTGGACTCACAGTACTGCATCCCCAGTGGTGCCAGTGCACTCACTGGACTCACTGCAGTGCGTCTCCACTGGTGCCAGTGCACTCTCTGGACTCACTGCACTGCATCCCCAGTGGTGCCAGTGCACTCTCTGGACTCACTGCACTGCATCCCCAGTGGTTCCAGCGCACTCTCTGGACTCACTGCACTGCATCCCCAGTGGTGCTAGTGCACTCTGTGGACTCACTGCACTGCATCCCCAGTGGTGCCAGTGCACTCTCTGGACTCACTGTACTGCACCCCCAGTGGTGCCAGTGCACTCTCTGGACTGACTGCACTGCATCCCCAGTGGTGCCAGTGCACTCTCTGGACTCACTGCACTGCATCCCCACTGGTGCCAGTGTACTCTCTGGACTCACTGCAGTGCATCCCCAGTGCTGCCAGTGCACTCTATGGACTCACTGCACTGCATCCCCAGTGGTGTCAGTGCACTCTCTGGACTCACTGAAGTGCATCCCCAGTTGTGCCAGTGCACTCTCTGGACTCAATGCACTGCATCCCCAGTGGTGCCAGTGCACTCTCTGGACTCACTGCACTGCATCCCCAGTGGTGCCAGTGCAATCTCTGGACTCACTGAAGTGCATCCCCAGTGGTGCCAGTGCACTCTCTGGACTCACTGCAGTGCATCACCAGTGGTGCCAGTGCACTCTCTGGACTCACTGTACTGCATCACCAGTGGTGCCAGTGCACTCTCTGGACTCACTGCAGTGCATTCCCAGTGGTGCCAGTGCACTCTTTGGACTCACTGCACTGCAGCCCCATTGGTGCCAGTGCACTCTCTGGACTCACTGCACTGCATCACAGGTGGTGCCAGTGCACTCTCTGGACTCACTGCACTGCATCCCCAGGGGTGCCAGTGCACTATCTGGACTCACTGCACTGCATCCCCAGTGGTGCCAGTGCAATCTCTGGACTCACTGAAGTGCATCCCCAGTGGTGCCAGTGCACTCTCTGGACTCACTGCACTGCATCCCCAGTGGTGCCAGTGCACTCTCTGGACTCACTGCAGTGCATCCCCAGTGGTGCCAGTGCACTCTCTGGACTCACTGCACTGCATCCCCAGTGGTGCAAGTGCACTCTCTCGAGTCACTGCACTACATCCCCAGTGGTGCCAGTGCACTCACTGGACTCAGTGTACTGCATCATCTGTGGTGCCAGTGCACTCTCTGGACTCACTGTACTGCATCCCCAGTGGTGCCAGTGCACTCTCTGGACTCACTGCACTGCATCCCCAGTGGTGCCAGTGCACTCTCTGGACTCACTGCACTGTATCCCCAGTGGTGCCAGTGCACTCACTGGATTCACTGCAGTGCATCCCCAGTGGTGCCAGTGCACTCTCTGGACTCACTGCACTGCATCCCCAGTGGTGCCAGTGCACTCTGTGGACTCACTGCACTGCATCCCCAGTGGTGACAGTGCACTCTCTGGACTCACTCCAGTGCATCCCCAGTGGTGCCAGTGCACTCTCTGGACTCACTGCACTGCATCCCCAGTGGTGCCAGTGCAGTCTCTGGAGTAACTGCAGTGCATCCCCACTGGTGCCAAAGCACTCTCTGGACTCCCGGCACCGCATCCCCAGTGGTGCCAGTGCACTCTCTGGACTCACTGCACTGCATCCCCAGTGGTGCCAGTGCACTCTCTGGAGTCACAGCACTGCATCCCCAGTGGTGCCAGTGCACTCTCTGGACTCACTGCACTGCATCCCCAGTGGTGCCAGTGCACTCTCTGGACTCACTGCACTGCATCCCCCGTGCTGCCAGTGCACTCTCTGGACTCACTGCACTGCATCCCTAGTGGTGCCACTGCACTCTCTGGACTCACTGCACTGCTTCCCCAGTGGTGCCAGTGCACTCTCTGGACTCACTGCACTGCATCCCCAGTGGTGCCAGTGCACTCACTGGACTCACTGCACTGCATCCCCAGTGGTGCCAGTGCACTCTCTGGACTCACTGCACTGCATCCCCAGTGGTGCCAGTGCACTCTCTGGACTCACTGCACTGCATCCCCAGTGGTTCCAGCGCACTCTCTGGACTCACTGCACTGCATCCCCAGTGGTGCTAGTGCACTCTGTGGACTCACTGCAGTGCATCCCCAGTGGTGCCAGTGCACTCTCTGGACTCACTGAAGTGCATTCTCAGTGGTGCCAGTGCACTCTCTGGACTCACTTCAGTGCATCCCCAGTGGTGCCAGTACACTCTCTGGACTCACTGCAGTGCATCCCCAGTGGTGCCAGTGCACTCTCTGGACTCACTGCAGTGCATCCCCAGTGGAGCCAGTGCACTCTCTGGACTCACTGCAGTGCATCCGCAGTGGTGCCATTGCACTCTCTGGACTCACTGTACTGCATCTCCAGTGGTGCCAGTGCACTCTCTGGACTCACTGCACTGCATCCCCAGTGCTGCCAGTGCACTCTCTTGAGTCACTGCACTGCATCCCCTGTGGTGCAAGAGCACTCTCTGGACTCACAGCAGTGCATCACCAGTGGTGCCAGTGCACTCTCTGGACTCACTGCACTGCATCACCAGTGGTGCCAGTGCACTCTCTGGACTCACTGCACTGCATCCCCAGTGGTGCTAGTGCACTGTGTGGACTCACAGTACTGCATCCCCAGTGGTGCCAGTGCAATCTCTGGACTCACTGCACTGCATCCCCAGTGGTGCCAGTGCACTCTCAGGACTCACTGCACTGCATCCCCAGTGGTGCCAGTGCACTCTCTGGACTCACTGCAGTGCATCCCCAGTGGTGCCAGTGCACTCACTGGATTCACTGCACTGCATCCCCAGTGGTGCTAGTGCACTGTGTGGACTCACTGTACTGCATCCCCAGTGGTGCCAGTGCAATCTCTGGACTCACTGCAGTGCATCCCCAGTGGTGCCAGTGCACTCTCTGGACTCACTGCACTGCATCCCCAGTAGTGACAGTGCACTCTCCGGACTCACTGCAGTGCATCCCCAGTGGTGCCAGTGCACTCTCTGGACTTACTGCACTGCATCCCCAGTGGTGCCAGTGCACTCTCTGGACTCACTGCACTGCATCCCCAGTGGTGCCAGTGCACTCTCTGGACTCACTGCACTGCATCCCCAGTGGTGCCAGTGCACTCTGTGGACTCACTGCAGTGCATCCCCAGTGGTGCCAGTGCACTCTCTGGACTCACTGCAGTGCATCCCCAGTGGTGCCAGTGCACTCTCTGGACTCACTGCAGTGCATCCCCAGTGGTGCCAGTGCACTCTCTGGACTCACTGCACTGCATCCCCAGTGGTGCCAGTGCAGTCTCTGGAGTAACTGCAGTGCATCCCCACTGGTGCCAAAGCACTCTCTGGACTCACTGCAGTGCATCCCCAGTGGTGCCACTGCACTCTCTGGACTCACTGCAGTGCATCCCCAGTGGTGCCAGTGCACTCTCTGGACTCATTGAAGTGCATTCTCAGTGGTGCCAGTGCACTCTCTGGACTCACTGCAGTGCATCCCAGGTGGTGCCAGTACACTCACTGGACTCACTGCACTACATCCCCAGTGGTGCCAGTGCACTCTCTGGACTCACTAAACTGCATCACCAGTGGTGCCACTGCACTCTCTGGACTCACTGCACTGCTTCCCCAGTGGTGGCAGTGCACTCACTGGACTCACTGCAGTGCATCCCCACTGGTGCCAGTGCACTCTCTGGGCTCACTGCAGTGCATCCCCAGTGGTGCCAGTGCACTCTCTGGACTCACTGCACTGCATCACCAGTGGTGCCAGTGCGCTCTCTGGAGTCACAGCACTGCATCCCCAGTGGTGCCAGTGCAAATCTCTGGACTCACTGCACTGCATCCCCAGTGGTGCCAGTGCACTCTCTGGACTCACTGCACTGCATCCCCGGTGGTGCCAGTGCAGTCTCTGGAGTAACTGCACTGCATCCCCACTGGTGCCAAATCACTCTCTGGACTCCCAGCACCGCATCCCCAGTGGTGCCAGTGCACTCTCTGGACTCACTGCACTGCATGCCCAGTGGTGCCAGTGCACTCTCTGGACTCACTGTACTGCATACCCACTGGTGCCAGTGCACTCTGTGGACTCACTGTACTGCATTCCCAGTGGTGACAGTGCACTCTCTGGACTCACTGCAGTGCATCCCCAGTGGTGCCAGTGCACTCTCTGGACTCACTGCAGTGCATCCCCAGTGGTGCCAGTGCACTCTCTTGACTCACTGCACTGAAGACCCAGTGGTGCCAGTGCACTCTCTGGACTCACTGCAGTGCATCCCCAGTGGTGCCAGTGCACTCTCTGGACTCACTGCACTGCATCCCCAGTGGTGCCAGTGCACTCTCTGGACTCACTGCAGGGCATCCCCAGTGGTGCCAGTGCACTCTCTGGACTCACTGCAGTGCATCCCCAGTGGTGCCAGTGCACTCTCTGGACTCACTGTACTGCACCCCCAGTGGTGCCAGTGCACTCACTGGACTGACTGCACTGCATCCCCAGTGGTGCCAGTGCACTCTCTGGACTCACTGCACTGCATCCCCACTGGTGCCAGTGTACTCTCTGGACACACTGCACTGCATCCCCAGTGGTTCCAGTGCACTCACTGGACTCACTGGACACATCCCCAGTGGTGCCAGTGCACTCTCTGGACTCACTGCACTGCATCCCCACTGGTGCCAGTGCACTCTCTGGACTCACTGAAGTGCATCCCCAGTGGTGCCAGTGCACTCTCTGGACTCACTGCAGTGCATCCCCAGTGGAGCCAGTGCACTCTCTGGACTCACTGCAGTGCATCCCAAGTGGTGCCATTGCACTCTCTGGACTCACTGCACTGCATCTCCAGTGGTGCCAGTGCACTCTCTGGACTCACTGCACTGCATCCCCAGTGCTGCCAGTGCACTCTCTTGAGTCACTGCACTGCATCCCCTGTGGTGCAAGAGCACTCTCTGGACTCATAGCAGTGCATCACCAGTGGTGCCAGTGCACTCTCTGGACTCACTGCACTGCATCACCAGTGGTGCCAGTGCACTCTCTGGACTCACTGCACTGCATCCCCAGTGGTGCTAGTGCACTGTGTGGACTCACTGTACTGCATCCCCAGTGGTGCCAGTGCAATCTCTGGACTCACTGCAGTGCATCCCCAGTGGTGCCAGTGCACTCTCAGGACTCACTGCACTGCATCCTCAGTGGTGCCAGTGCACTCTCTGGACTCACTGCACTGCATCCCCAGTAGTGACAGTGCACTCTCTGGACTCACTGCAGTGCATCCCCACTGGTGCCAGTGCACTCTCTGGACTTACTGCACTGCATCCCCAGTAGTGCCAGTGCACTCTCTGGACTCACTGCACTGCATCCCCAGTGGTGCCAGTGCACTCTCTGGATTCACTACACTGCATCCCCAGTGGTGCCAGTGCACTCTCTGGACTCACTGCACTGCATCCCCAGTGGTGCCAGTGCGCTCTCTGGAGTCACAGCACTGCATCCCCAGTGGTGCCAGTGCACTCTCAGGACTCACTGCACTGCATCCCCAGTGGTGCCAGTGCACTCTCTGGACTCACTGCACTGCATCCCCGGTGGTGCCAGTGCACTCTCTGGACTCACTGCACTGCATCCCCAGTGGTGCCAGTGCACTCTGTGGACTCACTGTACTGCATCCCCAGTGGTGACAGTGCACTCTCTGGACTCACTGCAGTGCATCCCCAGTGGTGCCAGTGCACTCTCTGGACTCACTGCAGTGCATCCCCACTGGTGCCAGTGCACTCTCTGGACTCACTGCACTGCATCCCCAGTGGTGCCAGTGCAGTCTCTGGAGTAACTGCAGTGCATCCCCACTGGTGCCAAAGCACTCTCTGGACTCACTGCAGTGCATCCCCAGTGGTGCCACTGCACTCTCTGGTCTCACTGCAGTGCATCCCCAGTGGTGCCAGTGCACTCTCTGGACTCATTGAAGTGCATTCTCAGTGGTGCCAGTGCACTCTCTGGACTCACTGCAGTGCATCCCCAGTGGTGCCAGTACACTCACTGGACTCACTGCACTGCATCCCCAGTGGTGCCAGTGCACTCTCTGGACTCACTAAACTGCATCACCAGTGGTGCCACTGAACTCTCTGCACTCACTGCACTGCTTCCCCAGTGGTGCCAGTGCACTCACTGGACTCACTGCAGTGCATCCCCGCTGGTGCCAGTGCACTCTCTGGGCTCACTGCAGTGCATCCCCAGTGGTGCCAGTGCACTCTCTGGACTCACTGCACTGCATCCCCAGTGGTGCCAGTGCGCTCTCTGGAGTCACAGCACTGCATCCCCAGTGGTGCCAGTGCAAATCTCTGGACTCACTGCACTGCATCCCCACTGGTGCCAAAGCACTCTCTGGACTCCCAGCACCGCATCCCCCGTGGTGCCAGTGCACTCTCTGGACTCACTGCACTGCATGCCCAGTGGTGCCAGTGCACTCTCTGGACTCACTGTACTGCATACCCACTGGTGCCAGTGCACTCTGTGGACTCACTGTACTGCATCCCCAGTGGTGACAGTGCACTCTCTGGACTCACTGCAGTGCATCCCCAGTGGTGCCAGTGCACTCTCTTGACTCACTGCACTGAAGCCCCAGTGGTGCCAGTGCACTCTCTGGACTCACTGCAGTGCATCCCCAGTGGTGCCAGTGCACTCTCTGGACTCACTGCACTGCATCCCCAGTGGTGCCAGTGCACTCTCTGGACTCACTGCAGGGCATCCCCAGTGGTGCCAGTGCACTGTCTGGACTCACTGCAGTGTATCCCCAGTGGTGCCAGTGCACTCTCTGGACTCACTGTACTGCACCCCCAGTGGTGCCAGTGCACTCACTGGACTGACTGCACTGCATCCCCAGTGGTGCCAGTGCACTCTCTGGACTCACTGCACTGCATCCCCACTGGTGCCAGTGTACTCTCTGGACTCACTGCACTGCATCCCCAGTGGTGCCAGTGCACTCACTGGACTCACTGGACACATCCCCAGTGGTGCCAGTGCACTCTCTGGACTCACTGCAGTGCATCCCCAGTGGTGCCAGTGCACTCTCTGGACTCACTGCACTGCATCCCCAGTGGTGCCAGTGTACTCTCAGGACTCACTGCAGTGCATCCCCAGTGGTGCCAGTGCACTCTCTGGACTCACTGCACTGCATCCCCACTGGTGCCAGTGCACTCTCTGGACTCACTGAAGTGCATCCCCAGTTGTGCCAGTGCACTCTCTGGACTCAATGCACTGCATCCCCAGTGGTGCCAGTGCACTCTCTGGACTCACTGCACTGCATCCCCAGTGGTGCCAGTGCAATCTCTGGATTCACTGTAGTGCATCCCCAGTGGTGCCAGTGCACTCTCTGGACTCACTGCAGTGCATCCCCAGTGGTGCCAGTGTACTCTCTGGACTCACTGCAGTGCATTCCCAGTGGTGCCAGTGCACTCTTTGGACTCACTGCACTGCAGCCCCATTGGTGCCAGTGCATTCTCTGGACTCACTGCACTGCATCACAGGTGGTGCCAGTGCACTCTCTGGACTCACTGCACTGCATCCCCAATGGTGCCAGTGCACTCTCTGGACTCACTGCACTGCATCCCCAGTGGTGCCAGTGCACTCTCTGCACTCACTTCTCTGCATTCCCAGTGGTGCCAGTGAAGTCTCTGGACTCACTGCACTGCATCCACAGTGGTGCCAGTGCAATCTCTGGACTCACTGCAGTGCATCACCAGTGGTGCCAGTGCACTCTCTGGACTCACTGCACTGCATCCCCAGTGGTGCCAGTGCACTCTCTGGACTCACTGCACTGCATCCCCAGTGGTGCCAGTGCACTCTCTGGACTCACTGCACTGTATCCCCAGTGGTGCCAGTGCACTCACTGGATTCACTGCAGTGCATCCCCAGTGGTGCCAGTGCACTCTCTGGACTCACTGCACTGCATCCCCAGTGGTGCCAGTGCACTCTGTGGACTCACTGCACTGCATCCCCAGTGGTGACAGTGCACTCTCTGGACTCACTGCAGTGCATCCCCAGTGGTGACAGTGCACTCTCTGGACTCACTGCAGTGCATCCCCAGTGGTGCCAGTGCACTCTCTGGACTCACTGCACTGCATCCCCAGTGGTGCCAGTGCAGTCTCTGGAGTAACTGCAGTGCATCCCCACTGGTGCCAAAGCACTCTCTGGACTCCCGGCACCGCATCCCCAGTGGTGCCAGTGCACTCTCTGGACTCACTGCACTGCATCCCCAGTGGTGCCAGTGCACTCTCTGGAGTCACAGCACTGCATCCCCAGTGGTGCCAGTGCACTCTCTGGACTCACTGAAGTGCATTCTCAGTGGTGCCAGTGCACTCTCCGGAGTCACAGCACTGCATCCCCAGTGGTGCCAGTGCACTCTCTGGACTCACTGCACTGCATCCCCAGTGGTGACAGTGCACTCTCTGGACTCACTGCAGTGCATCCCCAGTGGTGACAGTGCACTCTCTGGACTCACTGCAGTGCATCCCCAGTGGTGCCAGTGCACTCTCTGAACTCACTGCACTGCATCCCCAGTGGTGCCAGTGCAGTCTCTGGAGTAACTGCAGTGCATCCCCACTGGTGCCAAAGCACTCTCTGGACTCCCGGCACCGCATCCCCAGTGGTGCCAGTGCACTCTCTGGACTCACTAAACTGCATCCCCACTGGTGCCAGTGCACTCTCTGGAGTCACAGCACTGCATCCCCAGTGGTGCCAGTGCACTCTCTAGACTCACTGCACTGCATCCCCAGTGGTGCCAGTGCACTCTGTGGACTCACTGCACTGCATCCCCAGTGGTGCCAGTGCACTCTCTGGACTCACTGCAGTGCATCCCCACTGGTGCCAGTGCACTCTCTGGACTCACTGCACTGCATCCCCAGTGGTGCCAGTGCAGTCTCTGGAGTAACTGCAGTGCATCCCCACTGGTGCCAAAGCACTCTCTGGACTCACTGCAGTGCATCCCCAGTGGTGCCACTGCACTCTCTGGACTCACTGCAGTGCATCCCCAGTGGTGCCAGTGCACTCTCTGGACTCATTGAAGTGCATTCTCAGTGGTGCCAGTGCACTCTCTGGACTCACTGCAGTGCATCCCCAGTGGTGCCAGTACACTTACTGGACTCACTGCACTGCATCCCCAGTGGTGCCAGTGCACTCTCTGGACTCACTAAACTGCATCACCAGTGGTGCCACTGCACTCTCTGGACTCACTGCACTGCTTCCCCAGTGGTGCCAGTGCACTCACTGGACTCACTGCAGTGCATTCCCACTGGTGCCAGTGCACTCTCTGGGCTCACTGCAGTGCATCCCCAGTGGTGCCAGTGCACTCTCTGGAGTCACAGCACTGCATCCCCAGTGGTACCAGTGCAAATCTCTGGACTCACTGCACTGCATCCCCAGTGGTGCCAGTGCACTCTCTGGACTCACTGCACTGCATCCCCAGTGGTGCCAGTGCAGTCTCTGGAGTAACTGCACTGCATCCCCACTGGTGCCAAAGCACTCTCTGGACTCCCAGCACCGCATCCCCAGTGGTGCCAGTGCACTCTCTGGACTCACTGCACTGCATGCCCAGTGGTGCCAGTGCACTCTCTGGACTCACTGTACTGCATACCCACTGGTGCCAGTGCACTCTGTGGACTCACTGTACTGCATCCCCAGTGGTGACAGTGCACTCTCTGGACTCACTGCAGTGCATCCCCAGTGGTGCCAGTGCACTCTCTGGACTCACTGCACTGCATCCCCAGTGGTGCCAGTGCACTCTCTTGACTCACTGCACTGAAGACCCAGTGGTGCCAGTGCACTCTCTGGACTCACTGCAGTGCATCCCCAGTGGTGCCAGTGCACTCTCTGGACTCACTGCACTGCATCCCCAGTGGTGCCAGTGCACTCTCTGGACTCACTGCAGGGCATCCCCAGTGGTGCCAGTGCACTGTCTGGACTCACTGCAGTGTATCCCCAGTGGTGCCAGTGCACTCTCTGGACTCACTGTACTGCACCCCCTGTGGTGCCAGTGCACTCACTGGACTGACTGCACTGCATCCCCAGTGGTGCCAGTGCACTCTCTGGACTCACTGCACTGCATCCCCACTGGTGCCAGTGTACTCTCTGGACTCACTGCACTGCATCCCCAGTGGTGCCAGTGCACTCACTGGACTCACTGGACACATCCCCAGTGGTGCCAGTGCACTCTCTGGACTCACTGCAGTGCATCCCCAGTGGTGCCAGTGCACTCTCTGGACTCACTGCAGTGCATCCCCAGTGGTGCCAGTGTACTCTCTGGACTCACTGCAGTGCATCCCCAGTGGTGCCAGTGCACTCTCTGGACTTACTGCACTGCATCCCCAGTAGTGCCAGTGCACTCTCTGGACTCACTGCACTGCATCCCCAGTGGTGCCAGTGCACTCACTGGATTCACTGCACTGCATCCCCAGTGGTGCCAGTGCACTCTCTGGACTCACTGCACTGCATCCCCAGTGGTGCCAGTGCAGTCTGTGGACTCACTGTACTGCATCCCCAGTGGTGACAGTGCACTCTCTGGACTCACTGCAGTGCATCCCCAGTGGTGCCAGTGCACTCTCTGGACTCACTGCAGTGCATCCCCACTGGTGCCAGTGCACTCTCTGGACTCACTGCACTGCATCCCCAGTGGTGCCAGTGCACTCTCTTGAGTCACTGCACTGCATCCCCTGTGGTGCAAGAGCACTCTCTGGACTCACTGCAGTGCATCCCCAGTGGTGCCACTGCACTCTCTGGACTCACTGCAGTGCATCCCCAGTGGTGCCAGTGCACTCTCTGGACTCATTGAAGTGCATTCTCAGTGGTGCCAGTGCACTCTCTGGACTCACTGCACTGCATCCCCAGTGGTGCCAGTACACTCACTGGACTCACTGCACTGCATCCCCAGTGGTGCCAGTGCACTCTCTGGACTCACTAAACTGCATCACCAGTGGTGCCACTGCACTCTCTGGACTCACTGCAGTGCATCACCAGTGGTGCCAGTGCACTCACTGGACTCACTGCAGTGCATCCCCGCTGGTGCCAGTGCACTCTCTGGGCTCACTGCACTGCATCCCCAGTGGTGCCAGTGCACTCTCTGGACTCACTGCACTGCATCCCCAGTGGTGCCAGTGCGCTCTCTGGAGTCACAGCACTGCATCCCCAGTGGTGCCAGTGCACTCTCAGGACTCACTGCACTGCATCCCCAGTGGTGCCAGTGCACTCTCTGGACTCACTGCACTGCATCCCCGGTGGTGCCAGTGCACTCTCTGGACTCACTGCACTGCATCCCCAGTGGTGCCAGTGCACTCTGTGGACTCACTGTACTGCATCCCCAGTGGTGACAGTGCACTCTCTGGACTCACTGCAGTGCATCCCCAGTGGTGCCAGTGCACTCTCTGGACTCACTGCAGTGCATCCCCAGTGGTGCCAGTGCACTCTCTGGACTCACTGCACTGCATCCCCAGTGGTGCCAGTGCAGTCTCTGGAGTAACTGCAGTGCATCCCCACTGGTGCCAAAGCACTCTCTGGACTCACTGCAGTGCATCCCCAGTGGTGCCACTGCACTCTCTGGTCTCACTGCAGTGCATCCCCAGTGGTGCCAGTGCACTCTCTGGACTCATTGAAGTGCATTCTCAGTGGGGCCAGTGCACTCTCTGGACTCACTGCAGTGCATCCCCAGTGGTGCCAGTACACTCACTGGACTCACTGCACTGCATCCCCAGTGGTGCCAGTGCACTCACTGGACTCACTGCAGTGCATCCCCGCTGGTGCCAGTGCACTCTCTGGGCTCACTGCAGTGCATCCCCAGTGGTGCCAGTGCACTCTCTGGACTCACTGCACTGCATCCCCAGTGGTGCCAGTGCGCTCTCTGGAGTCACAGCACTGCATCCCCAGTGGTGCCAGTGCAAATCTCTGGACTCACTGCACTGCATCCCCAGTGGTGCCAGTGCACTCTCTGGACTCACTGCACTGCATCCCCAGTGGTGCCAGTGCAGTCTCTGGAGTAACTGCACTGCATCCCCACTGGTGCCAAAGCACTCTCTGGACTCCCAGCACCGCATCCCCCGTGGTGCCAGTGCACTCTCTGGACTCACTGCACTGCATGCCCAGTGGTGCCAGTGCACTCTCTGGACTCACTGTACTGCATACCCACTGGTGCCAGTGCACTCTGTGGACTCACTGTACTGCATCCCCAGTGGTGCCAGTGCACTCTCTGGACTCACTGAAGTGCATCCCCAGTGGTGCCAGTGCACTCTCTGGACTCACTGCAGTGCATCCCCAGTGGTGCCAGTGCACTCTCTTGACTCACTGCACTGAAGCCCCAGTGGTGCCAGTGCACTCTCTGGACTCACTGCAGTGCATCCCCAGTGGTGCCAGTGCACTCTCTGGACTCACTGCACTGCATCCCCAGTGGTGCCAGTGCACTCTCTGGACTCACTGCAGGGCATCCCCAGTGGTGCCAGTGCACTGTCTGGACTCACTGCAGTGCATCCCCAGTGGTGCCAGTGCACTCTCTGGACTCACTGTACTGCACCCCCAGTGGTGCCAGTGCACTCACTGGACTGACTGCACTGCATCCCCAGTGGTGCCAGTGCACTCTCTGGACTCACTGCACTGCATCCCCACTGGTGCCAGTGTACTCTCTGGACTCACTGCACTGCATCCCCAGTGGTGCCAGTGCACTCACTGGACTCACTGGACACATCCCCAGTGGTGCCAGTGCACTCTCTGGACTCACTGCAGTGCATCCCCAGTGGTGCCAGTGCACTCTCTGGACTCACTGCACTGCATCCCCAGTGGTGCCAGTGTACTCTCAGGACTCACTGCAGTGCATCCCCAGTGGTGCCAGTGCACTCTCTGGACTCACTGCACTGCATCCCCACTGGTGCCAGTGCACTCTCTGGACTCACTGAAGTGCATCCCCAGTTGTGCCAGTGCACTCTCTGGACTCAATGCACTGCATCCCCAGTGGTGCCAGTGCACTCTCTGGACTCACTGCACTGCATCCCCAGTGGTGCCAGTGCAATCTCTGGATTCACTGTAGTGCATCCCCAGTGGTGCCAGTGCACTCTCTGGACTCACTGCAGTGCATCCCCAGTGGTGCCAGTGTACTCTCTGGACTCACTGCAGTGCATTCCCAGTGGTGCCAGTGCACTCTTTGGACTCACTGCACTGCAGCCCCATTGGTGCCAGTGCATTCTCTGGACTCACTGCACTGCATCACAGGTGGTGCCAGTGCACTCTCTGGACTCACTGCACTGCATCCCCAATGGTGCCAGTGCACTCTCTGGACTCACTGCACTGCATCCCCAGTGGTGCCAGTGCACTCTCTGCACTCACTTCTCTGCATTCCCAGTGGTGCCAGTGAAGTCTCTGGACTCACTGCACTGCATCCACAGTGGTGCCAGTGCAATCTCTGGACTCACTGCAGTGCATCACCAGTGGTGCCAGTGCACTCTCTGGACTCACTGCACTGCATCCCCAGTGGTGCCAGTGCACTCTCTGGACTCACTGCACTGCATCCCCAGTGGTGCCAGTGCACTCTCTGGACTCACTGCACTGTATCCCCAGTGGTGCCAGTGCACTCACTGGATTCACTGCAGTGCATCCCCAGTGGTGCCAGTGCACTCTCTGGACTCACTGCACTGCATCCCCAGTGGTGCCAGTGCACTCTGTGGACTCACTGCACTGCATCCCCAGTGGTGACAGTGCACTCTCTGGACTCACTGCAGTGCATCCCCAGTGGTGCCAGTGCACTCTCTGGACTCACTGCACTGCATCCCCAGTGGTGCCAGTGCAGTCTCTGGAGTAACTGCAGTGCATCCCCACTGGTGCCAAAGCACTCTCTGGACTCCCGGCACCGCATCCCCAGTGGTGCCAGTGCACTCTCTGGACTCACTGCACTGCATCCCCAGTGGTGCCAGTGCACTCTCTGGAGTCACAGCACTGCATCCCCAGTGGTGCCAGTGCACTCTCTGGACTCACTGAAGTGCATCCCCAGTGGTGCCAGTGCACTCTCTGGACTCACTGAAGTGCATTCTCAGTGGTGCCAGTGCACTCTCCGGAGTCACAGCACTGCATCCCCAGTGGTGCCAGTGCACTCTCTGGACTCACTGCACTGCATCCCCAGTGGTGACAGTGCACTCTCTGGACTCACTGCAGTGCATCCCCAGTGGTGACAGTGCACTCTCTGGACTCACTGCAGTGCATCCCCAGTGGTGCCAGTGCACTCTCTGAACTCACTGCACTGCATCCCCAGTGGTGCCAGTGCAGTCTCTGGAGTAACTGCAGTGCATCCCCACTGGTGCCAAAGCACTCTCTGGACTCCCGGCACCGCATCCCCAGTGGTGCCAGTGCACTCTCTGGACTCACTAAACTGCATCCCCAGTGGTGCCAGTGCACTCTCTGGAGTCACAGCACTGCATCCCCAGTGGTGCCAGTGCACTCTCTGGACTCACTGCACTGCATCCCCAGTGGTGCCAGTGCACTCTGTGGACTCACTGCACTGCATCCCCAGTGGTGCCAGTGCACTCTCTGGACTCACTGTAGTGCATCCCCAGTGGTGCCACTGCACTCTCTGGACTCACTGCAGTGCATCCCCAGTGGTGCCAGTGCACTCTCTGGACTCATTGAAGTGCATTCTCAGTGGTGCCAGTGCACTCTCTGGACTCACTGCAGTGCATCCCCAGTGGTGCCAGTACACTCACTGGACTCACTGCACTGCATCACCAGTGGTGCCAGTGCACTCTCTGGACTCACTAAACTGCATCACCAGTGGTGCCACTGCACTCTCTGGACTCACTGCACTGCTTCCCCAGTGGTGCCAGTGCACTCACTGGACTCACTGCAGTGCATTCCCACTGGTGCCAGTGCACTCTCTGGGCTCACTGCAGTGCATCCCCAGTGGTGCCAGTGCACTCTCTGGAGTCACAGCACTGCATCCCCAGTGGTACCAGTGCAAATCTCTGGACTCACTGCACTGCATCCCCAGTGGTGCCAGTGCACTCTCTGGACTCACTGCACTGCATCCCCGGTGGTGCCAGTGCAGTCTCTGGAGTAACTGCACTGCATCCCCAGTGGTGCCAGTGCAGTCTGTGGACTCACTGTACTGCATCCCCAGTGGTGCCAGTGCACTCACTGGACTCACTGGACACATCCCCAGTGGTGCCAGTGCACTCTCTGGACTCACTGCAGTGCATCCCCAGTGGTGCCAGTGCACTCTCTGGACTCACTGCAGTGCATCCCCAGTGGTGCCAGTGTACTCTCTGGACTCACTGCAGTGCATCCCCAGTGGTGCCAGTGCACTCTCTGGACTCACTGCACTGCATCCCCACTGGTGCCAGTGCACTCTCTGGACTCACTGCACTGCATCCCCACTGGTGCCAGTGCACTCTCTGGACTCACTGAAGTGCATCCCCAGTGGTGCCAGTGCACTCTCTGGACTCACTGCAGTGCATCCCCAGTGGAGCCAGTGCACTCTCTGGACTCACTGCAGTGCATCCGCAGTGGTGCCATTGCACTCTCTGGACTCACTGCACTGCATCTCCAGTGGTGCCAGTGCACTCTCTGGACTCACTGCACTGCATCCCCTGTGGTGCAAGAGCACTCTCTGGACTCATAGCAGTGCATCACCAGTGGTGCCAGTGCACTCTCTGGACTCACTGCACTGCATCACCAGTGGTGCCAGTGCACTCTCTGGACTCACTGCACTGCATCCCCAGTGGCGCTAGTGCACTGTGTGGACTCACTGTACTGCAACCCCAGTGGTGCCAGAGCACTCTCTGGACTCACTGCAGTGCATCCCCAGTGGTGCCAGTGCACTCTCAGGACTCACTGCACTGCATCCTCAGTGGTGCCAGTGCACTCTCTGGACTCACTGCACTGCATCCCCAGTAGTGACAGTGCACTCTCTGGACTCACTGCAGTGCATCCCCAGTGCTGCCAGTGCACTCTCTGGACTTACTGCACTGCATCCCCAGTGGTGCCAGTGCACTCTCTGGACTCACTGCACTGCATCCCCAGTGGTGCCAGTGCACTCACTGGATTCACTGCACTGCATCCCCAGTGGTGCCAGTGCACTCTCTGGACTCACTGCACTGCATCCCCAGTGGTGCCAGTGCAGTCTGTGGACTCACTGTACTGCATCCCCAGTGGTGACAGTGCACTCTCTGAACTCACTGCACTGCATCCCCAGTGGTGCCAGTGCACTCTCTGGACTCACTGCAGTGCATCCCCAGTGGTGCCAGTGCACTCTCTGGACTCACTGCACTGCATCCCCAGTGGTGCCAGTGCAGTCTCTGGAGTAACTGCAGTGCATCCCCACTGGTGCCAAAGCACTCTCTGGACTCACTGCAGTGCATCCCCAGTGGTGCCACTGCACTCTCTGGACTCACTGCAGTGCATCCCCAGTGGTGCCAGTGCACTCTCTGGACTCATTGAAGTGCATTCTCAGTGGTGCCAGTGCACTCTCTGGACTCACTGCAGTGCATCCCCAGTGGTGCCAGTGCACTCTCTGGACTCACTAAACTGCATCACCAGTGGTGCCACTGCACTCTCTGGACTCACTGCAGTGCATCACCAGTGGTGCCAGTGCACTCACTGGACTCACTGCAGTGCATCCCCGCTGGTGCCAGTGCACTCTCTGGGCTCACTGCACTGCATCCCCAGTGGTGCCAGTGCACTCTCTGGACTCACTGCACTGCATCCCCAGTGGTGCCAGTGCGCTCTCTGGAGTCACAGCACTGCATCCCCAGTGGTGCCAGTGCAAATATCTGGACTCACTGCACTGCATCCCCAGTGGTGCCAGTGCACTCTCTGGACTCACTGCACTGCATCCCCGGTGGTGCCAGTGCACTCTCTGGACTCACGGCACTGCATCCCCAGTGGTGCCAGTGCACTCTGTGGACTCACTGTACTGCATCCCCAGTGGTGACAGTGCACTCTCTGGACTCACTGCAGTGCATCCCCAGTGGTGCCAGTGCACTCTCTGGACTCACTGCACTGCATCCCCACTGGTGCCAGTGCACTCTCTGGACTCACTGCACTGCATCCCCAGTGGTGCCAGTGCAGTCTCTGGAGTAACTGCAGTGCATCCCCACTGGTGCCAAAGCACTCTCTGGACTCACTGCAGTGCATCCCCAGTGGTGCCACTGCACTCTCTGGACTCACTGCAGTGCATCCCCAGTGGTGCCAGTGCACTCTCTAGACTCATTGAAGTGCATTCTCAGTGGTGCCAGTGCACTCTCTGGACTCACAGCAGTGCATCCCCAGTGGTGCCAGTACACTCACTGGACTCACTGCACTGCATCCCCAGTGGTGCCAGTGCACTCTCTGGACTCACTAAACTGCATCACCAGTGGTGCCTCTGAACTCTCTGGACTCACTGCACTGCTTCTCCAGTGGTGCCAGTGCACTCACTGGACTCACTGCAGTGCATCCCCGCTGGTGCCAGTGCACTCTCTGGGCTCACTGCAGTGCATCCCCAGTGGTGCCAGTGCACTCTCTGGACTCACTGCACTGCATCCCCAGTGGTGCCAGTGCGCTCTCTGGAGTCACAGCACTGCATCCCCAGTGGTGCCAGTGCAAATCTCTGGACTCACAGCACTGCATCCCCAGTGGTGCCAGTGCACTCTCTGGACTCACTGCACTGCATCCCCAGTGGTGCCAGTGCAGTCTCTGGAGTAACTGCACTGCATCCCCACTGGTGCCAAAGCACTCTCTGGACTCCCAGCACCGCATCCCCCGTGGTGCCAGTGCACTCTCTGGACTCACTGCACTGCATGCCCCAGTGGTGCCAGTGCACTCTCTGGACTCACTGTACTGCATACCCACTGGTGCCAGTGCACTCTGTGGACTCACTGTACTGCATCCCCAGTGGTGACAGTGCACTCTCTGGACTCACTGCAGTGCATCCCCAGTGGTGCCAGTGCACTCTCTGGACTCACTGCAGTGCATCCCCAGTGGTGCCAGTGCACTCTCTTGACTCACTGCACTGAAGCCCCAGTGTTGCCAGTGCACTCTCTGGACTCACTGCAGTGCATCCCCAGTGGTGCCAGTGCACTCTCTGAACTCACTGCACTGCATCCCCAGTGGTGCCAGTGCACTCTCTGGACTCACTGCAGGGCATCCCCAGTGGTGCCAGTGCACTGTCTGGACTCACAGCACTGCATCCCCAGTGGTGCCAGTGCACTCACTGGACTCACTGGACACATCCCCAGTGGTGCCAGTGCACTCTCTGGACTCACTGCAGTGCATCCCCAGTGGTGACAGTGCACTCTCTGGACTCACTGCAGTGCATCCCCAGTGGTGACAGTGCACTCTCTGGACTCACTGCAGTGCATCCCCAGTGGTGCCAGTGCACTCTCTGGACTCACTGCACTGCATCCCCAGTGGTGCCAGTGCAGTCTCTGGAGTAACTGCAGTGCATCCCCACTGGTGCCAAAGCACTCTCTGGACTCCCGGCACCGCATCCCCAGTGGTGCCAGTGCACTCTCTGGACTCACTAAACTGCATCCCCAGTGGTGCCAGTGCACTCTCTGGAGTCACAGCACTGCATCCCCAGTGGTGCCAGTGCACTCTCTGGACTCACTGAAGTGCATCCCCAGTGGTGCCAGTGCACTCTCTGGACTCACTGAAGTGCATTCTCAGTGGTGCTAGTGCACTCTCCGGAGTCACAGCACTGCATCCCCAGTGGTGCCAGTGCACTCTCTGGACTCACTGCACTGCATCCCCAGTGGTGACAGTGCACTCTCTGGACTCACTGCAGTGCATCCCCAGTGGTGACAGTGCACTCTCTGGACTCACTGCAGTGCATCCCCAGTGGTGCCAGTGCACTCTCTGAACTCACTGCACTGCATCCCCAGTGGTGCCAGGGCAGTCTCTGGAGTAACTGCAGTGCATCCCCACTGGTGCCAAAGCACTCTCTGGACTCCCGGCACCGCATCCCCAGTGGTGCCAGTGCACTCTCTGGACTCACTGCACTGCATCCCCAGTGGTGCCAGTGCACTCTCTGGAGTCACAGCACTGCATCCCCAGTGGTGCCAGTGCACTCTCTGGACTCACTGAAGTGCATCCCCAGTGGTGCCAGTGCACTCTCTGGACTCACTGAAGTGCATTCTCAGTGGTGCCAGTGCACTCTCTGGACTCACTTCAGTGCATCCCCAGTGGTGCCAGTACACTCTCTGGACTCACTGCAGTGCATCCCCAGTGGTGCCAGTGCACTCTCTGGACTCACTGCAGTGCATCCCCAGTGGAGCCAGTGCACTCTCTGGACTCACTGCAGTGCATCCGCAGTGGTGCCATTGCACTCTCTGGACTCACTGCACTGCATCTCAAGTGGTGCCAGTGCACTCTCTACACTCACTGCACTGCATCCCCAGTGCTGCCAGTGCACTCTCTTGAGTCACTGCACTGCATCCCCTGTGGTGCAAGAGCACTCTCTGGACTCACAGCAGTGCATCACCAGTGGTGCCAGTGCACTCTCTGGAGTCACTGCACTGCATCCCCAGTGGTGCCAGTGCACTCTCTGGACTCACTGCACTGCATCCCCAGTGGTGCTAGTGCACTGTGTGGACTCACTGTACT
Source organism: Anser brachyrhynchus (assembly GCF_964034855.1). Lineage (NCBI taxonomy): Eukaryota > Metazoa > Chordata > Aves > Anseriformes > Anatidae > Anser > Anser brachyrhynchus. The sequence continues at coordinate 262,445 of NW_027663695.1, forward strand.
GCATCCCCAGTGGTGCCAGTGCAATCTCTGGACTCACTGCACTGCATCCCCAGTGCTGCCAGTGCACTCTCAGGACTCACTGCACTGCATCCCCAGTGGTGCCAGTGCACTCTCTGGACTCACTGCACTGCATCCCCAGTAGTGACAGTGCACTCTCTGGACTCACTGCAGTGCATCCCCAGTGGTGCCAGTGCAATCTCTGGACTCACTGCACTGCATCCCCAGTGGTGCCAGTGCACTCTCTGGACTCACTGCACTGCATCCCCGGTGGTGCCAGTGCAGTCTCTGGAGTAACTGCACTGCATCCCCACTGGTACCAAAGCACTCTCTGAACTCCCAGCACCGCATCCCCAGTGGTGCCAGTGCACTCTCTGGACTCACTGCACTGCATCCCCAGTGGTGCCAGTGCACTCTCTGGACTCACTGCACTGCATCCCCAGTGTTGCCAGTGCACTCTCTGGACTCACTGCAGTGCATCCCCAGTGGTGCCAGTGCACTCTCTGGACTCACTGCAGTGCATCCCCAGTGGTGCCAGTGCACTCTCTGGACTCACTGAAGTGCATTCTCAGTGGTGCCAGTACACTCACTGGACCCACTGCACTGCATCCCCAGTGGTGCCAGTGCACTCACTGGACTTACTGCAGTGCATCCCCACTGGTGCCAGTGCACTCTCTGGGCTCACTGCAGTGCATCCCCAGTGGTGCCAGTGCACTCTCTGGACTCACTGAAGTGCATCCCCAGTGGTGCCAGTGCACTCTCTGGACTCACTGCACTGCATCCCCAGTGCTGCCAGTGCACTCTCTGGACTCACTGCACTGCATCCCCAGTAGTGCTAGTGCACTCTGTGGACTCACTGCAGTGCATCCCCAGTGGTGCCAGTGCACTCTCTGGACTCACTGCAGTGCATCCCCAGTGGTGCCAGTGCACTCTCTGGACTCACTGCAGTGCATCCCCAGTGGTGCCAGTACACTCTCTGGACTCACTGCAGTGCATCCCCAGTGGTGCCAGTGCACTCTCTGGACTCACTGCAGTGCATCCCCAGTGGTGCCAGTGCACTCTCTGGACTCACTGCACTGCATCCCCAGTGGTGCCAGTGCAGTCTCTGGAGTAACTGCAGTGCATCCCCACTGGTGCCAAAGCACTCTCTGGACTCCCGGCACCGCATCCCCAGTGGTGCCAGTGCACTCTCTGGACTCACTGCACTGCATCCCCAGTGGTGCCAGTGCACTCTCTGGAGTCACAGCACTGCATCCCCAGTGGTGCCAGTGCACTCTCTGGACTCACTGAAGTGCATCCCCAGTGGTGCCAGTGCACTCTCTGGACTCACTGAAGTGCATTCTCAGTGGTGCCAGTGCACTCTCTGGACTCACTTCAGTGCATCCCCAGTGGTGCCAGTGCAATCTCTGGACTCACTGCAGTGCATCCCCAGTGGTGCCAGTGCACTCTCTGGAGTCACTGCAGTGCATCCCCAGTGGAGCCAGTGCACTCTCTGGACTCACTGCAGTGCATCACCAGTGGTGCCAGTGCACTCTCTGGACTCACTGCACTGCATCCCCAGTGGTGCCAGTGCACTCTCTGGACTCACTGCACTGCATCCCCAGTGGTGCTAGTGCACTGTGTGGACTCACTGTACTGCATCCCCAGTGGTGCCAGTGCAATCTCTGGACTCACTGCACTGCATCCCCAGTGGTGCCAGTGCACTCTCAGGACTCACTGCACTGCATCCCCAGTGGTGCCAGTGCACTCTCTGGACTCACTGCACTGCATCCCCAGTAGTGACAGTGCACTCTCTGGACTCACTGCAGTGCATCCCCAGTGGTGCCAGTGCACTCTCTGGACTCACTGCAGTGCATCCCCAGTGGTGCCAGTGTACTCTCTGGACTCATTGAAATGCATTCTCAGTGGTGCCAGTGCACTCTCTGGACTCACTGCAGTGCATCCCCAGTGGTGCCAGTGCACTCTCTGGACTCACTGCACTGCATCCCCAGTGGTGCCAGTGCAATCTCTGGACTCACTGCAGTGCATCCCCAGTGGTGCCACTGCACTCTCTGGACTCACTGCACTGCTTCCCCAGTGGTGCCAGTGCACTCTCTGGACTCACTGCAGTGCATCCCCACTGGTGCCAGTGCACTCTCTGGGCTCACTGCAGTGCATCCCCAGTGGTGCCAGTGCACTCTCTGGACTCACTGCACTGCATCCCCAGTGGTGCCAGTTCGCTCTCTGGAGTCACAGCACTGCATCCCCAGTGGTGCCAGTGCACTCTCTGGACTCACTGCACTGCATCCCCAGTGGTGCCAGTGCACTCTCTGGACTCACTGCACTGCATCCCCGGTGGAGCCAGTGCAATCTCTGGAGTAACTGCACTGCATCCCCAGTGCTGCCAGTGCACTCTCTGGACTCACTGCACTGCATCCCCAGTAGTGCTAGTGCACTCTGTGGACTCACTGCAGTGCATCCCCAGTGGTGCCAGTGCACTCTCTGGACTCACTGCAGTGCATCCCCAGTGGTGCCAGTGCACTCTCTGGACTCACTGCAGTGCATCCCCAGTGGAGCCAGTGCACTCTCTGGACTCACTGCAGTGCATCCGCAGTGGTGCCATTGCACTCTCTGGACTCACTGCACTGCATCCCCAGTGGTGCCAGTGCACTCTCTGGACTCACTGCACTGCATCCCCAGTGCTGCCAGTGCACTCTCTTTAGTCACTGCACTGCATCCCCTGTGGTGCAAGAGCACTCTCTGGACTCACAGCAGTGCATCACCAGTGGTGCCAGTGCACTCTCTGGACTCAATGCACTGCATCCCCAGTGGTGCCAGTGCACTCTCTGGACTCACTGCACTGCATCCCTAGTGGTGCCAGGGCACTCTCTGCAGACACTGCAGTGCATCCCCAACGGTGACAGTGCACTCTCTGGACTCACTGCAGTGCATCCCCAGTGGTGCCAGTGCACTCTCTGGACTCACTGCACTGCATCCCCAGTGCTGCCAGTGCACTCTCTGGACTCACTGCACTGCATCCCCAGTAGTGCTAGTGCACTCTGTGGACTCACTGCAGTGCATCCCCTGTGGTGCCAGTGCACTCTCTGGACTCACTGCAGTGCATCCCCAGTGGTGCCAGTGCACTCTCTGGACTCACTGCACTGCATCCCCAGTGGTGCCAGTGCACTCTCTGGACTCATTGCAGTGCATCCCCAGTGGTGCCAGTGCACTCTCTGGACTCACTGCAGTGCATCCCCAGTGGAGCCAGTGCACTCTCTGGACTCACTGCAGTGCATCCGCAGTGGTGCCATTGCACTCTCTGGACTCACTGCACTGCATCCCCAGTGGTGCCAGTGCAATCTCTGGACTCACTGCACTGCATCCCCAGTGCTGCCAGTGCACTCTCTTGAGTCACTGCACTGCATCCCCTGTGGTGCAAGAGCACTCTCTGGACTCACAGCAGTGCATCACCAGTGGTGCCAGTGCACTCTCTGGACTCACTGCACTGCATCCCCAGTGGTGCTAGTGCACTGTGTGGACTCACTGTACTGCATCCCCAGTGGTGCCAGTGCAATCTCTGGACTCACTGCAGTGCATCCCCAGTGGTGCCAGGGCACTCTCTGGACTCACTGAAGTGCATTCTCAGTGGTGCCAGTGCACTCTCTGGACTCACTGCACTGCATCCCCAGTAGTGACAGTGCACTCTCTGGACTCACTGCAGTGCATCCCCAGTGGTGCCAGTGCACTCTCTGGACTCACTGCACTGCTTCCCCAGTGGTGCCAGTGCACTCTTTCGAGTCACTGCAGTGCATCCCCAGTGGTGCCAGTGCACTCTCTGGACTCACTGGAGTGCATCACCTGTGGTGCCAGTGCACTCTCTGGACTCACTGCAGTGCATCCCCAGTGCTGCCAGTGCACTCTCTGGACTCACTGCACTGCATCACCTGTGGTGCCAGTGCACTCTCTGGACTCACTGCACCGCATCCGCAGTGGTGCCAGTGCACTCTCTAGAGTCACTGCGCTGCATCCCCAGTTGTGCCAGTGCGCTCTCTGGAGTGACTGCACTGCATCCCCAGCGGTGCCAGTGCACTCTCTGGACTCGCGTCACTGCATCCCCAGTGGTGCCAGTGCACTCTCTGGACTCGCGTCACTGCATCCCCAGTGGTGCCAGTGCACTCTCTGGACTCACTGAAGTGCATCCCCAGTGGTGCTAGTGCACTCTGGACTCACTGCAGTGCATCCCCAGTGGTGCCAGTGCACTCCCTGGACTCACTGCAGTGCATTCCCGGTGGTGCCAGTGCACTCTCTGGACTCACTGCAGTGCATCCCCAGTGGTGCTAGTGCACTCTGGACTCACTGCAGTGCATCCCCAGTGGTGCCAGTGCACTCTCTGGACTCACTGCACTGCATACCCAGTGGTGCCAGTGCACTCTCTGGACTCACTGTACTGCATCCCCAGTGGTGCCAGTGCACTCTCTGGACTCACCGCACTGCACCCTGAGTGGTGCCAGTGCACTCTCTAGAGTCACTGCGCTGCATCCCCAGTGGTGCCAGTGCACTCTCTGGACTCACTGTACTGCATCCCCAGTGGTGCCAAAGCACTCTCTGGACTCCCGCCACCGCATCCCCAGTGGTTCCAGTGCACTCTCTGGACTCACTGCACTGCATCCCCTGTGGTGCCAGTGCACTCTCTGGACTCACTGCACCGCATCCCCAGTGGTGCCAGTGCACTCTCTGGAGTGACTGCAGTGCATCCCCAGTGGTGCCAGTGCACTCTCTGGACTCGCGTCAATGCATCCCCAGAGGAGCTAATGCACTCTGGACTCACTGCACTGCATCCCGAGTGGTGCCAGTGCACTCTCTGGACTCACTGCAGTGCATCCCTAGTGGTGCCAGTGCACTCTCTGGACTCACTGCACTGCATCCCCTGTGCTGCCAGGGCTCTCTCTGAACTCACTGCACTGCATCCACAGTGGTGCCAGTGCACTCTCTGGACGCACTGCAGTGCATCACCAGTGGTGCCAGTGCACTCTCTGGTCTCACTGCACTGCATCCCTAGTGGTGCCAGGGCACTCTCTGCAGACACTGCAGTGCATCCCCAACGGTGACAGTGCACTCTCTGGACTCACTGCACTGCATCCCCAGTGGTGCCACTGCACTCTCTGGACTCACTGCAGTGCATCCCCAGTGGTGCCAGTGCACACTCTGGACTCACTGCAGTGCATCCCCAGTGGTGCCAGTGCACTCTCTGGACTCACTGCACTGCATACCCAGTGGTGCCAGTGCACTCTCTGGACTCACTGCACTACTCCAGCCGCGGCAGTCGCTCCAGCCGCGGTAGCCCTCCAGCCTCGGCAGCCGCGGCAGCCGCGGCAGCCGCTCCAGCCGCGGTAGCCGCTCCGTCCGCGGCATACGCGGCAGACTCTCCAACCGCGGCAGCCGCACCAGCCGCGAAAGCCGCGGCAGCCGCTCCAAACGCGGCAGGCGCTCCAACCGCGGCAACCGCTCCAGCCGTGGCAGCCGCTCCACTCGGTAGCGGCTGGAGCGGCTGCCGCGGCTGGAGCGGCTGCCGCGGCTGGAGGGGCTAACGCGGCTGGAGAGGCTGACGCGGTTGAAGCGTCTAGAGCGTCTGCCGCGGCTGGAGGGGCTACCGCGGCTGGAGCGGTTGACGCGGCTGGAGCGGAAACCGAGGCTGGAGCGCCACTCTCTGGACTCACTGCACTGCATCCCCAGTGGCGCTAGTGCACTCTCTGGACTCACTGCAGTGCATCCCCAGTGGTGCCAGTGCACTCTCTGGACACACTGAAGTGCATTTTCAGTGGTGCCAGTGCACTCTCTGGACTCACTGCACTGCATCCCCAGTGCTGCCAGTGCACTCTCTGGACTCACTGCAGTGCATCCCAAGTGGTGCCAATGCACTCTCTGGACTCACTGCACTGCATCCCCAGTGGTGCCAGTGCACTCTCTGGACTCACTGCAGTGCATCCCAAGTGGTGCCAATGCACTCTCTGGACTCACTGCAGTGCATCCCCAGTGGTGCCAGTACACTCACTGGACTCACTGCACTGCATCCCCAGTGGTGCCAGTGCAGTCTCTGCACTCACTGAAGTGCATCTCCAGTGGTGCCAGAGCACTCTCTGGACTCACTGCACTGCATCCCCACTGGTGCCAGTGCACTCTCTGGACTCACTGCACTGCATCCCCAGTGGTGCCAGTGCACTCTCTGGACTCACTGCACTGCATCTCCAATGGTGCCAGTGCACTCTCTGGACTCACTGCACTGCATCCCCAGTGGTGCCAATGCACTCTCTGGACTCACTGCTGTGCATCCCCAGTGGTGCCAGTACACTCACTGGACTGACTGAAGTGCATTCCCAGTGGTGACATTGAAGTCTTTGGACTCACTGCACTCCATCCCCACTGGTGCCTTTGCACTCCCTGGACTCACTGCACTGCTCCAGCCGCGGCAGCCGCTCCAGCCGCGGTAGCCCTCCAGCCGTGGCAGCCGCTCCACTCGGTAGCGGCTGGAGCGGCTGCCGCGGCTGGAGCGGCTGGAGCGGCTGCCGCGGCTGGAGCGGCTGCCGCGGATGGAGAGGCTGGCGCGGCTGGAGGGGCTGGAGCGGCTGCCGCGGCTGGAGCGGCTGGAGCGGCTGCCGCGGCTGGAGCGTCTGCCGCGGCTGGAGGGGCTACCGCGGGGTTGACTCGGCTGGAGCGGATGCCGAGGCTGGAACGGCACTCTCTGGACTCACTGAAATGCATTCTCAGTGGTGCCAGTGCACTCTCTGGACTCACTGCTCTGCATCCCCAGTGGTGCTAGTGCACTCTCTGGACTCACTGCAGTGCATCCCCAGTGGTGCCATTGCACTCTCTGGACTCACTGCACCGCATTCCCACTGGTGCCAGTGCGCTCTCTGGACTCACTGCACTGCATCCCCAGTGGTGCCAGTGCGCTCTCAGGACTCACTGCAGGGCATCCCCAGTGGTGCCAGTGCACTCTCTGGACTCACTGCACTGCATCCCCAGTCCTGCCAGTGCACTCTCTTGACTCACTGCAGTGCATCCCCAGTGGTGCCAGTACACTCACTGGACTGACTGAAGTGCATCCCCAGTGGTGTCAGTGCACTCACTGGAGTCACTGCACTGCATCCCCAGTGGTGCAAGTGCACTCCCTGGACTCACTGCACTGCATTCCCAGTGGTGACAGTGAAGTCTTTGGACTCACTGCACTCCATCCCCACTGGTGCCTTTGCACTCCCTGGACTCACTGCACTGCTCCAGCCGCGGCAGCCGCTCCAGCCGCGGTAGCCCTCCAGCCGTGGCAGCCGCTCCACTCGGTAGCGGCTGGAGCGGCTGCCGCGGTTGGAGCGGCTGGAGCGGCTGCCGCGGCTGGAGCGGCTGCCGCGGATGGAGAGGCTGGCGAGGCTGGAGGGGCTGGAGCGGCTGCCGCGGCTGGAGCGGCTGGAGCGGCTGCCGCGGCTGGAGCGTCTGCCGCGGCTGGAGGGCCTACCGCGGGGTTGACTCGGCTGGAGCGGATACCGAGGCTGGAACGGCACTCTCTGGACTCACTGAAATGCATTCTCAGTGGTGCCAGTGCACTCTCTGGACTCACTGCTCTGCATCCCCAGTGGTGCTAGTGCACTCTGGACTCACTGCAGTGCATCCCCAGTGGTGCCAGTGCACTCTCTGGACTCACTGCACCGCATTCCCACTGGTGTCAGTGCACTCTGTGGACTCACTGCACTGCATCCCCAGTGGTGTCAGTGCACTCTCTGGACTCCCGGCACCGTATCCCCAGTGGTGCCAGTGCATTCGCTGGACTCACGGCACTGCATCCACAGTGGTGCCAGTGCACTCTCTGGACTCACTGAAGTGCATTCTCAGTGGAGCCAGTGCACTCTCTGGACTCACTGCACTGCATCCCCAGTGGTGCCAGTGCACTCTCTGGACTCACTGCAGTGCATCCCAAGTGGTGCCAATGCACTCTCTGGACTCACTGCAGTGCATCCCCAGTGGTGCCAGTACACTCACTGGACTCACTGCACTGCATCCCCAGTGGTGCCAGTGCAGTCTCTGCACTCACTGAAGTGCATCTCCAGTGGTGCCAGAGCACTCTCTGGACTCACTGCAGTGCATCCCAGTGGTGCCAGTGCACTCTCTGGACACTCTGCACTGCATCCCCACTGGTGCCAGTGCACTCTCTGGACTCACTGCACTGCATCCCCAGTGGTGCCAGTGCACTCTCTGGACTCACTGCACTGCATCTCCAATGGTGCCAGTGCACTCTCTGGACTCACTGCACTGCATCCCCAGTGGTGCCAATGCACTCTCTGGACTCACTGCTGTGCATCCCCAGTGGTGCCAGTACACTCACTGGACTGACTGAAGTGCATTCCCAGTGGTGACATTGAAGTCTTTGGACTCACTGCACTCCATCCCCACTGGTGCCTTTGCACTCCCTGGACTCACTGCACTGCTCCAGCCGCGGCAGCTGCTCCAGCCGCGGTAGCCCTCCAGCCGTGGCAGCCGCTCCACTCGGTAGCGGCTGGAGCGGCTGCCGCGGCTGGAGCGGCTGGAGCGGCTGCCGCGGCTGGAGCGGCTGCCGCGGATGGAGAGGCTGGCGCGGCTGGAGGGGCTGGAGCGGCTGCCGCGGCTGGAGCGGCTGGAGCGGCTGCCGCGGCTGGAGCGTCTGCCGCGGCTGGAGGGGCTACCGCGGGGTTGACTCGGCTGGAGCGGATGGCGAGGCTGGAACGGCACTCTCTGGACTCACTGAAATGCATTCTCAGTGGTGCCAGTGCACTCTCTGGACTCACTGCTCTGCATCCCCAGTGGTGCTAGTGCACTCTCTGGACTCACTGCAGTGCATCCCCAGTGGTGCCATTGCACTCTCTGGACTCACTGCACCGCATTCCCACTGGTGCCAGTGCGCTCTCTGGACTCACTGCACTGCATCCCCAGTGGTGCCAGTGCGCTCTCAGGACTCACTGCAGGGCATCCCCAGTGGTGCCAGTGCACTCTCTGGACTCACTGCACTGCATCCCCAGTCCTGCCAGTGCACTCTCTTGACTCACTGCAGTGCATCCCCAGTGGTGCCAGTACACTCACTGGACTGACTGAAGTGCATCCCCAGTGGTGTCAGTGCACTCACTGGAGTCACTGCACTGCATCCCCAGTGGTGCAAGTGCACTCCCTGGACTCACTGCACTGCATTCCCAGTGGTGACAGTGAAGTCTTTGGACTCACTGCACTCCATCCCCACTGGTGCCTTTGCACTCCCTGGACTCACTGCACTGCTCCAGCCGCGGCAGCCGCTCCAGCCGCGGTAGCCCTCCAGCCGTGGCAGCCGCTCCACTCGGTAGCGGCTGGAGCGGCTGCCGCGGCTGGAGCGGCTGCCGCGGCTGGAGCGGCTGCCGCGGATGGAGAGGCTGGCGAGGCTGGAGGGGCTGGAGCGGCTGCCGCGGCTGGAGCGGCTGGAGCGGCTGCCGCGGCTGGAGCGTCTGCCGCGGCTGGAGGGGCTACCGCGGGGTTGACTCGGCTGGAGCGGATGCCGAGGCTGGAACGGCACTCTCTGGACTCACTGAAATGCATTCTCAGTGGTGCCAGTGCACTCTCTGGACTCACTGCTCTGCATCCCCAGTGGTGCTAGTGCACTCTCTGGACTCACTGCAGTGCATCCCCAGTGGTGCCATTGCACTCTCTGGACTCACTGCACCGCATTCCCACTGGTGCCAGTGCGCTCTCTGGACTCACTGCACTGCATCCCCAGTGGTGCCAGTGCGCTCTCAGGACTCACTGCAGGGCATCCCCAGTGGTGCCAGTGCACTCTCTGGACTCACTGCACTGCATCCCCAGTCCTGCCAGTGCACTCTCTTGACTCACTGCAGTGCATCCCCAGTGGTGCCAGTACACTCACTGGACTGACTGAAGTGCATCCCCAGTGGTGTCAGTGCACTCACTGGAGTCACTGCACTGCATCCCCAGTGGTGCAAGTGCACTCCCTGGACTCACTGCACTGCATTCCCAGTGGTGACAGTGAAGTCTTTGGACTCACTGCACTCCATCCCCACTGGTGCCTTTGCACTCCCTGGACTCACTGCACTGCTCCAGCCGCGGCAGCCGCTCCAGCCGCGGTAGCCCTCCAGCCGTGGCAGCCGCTCCACTCGGTAGCGGCTGGAGCGGCTGCCGCGGTTGGAGCGGCTGGAGCGGCTGCCGCGGCTGGAGCGGCTGCCGCGGATGGAGAGGCTGGCGAGGCTGGAGGGGCTGGAGCGGCTGCCGCGGCTGGAGCGGCTGGAGCGGCTGCCGCGGCTGGAGCGTCTGCCGCGGCTGGAGGGCCTACCGCGGGGTTGACTCGGCTGGAGCGGATACCGAGGCTGGAACGGCACTCTCTGGACTCACTGAAATGCATTCTCAGTGGTGCCAGTGCACTCTCTGGACTCACTGCTCTGCATCCCCAGTGGTGCTAGTGCACTCTGGACTCACTGCAGTGCATCCCCAGTGGTGCCAGTGCACTCTCTGGACTCACTGCACCGCATTCCCACTGGTGTCAGTGCACTCTGTGGACTCACTGCACTGCATCCCCAGTGGTGTCAGTGCACTCTCTGGACTCCCGGCACCGTATCCCCAGTGGTGCCAGTGCATTCGCTGGACTCACGGCACTGCATCCACAGTGGTGCCAGTTCGCTCTCTGGACTCACTGAAGTGCATTCTCAGTGGAGCCAGTGCACTCTCTGGACTCACTGCAGTGCATCCCAAGTGGTGCCAATGCACTCTCTGGACTCACTGCAGTGCATCCCCAGTGGTGCCAGTACACTCACTGGACTCACTGCACTGCATCCCCAGTGGTGCCAGTGCAGTCTCTGCACTCACTGAAGTGCATCTCCAGTGGTGCCAGAGCACTCTCTGGACTCACTGCAGTGCATCCCAGTGGTGCCAGTGCACTCTCTGGACACTCTGCACTGCATCCCCACTGGTGCCAGTGCACTCTCTGGACTCACTGCACTGCATCCCCAGTGGTGCCAGTGCACTCTCTGGACTCACTGCACTGCATCTCCAATGGTGCCAGTGCACTCTCTGGACTCACTGCACTGCATCCCCAGTGGTGCCAATGCACTCTCTGGACTCACTGCTGTGCATCCCCAGTGGTGCCAGTACACTCACTGGACTGACTGAAGTGCATTCCCAGTGGTGACATTGAAGTCTTTGGACTCACTGCACTCCATCCCCACTGGTGCCTTTGCACTCCCTGGACTCACTGCACTGCTCCAGCCGCGGCAGCCGCTCCAGCCGCGGTAGCCCTCCAGCCGTGGCAGCCGCTCCACTCGGTAGCGGCTGGAGCGGCTGCCGCGGCTGGAGCGGCTGGAGCGGCTGCCGCGGCTGGAGCGGCTGCCGCGGATGGAGAGGCTGGCGCGGCTGGAGGGGCTGGAGCGGCTGCCGCGGCTGGAGCGGCTGGAGCGGCTGCCGCGGCTGGAGCGTCTGCCGCGGCTGGAGGGGCTACCGCGGGGTTGACTCGGCTGGAGCGGATGCCGAGGCTGGAACGGCACTCTCTGGACTCACTGAAATGCATTCTCAGTGGTGCCAGTGCACTCTCTGGACTCACTGCTCTGCATCCCCAGTGGTGCTAGTGCACTCTCTGGACTCACTGCAGTGCATCCCCAGTGGTGCCATTGCACTCTCTGGACTCACTGCACCGCATTCCCACTGGTGCCAGTGCGCTCTCTGGACTCACTGCACTGCATCCCCAGTGGTGCCAGTGCGCTCTCAGGACTCACTGCAGGGCATCCCCAGTGGTGCCAGTGCACTCTCTGGACTCACTGCACTGCATCCCCAGTCCTGCCAGTGCACTCTCTTGACTCACTGCAGTGCATCCCCAGTGGTGCCAGTACACTCACTGGACTGACTGAAGTGCATCCCCAGTGGTGTCAGTGCACTCACTGGAGTCACTGCACTGCATCCCCAGTGGTGCAAGTGCACTCCCTGGACTCACTGCACTGCATTCCCAGTGGTGACAGTGAAGTCTTTGGACTCACTGCACTCCATCCCCACTGGTGCCTTTGCACTCCCTGGACTCACTGCACTGCTCCAGCCGCGGCAGCCGCTCCAGCCGCGGTAGCCCTCCAGCCGTGGCAGCCGCTCCACTCGGTAGCGGCTGGAGCGGCTGCCGCGGTTGGAGCGGCTGGAGCGGCTGCCGCGGCTGGAGCGGCTGCCGCGGATGGAGAGGCTGGCGAGGCTGGAGGGGCTGGAGCGGCTGCCGCGGCTGGAGCGGCTGGAGCGGCTGCCGCGGCTGGAGCGTCTGCCGCGGCTGGAGGGCCTACCGCGGGGTTGACTCGGCTGGAGCGGATACCGAGGCTGGAACGGCACTCTCTGGACTCACTGAAATGCATTCTCAGTGGTGCCAGTGCACTCTCTGGACTCACTGCTCTGCATCCCCAGTGGTGCTAGTGCACTCTGGACTCACTGCAGTGCATCCCCAGTGGTGCCAGTGCACTCTCTGGACTCACTGCACCGCATTCCCACTGGTGTCAGTGCACTCTGTGGACTCACTGCACTGCATCCCCAGTGGTGTCAGTGCACTCTCTGGACTCCCGGCACCGTATCCCCAGTGGTGCCAGTGCATTCGCTGGACTCACGGCACTGCATCCACAGTGGTGCCAGTGCACTCTCTGGACTCACTGAAGTGCATTCTCAGTGGAGCCAGTGCACTCTCTGGACTCACTGCACTGCATCCCCAGTGGTGCCAGTGCACTCTCTGGACTCACTGCAGTGCATCCCAAGTGGTGCCAATGCACTCTCTGGACTCACTGCAGTGCATCCCCAGTGGTGCCAGTACACTCACTGGACTCACTGCACTGCATCCCCAGTGGTGCCAGTGCAGTCTCTGCACTCACTGAAGTGCATCTCCAGTGGTGCCAGAGCACTCTCTGGACTCACTGCAGTGCATCACCTGTGGTGCCAGTGCACTCTCTGGACACTCTGCACTGCATCCCCACTGGTGCCAGTGCACTCTCTGGACTCACTGCACTGCATCCCCAGTGGTGCCAGTGCACTCTCTGGACTCACTGCACTGCATCTCCAATGGTGCCAGTGCACTCTCTGGACTCACTGCAGTGCATCCCCAGTGGTGCCAATGCACTCTCTGGACTCACTGCTGTGCATCCCCAGTGGTGCCAGTACACTCACTGGACTGACTGAAGTGCATTCCCAGTGGTGACATTGAAGTCTTTGGACTCACTGCACTCCATCCCCACTGGTGCCTTTGCACTCCCTGGACTCACTGCACTGCTCCAGCCGCGGCAGCCGCTCCAGCCGCGGTAGCCCTCCAGCCGTGGCAGCCGCTCCACTCGGTAGCGGCTGGAGCGGCTGCCGCGGCTGGAGCGGCTGCCGCGGCTGGAGCGGCTGCCGCGGATGGAGAGGCTGGCGCGGCTGGAGGGGCTGGAGCGGCTGCCGCGGCTGGAGCGGCTGGAGCGGCTGCCGCGGCTGGAGCGTCTGCCGCGGCTGGAGGGGCTACCGCGGGGTTGACTCGGCTGGAGCGGATGCCGAGGCTGGAACGGCACTCTCTGGACTCACTGAAATGCATTCTCAGTGGTGCCAGTGCACTCTCTGGACTCACTGCTCTGCATCCCCAGTGGTGCTAGTGCACTCTCTGGACTCACTGCAGTGCATCCCCAGTGGTGCCATTGCACTCTCTGGACTCACTGCACCGCATTCCCACTGGTGCCAGTGCGCTCTCTGGACTCACTGCACTGCATCCCCAGTGGTGCCAGTGCGCTCTCAGGACTCACTGCAGGGCATCCCCAGTGGTGCCAGTGCACTCTCTGGACTCACTGCACTGCATCCCCAGTCCTGCCAGTGCACTCTCTTGACTCACTGCAGTGCATCCCCAGTGGTGCCAGTACACTCACTGGACTGACTGAAGTGCATCCCCAGTGGTGCCAGTGCACTCTCTGGACTCACAGCACTGCATGCCCAGTGGTGCCAGTGCACTCTCTGGACTCACTGCATTGCATCCTCAGTGGTGCCAGTGCACTCTCTGGACTCACTGCACTGCATCCCCAGTCCTGCCAGTGCACTCTCTGGACTCACTGCACTGCATCCCCAATGGTGCCAGTGCACTCTCTGGACTCACTGCACTGCTCCAGCCGCGGCAGCCTCTCCAGGCGCACCAGCCGCGGCATCCGCTCCAGCCTCGGCATCCGCTCCAGCCGCGTTAACCGCTCCAGCCGCGGTAGCTCCTCCAGCCGCGCCAGCCGCTCCAGCCGCGGCAGCCGCTCCAGCCGCTCCAGCCGCGGCATCCGCTCCAGCCGCTCCAGCCGCGGCAGCCGCTCCAACCGCGGCAGCCGCTCCAGTCGCGGCAGCCGCTCCAGCCGCTCCAGCCGCGGCAGCCGCTCCAGCCGCTACCGAGTGGAGCGGCTGCCACGGCTGGAGGGCTACCGCGGCTGGAGCGGCTGCCGCGGCTGGAGAGGCTGGCGCGGCTGGAGGGGCTGGAGCGGCTGCCGCGGCTGGAGCGGCTGGAGCGGCTGCCGCGGCTGGAGCGTCTGCCGCGGCTGGAGGGGCTACCGCGGGGTTGACTCGGCTGGAGCGGATGCCGAGGCTGGAACGGCACTCTCTGGACTCACTGAAATGCATTCTCAGTGGTGCCAGTGCACTCTCAGGACTCACTGCAGGGCATCCCCAGTGGTGCCAGTGCACTCTCTGGACTCACTGCACTGCATCCCCAGTCCTGCCAGTGCACTCTCTTGACTCACTGCAGTGCATCCCCAGTGGTGCCAGTACACTCACTGGACTGACTGAAGTGCATCCCCAGTGGTGTCAGTGCACTCACTGGAGTCACTGCACTGCATCCCCAGTGGTGCAAGTGCACTCCCTGGACTCACTGCACTGCATTCCCAGTGGTGACAGTGAAGTCTTTGGACTCACTGCACTCCATCCCCACTGGTGCCTTTGCACTCCCTGGACTCACTGCACTGCTCCAGCCGCGGCAGCCGCTCCAGCCGCGGTAGCCCTCCAGCCGTGGCAGCCGCTCCACTCGGTAGCGGCTGGAGCGGCTGCCGCGGTTGGAGCGGCTGGAGCGGCTGCCGCGGCTGGAGCGGCTGCCGCGGATGGAGAGGCTGGCGAGGCTGGAGGGGCTGGAGCGGCTGCCGCGGCTGGAGCGGCTGGAGCGGCTGCCGCGGCGGGAGCGTCTGCCGCGGCTGGAGGGCCTACCGCGGGGTTGACTCGGCTGGAGCGGATACCGAGGCTGGAACGGCACTCTCTGGACTCACTGAAATGCATTCTCAGTGGTGCCAGTGCACTCTCTGGACTCACTGCTCTGCATCCCCAGTGGTGCTAGTGCACTCTGGACTCACTGCAGTGCATCCCCAGTGGTGCCAGTGCACTCTCTGGACTCACTGCACCGCATTCCCACTGGTGTCAGTGCACTCTGTGGACTCACTGCACTGCATCCCCAGTGGTGTCAGTGCACTCTCTGGACTCCCGGCACCGTATCCCCAGTGGTGCCAGTGCATTCGCTGGACTCACGGCACTGCATCCACAGTGGTGCCAGTGCACTCTCTGGACTCACTGAAGTGCATTCTCAGTGGAGCCAGTGCACTCTCTGGACTCACTGCACTGCATCCCCAGTGGTGCCAGTGCACTCTCTGGACTCACTGCAGTGCATCCCAAGTGGTGCCAATGCACTCTCTGGACTCACTGCAGTGCATCCCCAGTGGTGCCAGTACACTCACTGGACTCACTGCACTGCATCCCCAGTGGTGCCAGTGCAGTCTCTGCACTCACTGAAGTGCATCTCCAGTGGTGCCAGAGCACTCTCTGGACTCACTGCAGTGCATCACCTGTGGTGCCAGTGCACTCTCTGGACACTCTGCACTGCATCCCCACTGGTGCCAGTGCACTCTCTGGACTCACTGCACTGCATCCCCAGTGGTGCCAGTGCACTCTCTGGACTCACTGCACTGCATCTCCAATGGTGCCAGTGCACTCTCTGGACTCACTGCACTGCATCCCCAGTGGTGCCAATGCACTCTCTGGACTCACTGCTGTGCATCCCCAGTGGTGCCAGTACACTCACTGGACTGACTGAAGTGCATTCCCAGTGGTGACATTGAAGTCTTTGGACTCACTGCACTCCATCCCCACTGGTGCCTTTGCACTCCCTGGACTCACTGCACTGCTCCAGCCGCGGCAGCCGCTCCAGCCGCGGTAGCCCTCCAGCCGTGGCAGCCGCTCCACTCGGTAGCGGCTGGAGCGGCTGCCGCGGCTGGAGCGGCTGGAGCGGCTGCCGCGGCTGGAGCGTCTGCCGCGGCTGGAGGGGCTACCGCGGGGTTGACTCGGCTGGAGCGGATGCCGAGGCTGGAACGGCACTCTCTGGACTCACTGAAATGCATTCTCAGTGGTGCCAGTGCACTCTCTGGACTCACTGCTCTGCATCCCCAGTGGTGCTAGTGCACTCTCTGGACTCACTGCAGTGCATCCCCAGTGGTGCCATTGCACTCTCTGGACTCACTGCACCGCATTCCCACTGGTGCCAGTGCGCTCTCTGGACTCACTGCACTGCATCCCCAGTGGTGCCAGTGCGCTCTCAGGACTCACTGCAGGGCATCCCCAGTGGTGCCAGTGCACTCTCTGGACTCACTGCACTGCATCCCCAGTCCTGCCAGTGCACTCTCTTGACTCACTGCAGTGCATCCCCAGTGGTGCCAGTACACTCACTGGACTGACTGAAGTGCATCCCCAGTGGTGCCAGTGCACTCTCTGGACTCACAGCACTGCATGCCCAGTGGTGCCAGTGCACTCTCTGGACTCACTGCATTGCATCCTCAGTGGTGCCAGTGCACTCTCTGGACTCACTGCACTGCATCCCCAGTCCTGCCAGTGCACTCTCTGGACTCACTGCACTGCATCCCCAATGGTGCCAGTGCACTCTCTGGACTCACTGCACTGCTCCAGCCGCGGCAGCCTCTCCAGGCGCACCAGCCGCGGCATCCGCTCCAGCCTCGGCATCCGCTCCAGCCGCGTTAACCGCTCCAGCCGCGGTAGCTCCTCCAGCCGCGCCAGCCGCTCCAGCCGCGGCAGCCGCTCCAGCCGCTCCAGCCGCGGCATCCGCTCCAGCCGCTCCAGCCGCGGCAGCCGCTCCAACCGCGGCAGCCGCTCCAGTCACGGCAGCCGCTCCAGCCGCTCCAGCCGCGGCAGCCGCTCCAGCCGCTACCGAGTGGAGCGGCTGCCACGGCTGGAGGGCTACCGCGGCTGGAGCGGCTGCCGCGGCTGGAGAGGCTGGCGCGGCTGGAGGGGCTGGAGCGGCTGCCGCGGCTGGAGCGGCTGGAGCGGCTGCCGCGGCTGGAGCGTCTGCCGCGGCTGGAGGGGCTACCGCGGGGTTGACTCGGCTGGAGCGGATGCCGAGGCTGGAACGGCACTCTCTGGACTCACTGAAATGCATTCTCAGTGGTGCCAGTGCACTCTCTGGACTCACTGCAGTGCATCCCCAGTGGTGCCAGTGCACTCTCTGGACTCACTGCACTGCATCCCCAGTCCTGCCAGTGCACTCTCTTGACTCACTGCAGTGCATCCCCAGTGGTGCCAGTACACTCACTGGACTGACTGAAGTGCATCCCCAGTGGTGTCAGTGCACTCACTGGAGTCACTGCACTGCATCCCCAGTGGTGCAAGTGCACTCCCTGGACTCACTGCACTGCATTCCCAGTGGTGACAGTGAAGTCTTTGGACTCACTGCACTCCATCCCCACTGGTGCCTTTGCACTCCCTGGACTCACTGCACTGCTCCAGCCGCGGCAGCCGCTCCAGCCGCGGTAGCCCTCCAGCCGTGGCAGCCGCTCCACTCGGTAGCGGCTGGAGCGGCTGCCGCGGTTGGAGCGGCTGGAGCGGCTGCCGCGGCTGGAGCGGCTGCCGCGGATGGAGAGGCTGGCGAGGCTGGAGGGGCTGGAGCGGCTGCCGCGGCTGGAGCGGCTGGAGCGGCTGCCGCGGCTGGAGCGTCTGCCGCGGCTGGAGGGCCTACCGCGGGGTTGACTCGGCTGGAGCGGATACCGAGGCTGGAACGGCACTCTCTGGACTCACTGAAATGCATTCTCAGTGGTGCCAGTGCACTCTCTGGACTCACTGCTCTGCATCCCCAGTGGTGCTAGTGCACTCTGGACTCACTGCAGTGCATCCCCAGTGGTGCCAGTGCACTCTCTGGACTCACTGCACCGCATTCCCACTGGTGTCAGTGCACTCTGTGGACTCACTGCACTGCATCCCCAGTGGTGTCAGTGCACTCTCTGGACTCCCGGCACCGTATCCCCAGTGGTGCCAGTGCATTCGCTGGACTCACGGCACTGCATCCACAGTGGTGCCAGTGCACTCTCTGGACTCACTGAAGTGCATTCTCAGTGGAGCCAGTGCACTCTCTGGACTCACTGCACTGCATCCCCAGTGGTGCCAGTGCACTCTCTGGACTCACTGCAGTGCATCCCAAGTGGTGCCAATGCACTCTCTGGACTCACTGCAGTGCATCCCCAGTGGTGCCAGTACACTCACTGGACTCACTGCACTGCATCCCCAGTGGTGCCAGTGCAGTCTCTGCACTCACTGAAGTGCATCTCCAGTGGTGCCAGAGCACTCTCTGGACTCACTGCAGTGCATCCCAGTGGTGCCAGTGCACTCTCTGGACACTCTGCACTGCATCCCCACTGGTGCCAGTGCACTCTCTGGACTCACTGCACTGCATCCCCAGTGGTGCCAGTGCACTCTCTGGACTCACTGCACTGCATCTCCAATGGTGCCAGTGCACTCTCTGGACTCACTGCACTGCATCCCCAGTGGTGCCAATGCACTCTCTGGACTCACTGCTGTGCATCCCCAGTGGTGCCAGTACACTCACTGGACTGACTGAAGTGCATTCCCAGTGGTGACATTGAAGTCTTTGGACTCACTGCACTCCATCCCCACTGGTGCCTTTGCACTCCCTGGACTCACTGCACTGCTCCAGCCGCGGCAGCCGCTCCAGCCGCGGTAGCCCTCCAGCCGTGGCAGCCGCTCCACTCGGTAGCGGCTGGAGCGGCTGCCGCGGCTGGAGCGGCTGGAGCGGCTGCCGCGGCTGGAGCGGCTGCCGCGGATGGAGAGGCTGGCGCGGCTGGAGGGGCTGGAGCGGCTGCCGCGGCTGGAGCGGCTGGAGCGGCTGCCGCGGCTGGAGCGTCTGCCGCGGCTGGAGGGCCTACCGCGGGGTTGACTCGGCTGGAGCGGATACCGAGGCTGGAACGGCACTCTCTGGACTCACTGAAATGCATTCTCAGTGGTGCCAGTGCACTCTCTGGACTCACTGCTCTGCATCCCCAGTGGTGCTAGTGCACTCTGGACTCACTGCAGTGCATCCCCAGTGGTGCCAGTGCACTCTCTGGACTCACTGCACCGCATTCCCACTGGTGTCAGTGCACTCTGTGGACTCACTGCACTGCATCCCCAGTGGTGTCAGTGCACTCTCTGGACTCCCGGCACCGTATCCCCAGTGGTGCCAGTGCATTCGCTGGACTCACTGCACTGCATCCACAGTGGTGCCAGTGCACTCTCTGGACTCACTGAAGTGCATTCTCAGTGGAGCCAGTGCACTCTCTGGACTCACTGAAGTGCATTCTCAGTGGAGCCAGTGCACTCTCTGGACTCACTGCAGTGCATCCCCAGTGGTGCCAGTGCACTCTCTGGACTCACTGCACCGCATTCCCACTGGTGTCAGTGCACTCTCTGGACTCACTGCACTGCATCCCCAGTGGTGCCAGTGCACTCTCTGGACTCACTGCACTGCATCCCCAGTGGTGCCAGTGCACTCTCTGGACTCACTGCACTGCATCTCCAATGGTGCCAGTGCACTCTCTGGACTCACTGCACTGCATCCCCAGTGGTGCCAGTGCACTCTCTGGACTCACTGCACTGCATCTCCAATGGTGCCAGTGCACTTTCTGGACTCACTGCACTGCATCCCCACTGGTGCCAGTGCACTCTCTGGACTCACTGCAGTGCATCCCAAGTGGTGCCAATGCACTCTCTGGACTCACTGCAGTGCATCCCCAGTGGTGCCAGTACACTCACTGGACTCACTGCACTGCATCCCCAGTGGTGCCAGTGCAGTCTCTGCACTCACTGAAGTGCATCTCCAGTGGTGCCAGAGCACTCTCTGGACTCACTGCACTGAATCCCCACTGGTGCCAGTGCACTCTCTGGACTCACTGCACTGCATCCCCACTGGTGCCAGTGCACTCTCTGGACTCACTGCACTGCATCCCCAGTGGTGCCAGTGCACTCTCTGGACTCACTGCACTGCATCTCCAATGGTGCCAGTGCACTCTCTGGACTCACTGCACTGCATCCCCAGTGGTGCCAATGCACTCTCTGGACTCACTGCTGTGCATCCCCAGTGGTGCCAGTACACTCACTGGACTGACTGAAGTGCATTCCCAGTGGTGACATTGAAGTCTTTGGACTCACTGCACTCCATCCCCACTGGTGCCTTTGCACTCCCTGGACTCACTGCACTGCTCCAGCCGCGGCAGCCGCTCCAGCCGCGGTAGCCCTCCAGCCGTGGCAGCCGCTCCACTCGGTAGCGGCTGGAGCGGCTGCCGCGGCTGGAGCGGCTGGAGCGGCTGCCGCGGCTGGAGCGGCTGCCGCGGATGGAGAGGCTGGCGCGGCTGGAGGGGCTGGAGCGGCTGCCGCGGCTGGAGCGGCTGGAGCGGCTGCCGCGGCTGGAGCGTCTGCCGCGGCTGGAGGGGCTACCGCGGGGTTGACTCGGCTGGAGCGGATGCCGAGGCTGGAACGGCACTCTCTGGACTCACTGAAATGCATTCTCAGTGGTGCCAGTGCACTCTCTGGACTCACTGCTCTGCATCCCCAGTGGTGCTAGTGCACTCTCTGGACTCACTGCAGTGCATCCCCAGTGGTGCCATTGCACTCTCTGGACTCACTGCACCGCATTCCCACTGGTGCCAGTGCGCTCTCTGGACTCACTGCACTGCATCCCCAGTGGTGCCAGTGCGCTCTCAGGACTCACTGCAGGGCATCCCCAGTGGTGCCAGTGCACTCTCTGGACTCACTGCACTGCATCCCCAGTCCTGCCAGTGCACTCTCTTGACTCACTGCAGTGCATCCCCAGTGGTGCCAGTACACTCACTGGACTGACTGAAGTGCATCCCCAGTGGTGTCAGTGCACTCACTGGAGTCACTGCACTGCATCCCCAGTGGTGCAAGTGCACTCCCTGGACTCACTGCACTGCATTCCCAGTGGTGACAGTGAAGTCTTTGGACTCACTGCACTCCATCCCCACTGGTGCCTTTGCACTCCCTGGACTCACTGCACTGCTCCAGCCGCGGCAGCCGCTCCAGCCGCGGTAGCCCTCCAGCCGTGGCAGCCGCTCCACTCGGTAGCGGCTGGAGCGGCTGCCGCGGTTGGAGCGGCTGGAGCGGCTGCCGCGGCTGGAGCGGCTGCCGCGGATGGAGAGGCTGGCGAGGCTGGAGGGGCTGGAGCGGCTGCCGCGGCTGGAGCGGCTGGAGCGGCTGCCGCGGCTGGAGCGTCTGCCGCGGCTGGAGGGCCTACCGCGGGGTTGACTCGGCTGGAGCGGATACCGAGGCTGGAACGGCACTCTCTGGACTCACTGAAATGCATTCTCAGTGGTGCCAGTGCACTCTCTGGACTCACTGCTCTGCATCCCCAGTGGTGCTAGTGCACTCTGGACTCACTGCAGTGCATCCCCAGTGGTGCCAGTGCACTCTCTGGACTCACTGCACCGCATTCCCACTGGTGTCAGTGCACTCTGTGGACTCACTGCACTGCATCCCCAGTGGTGTCAGTGCACTCTCTGGACTCCCGGCACCGTATCCCCAGTGGTGCCAGTGCATTCGCTGGACTCACGGCACTGCATCCACAGTGGTGCCAGTGCACTCTCTGGACTCACTGAAGTGCATTCTCAGTGGAGCCAGTGCACTCTCTGGACTCACTGCACTGCATCCCCAGTGGTGCCAGTGCACTCTCTGGACTCACTGCAGTGCATCCCAAGTGGTGCCAATGCACTCTCTGGACTCACTGCAGTGCATCCCCAGTGGTGCCAGTACACTCACTGGACTCACTGCACTGCATCCCCAGTGGTGCCAGTGCAGTCTCTGCACTCACTGAAGTGCATCTCCAGTGGTGCCAGAGCACTCTCTGGACTCACTGCAGTGCATCACCTGTGGTGCCAGTGCACTCTCTGGACACTCTGCACTGCATCCCCACTGGTGCCAGTGCACTCTCTGGACTCACTGCACTGCATCCCCAGTGGTGCCAGTGCACTCTCTGGACTCACTGCACTGCATCTCCAATGGTGCCAGTGCACTCTCTGGACTCACTGCACTGCATCCCCAGTGGTGCCAATGCACTCTCTGGACTCACTGCTGTGCATCCCCAGTGGTGCCAGTACACTCACTGGACTGACTGAAGTGCATTCCCAGTGGTGACATTGAAGTCTTTGGACTCACTGCACTCCATCCCCACTGGTGCCTTTGCACTCCCTGGACTCACTGCACTGCTCCAGCCGCGGCAGCCGCTCCAGCCGCGGTAGCCCTCCAGCCGTGGCAGCCGCTCCACTCGGTAGCGGCTGGAGCGGCTGCCGCGGCTGGAGCGGCTGCCGCGGCTGGAGCGGCTGCCGCGGATGGAGAGGCTGGCGCGGCTGGAGGGGCTGGAGCGGCTGCCGCGGCTGGAGCGGCTGGAGCGGCTGCCGCGGCTGGAGCGTCTGCCGCGGCTGGAGGGGCTACCGCGGGGTTGACTCGGCTGGAGCGGATGCCGAGGCTGGAACGGCACTCTCTGGACTCACTGAAATGCATTCTCAGTGGTGCCAGTGCACTCTCTGGACTCACTGCTCTGCATCCCCAGTGGTGCTAGTGCACTCTCTGGACTCACTGCAGTGCATCCCCAGTGGTGCCATTGCACTCTCTGGACTCACTGCACCGCATTCCCACTGGTGCCAGTGCGCTCTCTGGACTCACTGCACTGCATCCCCAGTGGTGCCAGTGCGCTCTCAGGACTCACTGCAGGGCATCCCCAGTGGTGCCAGTGCACTCTCTGGACTCACTGCACTGCATCCCCAGTCCTGCCAGTGCACTCTCTTGACTCACTGCAGTGCATCCCCAGTGGTGCCAGTACACTCACTGGACTGACTGAAGTGCATCCCCAGTGGTGCCAGTGCACTCTCTGGACTCACAGCACTGCATGCCCAGTGGTGCCAGTGCACTCTCTGGACTCACTGCATTGCATCCTCAGTGGTGCCAGTGCACTCTCTGGACTCACTGCACTGCATCCCCAGTCCTGCCAGTGCACTCTCTGGACTCACTGCACTGCATCCCCAATGGTGCCAGTGCACTCTCTGGACTCACTGCACTGCTCCAGCCGCGGCAGCCTCTCCAGGCGCACCAGCCGCGGCATCCGCTCCAGCCTCGGCATCCGCTCCAGCCGCGTTAACCGCTCCAGCCGCGGTAGCTCCTCCAGCCGCGCCAGCCGCTCCAGCCGCGGCAGCCGCTCCAGCCGCTCCAGCCGCGGCATCCGCTCCAGCCGCTCCAGCCGCGGCAGCCGCTCCAACCGCGGCAGCCGCTCCAGTCGCGGCAGCCGCTCCAGCCGCTCCAGCCGCGGCAGCCGCTCCAGCCGCTACCGAGTGGAGCGGCTGCCACGGCTGGAGGGCTACCGCGGCTGGAGCGGCTGCCGCGGCTGGAGAGGCTGGCGCGGCTGGAGGGGCTGGAGCGGCTGCCGCGGCTGGAGCGGCTGGAGCGGCTGCCGCGGCTGGAGCGTCTGCCGCGGCTGGAGGGGCTACCGCGGGGTTGACTCGGCTGGAGCGGATGCCGAGGCTGGAACGGCACTCTCTGGACTCACTGAAATGCATTCTCAGTGGTGCCAGTGCACTCTCAGGACTCACTGCAGGGCATCCCCAGTGGTGCCAGTGCACTCTCTGGACTCACTGCACTGCATCCCCAGTCCTGCCAGTGCACTCTCTTGACTCACTGCAGTGCATCCCCAGTGGTGCCAGTACACTCACTGGACTGACTGAAGTGCATCCCCAGTGGTGTCAGTGCACTCACTGGAGTCACTGCACTGCATCCCCAGTGGTGCAAGTGCACTCCCTGGACTCACTGCACTGCATTCCCAGTGGTGACAGTGAAGTCTTTGGACTCACTGCACTCCATCCCCACTGGTGCCTTTGCACTCCCTGGACTCACTGCACTGCTCCAGCCGCGGCAGCCGCTCCAGCCGCGGTAGCCCTCCAGCCGTGGCAGCCGCTCCACTCGGTAGCGGCTGGAGCGGCTGCCGCGGTTGGAGCGGCTGGAGCGGCTGCCGCGGCTGGAGCGGCTGCCGCGGATGGAGAGGCTGGCGAGGCTGGAGGGGCTGGAGCGGCTGCCGCGGCTGGAGCGGCTGGAGCGGCTGGAGCGGCTGCCGCGGCGGGAGCGTCTGCCGCGGCTGGAGGGCCTACCGCGGGGTTGACTCGGCTGGAGCGGATACCGAGGCTGGAACGGCACTCTCTGGACTCACTGAAATGCATTCTCAGTGGTGCCAGTGCACTCTCTGGACTCACTGCTCTGCATCCCCAGTGGTGCTAGTGCACTCTGGACTCACTGCAGTGCATCCCCAGTGGTGCCAGTGCACTCTCTGGACTCACTGCACCGCATTCCCACTGGTGTCAGTGCACTCTGTGGACTCACTGCACTGCATCCCCAGTGGTGTCAGTGCACTCTCTGGACTCCCGGCACCGTATCCCCAGTGGTGCCAGTGCATTCGCTGGACTCACGGCACTGCATCCACAGTGGTGCCAGTGCACTCTCTGGACTCACTGAAGTGCATTCTCAGTGGAGCCAGTGCACTCTCTGGACTCACTGCACTGCATCCCCAGTGGTGCCAGTGCACTCTCTGGACTCACTGCAGTGCATCCCAAGTGGTGCCAATGCACTCTCTGGACTCACTGCAGTGCATCCCCAGTGGTGCCAGTACACTCACTGGACTCACTGCACTGCATCCCCAGTGGTGCCAGTGCAGTCTCTGCACTCACTGAAGTGCATCTCCAGTGGTGCCAGAGCACTCTCTGGACTCACTGCAGTGCATCACCTGTGGTGCCAGTGCACTCTCTGGACACTCTGCACTGCATCCCCACTGGTGCCAGTGCACTCTCTGGACTCACTGCACTGCATCCCCAGTGGTGCCAGTGCACTCTCTGGACTCACTGCACTGCATCTCCAATGGTGCCAGTGCACTCTCTGGACTCACTGCACTGCATCCCCAGTGGTGCCAATGCACTCTCTGGACTCACTGCTGTGCATCCCCAGTGGTGCCAGTACACTCACTGGACTGACTGAAGTGCATTCCCAGTGGTGACATTGAAGTCTTTGGACTCACTGCACTCCATCCCCACTGGTGCCTTTGCACTCCCTGGACTCACTGCACTGCTCCAGCCGCGGCAGCCGCTCCAGCCGCGGTAGCCCTCCAGCCGTGGCAGCCGCTCCACTCGGTAGCGGCTGGAGCGGCTGCCGCGGCTGGAGCGGCTGGAGCGGCTGCCGCGGCTGGAGCGTCTGCCGCGGCTGGAGGGGCTACCGCGGGGTTGACTCGGCTGGAGCGGATGCCGAGGCTGGAACGGCACTCTCTGGACTCACTGAAATGCATTCTCAGTGGTGCCAGTGCACTCTCTGGACTCACTGCTCTGCATCCCCAGTGGTGCTAGTGCACTCTCTGGACTCACTGCAGTGCATCCCCAGTGGTGCCATTGCACTCTCTGGACTCACTGCACCGCATTCCCACTGGTGCCAGTGCGCTCTCTGGACTCACTGCACTGCATCCCCAGTGGTGCCAGTGCGCTCTCAGGACTCACTGCAGGGCATCCCCAGTGGTGCCAGTGCACTCTCTGGACTCACTGCACTGCATCCCCAGTCCTGCCAGTGCACTCTCTTGACTCACTGCAGTGCATCCCCAGTGGTGCCAGTGCACTCTCTGGACTCACTGCACTGCATCCCCAGTCCTGCCAGTGCACTCTCTTGACTCACTGCAGTGCATCCCCAGTGGTGCCAGTACACTCACTGGACTGACTGAAGTGCATCCCCAGTGGTGCCAGTGCACTCTCTGGACTCACAGCACTGCATGCCCAGTGGTGCCAGTGCACTCTCTGGACTCACTGCATTGCATCCTCAGTGGTGCCAGTGCACTCTCTGGACTCACTGCACTGCATCCCCAGTCCTGCCAGTGCACTCTCTGGACTCACTGCACTGCATCCCCAATGGTGCCAGTGCACTCTCTGGACTCACTGCACTGCTCCAGCCGCGGCAGCCTCTCCAGGCGCACCAGCCGCGGCATCCGCTCCAGCCTCGGCATCCGCTCCAGCCGCGTTAACCGCTCCAGCCGCGGTAGCTCCTCCAGCCGCGCCAGCCGCTCCAGCCGCGGCAGCCGCTCCAGCCGCTCCAGCCGCGGCATCCGCTCCAGCCGCTCCAGCCGCGGCAGCCGCTCCAACCGCGGCAGCCGCTCCAGTCGCGGCAGCCGCTCCAGCCGCTCCAGCCGCGGCAGCCGCTCCAGCCGCTACCGAGTGGAGCGGCTGCCACGGCTGGAGGGCTACCGCGGCTGGAGCGGCTGCCGCGGCTGGAGAGGCTGGCGCGGCTGGAGGGGCTGGAGCGGCTGCCGCGGCTGGAGCGGCTGGAGCGGCTGCCGCGGCTGGAGCGTCTGCCGCGGCTGGAGGGGCTACCGCGGGGTTGACTCGGCTGGAGCGGATGCCGAGGCTGGAACGGCACTCTCTGGACTCACTGAAATGCATTCTCAGTGGTGCCAGTGCACTCTCAGGACTCACTGCAGGGCATCCCCAGTGGTGCCAGTGCACTCTCTGGACTCACTGCACTGCATCCCCAGTCCTGCCAGTGCACTCTCTTGACTCACTGCAGTGCATCCCCAGTGGTGCCAGTACACTCACTGGACTGACTGAAGTGCATCCCCAGTGGTGTCAGTGCACTCACTGGAGTCACTGCACTGCATCCCCAGTGGTGCAAGTGCACTCCCTGGACTCACTGCACTGCATTCCCAGTGGTGACAGTGAAGTCTTTGGACTCACTGCACTCCATCCCCACTGGTGCCTTTGCACTCCCTGGACTCACTGCACTGCTCCAGCCGCGGCAGCCGCTCCAGCCGCGGTAGCCCTCCAGCCGTGGCAGCCGCTCCACTCGGTAGCGGCTGGAGCGGCTGCCGCGGTTGGAGCGGCTGGAGCGGCTGCCGCGGCTGGAGCGGCTGCCGCGGATGGAGAGGCTGGCGAGGCTGGAGGGGCTGGAGCGGCTGCCGCGGCTGGAGCGGCTGGAGCGGCTGCCGCGGCTGGAGCGTCTGCCGCGGCTGGAGGGCCTACCGCGGGGTTGACTCGGCTGGAGCGGATACCGAGGCTGGAACGGCACTCTCTGGACTCACTGAAATGCATTCTCAGTGGTGCCAGTGCACTCTCTGGACTCACTGCTCTGCATCCCCAGTGGTGCTAGTGCACTCTGGACTCACTGCAGTGCATCCCCAGTGGTGCCAGTGCACTCTCTGGACTCACTGCACCGCATTCCCACTGGTGTCAGTGCACTCTGTGGACTCACTGCACTGCATCCCCAGTGGTGTCAGTGCACTCTCTGGACTCCCGGCACCGTATCCCCAGTGGTGCCAGTGCATTCGCTGGACTCACGGCACTGCATCCACAGTGGTGCCAGTGCACTCTCTGGACTCACTGAAGTGCATTCTCAGTGGAGCCAGTGCACTCTCTGGACTCACTGCACTGCATCCCCAGTGGTGCCAGTGCACTCTCTGGACTCACTGCAGTGCATCCCAAGTGGTGCCAATGCACTCTCTGGACTCACTGCAGTGCATCCCCAGTGGTGCCAGTACACTCACTGGACTCACTGCACTGCATCCCCAGTGGTGCCAGTGCAGTCTCTGCACTCACTGAAGTGCATCTCCAGTGGTGCCAGAGCACTCTCTGGACTCACTGCAGTGCATCCCAGTGGTGCCAGTGCACTCTCTGGACACTCTGCACTGCATCCCCACTGGTGCCAGTGCACTCTCTGGACTCACTGCACTGCATCCCCAGTGGTGCCAGTGCACTCTCTGGACTCACTGCACTGCATCTCCAATGGTGCCAGTGCACTCTCTGGACTCACTGCACTGCATCCCCAGTGGTGCCAATGCACTCTCTGGACTCACTGCTGTGCATCCCCAGTGGTGCCAGTACACTCACTGGACTGACTGAAGTGCATTCCCAGTGGTGACATTGAAGTCTTTGGACTCACTGCACTCCATCCCCACTGGTGCCTTTGCACTCCCTGGACTCACTGCACTGCTCCAGCCGCGGCAGCCGCTCCAGCCGCGGTAGCCCTCCAGCCGTGGCAGCCGCTCCACTCGGTAGCGGCTGGAGCGGCTGCCGCGGCTGGAGCGGCTGGAGCGGCTGCCGCGGCTGGAGCGGCTGCCGCGGATGGAGAGGCTGGCGCGGCTGGAGGGGCTGGAGCGGCTGCCGCGGCTGGAGCGGCTGGAGCGGCTGCCGCGGCTGGAGCGTCTGCCGCGGCTGGAGGGCCTACCGCGGGGTTGACTCGGCTGGAGCGGATACCGAGGCTGGAACGGCACTCTCTGGACTCACTGAAATGCATTCTCAGTGGTGCCAGTGCACTCTCTGGACTCACTGCTCTGCATCCCCAGTGGTGCTAGTGCACTCTGGACTCACTGCAGTGCATTCCCAGTGGTGCCAGTGCACTCTCTGGACTCACTGCACCGCATTCCCACTGGTGTCAGTGCACTCTGTGGACTCACTGCACTGCATCCCCAGTGGTGTCAGTGCACTCTCTGGACTCCCGGCACCGTATCCCCAGTGGTGCCAGTGCATTCGCTGGACTCACTGCACTGCATCCACAGTGGTGCCAGTGCACTCTCTGGACTCACTGAAGTGCATTCTCAGTGGAGCCAGTGCACTCTCTGGACTCACTGAAGTGCATTCTCAGTGGAGCCAGTGCACTCTCTGGACTCACTGCAGTGCATCCCCAGTGGTGCCAGTGCACTCTCTGGACTCACTGCACCGCATTCCCACTGGTGTCAGTGCACTCTCTGGACTCACTGCACTGCATCCCCAGTGGTGCCAGTGCACTCTCTGGACTCACTGCACTGCATCCCCAGTGGTGCCAGTGCACTCTCTGGACTCACTGCACTGCATCTCCAATGGTGCCAGTGCACTCTCTGGACTCACTGCACTGCATCCCCAGTGGTGCCAGTGCACTCTCTGGACTCACTGCACTGCATCTCCAATGGTGCCAGTGCACTTTCTGGACTCACTGCACTGCATCCCCACTGGTGCCAGTGCACTCTCTGGACTCACTGCAGTGCATCCCAAGTGGTGCCAATGCACTCTCTGGACTCACTGCAGTGCATCCCCAGTGGTGCCAGTACACTCACTGGACTCACTGCACTGCATCCCCAGTGGTGCCAGTGCAGTCTCTGCACTCACTGAAGTGCATCTCCAGTGGTGCCAGAGCACTCTCTGGACTCACTGCACTGAATCCCCACTGGTGCCAGTGCACTCTCTGGACTCACTGCACTGCATCCCCAGTGGTGCCAGTGCACTCTCTGGACTCACTGCACTGCATCTCCAATGGTGCCAGTGCACTCTCTGGACTCACTGCACTGCATCCCCAGTGGTGCCAATGCACTCTCTGGACTCACTGCTGTGCATCCCCAGTGGTGCCAGTACACTCACTGGACTGACTGAAGTGCATTCCCAGTGGTGACATTGAAGTCTTTGGACTCACTGCACTCCATCCCCACTGGTGCCTTTGCACTCCCTGGACTCACTGCACTGCTCCAGCCGCGGCAGCCGCTCCAGCCGCGGTAGCCCTCCAGCCGTGGCAGCCGCTCCACTCGGTAGCGGCTGGAGCGGCTGCCGCGGCTGGAGCGGCTGGAGCGGCTGCCGCGGCTGGAGCGGCTGCCGCGGATGGAGAGGCTGGCGCGGCTGGAGGGGCTGGAGCGGCTGCCGCGGCTGGAGCGGCTGGAGCGGCTGCCGCGGCTGGAGCGTCTGCCGCGGCTGGAGGGGCTACCGCGGGGTTGACTCGGCTGGAGCGGATGCCGAGGCTGGAACGGCACTCTCTGGACTCACTGAAATGCATTCTCAGTGGTGCCAGTGCACTCTCTGGACTCACTGCTCTGCATCCCCAGTGGTGCTAGTGCACTCTCTGGACTCACTGCAGTGCATCCCCAGTGGTGCCATTGCACTCTCTGGACTCACTGCACCGCATTCCCACTGGTGCCAGTGCGCTCTCTGGACTCACTGCACTGCATCCCCAGTGGTGCCAGTGCGCTCTCAGGACTCACTGCAGGGCATCCCCAGTGGTGCCAGTGCACTCTCTGGACTCACTGCACTGCATCCCCAGTCCTGCCAGTGCACTCTCTTGACTCACTGCAGTGCATCCCCAGTGGTGCCAGTACACTCACTGGACTGACTGAAGTGCATCCCCAGTGGTGTCAGTGCACTCACTGGAGTCACTGCACTGCATCCCCAGTGGTGCAAGTGCACTCCCTGGACTCACTGCACTGCATTCCCAGTGGTGACAGTGAAGTCTTTGGACTCACTGCACTCCATCCCCACTGGTGCCTTTGCACTCCCTGGACTCACTGCACTGCTCCAGCCGCGGCAGCCGCTCCAGCCGCGGTAGCCCTCCAGCCGTGGCAGCCGCTCCACTCGGTAGCGGCTGGAGCGGCTGCCGCGGTTGGAGCGGCTGGAGCGGCTGCCGCGGCTGGAGCGGCTGCCGCGGATGGAGAGGCTGGCGAGGCTGGAGGGGCTGGAGCGGCTGCCGCGGCTGGAGCGGCTGGAGCGGCTGCCGCGGCTGGAGCGTCTGCCGCGGCTGGAGGGCCTACCGCGGGGTTGACTCGGCTGGAGCGGATACCGAGGCTGGAACGGCACTCTCTGGACTCACTGAAATGCATTCTCAGTGGTGCCAGTGCACTCTCTGGACTCACTGCTCTGCATCCCCAGTGGTGCTAGTGCACTCTGGACTCACTGCAGTGCATCCCCAGTGGTGCCAGTGCACTCTCTGGACTCACTGCACCGCATTCCCACTGGTGTCAGTGCACTCTGTGGACTCACTGCACTGCATCCCCAGTGGTGTCAGTGCACTCTCTGGACTCCCGGCACCGTATCCCCAGTGGTGCCAGTGCATTCGCTGGACTCACGGCACTGCATCCACAGTGGTGCCAGTGCACTCTCTGGACTCACTGAAGTGCATTCTCAGTGGAGCCAGTGCACTCTCTGGACTCACTGCACTGCATCCCCAGTGGTGCCAGTGCACTCTCTGGACTCACTGCAGTGCATCCCAAGTGGTGCCAATGCACTCTCTGGACTCACTGCAGTGCATCCCCAGTGGTGCCAGTACACTCACTGGACTCACTGCACTGCATCCCCAGTGGTGCCAGTGCAGTCTCTGCACTCACTGAAGTGCATCTCCAGTGGTGCCAGAGCACTCTCTGGACTCACTGCAGTGCATCCCAGTGGTGCCAGTGCACTCTCTGGACACTCTGCACTGCATCCCCACTGGTGCCAGTGCACTCTCTGGACTCACTGCACTGCATCCCCAGTGGTGCCAGTGCACTCTCTGGACTCACTGCACTGCATCTCCAATGGTGCCAGTGCACTCTCTGGACTCACTGCACTGCATCCCCAGTGGTGCCAATGCACTCTCTGGACTCACTGCTGTGCATCCCCAGTGGTGCCAGTACACTCACTGGACTGACTGAAGTGCATTCCCAGTGGTGACATTGAAGTCTTTGGACTCACTGCACTCCATCCCCACTGGTGCCTTTGCACTCCCTGGACTCACTGCACTGCTCCAGCCGCGGCAGCTGCTCCAGCCGCGGTAGCCCTCCAGCCGTGGCAGCCGCTCCACTCGGTAGCGGCTGGAGCGGCTGCCGCGGCTGGAGCGGCTGGAGCGGCTGCCGCGGCTGGAGCGGCTGCCGCGGATGGAGAGGCTGGCGCGGCTGGAGGGGCTGGAGCGGCTGCCGCGGCTGGAGCGGCTGGAGCGGCTGCCGCGGCTGGAGCGTCTGCCGCGGCTGGAGGGGCTACCGCGGGGTTGACTCGGCTGGAGCGGATGGCGAGGCTGGAACGGCACTCTCTGGACTCACTGAAATGCATTCTCAGTGGTGCCAGTGCACTCTCTGGACTCACTGCTCTGCATCCCCAGTGGTGCTAGTGCACTCTCTGGACTCACTGCAGTGCATCCCCAGTGGTGCCATTGCACTCTCTGGACTCACTGCACCGCATTCCCACTGGTGCCAGTGCGCTCTCTGGACTCACTGCACTGCATCCCCAGTGGTGCCAGTGCGCTCTCAGGACTCACTGCAGGGCATCCCCAGTGGTGCCAGTGCACTCTCTGGACTCACTGCACTGCATCCCCAGTCCTGCCAGTGCACTCTCTTGACTCACTGCAGTGCATCCCCAGTGGTGCCAGTACACTCACTGGACTGACTGAAGTGCATCCCCAGTGGTGTCAGTGCACTCACTGGAGTCACTGCACTGCATCCCCAGTGGTGCAAGTGCACTCCCTGGACTCACTGCACTGCATTCCCAGTGGTGACAGTGAAGTCTTTGGACTCACTGCACTCCATCCCCACTGGTGCCTTTGCACTCCCTGGACTCACTGCACTGCTCCAGCCGCGGCAGCCGCTCCAGCCGCGGTAGCCCTCCAGCCGTGGCAGCCGCTCCACTCGGTAGCGGCTGGAGCGGCTGCCGCGGCTGGAGCGGCTGCCGCGGCTGGAGCGGCTGCCGCGGATGGAGAGGCTGGCGAGGCTGGAGGGGCTGGAGCGGCTGCCGCGGCTGGAGCGGCTGGAGCGGCTGCCGCGGCTGGAGCGTCTGCCGCGGCTGGAGGGGCTACCGCGGGGTTGACTCGGCTGGAGCGGATGCCGAGGCTGGAACGGCACTCTCTGGACTCACTGAAATGCATTCTCAGTGGTGCCAGTGCACTCTCTGGACTCACTGCTCTGCATCCCCAGGGGTGCTAGTGCACTCTCTGGACTCACTGCAGTGCATCCCCAGTGGTGCCATTGCACTCTCTGGACTCACTGCACCGCATTCCCACTGGTGCCAGTGCGCTCTCTGGACTCACTGCACTGCATCCCCAGTGGTGCCA
The DNA here is from genome assembly GCF_964034855.1 of Anser brachyrhynchus. NCBI lineage: Eukaryota > Metazoa > Chordata > Aves > Anseriformes > Anatidae > Anser > Anser brachyrhynchus. Next base: position 295,559 of record NW_027663695.1, read on the forward strand.
GTGCGCTCTCAGGACTCACTGCAGGGCATCCCCAGTGGTGCCAGTGCACTCTCTGGACTCACTGCACTGCATCCCCAGTCCTGCCAGTGCACTCTCTTGACTCACTGCAGTGCATCCCCAGTGGTGCCAGTACACTCACTGGACTGACTGAAGTGCATCCCCAGTGGTGTCAGTGCACTCACTGGAGTCACTGCACTGCATCCCCAGTGGTGCAAGTGCACTCCCTGGACTCACTGCACTGCATTCCCAGTGGTGACAGTGAAGTCTTTGGACTCACTGCACTCCATCCCCACTGGTGCCTTTGCACTCCCTGGACTCACTGCACTGCTCCAGCCGCGGCAGCCGCTCCAGCCGCGGTAGCCCTCCAGCCGTGGCAGCCGCTCCACTCGGTAGCGGCTGGAGCGGCTGCCGCGGTTGGAGCGGCTGGAGCGGCTGCCGCGGCTGGAGCGGCTGCCGCGGATGGAGAGGCTGGCGAGGCTGGAGGGGCTGGAGCGGCTGCCGCGGCTGGAGCGGCTGGAGCGGCTGCCGCGGCTGGAGCGTCTGCCGCGGCTGGAGGGCCTACCGCGGGGTTGACTCGGCTGGAGCGGATACCGAGGCTGGAACGGCACTCTCTGGACTCACTGAAATGCATTCTCAGTGGTGCCAGTGCACTCTCTGGACTCACTGCTCTGCATCCCCAGTGGTGCTAGTGCACTCTGGACTCACTGCAGTGCATCCCCAGTGGTGCCAGTGCACTCTCTGGACTCACTGCACCGCATTCCCACTGGTGTCAGTGCACTCTGTGGACTCACTGCACTGCATCCCCAGTGGTGTCAGTGCACTCTCTGGACTCCCGGCACCGTATCCCCAGTGGTGCCAGTGCATTCGCTGGACTCACGGCACTGCATCCACAGTGGTGCCAGTGCACTCTCTGGACTCACTGAAGTGCATTCTCAGTGGAGCCAGTGCACTCTCTGGACTCACTGCACTGCATCCCCAGTGGTGCCAGTGCACTCTCTGGACTCACTGCAGTGCATCCCAAGTGGTGCCAATGCACTCTCTGGACTCACTGCAGTGCATCCCCAGTGGTGCCAGTACACTCACTGGACTCACTGCACTGCATCCCAAGTGGTGCCAATGCACTCTCTGGACTCACTGCAGTGCATCCCCAGTGGTGCCAGTACACTCACTGGACTCACTGCACTGCATCCCCAGTGGTGCCAGTGCACTCTCTGCACTCACTGAAGTGCATCTCCAGTGGTGCCAGAGCACTCTCTGGACTCACTGCAGTGCATCACCTGTGGTGCCAGTGCACTCTCTGGACACTCTGCACTGCATCCCCACTGGTGCCAGTGCACTCTCTGGACTCACTGCACTGCATCCCCAGTGGTGCCAGTGCACTCTCTGGACTCACTGCACTGCATCTCCAATGGTGCCAGTGCACTCTCTGGACTCACTGCACTGCATCCCCAGTGGTGCCAATGCACTCTCTGGACTCACTGCTGTGCATCCCCAGTGGTGCCAGTACACTCACTGGACTGACTGAAGTGCATTCCCAGTGGTGACATTGAAGTCTTTGGACTCACTGCACTCCATCCCCACTGGTGCCTTTGCACTCCCTGGACTCACTGCACTGCTCCAGCCGCGGCAGCCGCTCCAGCCGCGGTAGCCCTCCAGCCGTGGCAGCCGCTCCACTCGGTAGCGGCTGGAGCGGCTGCCGCGGCTGGAGCGGCTGCCGCGGCTGGAGCGGCTGCCGCGGATGGAGAGGCTGGCGCGGCTGGAGGGGCTGGAGCGGCTGCCGCGGCTGGAGCGGCTGGAGCGGCTGCCGCGGCTGGAGCGTCTGCCGCGGCTGGAGGGGCTACCGCGGGGTTGACTCGGCTGGAGCGGATGCCGAGGCTGGAACGGCACTCTCTGGACTCACTGAAATGCATTCTCAGTGGTGCCAGTGCACTCTCTGGACTCACTGCTCTGCATCCCCAGTGGTGCTAGTGCACTCTCTGGACTCACTGCAGTGCATCCCCAGTGGTGCCATTGCACTCTCTGGACTCACTGCACCGCATTCCCACTGGTGCCAGTGCGCTCTCTGGACTCACTGCACTGCATCCCCAGTGGTGCCAGTGCGCTCTCAGGACTCACTGCAGGGCATCCCCAGTGGTGCCAGTGCACTCTCTGGACTCACTGCACTGCATCCCCAGTCCTGCCAGTGCACTCTCTTGACTCACTGCAGTGCATCCCCAGTGGTGCCAGTACACTCACTGGACTGACTGAAGTGCATCCCCAGTGGTGCCAGTGCACTCTCTGGACTCACAGCACTGCATGCCCAGTGGTGCCAGTGCACTCTCTGGACTCACTGCATTGCATCCTCAGTGGTGCCAGTGCACTCTCTGGACTCACTGCACTGCATCCCCAGTCCTGCCAGTGCACTCTCTGGACTCACTGCACTGCATCCCCAATGGTGCCAGTGCACTCTCTGGACTCACTGCACTGCTCCAGCCGCGGCAGCCTCTCCAGGCGCACCAGCCGCGGCATCCGCTCCAGCCTCGGCATCCGCTCCAGCCGCGTTAACCGCTCCAGCCGCGGTAGCTCCTCCAGCCGCGCCAGCCGCTCCAGCCGCGGCAGCCGCTCCAGCCGCTCCAGCCGCGGCATCCGCTCCAGCCGCTCCAGCCGCGGCAGCCGCTCCAACCGCGGCAGCCGCTCCAGTCGCGGCAGCCGCTCCAGCCGCTCCAGCCGCGGCAGCCGCTCCAGCCGCTACCGAGTGGAGCGGCTGCCACGGCTGGAGGGCTACCGCGGCTGGAGCGGCTGCCGCGGCTGGAGAGGCTGGCGCGGCTGGAGGGGCTGGAGCGGCTGCCGCGGCTGGAGCGGCTGGAGCGGCTGCCGCGGCTGGAGCGTCTGCCGCGGCTGGTGGGGCTACCGCGGGGTTGACTCGGCTGGAGCGGATGCCGAGGCTGGAACGGCACTCTCTGGACTCACTGAAATGCATTCTCAGTGGTGCCAGTGCACTCTCAGGACTCACTGCAGGGCATCCCCAGTGGTGCCAGTGCACTCTCTGGACTCACTGCACTGCATCCCCAGTCCTGCCAGTGCACTCTCTTGACTCACTGCAGTGCATCCCCAGTGGTGCCAGTACACTCACTGGACTGACTGAAGTGCATCCCCAGTGGTGTCAGTGCACTCACTGGAGTCACTGCACTGCATCCCCAGTGGTGCAAGTGCACTCCCTGGACTCACTGCACTGCATTCCCAGTGGTGACAGTGAAGTCTTTGGACTCACTGCACTCCATCCCCACTGGTGCCTTTGCACTCCCTGGACTCACTGCACTGCTCCAGCCGCGGCAGCCGCTCCAGCCGCGGTAGCCCTCCAGCCGTGGCAGCCGCTCCACTCGGTAGCGGCTGGAGCGGCTGCCGCGGTTGGAGCGGCTGGAGCGGCTGCCGCGGCTGGAGCGGCTGCCGCGGATGGAGAGGCTGGCGAGGCTGGAGGGGCTGGAGCGGCTGCCGCGGCTGGAGCGGCTGGAGCGGCTGCCGCGGCTGGAGCGTCTGCCGCGGCTGGAGGGCCTACCGCGGGGTTGACTCGGCTGGAGCGGATACCGAGGCTGGAACGGCACTCTCTGGACTCACTGAAATGCATTCTCAGTGGTGCCAGTGCACTCTCTGGACTCACTGCTCTGCATCCCCAGTGGTGCTAGTGCACTCTGGACTCACTGCAGTGCATCCCCAGTGGTGCCAGTGCACTCTCTGGACTCACTGCACCGCATTCCCACTGGTGTCAGTGCACTCTGTGGACTCACTGCACTGCATCCCCAGTGGTGTCAGTGCACTCTCTGGACTCCCGGCACCGTATCCCCAGTGGTGCCAGTGCATTCGCTGGACTCACGGCACTGCATCCACAGTGGTGCCAGTGCACTCTCTGGACTCACTGAAGTGCATTCTCAGTGGAGCCAGTGCACTCTCTGGACTCACTGCACTGCATCCCCAGTGGTGCCAGTGCACTCTCTGGACTCACTGCAGTGCATCCCAAGTGGTGCCAATGCACTCTCTGGACTCACTGCAGTGCATCCCCAGTGGTGCCAGTACACTCACTGGACTCACTGCACTGCATCCCCAGTGGTGCCAGTGCAGTCTCTGCACTCACTGAAGTGCATCTCCAGTGGTGCCAGAGCACTCTCTGGACTCACTGCAGTGCATCACCTGTGGTGCCAGTGCACTCTCTGGACACTCTGCACTGCATCCCCACTGGTGCCAGTGCACTCTCTGGACTCACTGCACTGCATCCCCAGTGGTGCCAGTGCACTCTCTGGACTCACTGCACTGCATCTCCAATGGTGCCAGTGCACTCTCTGGACTCACTGCACTGCATCCCCAGTGGTGCCAATGCACTCTCTGGACTCACTGCTGTGCATCCCCAGTGGTGCCAGTACACTCACTGGACTGACTGAAGTGCATTCCCAGTGGTGACATTGAAGTCTTTGGACTCACTGCACTCCATCCCCACTGGTGCCTTTGCACTCCCTGGACTCACTGCACTGCTCCAGCCGCGGCAGCCGCTCCAGCCGCGGTAGCCCTCCAGCCGTGGCAGCCGCTCCACTCGGTAGCGGCTGGAGCGGCTGCCGCGGCTGGAGCGGCTGGAGCGGCTGCCGCGGCTGGAGCGTCTGCCGCGGCTGGAGGGGCTACCGCGGGGTTGACTCGGCTGGAGCGGATGCCGAGGCTGGAACGGCACTCTCTGGACTCACTGAAATGCATTCTCAGTGGTGCCAGTGCACTCTCTGGACTCACTGCTCTGCATCCCCAGTGGTGCTAGTGCACTCTCTGGACTCACTGCAGTGCATCCCCAGTGGTGCCATTGCACTCTCTGGACTCACTGCACCGCATTCCCACTGGTGCCAGTGCGCTCTCTGGACTCACTGCACTGCATCCCCAGTGGTGCCAGTGCGCTCTCAGGACTCACTGCAGGGCATCCCCAGTGGTGCCAGTGCACTCTCTGGACTCACTGCACTGCATCCCCAGTCCTGCCAGTGCACTCTCTTGACTCACTGCAGTGCATCCCCAGTGGTGCCAGTACACTCACTGGACTGACTGAAGTGCATCCCCAGTGGTGCCAGTGCACTCTCTGGACTCACAGCACTGCATGCCCAGTGGTGCCAGTGCACTCTCTGGACTCACTGCATTGCATCCTCAGTGGTGCCAGTGCACTCTCTGGACTCACTGCACTGCATCCCCAGTCCTGCCAGTGCACTCTCTGGACTCACTGCACTGCATCCCCAATGGTGCCAGTGCACTCTCTGGACTCACTGCACTGCTCCAGCCGCGGCAGCCTCTCCAGGCGCACCAGCCGCGGCATCCGCTCCAGCCTCGGCATCCGCTCCAGCCGCGTTAACCGCTCCAGCCGCGGTAGCTCCTCCAGCCGCGCCAGCCGCTCCAGCCGCGGCAGCCGCTCCAGCCGCTCCAGCCGCGGCATCCGCTCCAGCCGCTCCAGCCGCGGCAGCCGCTCCAACCGCGGCAGCCGCTCCAGTCGCGGCAGCCGCTCCAGCCGCTCCAGCCGCGGCAGCCGCTCCAGCCGCTACCGAGTGGAGCGGCTGCCACGGCTGGAGGGCTACCGCGGCTGGAGCGGCTGCCGCGGCTGGAGAGGCTGGCGCGGCTGGAGGGGCTGGAGCGGCTGCCGCGGCTGGAGCGGCTGGAGCGGCTGCCGCGGCTGGAGCGTCTGCCGCGGCTGGAGGGGCTACCGCGGGGTTGACTCGGCTGGAGCGGATGCCGAGGCTGGAACGGCACTCTCTGGACTCACTGAAATGCATTCTCAGTGGTGCCAGTGCACTCTCTGGACTCACTGCAGTGCATCCCCAGTGGTGCCAGTGCACTCTCTGGACTCACTGCACTGCATCCCCAGTCCTGCCAGTGCACTCTCTTGACTCACTGCAGTGCATCCCCAGTGGTGCCAGTACACTCACTGGACTGACTGAAGTGCATCCCCAGTGGTGTCAGTGCACTCACTGGAGTCACTGCACTGCATCCCCAGTGGTGCAAGTGCACTCCCTGGACTCACTGCACTGCATTCCCAGTGGTGACAGTGAAGTCTTTGGACTCACTGCACTCCATCCCCACTGGTGCCTTTGCACTCCCTGGACTCACTGCACTGCTCCAGCCGCGGCAGCCGCTCCAGCCGCGGTAGCCCTCCAGCCGTGGCAGCCGCTCCACTCGGTAGCGGCTGGAGCGGCTGCCGCGGTTGGAGCGGCTGGAGCGGCTGCCGCGGCTGGAGCGGCTGCCGCGGATGGAGAGGCTGGCGAGGCTGGAGGGGCTGGAGCGGCTGCCGCGGCTGGAGCGGCTGGAGCGGCTGCCGCGGCTGGAGCGTCTGCCGCGGCTGGAGGGCCTACCGCGGGGTTGACTCGGCTGGAGCGGATACCGAGGCTGGAACGGCACTCTCTGGACTCACTGAAATGCATTCTCAGTGGTGCCAGTGCACTCTCTGGACTCACTGCTCTGCATCCCCAGTGGTGCTAGTGCACTCTGGACTCACTGCAGTGCATCCCCAGTGGTGCCAGTGCACTCTCTGGACTCACTGCACCGCATTCCCACTGGTGTCAGTGCACTCTGTGGACTCACTGCACTGCATCCCCAGTGGTGTCAGTGCACTCTCTGGACTCCCGGCACCGTATCCCCAGTGGTGCCAGTGCATTCGCTGGACTCACTGAAGTGCATTCTCAGTGGAGCCAGTGCACTCTCTGGACTCACTGCACTGCATCCCCAGTGGTGCCAGTGCACTCTCTGGACTCACTGCAGTGCATCCCAAGTGGTGCCAATGCACTCTCTGGACTCACTGCAGTGCATCCCCAGTGGTGCCAGTACACTCACTGGACTCACTGCACTGCATCCCCAGTGGTGCCAGTGCAGTCTCTGCACTCACTGAAGTGCATCTCCAGTGGTGCCAGAGCACTCTCTGGACTCACTGCAGTGCATCCCAGTGGTGCCAGTGCACTCTCTGGACACTCTGCACTGCATCCCCACTGGTGCCAGTGCACTCTCTGGACTCACTGCACTGCATCCCCAGTGGTGCCAGTGCACTCTCTGGACTCACTGCACTGCATCTCCAATGGTGCCAGTGCACTCTCTGGACTCACTGCACTGCATCCCCAGTGGTGCCAATGCACTCTCTGGACTCACTGCTGTGCATCCCCAGTGGTGCCAGTACACTCACTGGACTGACTGAAGTGCATTCCCAGTGGTGACATTGAAGTCTTTGGACTCACTGCACTCCATCCCCACTGGTGCCTTTGCACTCCCTGGACTCACTGCACTGCTCCAGCCGCGGCAGCCGCTCCAGCCGCGGTAGCCCTCCAGCCGTGGCAGCCGCTCCACTCGGTAGCGGCTGGAGCGGCTGCCGCGGCTGGAGCGGCTGGAGCGGCTGCCGCGGCTGGAGCGGCAGCCGCGGATGGAGAGGCTGGCGCGGCTGGAGGGGCTGGAGCGGCTGCCGCGGCTGGAGCGGCTGGAGCGGCTGCCGCGGCTGGAGCGTCTGCCGCGGCTGGAGGGCCTACCGCGGGGTTGACTCGGCTGGAGCGGATACCGAGGCTGGAACGGCACTCTCTGGACTCACTGAAATGCATTCTCAGTGGTGCCAGTGCACTCTCTGGACTCACTGCTCTGCATCCCCAGTGGTGCTAGTGCACTCTGGACTCACTGCAGTGCATCCCCAGTGGTGCCAGTGCACTCTCTGGACTCACTGCACCGCATTCCCACTGGTGTCAGTGCACTCTGTGGACTCACTGCACTGCATCCCCAGTGGTGTCAGTGCACTCTCTGGACTCCCGGCACCGTATCCCCAGTGGTGCCAGTGCATTCGCTGGACTCACTGCACTGCATCCACAGTGGTGCCAGTGCACTCTCTGGACTCACTGAAGTGCATTCTCAGTGGAGCCAGTGCACTCTCTGGACTCACTGAAGTGCATTCTCAGTGGAGCCAGTGCACTCTCTGGACTCACTGCAGTGCATCCCCAGTGGTGCCAGTGCACTCTCTGGACTCACTGCACCGCATTCCCACTGGTGTCAGTGCACTCTCTGGACTCACTGCACTGCATCCCCAGTGGTGCCAGTGCACTCTCTGGACTCACTGCACTGCATCCCCAGTGGTGCCAGTGCACTCTCTGGACTCACTGCACTGCATCTCCAATGGTGCCAGTGCACTCTCTGGACTCACTGCACTGCATCCCCAGTGGTGCCAGTGCACTCTCTGGACTCACTGCACTGCATCTCCAATGGTGCCAGTGCACTTTCTGGACTCACTGCACTGCATCCCCACTGGTGCCAGTGCACTCTCTGGACTCACTGCAGTGCATCCCAAGTGGTGCCAATGCACTCTCTGGACTCACTGCAGTGCATCCCCAGTGGTGCCAGTACACTCACTGGACTCACTGCACTGCATCCCCAGTGGTGCCAGTGCAGTCTCTGCACTCACTGAAGTGCATCTCCAGTGGTGCCAGAGCACTCTCTGGACTCACTGCACTGAATCCCCACTGGTGCCAGTGCACTCTCTGGACTCAAGCACTGCATCCCCACTGGTGCCAGTGCACTCTCTGGACTCACTGCACTGCATCCCCAGTGGTGCCAGTGCACTCTCTGGACTCACTGCACTGCATCTCCAATGGTGCCAGTGCACTCTCTGGACTCACTGCACTGCATCCCCAGTGGTGCCAATGCACTCTCTGGACTCACTGCTGTGCATCCCCAGTGGTGCCAGTACACTCACTGGACTGACTGAAGTGCATTCCCAGTGGTGACATTGAAGTCTTTGGACTCACTGCACTCCATCCCCACTGGTGCCTTTGCACTCCCTGGACTCACTGCACTGCTCCAGCCGCGGCAGCCGCTCCAGCCGCGGTAGCCCTCCAGCCGTGGCAGCCGCTCCACTCGGTAGCGGCTGGAGCGGCTGCCGCGGCTGGAGCGGCTGGAGCGGCTGCCGCGGCTGGAGCGGCTGCCGCGGATGGAGAGGCTGGCGCGGCTGGAGGGGCTGGAGCGGCTGCCGCGGCTGGAGCGGCTGGAGCGGCTGCCGCGGCTGGAGCGTCTGCCGCGGCTGGAGGGGCTACCGCGGGGTTGACTCGGCTGGAGCGGATGCCGAGGCTGGAACGGCACTCTCTGGACTCACTGAAATGCATTCTCAGTGGTGCCAGTGCACTCTCTGGACTCACTGCTCTGCATCCCCAGTGGTGCTAGTGCACTCTCTGGACTCACTGCAGTGCATCCCCAGTGGTGCCATTGCACTCTCTGGACTCACTGCACCGCATTCCCACTGGTGCCAGTGCGCTCTCTGGACTCACTGCACTGCATCCCCAGTGGTGCCAGTGCGCTCTCAGGACTCACTGCAGGGCATCCCCAGTGGTGCCAGTGCACTCTCTGGACTCACTGCACTGCATCCCCAGTCCTGCCAGTGCACTCTCTTGACTCACTGCAGTGCATCCCCAGTGGTGCCAGTACACTCACTGGACTGACTGAAGTGCATCCCCAGTGGTGTCAGTGCACTCACTGGAGTCACTGCACTGCATCCCCAGTGGTGCAAGTGCACTCCCTGGACTCACTGCACTGCATTCCCAGTGGTGACAGTGAAGTCTTTGGACTCACTGCACTCCATCCCCACTGGTGCCTTTGCACTCCCTGGACTCACTGCACTGCTCCAGCCGCGGCAGCCGCTCCAGCCGCGGTAGCCCTCCAGCCGTGGCAGCCGCTCCACTCGGTAGCGGCTGGAGCGGCTGCCGCGGTTGGAGCGGCTGGAGCGGCTGCCGCGGCTGGAGCGGCTGCCGCGGATGGAGAGGCTGGCGAGGCTGGAGGGGCTGGAGCGGCTGCCGCGGCTGGAGCGGCTGGAGCGGCTGCCGCGGCTGGAGCGTCTGCCGCGGCTGGAGGGCCTACCGCGGGGTTGACTCGGCTGGAGCGGATACCGAGGCTGGAACGGCACTCTCTGGACTCACTGAAATGCATTCTCAGTGGTGCCAGTGCACTCTCTGGACTCACTGCTCTGCATCCCCAGTGGTGCTAGTGCACTCTGGACTCACTGCAGTGCATCCCCAGTGGTGCCAGTGCACTCTCTGGACTCACTGCACCGCATTCCCACTGGTGTCAGTGCACTCTGTGGACTCACTGCACTGCATCCCCAGTGGTGTCAGTGCACTCTCTGGACTCCCGGCACCGTATCCCCAGTGGTGCCAGTGCATTCGCTGGACTCACGGCACTGCATCCCCAATGGTGCCAGTGCACTCTCTGGACTCACTGAAGTGCATTCTCAGTGGAGCCAGTGCACTCTCTGGACTCACTGCACTGCATCCCCAGTGGTGCCAGTGCACTCTCTGGACTCACTGCAGTGCATCCCAAGTGGTGCCAATGCACTCTCTGGACTCACTGCAGTGCATCCCCAGTGGTGCCAGTACACTCACTGGACTCACTGCACTGCATCCCCAGTGGTGCCAGTGCAGTCTCTGCACTCACTGAAGTGCATCTCCAGTGGTGCCAGAGCACTCTCTGGACTCACTGCAGTGCATCACCTGTGGTGCCAGTGCACTCTCTGGACACTCTGCACTGCATCCCCACTGGTGCCAGTGCACTCTCTGGACTCACTGCACTGCATCCCCAGTGGTGCCAGTGCACTCTCTGGACTCACTGCACTGCATCTCCAATGGTGCCAGTGCACTCTCTGGACTCACTGCACTGCATCCCCAGTGGTGCCAATGCACTCTCTGGACTCACTGCTGTGCATCCCCAGTGGTGCCAGTACACTCACTGGACTGACTGAAGTGCATTCCCAGTGGTGACATTGAAGTCTTTGGACTCACTGCACTCCATCCCCACTGGTGCCTTTGCACTCCCTGGACTCACTGCACTGCTCCAGCCGCGGCAGCCGCTCCAGCCGCGGTAGCCCTCCAGCCGTGGCAGCCGCTCCACTCGGTAGCGGCTGGAGCGGCTGCCGCGGCTGGAGCGGCTGCCGCGGCTGGAGCGGCTGCCGCGGATGGAGAGGCTGGCGCGGCTGGAGGGGCTGGAGCGGCTGCCGCGGCTGGAGCGGCTGGAGCGGCTGCCGCGGCTGGAGCGTCTGCCGCGGCTGGAGGGGCTACCGCGGGGTTGACTCGGCTGGAGCGGATGCCGAGGCTGGAACGGCACTCTCTGGACTCACTGAAATGCATTCTCAGTGGTGCCAGTGCACTCTCTGGACTCACTGCTCTGCATCCCCAGTGGTGCTAGTGCACTCTCTGGACGCACTGCAGTGCATCCCCAGTGGTGCCATTGCACTCTCTGGACTCACTGCACCGCATTCCCACTGGTGCCAGTGCGCTCTCTGGACTCACTGCACTGCATCCCCAGTGGTGCCAGTGCGCTCTCAGGACTCACTGCAGGGCATCCCCAGTGGTGCCAGTGCACTCTCTGGACTCACTGCACTGCATCCCCAGTCCTGCCAGTGCACTCTCTTGACTCACTGCAGTGCATCCCCAGTGGTGCCAGTACACTCACTGGACTGACTGAAGTGCATCCCCAGTGGTGCCAGTGCACTCTCTGGACTCACAGCACTGCATGCCCAGTGGTGCCAGTGCACTCTCTGGACTCACTGCATTGCATCCTCAGTGGTGCCAGTGCACTCTCTGGACTCACTGCACTGCATCCCCAGTCCTGCCAGTGCACTCTCTGGACTCACTGCACTGCATCCCCAATGGTGCCAGTGCACTCTCTGGACTCACTGCACTGCTCCAGCCGCGGCAGCCTCTCCAGGCGCACCAGCCGCGGCATCCGCTCCAGCCTCGGCATCCGCTCCAGCCGCGTTAACCGCTCCAGCCGCGGTAGCTCCTCCAGCCGCGCCAGCCGCTCCAGCCGCGGCAGCCGCTCCAGCCGCTCCAGCCGCGGCATCCGCTCCAGCCGCTCCAGCCGCGGCAGCCGCTCCAACCGCGGCAGCCGCTCCAGTCGCGGCAGCCGCTCCAGCCGCTCCAGCCGCGGCAGCCGCTCCAGCCGCTACCGAGTGGAGCGGCTGCCACGGCTGGAGGGCTACCGCGGCTGGAGCGGCTGCCGCGGCTGGAGAGGCTGGCGCGGCTGGAGGGGCTGGAGCGGCTGCCGCGGCTGGAGCGGCTGGAGCGGCTGCCGCGGCTGGAGCGTCTGCCGCGGCTGGAGGGGCTACCGCGGGGTTGACTCGGCTGGAGCGGATGCCGAGGCTGGAACGGCACTCTCTGGACTCACTGAAATGCATTCTCAGTGGTGCCAGTGCACTCTCAGGACTCACTGCAGGGCATCCCCAGTGGTGCCAGTGCACTCTCTGGACTCACTGCACTGCATCCCCAGTCCTGCCAGTGCACTCTCTTGACTCACTGCAGTGCATCCCCAGTGGTGCCAGTACACTCACTGGACTGACTGAAGTGCATCCCCAGTGGTGTCAGTGCACTCACTGGAGTCACTGCACTGCATCCCCAGTGGTGCAAGTGCACTCCCTGGACTCACTGCACTGCATTCCCAGTGGTGACAGTGAAGTCTTTGGACTCACTGCACTCCATCCCCACTGGTGCCTTTGCACTCCCTGGACTCACTGCACTGCTCCAGCCGCGGCAGCCGCTCCAGCCGCGGTAGCCCTCCAGCCGTGGCAGCCGCTCCACTCGGTAGCGGCTGGAGCGGCTGCCGCGGTTGGAGCGGCTGGAGCGGCTGCCGCGGCTGGAGCGGCTGCCGCGGATGGAGAGGCTGGCGAGGCTGGAGGGGCTGGAGCGGCTGCCGCGGCTGGAGCGGCTGGAGCGGCTGCCGCGGCTGGAGCGTCTGCCGCGGCTGGAGGGCCTACCGCGGGGTTGACTCGGCTGGAGCGGATACCGAGGCTGGAACGGCACTCTCTGGACTCACTGAAATGCATTCTCAGTGGTGCCAGTGCACTCTCTGGACTCACTGCTCTGCATCCCCAGTGGTGCTAGTGCACTCTGGACTCACTGCAGTGCATCCCCAGTGGTGCCAGTGCACTCTCTGGACTCACTGCACCGCATTCCCACTGGTGTCAGTGCACTCTGTGGACTCACTGCACTGCATCCCCAGTGGTGTCAGTGCACTCTCTGGACTCCCGGCACCGTATCCCCAGTGGTGCCAGTGCATTCGCTGGACTCACGGCACTGCATCCACAGTGGTGCCAGTGCACTCTCTGGACTCACTGAAGTGCATTCTCAGTGGAGCCAGTGCACTCTCTGGACTCACTGCACTGCATCCCCAGTGGTGCCAGTGCACTCTCTGGACTCACTGCAGTGCATCCCAAGTGGTGCCAATGCACTCTCTGGACTCACTGCAGTGCATCCCCAGTGGTGCCAGTACACTCACTGGACTCACTGCACTGCATCCCCAGTGGTGCCAGTGCAGTCTCTGCACTCACTGAAGTGCATCTCCAGTGGTGCCAGAGCACTCTCTGGACTCACTGCAGTGCATCACCTGTGGTGCCAGTGCACTCTCTGGACACTCTGCACTGCATCCCCACTGGTGCCAGTGCACTCTCTGGACTCACTGCACTGCATCCCCAGTGGTGCCAGTGCACTCTCTGGACTCACTGCACTGCATCTCCAATGGTGCCAGTGCACTCTCTGGACTCACTGCACTGCATCCCCAGTGGTGCCAATGCACTCTCTGGACTCACTGCTGTGCATCCCCAGTGGTGCCAGTACACTCACTGGACTGACTGAAGTGCATTCCCAGTGGTGACATTGAAGTCTTTGGACTCACTGCACTCCATCCCCACTGGTGCCTTTGCACTCCCTGGACTCACTGCACTGCTCCAGCCGCGGCAGCCGCTCCAGCCGCGGTAGCCCTCCAGCCGTGGCAGCCGCTCCACTCGGTAGCGGCTGGAGCGGCTGCCGCGGCTGGAGCGGCTGGAGCGGCTGCCGCGGCTGGAGCGTCTGCCGCGGCTGGAGGGGCTACCGCGGGGTTGACTCGGCTGGAGCGGATGCCGAGGCTGGAACGGCACTCTCTGGACTCACTGAAATGCATTCTCAGTGGTGCCAGTGCACTCTCTGGACTCACTGCTCTGCATCCCCAGTGGTGCTAGTGCACTCTCTGGACTCACTGCAGTGCATCCCCAGTGGTGCCATTGCACTCTCTGGACTCACTGCACCGCATTCCCACTGGTGCCAGTGCGCTCTCTGGACTCACTGCACTGCATCCCCAGTGGTGCCAGTGCGCTCTCAGGACTCACTGCAGGGCATCCCCAGTGGTGCCAGTGCACTCTCTGGACTCACTGCATTGCATCCTCAGTGGTGCCAGTGCACTCTCTGGACTCACTGCACTGCATCCCCAGTCCTGCCAGTGCACTCTCTGGACTCACTGCACTGCATCCCCAATGGTGCCAGTGCACTCTCTGGACTCACTGCACTGCTCCAGCCGCGGCAGCCTCTCCAGGCGCACCAGCCGCGGCATCCGCTCCAGCCTCGGCATCCGCTCCAGCCGCGTTAACCGCTCCAGCCGCGGTAGCTCCTCCAGCCGCGCCAGCCGCTCCAGCCGCGGCAGCCGCTCCAGCCGCTCCAGCCGCGGCATCCGCTCCAGCCGCTCCAGCCGCGGCAGCCGCTCCAACCGCGGCAGCCGCTCCAGTCGCGGCAGCCGCTCCAGCCGCTCCAGCCGCGGCAGCCGCTCCAGCCGCTACCGAGTGGAGCGGCTGCCACGGCTGGAGGGCTACCGCGGCTGGAGCGGCTGCCGCGGCTGGAGAGGCTGGCGCGGCTGGAGGGGCTGGAGCGGCTGCCGCGGCTGGAGCGGCTGGAGCGGCTGCCGCGGCTGGAGCGTCTGCCGCGGCTGGAGGGGCTACCGCGGGGTTGACTCGGCTGGAGCGGATGCCGAGGCTGGAACGGCACTCTCTGGACTCACTGAAATGCATTCTCAGTGGTGCCAGTGCACTCTCAGGACTCACTGCAGGGCATCCCCAGTGGTGCCAGTGCACTCTCTGGACTCACTGCACTGCATCCCCAGTCCTGCCAGTGCACTCTCTTGACTCACTGCAGTGCATCCCCAGTGGTGCCAGTACACTCACTGGACTGACTGAAGTGCATCCCCAGTGGTGTCAGTGCACTCACTGGAGTCACTGCACTGCATCCCCAGTGGTGCAAGTGCACTCCCTGGACTCACTGCACTGCATTCCCAGTGGTGACAGTGAAGTCTTTGGACTCACTGCACTCCATCCCCACTGGTGCCTTTGCACTCCCTGGACTCACTGCACTGCTCCAGCCGCGGCAGCCGCTCCAGCCGCGGTAGCCCTCCAGCCGTGGCAGCCGCTCCACTCGGTAGCGGCTGGAGCGGCTGCCGCGGTTGGAGCGGCTGGAGCGGCTGCCGCGGCTGGAGCGGCTGCCGCGGATGGAGAGGCTGGCGAGGCTGGAGGGGCTGGAGCGGCTGCCGCGGCTGGAGCGGCTGGAGCGGCTGCCGCGGCTGGAGCGTCTGCCGCGGCTGGAGGGCCTACCGCGGGGTTGACTCGGCTGGAGCGGATACCGAGGCTGGAACGGCACTCTCTGGACTCACTGAAATGCATTCTCAGTGGTGCCAGTGCACTCTCTGGACTCACTGCTCTGCATCCCCAGTGGTGCTAGTGCACTCTGGACTCACTGCAGTGCATCCCCAGTGGTGCCAGTGCACTCTCTGGACTCACTGCACCGCATTCCCACTGGTGTCAGTGCACTCTGTGGACTCACTGCACTGCATCCCCAGTGGTGTCAGTGCACTCTCTGGACTCCCGGCACCGTATCCCCAGTGGTGCCAGTGCATTCGCTGGACTCACGGCACTGCATCCACAGTGGTGCCAGTGCACTCTCTGGACTCACTGAAGTGCATTCTCAGTGGAGCCAGTGCACTCTCTGGACTCACTGCACTGCATCCCCAGTGGTGCCAGTGCACTCTCTGGACTCACTGCAGTGCATCCCAAGTGGTGCCAATGCACTCTCTGGACTCACTGCAGTGCATCCCCAGTGGTGCCAGTACACTCACTGGACTCACTGCACTGCATCCCCAGTGGTGCCAGTGCAGTCTCTGCACTCACTGAAGTGCATCTCCAGTGGTGCCAGAGCACTCTCTGGACTCACTGCAGTGCATCACCTGTGGTGCCAGTGCACTCTCTGGACACTCTGCACTGCATCCCCACTGGTGCCAGTGCACTCTCTGGACTCACTGCACTGCATCCCCAGTGGTGCCAGTGCACTCTCTGGACTCACTGCACTGCATCTCCAATGGTGCCAGTGCACTCTCTGGACTCACTGCACTGCATCCCCAGTGGTGCCAATGCACTCTCTGGACTCACTGCTGTGCATCCCCAGTGGTGCCAGTACACTCACTGGACTGACTGAAGTGCATTCCCAGTGGTGACATTGAAGTCTTTGGACTCACTGCACTCCATCCCCACTGGTGCCTTTGCACTCCCTGGACTCACTGCACTGCTCCAGCCGCGGCAGCCGCTCCAGCCGCGGTAGCCCTCCAGCCGTGGCAGCCGCTCCACTCGGTAGCGGCTGGAGCGGCTGCCGCGGCTGGAGCGGCTGGAGCGGCTGCCGCGGCTGGAGCGTCTGCCGCGGCTGGAGGGGCTACCGCGGGGTTGACTCGGCTGGAGCGGATGCCGAGGCTGGAACGGCACTCTCTGGACTCACTGAAATGCATTCTCAGTGGTGCCAGTGCACTCTCTGGACTCACTGCTCTGCATCCCCAGTGGTGCTAGTGCACTCTCTGGACTCACTGCAGTGCATCCCCAGTGGTGCCATTGCACTCTCTGGACTCACTGCACCGCATTCCCACTGGTGCCAGTGCGCTCTCTGGACTCACTGCACTGCATCCCCAGTGGTGCCAGTGCGCTCTCAGGACTCACTGCAGGGCATCCCCAGTGGTGCCAGTGCACTCTCTGGACTCACTGCACTGCATCCCCAGTCCTGCCAGTGCACTCTCTTGACTCACTGCAGTGCATCCCCAGTGGTGCCAGTACACTCACTGGACTGACTGAAGTGCATCCCCAGTGGTGCCAGTGCACTCTCTGGACTCACAGCACTGCATGCCCAGTGGTGCCAGTGCACTCTCTGGACTCACTGCATTGCATCCTCAGTGGTGCCAGTGCACTCTCTGGACTCACTGCACTGCATCCCCAGTCCTGCCAGTGCACTCTCTGGACTCACTGCACTGCATCCCCAATGGTGCCAGTGCACTCTCTGGACTCACTGCACTGCTCCAGCCGCGGCAGCCTCTCCAGGCGCACCAGCCGCGGCATCCGCTCCAGCCTCGGCATCCGCTCCAGCCGCGTTAACCGCTCCAGCCGCGGTAGCTCCTCCAGCCGCGCCAGCCGCTCCAGCCGCGGCAGCCGCTCCAGCCGCTCCAGCCGCGGCATCCGCTCCAGCCGCTCCAGCCGCGGCAGCCGCTCCAACCGCGGCAGCCGCTCCAGTCGCGGCAGCCGCTCCAGCCGCTCCAGCCGCGGCAGCCGCTCCAGCCGCTACCGAGTGGAGCGGCTGCCACGGCTGGAGGGCTACCGCGGCTGGAGCGGCTGCCGCGGCTGGAGCGGCTGCCGCGGCTGGAGCGGCTGGAGCGGCTGCCGCGGCTGGAGCGGCTGCCGCGGCTGGAGGGGCTACCGCGGGGTTGACTCGGCTGGAGCGGATGCCGAGGCTGGAACGGCACTCTCTGGACTCACTGAAATGCATTCTCAGTGGTGCCAGTGCACTCTCTGGACTCACTGCAGTGCATCCCCAGTGGTGCCAGTGCACTCTCTGGACTCACTGCACTGCATCCCCAGTCCTGCCAGTGCACTCTCTTGACTCACTGCAGTGCATCCCCAGTGGTGCCAGTACACTCACTGGACTGACTGAAGTGCATCCCCAGTGGTGTCAGTGCACTCACTGGAGTCACTGCACTGCATCCCCAGTGGTGCAAGTGCACTCCCTGGACTCACTGCACTGCATTCCCAGTGGTGACAGTGAAGTCTTTGGGCTCACTGCACTCCATCCCCACTGGTGCCTTTGCACTCCCTGGACTCACTGCACTGCTCCAGCCGCGGCAGCCGCTCCAGCCGCGGTAGCCCTCCAGCCGTGGCAGCCGCTCCACTCGGTAGCAGCTGGAGCGGCTGCCGCGGTTGGAGCGGCTGGAGCGGCTGCCGCGGCTGGAGCGGCTGCCGCGGATGGAGAGGCTGGCGAGGCTGGAGGGGCTGGAGCGGCTGCCGCGGCTGGAGCGGCTGGAGCGGCTGCCGCGGCTGGAGCGTCTGCCGCGGCTGGAGGGCCTACCGCGGGGTTGACTCGGCTGGAGCGGATACCGAGGCTGGAACGGCACTCTCTGGACTCACTGAAATGCATTCTCAGTGGTGCCAGTGCACTCTCTGGACTCACTGCTCTGCATCCCCAGTGGTGCTAGTGCACTCTGGACTCACTGCAGTGCATCCCCAGTGGTGCCAGTGCACTCTCTGGACTCACTGCACCGCATTCCCACTGGTGTCAGTGCACTCTGTGGACTCACTGCACTGCATCCCCAGTGGTGTCAGTGCACTCTCTGGACTCCCGGCACCGTATCCCCAGTGGTGCCAGTGCATTCGCTGGACTCACGGCACTGCATCCACAGTGGTGCCAGTGCACTCTCTGGACTCACTGAAGTGCATTCTCAGTGGAGCCAGTGCACTCTCTGGACTCACTGCACTGCATCCCCAGTGGTGCCAGTGCACTCTCTGGACTCACTGCAGTGCATCCCAAGTGGTGCCAATGCACTCTCTGGACTCACTGCAGTGCATCCCCAGTGGTGCCAGTACACTCACTGGACTCACTGCACTGCATCCCCAGTGGTGCCAGTGCAGTCTCTGCACTCACTGAAGTGCATCTCCAGTGGTGCCAGAGCACTCTCTGGACTCACTGCAGTGCATCCCAGTGGTGCCAGTGCACTCTCTGGACACTCTGCACTGCATCCCCACTGGTGCCAGTGCACTCTCTGGACTCACTGCACTGCATCCCCAGTGGTGCCAGTGCACTCTCTGGACTCACTGCACTGCATCTCCAATGGTGCCAGTGCACTCTCTGGACTCACTGCACTGCATCCCCAGTGGTGCCAATGCACTCTCTGGACTCACTGCTGTGCATCCCCAGTGGTGCCAGTACACTCACTGGACTGACTGAAGTGCATTCCCAGTGGTGACATTGAAGTCTTTGGACTCACTGCACTCCATCCCCACTGGTGCCTTTGCACTCCCTGGACTCACTGCACTGCTCCAGCCGCGGCAGCTGCTCCAGCCGCGGTAGCCCTCCAGCCGTGGCAGCCGCTCCACTCGGTAGCGGCTGGAGCGGCTGCCGCGGCTGGAGCGGCTGGAGCGGCTGCCGCGGCTGGAGCGGCTGCCGCGGATGGAGAGGCTGGCGCGGCTGGAGGGGCTGGAGCGGCTGCCGCGGCTGGAGCGGCTGGAGCGGCTGCCGCGGCTGGAGCGTCTGCCGCGGCTGGAGGGGCTACCGCGGGGTTGACTCGGCTGGAGCGGATGGCGAGGCTGGAACGGCACTCTCTGGACTCACTGAAATGCATTCTCAGTGGTGCCAGTGCACTCTCTGGACTCACTGCTCTGCATCCCCAGTGGTGCTAGTGCACTCTCTGGACTCACTGCAGTGCATCCCCAGTGGTGCCATTGCACTCTCTGGACTCACTGCACCGCATTCCCACTGGTGCCAGTGCGCTCTCTGGACTCACTGCACTGCATCCCCAGTGGTGCCAGTGCGCTCTCAGGACTCACTGCAGGGCATCCCCAGTGGTGCCAGTGCACTCTCTGGACTCACTGCACTGCATCCCCAGTCCTGCCAGTGCACTCTCTTGACTCACTGCAGTGCATCCCCAGTGGTGCCAGTACACTCACTGGACTGACTGAAGTGCATCCCCAGTGGTGTCAGTGCACTCACTGGAGTCACTGCACTGCATCCCCAGTGGTGCAAGTGCACTCCCTGGACTCACTGCACTGCATTCCCAGTGGTGACAGTGAAGTCTTTGGACTCACTGCACTCCATCCCCACTGGTGCCTTTGCACTCCCTGGACTCACTGCACTGCTCCAGCCGCGGCAGCCGCTCCAGCCGCGGTAGCCCTCCAGCCGTGGCAGCCGCTCCACTCGGTAGCGGCTGGAGCGGCTGCCGCGGCTGGAGCGGCTGCCGCGGCTGGAGCGGCTGCCGCGGATGGAGAGGCTGGCGAGGCTGGAGGGGCTGGAGCGGCTGCCGCGGCTGGAGCGGCTGGAGCGGCTGCCGCGGCTGGAGCGTCTGCCGCGGCTGGAGGGGCTACCGCGGGGTTGACTCGGCTGGAGCGGATGCCGAGGCTGGAACGGCACTCTCTGGACTCACTGAAATGCATTCCCAGTGGTGCCAGTGCACTCTCTGGACTCACTGCTCTGCATCCCCAGTGGTGCTAGTGCACTCTCTGGACTCACTGCAGTGCATCCCCAGTGGTGCCATTGCACTCTCTGGACTCACTGCACCGCATTCCCACTGGTGCCAGTGCGCTCTCTGGACTCACTGCACTGCATCCCCAGTGGTGCCAGTGCGCTCTCAGGACTCACTGCAGGGCATCCCCAGTGGTGCCAGTGCACTCTCTGGACTCACTGCACTGCATCCCCAGTCCTGCCAGTGCACTCTCTTGACTCACTGCAGTGCATCCCCAGTGGTGCCAGTACACTCACTGGACTGACTGAAGTGCATCCCCAGTGGTGTCAGTGCACTCACTGGAGTCACTGCACTGCATCCCCAGTGGTGCAAGTGCACTCCCTGGACTCACTGCACTGCATTCCCAGTGGTGACAGTGAAGTCTTTGGACTCACTGCACTCCATCCCCACTGGTGCCTTTGCACTCCCTGGACTCACTGCACTGCTCCAGCCGCGGCAGCCGCTCCAGCCGCGGTAGCCCTCCAGCCGTGGCAGCCGCTCCACTCGGTAGCGGCTGGAGCGGCTGCCGCGGTTGGAGCGGCTGGAGCGGCTGCCGCGGCTGGAGCGGCTGCCGCGGATGGAGAGGCTGGCGAGGCTGGAGGGGCTGGAGCGGCTGCCGCGGCTGGAGCGGCTGGAGCGGCTGCCGCGGCTGGAGCGTCTGCCGCGGCTGGAGGGCCTACCGCGGGGTTGACTCGGCTGGAGCGGATACCGAGGCTGGAACGGCACTCTCTGGACTCACTGAAATGCATTCTCAGTGGTGCCAGTGCACTCTCTGGACTCACTGCTCTGCATCCCCAGTGGTGCTAGTGCACTCTGGACTCACTGCAGTGCATCCCCAGTGGTGCCAGTGCACTCTCTGGACTCACTGCACCGCATTCCCACTGGTGTCAGTGCACTCTGTGGACTCACTGCACTGCATCCCCAGTGGTGTCAGTGCACTCTCTGGACTCCCGGCACCGTATCCCCAGTGGTGCCAGTGCATTCGCTGGACTCACGGCACTGCATCCACAGTGGTGCCAGTTCGCTCTCTGGACTCACTGAAGTGCATTCTCAGTGGAGCCAGTGCACTCTCTGGACTCACTGCAGTGCATCCCAAGTGGTGCCAATGCACTCTCTGGACTCACTGCAGTGCATCCCCAGTGGTGCCAGTACACTCACTGGACTCACTGCACTGCATCCCCAGTGGTGCCAGTGCAGTCTCTGCACTCACTGAAGTGCATCTCCAGTGGTGCCAGAGCACTCTCTGGACTCACTGCAGTGCATCCCAGTGGTGCCAGTGCACTCTCTGGACACTCTGCACTGCATCCCCACTGGTGCCAGTGCACTCTCTGGACTCACTGCACTGCATCCCCAGTGGTGCCAGTGCACTCTCTGGACTCACTGCACTGCATCTCCAATGGTGCCAGTGCACTCTCTGGACTCACTGCACTGCATCCCCAGTGGTGCCAATGCACTCTCTGGACTCACTGCTGTGCATCCCCAGTGGTGCCAGTACACTCACTGGACTGACTGAAGTGCATTCCCAGTGGTGACATTGAAGTCTTTGGACTCACTGCACTCCATCCCCACTGGTGCCTTTGCACTCCCTGGACTCACTGCACTGCTCCAGCCGCGGCAGCCGCTCCAGCCGCGGTAGCCCTCCAGCCGTGGCAGCCGCTCCACTCGGTAGCGGCTGGAGCGGCTGCCGCGGTTGGAGCGGCTGGAGCGGCTGCCGCGGCTGGAGCGGCTGCCGCGGATGGAGAGGCTGGCGCGGCTGGAGGGGCTGGAGCGGCTGCCGCGGCTGGAGCGGCTGGAGCGGCTGCCGCGGCTGGAGCGTCTGCCGCGGCTGGAGGGGCTACCGCGGGGTTGACTCGGCTGGAGCGGATGCCGAGGCTGGAACGGCACTCTCTGGACTCACTGAAATGCATTCTCAGTGGTGCCAGTGCACTCTCTGGACTCACTGCTCTGCATCCCCAGTGGTGCTAGTGCACTCTCTGGACTCACTGCAGTGCATCCCCAGTGGTGCCATTGCACTCTCTGGACTCACTGCACCGCATTCCCACTGGTGCCAGTGCGCTCTCTGGACTCACTGCACTGCATCCCCAGTGGTGCCAGTGCGCTCTCAGGACTCACTGCAGGGCATCCCCAGTGGTGCCAGTGCACTCTCTGGACTCACTGCACTGCATCCCCAGTCCTGCCAGTGCACTCTCTTGACTCACTGCAGTGCATCCCCAGTGGTGCCAGTACACTCACTGGACTGACTGAAGTGCATCCCCAGTGGTGTCAGTGCACTCACTGGAGTCACTGCACTGCATCCCCAGTGGTGCAAGTGCACTCCCTGGACTCACTGCACTGCATTCCCAGTGGTGACAGTGAAGTCTTTGGACTCACTGCACTCCATCCCCACTGGTGCCTTTGCACTCCCTGGACTCACTGCACTGCTCCAGCCGCGGCAGCCGCTCCAGCCGCGGTAGCCCTCCAGCCGTGGCAGCCGCTCCACTCGGTAGCGGCTGGAGCGGCTGCCGCGGTTGGAGCGGCTGGAGCGGCTGCCGCGGCTGGAGCGGCTGCCGCGGATGGAGAGGCTGGCGAGGCTGGAGGGGCTGGAGCGGCTGCCGCGGCTGGAGCGGCTGGAGCGGCTGCCGCGGCTGGAGCGTCTGCCGCGGCTGGAGGGCCTACCGCGGGGTTGACTCGGCTGGAGCGGATACCGAGGCTGGAACGGCACTCTCTGGACTCACTGAAATGCATTCTCAGTGGTGCCAGTGCACTCTCTGGACTCACTGCTCTGCATCCCCAGTGGTGCTAGTGCACTCTGGACTCACTGCAGTGCATCCCCAGTGGTGCCAGTGCACTCTCTGGACTCACTGCACCGCATTCCCACTGGTGTCAGTGCACTCTGTGGACTCACTGCACTGCATCCCCAGTGGTGTCAGTGCACTCTCTGGACTCCCGGCACCGTATCCCCAGTGGTGCCAGTGCATTCGCTGGACTCACGGCACTGCATCCACAGTGGTGCCAGTGCACTCTCTGGACTCACTGAAGTGCATTCTCAGTGGAGCCAGTGCACTCTCTGGACTCACTGCACTGCATCCCCAGTGGTGCCAGTGCACTCTCTGGACTCACTGCAGTGCATCCCAAGTGGTGCCAATGCACTCTCTGGACTCACTGCAGTGCATCCCCAGTGGTGCCAGTACACTCACTGGACTCACTGCACTGCATCCCCAGTGGTGCCAGTGCAGTCTCTGCACTCACTGAAGTGCATCTCCAGTGGTGCCAGAGCACTCTCTGGACTCACTGCAGTGCATCACCTGTGGTGCCAGTGCACTCTCTGGACACTCTGCACTGCATCCCCACTGGTGCCAGTGCACTCTCTGGACTCACTGCACTGCATCCCCAGTGGTGCCAGTGCACTCTCTGGACTCACTGCACTGCATCTCCAATGGTGCCAGTGCACTCTCTGGACTCACTGCACTGCATCCCCAGTGGTGCCAATGCACTCTCTGGACTCACTGCTGTGCATCCCCAGTGGTGCCAGTACACTCACTGGACTGACTGAAGTGCATTCCCAGTGGTGACATTGAAGTCTTTGGACTCACTGCACTCCATCCCCACTGGTGCCTTTGCACTCCCTGGACTCACTGCACTGCTCCAGCCGCGGCAGCCGCTCCAGCCGCGGTAGCCCTCCAGCCGTGGCAGCCGCTCCACTCGGTAGCGGCTGGAGCGGCTGCCGCGGCTGGAGCGGCTGGAGCGGCTGCCGCGGCTGGAGCGTCTGCCGCGGCTGGAGGGGCTACCGCGGGGTTGACTCGGCTGGAGCGGATGCCGAGGCTGGAACGGCACTCTCTGGACTCACTGAAATGCATTCTCAGTGGTGCCAGTGCACTCTCTGGACTCACTGCTCTGCATCCCCAGTGGTGCTAGTGCACTCTCTGGACTCACTGCAGTGCATCCCCAGTGGTGCCATTGCACTCTCTGGACTCACTGCACCGCATTCCCACTGGTGCCAGTGCGCTCTCTGGA
The DNA here is from genome assembly GCF_964034855.1 of Anser brachyrhynchus. Taxonomy (NCBI): domain Eukaryota; kingdom Metazoa; phylum Chordata; class Aves; order Anseriformes; family Anatidae; genus Anser; species Anser brachyrhynchus. The sequence continues at coordinate 319,859 of NW_027663695.1, forward strand.
CTCACTGCACTGCATCCCCAGTGGTGCCAGTGCGCTCTCAGGACTCACTGCAGGGCATCCCCAGTGGTGCCAGTGCACTCTCTGGACTCACTGCACTGCATCCCCAGTCCTGCCAGTGCACTCTCTTGACTCACTGCAGTGCATCCCCAGTGGTGCCAGTACACTCACTGGACTGACTGAAGTGCATCCCCAGTGGTGCCAGTGCACTCTCTGGACTCACAGCACTGCATGCCCAGTGGTGCCAGTGCACTCTCTGGACTCACTGCATTGCATCCTCAGTGGTGCCAGTGCACTCTCTGGACTCACTGCACTGCATCCCCAGTCCTGCCAGTGCACTCTCTGGACTCACTGCACTGCATCCCCAATGGTGCCAGTGCACTCTCTGGACTCACTGCACTGCTCCAGCCGCGGCAGCCTCTCCAGGCGCACCAGCCGCGGCATCCGCTCCAGCCTCGGCATCCGCTCCAGCCGCGTTAACCGCTCCAGCCGCGGTAGCTCCTCCAGCCGCGCCAGCCGCTCCAGCCGCGGCAGCCGCTCCAGCCGCTCCAGCCGCGGCATCCGCTCCAGCCGCTCCAGCCGCGGCAGCCGCTCCAACCGCGGCAGCCGCTCCAGTCGCGGCAGCCGCTCCAGCCGCTCCAGCCGCGGCAGCCGCTCCAGCCGCTACCGAGTGGAGCGGCTGCCACGGCTGGAGGGCTACCGCGGCTGGAGCGGCTGCCGCGGCTGGAGAGGCTGGCGCGGCTGGAGGGGCTGGAGCGGCTGCCGCGGCTGGAGCGGCTGGAGCGGCTGCCGCGGCTGGAGCGTCTGCCGCGGCTGGAGGGGCTACCGCGGGGTTGACTCGGCTGGAGCGGATGCCGAGGCTGGAACGGCACTCTCTGGACTCACTGAAATGCATTCTCAGTGGTGCCAGTGCACTCTCTGGACTCACTGCAGTGCATCCCCAGTGGTGCCAGTGCACTCTCTGGACTCACTGCACTGCATCCCCAGTCCTGCCAGTGCACTCTCTTGACTCACTGCAGTGCATCCCCAGTGGTGCCAGTACACTCACTGGACTGACTGAAGTGCATCCCCAGTGGTGTCAGTGCACTCACTGGAGTCACTGCACTGCATCCCCAGTGGTGCAAGTGCACTCCCTGGACTCACTGCACTGCATTCCCAGTGGTGACAGTGAAGTCTTTGGACTCACTGCACTCCATCCCCACTGGTGCCTTTGCACTCCCTGGACTCACTGCACTGCTCCAGCCGCGGCAGCCGCTCCAGCCGCGGTAGCCCTCCAGCCGTGGCAGCCGCTCCACTCGGTAGCGGCTGGAGCGGCTGCCGCGGTTGGAGCGGCTGGAGCGGCTGCCGCGGCTGGAGCGGCTGCCGCGGATGGAGAGGCTGGCGAGGCTGGAGGGGCTGGAGCGGCTGCCGCGGCTGGAGCGGCTGGAGCGGCTGCCGCGGCTGGAGCGTCTGCCGCGGCTGGAGGGCCTACCGCGGGGTTGACTCGGCTGGAGCGGATACCGAGGCTGGAACGGCACTCTCTGGACTCACTGAAATGCATTCTCAGTGGTGCCAGTGCACTCTCTGGACTCACTGCTCTGCATCCCCAGTGGTGCTAGTGCACTCTGGACTCACTGCAGTGCATCCCCAGTGGTGCCAGTGCACTCTCTGGACTCACTGCACCGCATTCCCACTGGTGTCAGTGCACTCTGTGGACTCACTGCACTGCATCCCCAGTGGTGTCAGTGCACTCTCTGGACTCCCGGCACCGTATCCCCAGTGGTGCCAGTGCATTCGCTGGACTCACGGCACTGCATCCACAGTGGTGCCAGTGCACTCTCTGGACTCACTGAAGTGCATTCTCAGTGGAGCCAGTGCACTCTCTGGACTCACTGCACTGCATCCCCAGTGGTGCCAGTGCACTCTCTGGACTCACTGCAGTGCATCCCAAGTGGTGCCAATGCACTCTCTGGACTCACTGCAGTGCATCCCCAGTGGTGCCAGTACACTCACTGGACTCACTGCACTGCATCCCCAGTGGTGCCAGTGCAGTCTCTGCACTCACTGAAGTGCATCTCCAGTGGTGCCAGAGCACTCTCTGGACTCACTGCAGTGCATCCCAGTGGTGCCAGTGCACTCTCTGGACACTCTGCACTGCATCCCCACTGGTGCCAGTGCACTCTCTGGACTCACTGCACTGCATCCCCAGTGGTGCCAGTGCACTCTCTGGACTCACTGCACTGCATCTCCAATGGTGCCAGTGCACTCTCTGGACTCACTGCACTGCATCCCCAGTGGTGCCAATGCACTCTCTGGACTCACTGCTGTGCATCCCCAGTGGTGCCAGTACACTCACTGGACTGACTGAAGTGCATTCCCAGTGGTGACATTGAAGTCTTTGGACTCACTGCACTCCATCCCCACTGGTGCCTTTGCACTCCCTGGACTCACTGCACTGCTCCAGCCGCGGCAGCCGCTCCAGCCGCGGTAGCCCTCCAGCCGTGGCAGCCGCTCCACTCGGTAGCGGCTGGAGCGGCTGCCGCGGCTGGAGCGGCTGGAGCGGCTGCCGCGGCTGGAGCGGCTGCCGCGGATGGAGAGGCTGGCGCGGCTGGAGGGGCTGGAGCGGCTGCCGCGGCTGGAGCGGCTGGAGCGGCTGCCGCGGCTGGAGCGTCTGCCGCGGCTGGAGGGCCTACCGCGGGGTTGACTCGGCTGGAGCGGATACCGAGGCTGGAACGGCACTCTCTGGACTCACTGAAATGCATTCTCAGTGGTGCCAGTGCACTCTCTGGACTCACTGCTCTGCATCCCCAGTGGTGCTAGTGCACTCTGGACTCACTGCAGTGCATCCCCAGTGGTGCCAGTGCACTCTCTGGACTCACTGCACCGCATTCCCACTGGTGTCAGTGCACTCTGTGGACTCACTGCACTGCATCCCCAGTGGTGTCAGTGCACTCTCTGGACTCCCGGCACCGTATCCCCAGTGGTGCCAGTGCATTCGCTGGACTCACTGCACTGCATCCACAGTGGTGCCAGTGCACTCTCTGGACTCACTGAAGTGCATTCTCAGTGGAGCCAGTGCACTCTCTGGACTCACTGAAGTGCATTCTCAGTGGAGCCAGTGCACTCTCTGGACTCACTGCAGTGCATCCCCAGTGGTGCCAGTGCACTCTCTGGACTCACTGCACCGCATTCCCACTGGTGTCAGTGCACTCTCTGGACTCACTGCACTGCATCCCCAGTGGTGCCAGTGCACTCTCTGGACTCACTGCACTGCATCCCCAGTGGTGCCAGTGCACTCTCTGGACTCACTGCACTGCATCTCCAATGGTGCCAGTGCACTCTCTGGACTCACTGCACTGCATCCCCAGTGGTGCCAGTGCACTCTCTGGACTCACTGCACTGCATCTCCAATGGTGCCAGTGCACTTTCTGGACTCACTGCACTGCATCCCCACTGGTGCCAGTGCACTCTCTGGACTCACTGCAGTGCATCCCAAGTGGTGCCAATGCACTCTCTGGACTCACTGCAGTGCATCCCCAGTGGTGCCAGTACACTCACTGGACTCACTGCACTGCATCCCCACTGGTGCCAGTGCACTCTCTGGACTCACTGAAGTGCATCTCCAGTGGTGCCAGAGCACTCTCTGGACTCACTGCACTGAATCCCCACTGGTGCCAGTGCACTCTCTGGACTCACTGCACTGCATCCCCACTGGTGCCAGTGCACTCTCTGGACTCACTGCACTGCATCCCCAGTGGTGCCAGTGCACTCTCTGGACTCACTGCACTGCATCTCCAATGGTGCCAGTGCACTCTCTGGACTCACTGCACTGCATCCCCAGTGGTGCCAATGCACTCTCTGGACTCACTGCTGTGCATCCCCAGTGGTGCCAGTACACTCACTGGACTGACTGAAGTGCATTCCCAGTGGTGACATTGAAGTCTTTGGACTCACTGCACTCCATCCCCACTGGTGCCTTTGCACTCCCTGGACTCACTGCACTGCTCCAGCCGCGGCAGCCGCTCCAGCCGCGGTAGCCCTCCAGCCGTGGCAGCCGCTCCACTCGGTAGCGGCTGGAGCGGCTGCCGCGGCTGGAGCGGCTGGAGCGGCTGCCGCGGCTGGAGCGGCTGCCGCGGATGGAGAGGCTGGCGCGGCTGGAGGGGCTGGAGCGGCTGCCGCGGCTGGAGCGGCTGGAGCGGCTGCCGCGGCTGGAGCGTCTGCCGCGGCTGGAGGGGCTACCGCGGGGTTGACTCGGCTGGAGCGGATGCCGAGGCTGGAACGGCACTCTCTGGACTCACTGAAATGCATTCTCAGTGGTGCCAGTGCACTCTCTGGACTCACTGCTCTGCATCCCCAGTGGTGCTAGTGCACTCTCTGGACTCACTGCAGTGCATCCCCAGTGGTGCCATTGCACTCTCTGGACTCACTGCACCGCATTCCCACTGGTGCCAGTGCGCTCTCTGGACTCACTGCACTGCATCCCCAGTGGTGCCAGTGCGCTCTCAGGACTCACTGCAGGGCATCCCCAGTGGTGCCAGTGCACTCTCTGGACTCACTGCACTGCATCCCCAGTCCTGCCAGTGCACTCTCTTGACTCACTGCAGTGCATCCCCAGTGGTGCCAGTACACTCACTGGACTGACTGAAGTGCATCCCCAGTGGTGTCAGTGCACTCACTGGAGTCACTGCACTGCATCCCCAGTGGTGCAAGTGCACTCCCTGGACTCACTGCACTGCATTCCCAGTGGTGACAGTGAAGTCTTTGGACTCACTGCACTCCATCCCCACTGGTGCCTTTGCACTCCCTGGACTCACTGCACTGCTCCAGCCGCGGCAGCCGCTCCAGCCGCGGTAGCCCTCCAGCCGTGGCAGCCGCTCCACTCGGTAGCGGCTGGAGCGGCTGCCGCGGTTGGAGCGGCTGGAGCGGCTGCCGCGGCTGGAGCGGCTGCCGCGGATGGAGAGGCTGGCGAGGCTGGAGGGGCTGGAGCGGCTGCCGCGGCTGGAGCGGCTGGAGCGGCTGCCGCGGCTGGAGCGTCTGCCGCGGCTGGAGGGCCTACCGCGGGGTTGACTCGGCTGGAGCGGATACCGAGGCTGGAACGGCACTCTCTGGACTCACTGAAATGCATTCTCAGTGGTGCCAGTGCACTCTCTGGACTCACTGCTCTGCATCCCCAGTGGTGCTAGTGCACTCTGGACTCACTGCAGTGCATCCCCAGTGGTGCCAGTGCACTCTCTGGACTCACTGCACCGCATTCCCACTGGTGTCAGTGCACTCTGTGGACTCACTGCACTGCATCCCCAGTGGTGTCAGTGCACTCTCTGGACTCCCGGCACCGTATCCCCAGTGGTGCCAGTGCATTCGCTGGACTCACGGCACTGCATCCACAGTGGTGCCAGTGCACTCTCTGGACTCACTGAAGTGCATTCTCAGTGGAGCCAGTGCACTCTCTGGACTCACTGCACTGCATCCCCAGTGGTGCCAGTGCACTCTCTGGACTCACTGCAGTGCATCCCAAGTGGTGCCAATGCACTCTCTGGACTCACTGCAGTGCATCCCCAGTGGTGCCAGTACACTCACTGGACTCACTGCACTGCATCCCCAGTGGTGCCAGTGCAGTCTCTGCACTCACTGAAGTGCATCTCCAGTGGTGCCAGAGCACTCTCTGGACTCACTGCAGTGCATCACCTGTGGTGCCAGTGCACTCTCTGGACACTCTGCACTGCATCCCCACTGGTGCCAGTGCACTCTCTGGACTCACTGCACTGCATCCCCAGTGGTGCCAGTGCACTCTCTGGACTCACTGCACTGCATCTCCAATGGTGCCAGTGCACTCTCTGGACTCACTGCACTGCATCCCCAGTGGTGCCAATGCACTCTCTGGACTCACTGCTGTGCATCCCCAGTGGTGCCAGTACACTCACTGGACTGACTGAAGTGCATTCCCAGTGGTGACATTGAAGTCTTTGGACTCACTGCACTCCATCCCCACTGGTGCCTTTGCACTCCCTGGACTCACTGCACTGCTCCAGCCGCGGCAGCCGCTCCAGCCGCGGTAGCCCTCCAGCCGTGGCAGCCGCTCCACTCGGTAGCGGCTGGAGCGGCTGCCGCGGCTGGAGCGGCTGCCGCGGCTGGAGCGGCTGCCGCGGATGGAGAGGCTGGCGCGGCTGGAGGGGCTGGAGCGGCTGCCGCGGCTGGAGCGGCTGGAGCGGCTGCCGCGGCTGGAGCGTCTGCCGCGGCTGGAGGGGCTACCGCGGGGTTGACTCGGCTGGAGCGGATGCCGAGGCTGGAACGGCACTCTCTGGACTCACTGAAATGCATTCTCAGTGGTGCCAGTGCACTCTCTGGACTCACTGCTCTGCATCCCCAGTGGTGCTAGTGCACTCTCTGGACTCACTGCAGTGCATCCCCAGTGGTGCCATTGCACTCTCTGGACTCACTGCACCGCATTCCCACTGGTGCCAGTGCGCTCTCTGGACTCACTGCACTGCATCCCCAGTGGTGCCAGTGCGCTCTCAGGACTCACTGCAGGGCATCCCCAGTGGTGCCAGTGCACTCTCTGGACTCACTGCACTGCATCCCCAGTCCTGCCAGTGCACTCTCTTGACTCACTGCAGTGCATCCCCAGTGGTGCCAGTACACTCACTGGACTGACTGAAGTGCATCCCCAGTGGTGCCAGTGCACTCTCTGGACTCACAGCACTGCATGCCCAGTGGTGCCAGTGCACTCTCTGGACTCACTGCATTGCATCCTCAGTGGTGCCAGTGCACTCTCTGGACTCACTGCACTGCATCCCCAGTCCTGCCAGTGCACTCTCTGGACTCACTGCACTGCATCCCCAATGGTGCCAGTGCACTCTCTGGACTCACTGCACTGCTCCAGCCGCGGCAGCCTCTCCAGGCGCACCAGCCGCGGCATCCGCTCCAGCCTCGGCATCCGCTCCAGCCGCGTTAACCGCTCCAGCCGCGGTAGCTCCTCCAGCCGCGCCAGCCGCTCCAGCCGCGGCAGCCGCTCCAGCCGCTCCAGCCGCGGCATCCGCTCCAGCCGCTCCAGCCGCGGCAGCCGCTCCAACCGCGGCAGCCGCTCCAGTCGCGGCAGCCGCTCCAGCCGCTCCAGCCGCGGCAGCCGCTCCAGCCGCTACCGAGTGGAGCGGCTGCCACGGCTGGAGGGCTACCGCGGCTGGAGCGGCTGCCGCGGCTGGAGAGGCTGGCGCGGCTGGAGGGGCTGGAGCGGCTGCCGCGGCTGGAGCGGCTGGAGCGGCTGCCGCGGCTGGAGCGTCTGCCGCGGCTGGAGGGGCTACCGCGGGGTTGACTCGGCTGGAGCGGATGCCGAGGCTGGAACGGCACTCTCTGGACTCACTGAAATGCATTCTCAGTGGTGCCAGTGCACTCTCAGGACTCACTGCAGGGCATCCCCAGTGGTGCCAGTGCACTCTCTGGACTCACTGCACTGCATCCCCAGTCCTGCCAGTGCACTCTCTTGACTCACTGCAGTGCATCCCCAGTGGTGCCAGTACACTCACTGGACTGACTGAAGTGCATCCCCAGTGGTGTCAGTGCACTCACTGGAGTCACTGCACTGCATCCCCAGTGGTGCAAGTGCACTCCCTGGACTCACTGCACTGCATTCCCAGTGGTGACAGTGAAGTCTTTGGACTCACTGCACTCCATCCCCACTGGTGCCTTTGCACTCCCTGGACTCACTGCACTGCTCCAGCCGCGGCAGCCGCTCCAGCCGCGGTAGCCCTCCAGCCGTGGCAGCCGCTCCACTCGGTAGCGGCTGGAGCGGCTGCCGCGGTTGGAGCGGCTGGAGCGGCTGCCGCGGCTGGAGCGGCTGCCGCGGATGGAGAGGCTGGCGAGGCTGGAGGGGCTGGAGCGGCTGCCGCGGCTGGAGCGGCTGGAGCGGCTGCCGCGGCTGGAGCGTCTGCCGCGGCTGGAGGGCCTACCGCGGGGTTGACTCGGCTGGAGCGGATACCGAGGCTGGAACGGCACTCTCTGGACTCACTGAAATGCATTCTCAGTGGTGCCAGTGCACTCTCTGGACTCACTGCTCTGCATCCCCAGTGGTGCTAGTGCACTCTGGACTCACTGCAGTGCATCCCCAGTGGTGCCAGTGCACTCTCTGGACTCACTGCACCGCATTCCCACTGGTGTCAGTGCACTCTGTGGACTCACTGCACTGCATCCCCAGTGGTGTCAGTGCACTCTCTGGACTCCCGGCACCGTATCCCCAGTGGTGCCAGTGCATTCGCTGGACTCACGGCACTGCATCCACAGTGGTGCCAGTGCACTCTCTGGACTCACTGAAGTGCATTCTCAGTGGAGCCAGTGCACTCTCTGGACTCACTGCACTGCATCCCCAGTGGTGCCAGTGCACTCTCTGGACTCACTGCAGTGCATCCCAAGTGGTGCCAATGCACTCTCTGGACTCACTGCAGTGCATCCCCAGTGGTGCCAGTACACTCACTGGACTCACTGCACTGCATCCCCAGTGGTGCCAGTGCAGTCTCTGCACTCACTGAAGTGCATCTCCAGTGGTGCCAGAGCACTCTCTGGACTCACTGCAGTGCATCACCTGTGGTGCCAGTGCACTCTCTGGACACTCTGCACTGCATCCCCACTGGTGCCAGTGCACTCTCTGGACTCACTGCACTGCATCCCCAGTGGTGCCAGTGCACTCTCTGGACTCACTGCACTGCATCTCCAATGGTGCCAGTGCACTCTCTGGACTCACTGCACTGCATCCCCAGTGGTGCCAATGCACTCTCTGGACTCACTGCTGTGCATCCCCAGTGGTGCCAGTACACTCACTGGACTGACTGAAGTGCATTCCCAGTGGTGACATTGAAGTCTTTGGACTCACTGCACTCCATCCCCACTGGTGCCTTTGCACTCCCTGGACTCACTGCACTGCTCCAGCCGCGGCAGCCGCTCCAGCCGCGGTAGCCCTCCAGCCGTGGCAGCCGCTCCACTCGGTAGCGGCTGGAGCGGCTGCCGCGGCTGGAGCGGCTGGAGCGGCTGCCGCGGCTGGAGCGTCTGCCGCGGCTGGAGGGGCTACCGCGGGGTTGACTCGGCTGGAGCGGATGCCGAGGCTGGAACGGCACTCTCTGGACTCACTGAAATGCATTCTCAGTGGTGCCAGTGCACTCTCTGGACTCACTGCTCTGCATCCCCAGTGGTGCTAGTGCACTCTCTGGACTCACTGCAGTGCATCCCCAGTGGTGCCATTGCACTCTCTGGACTCACTGCACCGCATTCCCACTGGTGCCAGTGCGCTCTCTGGACTCACTGCACTGCATCCCCAGTGGTGCCAGTGCGCTCTCAGGACTCACTGCAGGGCATCCCCAGTGGTGCCAGTGCACTCTCTGGACTCACTGCACTGCATCCCCAGTCCTGCCAGTGCACTCTCTTGACTCACTGCAGTGCATCCCCAGTGGTGCCAGTGCACTCTCTGGACTCACTGCACTGCATCCCCAGTCCTGCCAGTGCACTCTCTTGACTCACTGCAGTGCATCCCCAGTGGTGCCAGTACACTCACTGGACTGACTGAAGTGCATCCCCAGTGGTGCCAGTGCACTCTCTGGACTCACAGCACTGCATGCCCAGTGGTGCCAGTGCACTCTCTGGACTCACTGCATTGCATCCTCAGTGGTGCCAGTGCACTCTCTGGACTCACTGCACTGCATCCCCAGTCCTGCCAGTGCACTCTCTGGACTCACTGCACTGCATCCCCAATGGTGCCAGTGCACTCTCTGGACTCACTGCACTGCTCCAGCCGCGGCAGCCTCTCCAGGCGCACCAGCCGCGGCATCCGCTCCAGCCTCGGCATCCGCTCCAGCCGCGTTAACCGCTCCAGCCGCGGTAGCTCCTCCAGCCGCGCCAGCCGCTCCAGCCGCGGCAGCCGCTCCAGCCGCTCCAGCCGCGGCATCCGCTCCAGCCGCGGCAGCCGCTCCAACCGCGGCAGCCGCTCCAGTCGCGGCAGCCGCTCCAGCCGCTCCAGCCGCGGCAGCCGCTCCAGCCGCTACCGAGTGGAGCGGCTGCCACGGCTGGAGGGCTACCGCGGCTGGAGCGGCTGCCGCGGCTGGAGAGGCTGGCGCGGCTGGAGGGGCTGGAGCGGCTGCCGCGGCTGGAGCGGCTGGAGCGGCTGCCGCGGCTGGAGCGTCTGCCGCGGCTGGAGGGGCTACCGCGGGGTTGACTCGGCTGGAGCGGATGCCGAGGCTGGAACGGCACTCTCTGGACTCACTGAAATGCATTCTCAGTGGTGCCAGTGCACTCTCAGGACTCACTGCAGGGCATCCCCAGTGGTGCCAGTGCACTCTCTGGACTCACTGCACTGCATCCCCAGTCCTGCCAGTGCACTCTCTTGACTCACTGCAGTGCATCCCCAGTGGTGCCAGTACACTCACTGGACTGACTGAAGTGCATCCCCAGTGGTGTCAGTGCACTCACTGGAGTCACTGCACTGCATCCCCAGTGGTGCAAGTGCACTCCCTGGACTCACTGCACTGCATTCCCAGTGGTGACAGTGAAGTCTTTGGACTCACTGCACTCCATCCCCACTGGTGCCTTTGCACTCCCTGGACTCACTGCACTGCTCCAGCCGCGGCAGCCGCTCCAGCCGCGGTAGCCCTCCAGCCGTGGCAGCCGCTCCACTCGGTAGCGGCTGGAGCGGCTGCCGCGGTTGGAGCGGCTGGAGCGGCTGCCGCGGCTGGAGCGGCTGCCGCGGATGGAGAGGCTGGCGAGGCTGGAGGGGCTGGAGCGGCTGCCGCGGCTGGAGCGGCTGGAGCGGCTGCCGCGGCTGGAGCGTCTGCCGCGGCTGGAGGGCCTACCGCGGGGTTGACTCGGCTGGAGCGGATACCGAGGCTGGAACGGCACTCTCTGGACTCACTGAAATGCATTCTCAGTGGTGCCAGTGCACTCTCTGGACTCACTGCTCTGCATCCCCAGTGGTGCTAGTGCACTCTGGACTCACTGCAGTGCATCCCCAGTGGTGCCAGTGCACTCTCTGGACTCACTGCACCGCATTCCCACTGGTGTCAGTGCACTCTGTGGACTCACTGCACTGCATCCCCAGTGGTGTCAGTGCACTCTCTGGACTCCCGGCACCGTATCCCCAGTGGTGCCAGTGCATTCGCTGGACTCACGGCACTGCATCCACAGTGGTGCCAGTGCACTCTCTGGACTCACTGAAGTGCATTCTCAGTGGAGCCAGTGCACTCTCTGGACTCACTGCACTGCATCCCCAGTGGTGCCAGTGCACTCTCTGGACTCACTGCAGTGCATCCCAAGTGGTGCCAATGCACTCTCTGGACTCACTGCAGTGCATCCCCAGTGGTGCCAGTACACTCACTGGACTCACTGCACTGCATCCCCAGTGGTGCCAGTGCAGTCTCTGCACTCACTGAAGTGCATCTCCAGTGGTGCCAGAGCACTCTCTGGACTCACTGCAGTGCATCACCTGTGGTGCCAGTGCACTCTCTGGACACTCTGCACTGCATCCCCACTGGTGCCAGTGCACTCTCTGGACTCACTGCACTGCATCCCCAGTGGTGCCAGTGCACTCTCTGGACTCACTGCACTGCATCTCCAATGGTGCCAGTGCACTCTCTGGACTCACTGCACTGCATCCCCAGTGGTGCCAATGCACTCTCTGGACTCACTGCTGTGCATCCCCAGTGGTGCCAGTACACTCACTGGACTGACTGAAGTGCATTCCCAGTGGTGACATTGAAGTCTTTGGACTCACTGCACTCCATCCCCACTGGTGCCTTTGCACTCCCTGGACTCACTGCACTGCTCCAGCCGCGGCAGCCGCTCCAGCCGCGGTAGCCCTCCAGCCGTGGCAGCCGCTCCACTCGGTAGCGGCTGGAGCGGCTGCCGCGGCTGGAGCGGCTGGAGCGGCTGCCGCGGCTGGAGCGTCTGCCGCGGCTGGAGGGGCTACCGCGGGGTTGACTCGGCTGGAGCGGATGCCGAGGCTGGAACGGCACTCTCTGGACTCACTGAAATGCATTCTCAGTGGTGCCAGTGCACTCTCTGGACTCACTGCTCTGCATCCCCAGTGGTGCTAGTGCACTCTCTGGACTCACTGCAGTGCATCCCCAGTGGTGCCATTGCACTCTCTGGACTCACTGCACCGCATTCCCACTGGTGCCAGTGCGCTCTCTGGACTCACTGCACTGCATCCCCAGTGGTGCCAGTGCGCTCTCAGGACTCACTGCAGGGCATCCCCAGTGGTGCCAGTGCACTCTCTGGACTCACTGCACTGCATCCCCAGTCCTGCCAGTGCACTCTCTTGACTCACTGCAGTGCATCCCCAGTGGTGCCAGTGCACTCTCTGGACTCACTGCACTGCATCCCCAGTCCTGCCAGTGCACTCTCTTGACTCACTGCAGTGCATCCCCAGTGGTGCCAGTACACTCACTGGACTGACTGAAGTGCATCCCCAGTGGTGCCAGTGCACTCTCTGGACTCACAGCACTGCATGCCCAGTGGTGCCAGTGCACTCTCTGGACTCACTGCATTGCATCCTCAGTGGTGCCAGTGCACTCTCTGGACTCACTGCACTGCATCCCCAGTCCTGCCAGTGCACTCTCTGGACTCACTGCACTGCATCCCCAATGGTGCCAGTGCACTCTCTGGACTCACTGCACTGCTCCAGCCGCGGCAGCCTCTCCAGGCGCACCAGCCGCGGCATCCGCTCCAGCCTCGGCATCCGCTCCAGCCGCGTTAACCGCTCCAGCCGCGGTAGCTCCTCCAGCCGCGCCAGCCGCTCCAGCCGCGGCAGCCGCTCCAGCCGCTCCAGCCGCGGCATCCGCTCCAGCCGCTCCAGCCGCGGCAGCCGCTCCAACCGCGGCAGCCGCTCCAGTCGCGGCAGCCGCTCCAGCCGCTCCAGCCGCGGCAGCCGCTCCAGCCGCTACCGAGTGGAGCGGCTGCCACGGCTGGAGGGCTACCGCGGCTGGAGCGGCTGCCGCGGCTGGAGAGGCTGGCGCGGCTGGAGGGGCTGGAGCGGCTGCCGCGGCTGGAGCGGCTGGAGCGGCTGCCGCGGCTGGAGCGTCTGCCGCGGCTGGAGGGGCTACCGCGGGGTTGACTCGGCTGGAGCGGATGCCGAGGCTGGAACGGCACTCTCTGGACTCACTGAAATGCATTCTCAGTGGTGCCAGTGCACTCTCAGGACTCACTGCAGGGCATCCCCAGTGGTGCCAGTGCACTCTCTGGACTCACTGCACTGCATCCCCAGTCCTGCCAGTGCACTCTCTTGACTCACTGCAGTGCATCCCCAGTGGTGCCAGTACACTCACTGGACTGACTGAAGTGCATCCCCAGTGGTGTCAGTGCACTCACTGGAGTCACTGCACTGCATCCCCAGTGGTGCAAGTGCACTCCCTGGACTCACTGCACTGCATTCCCAGTGGTGACAGTGAAGTCTTTGGACTCACTGCACTCCATCCCCACTGGTGCCTTTGCACTCCCTGGACTCACTGCACTGCTCCAGCCGCGGCAGCCGCTCCAGCCGCGGTAGCCCTCCAGCCGTGGCAGCCGCTCCACTCGGTAGCGGCTGGAGCGGCTGCCGCGGTTGGAGCGGCTGGAGCGGCTGCCGCGGCTGGAGCGGCTGCCGCGGATGGAGAGGCTGGCGAGGCTGGAGGGGCTGGAGCGGCTGCCGCGGCTGGAGCGGCTGGAGCGGCTGCCGCGGCTGGAGCGTCTGCCGCGGCTGGAGGGCCTACCGCGGGGTTGACTCGGCTGGAGCGGATACCGAGGCTGGAACGGCACTCTCTGGACTCACTGAAATGCATTCTCAGTGGTGCCAGTGCACTCTCTGGACTCACTGCTCTGCATCCCCAGTGGTGCTAGTGCACTCTGGACTCACTGCAGTGCATCCCCAGTGGTGCCAGTGCACTCTCTGGACTCACTGCACCGCATTCCCACTGGTGTCAGTGCACTCTGTGGACTCACTGCACTGCATCCCCAGTGGTGTCAGTGCACTCTCTGGACTCCCGGCACCGTATCCCCAGTGGTGCCAGTGCATTCGCTGGACTCACGGCACTGCATCCACAGTGGTGCCAGTGCACTCTCTGGACTCACTGAAGTGCATTCTCAGTGGAGCCAGTGCACTCTCTGGACTCACTGCACTGCATCCCCAGTGGTGCCAGTGCACTCTCTGGACTCACTGCAGTGCATCCCAAGTGGTGCCAATGCACTCTCTGGACTCACTGCAGTGCATCCCCAGTGGTGCCAGTACACTCACTGGACTCACTGCACTGCATCCCCAGTGGTGCCAGTGCAGTCTCTGCACTCACTGAAGTGCATCTCCAGTGGTGCCAGAGCACTCTCTGGACTCACTGCAGTGCATCACCTGTGGTGCCAGTGCACTCTCTGGACACTCTGCACTGCATCCCCACTGGTGCCAGTGCACTCTCTGGACTCACTGCACTGCATCCCCAGTGGTGCCAGTGCACTCTCTGGACTCACTGCACTGCATCTCCAATGGTGCCAGTGCACTCTCTGGACTCACTGCACTGCATCCCCAGTGGTGCCAATGCACTCTCTGGACTCACTGCTGTGCATCCCCAGTGGTGCCAGTACACTCACTGGACTGACTGAAGTGCATTCCCAGTGGTGACATTGAAGTCTTTGGACTCACTGCACTCCATCCCCACTGGTGCCTTTGCACTCCCTGGACTCACTGCACTGCTCCAGCCGCGGCAGCCGCTCCAGCCGCGGTAGCCCTCCAGCCGTGGCAGCCGCTCCACTCGGTAGCGGCTGGAGCGGCTGCCGCGGCTGGAGCGGCTGGAGCGGCTGCCGCGGCTGGAGCGTCTGCCGCGGCTGGAGGGGCTACCGCGGGGTTGACTCGGCTGGAGCGGATGCCGAGGCTGGAACGGCACTCTCTGGACTCACTGAAATGCATTCTCAGTGGTGCCAGTGCACTCTCTGGACTCACTGCTCTGCATCCCCAGTGGTGCTAGTGCACTCTCTGGACTCACTGCAGTGCATCCCCAGTGGTGCCATTGCACTCTCTGGACTCACTGCACCGCATTCCCACTGGTGCCAGTGCGCTCTCTGGACTCACTGCACTGCATCCCCAGTGGTGCCAGTGCGCTCTCAGGACTCACTGCAGGGCATCCCCAGTGGTGCCAGTGCACTCTCTGGACTCACTGCACTGCATCCCCAGTCCTGCCAGTGCACTCTCTTGACTCACTGCAGTGCATCCCCAGTGGTGCCAGTACACTCACTGGACTGACTGAAGTGCATCCCCAGTGGTGCCAGTGCACTCTCTGGACTCACAGCACTGCATGCCCAGTGGTGCCAGTGCACTCTCTGGACTCACTGCATTGCATCCTCAGTGGTGCCAGTGCACTCTCTGGACTCACTGCACTGCATCCCCAGTCCTGCCAGTGCACTCTCTGGACTCACTGCACTGCATCCCCAATGGTGCCAGTGCACTCTCTGGACTCACTGCACTGCTCCAGCCGCGGCAGCCTCTCCAGGCGCACCAGCCGCGGCATCCGCTCCAGCCTCGGCATCCGCTCCAGCCGCGTTAACCGCTCCAGCCGCGGTAGCTCCTCCAGCCGCGCCAGCCGCTCCAGCCGCGGCAGCCGCTCCAGCCGCTCCAGCCGCGGCATCCGCTCCAGCCGCTCCAGCCGCGGCAGCCGCTCCAGCCGCTACCGAGTGGAGCGGCTGCCACGGCTGGAGGGCTACCGCGGCTGGAGCGGCTGCCGCGGCTGGAGAGGCTGGCGCGGCTGGAGGGGCTGGAGCGGCTGCCGCGGCTGGAGCGGCACTCTCTGGACTCACTGAAATGCATTCTCAGTGGTGCCAGTGCACTCTCTGGACTCACTGCAGTGCATCCCCAGTGGTGCCAGTGCACTCTCTGGACTCACTGCACTGCATCCCCAGTCCTGCCAGTGCACTCTCTTGACTCACTGCAGTGCATCCCCAGTGGTGCCAGTACACTCACTGGACTGACTGAAGTGCATCCCCAGTGGTGTCAGTGCACTCACTGGAGTCACTGCACTGCATCCCCAGTGGTGCAAGTGCACTCCCTGGACTCACTGCACTGCATTCCCAGTGGTGACAGTGAAGTCTTTGGACTCACTGCACTCCATCCCCACTGGTGCCTTTGCACTCCCTGGACTCACTGCACTGCTCCAGCCGCGGCAGCCGCTCCAGCCGCGGTAGCCCTCCAGCCGTGGCAGCCGCTCCACTCGGTAGCGGCTGGAGCGGCTGCCGCGGTTGGAGCGGCTGGAGCGGCTGCCGCGGCTGGAGCGGCTGCCGCGGATGGAGAGGCTGGCGAGGCTGGAGGGGCTGGAGCGGCTGCCGCGGCTGGAGCGGCTGGAGCGGCTGCCGCGGCTGGAGCGTCTGCCGCGGCTGGAGGGCCTACCGCGGGGTTGACTCGGCTGGAGCGGATACCGAGGCTGGAACGGCACTCTCTGGACTCACTGAAATGCATTCTCAGTGGTGCCAGTGCACTCTCTGGACTCACTGCTCTGCATCCCCAGTGGTGCTAGTGCACTCTGGACTCACTGCAGTGCATCCCCAGTGGTGCCAGTGCACTCTCTGGACTCACTGCACCGCATTCCCACTGGTGTCAGTGCACTCTGTGGACTCACTGCACTGCATCCCCAGTGGTGTCAGTGCACTCTCTGGACTCCCGGCACCGTATCCCCAGTGGTGCCAGTGCATTCGCTGGACTCACTGCACTGCATCCACAGTGGTGCCAGTGCACTCTCTGGACTCACTGAAGTGCATTCTCAGTGGAGCCAGTGCACTCTCTGGACTCACTGAAGTGCATTCTCAGTGGAGCCAGTGCACTCTCTGGACTCACTGCAGTGCATCCCCAGTGGTGCCAGTGCACTCTCTGGACTCACTGCACCGCATTCCCACTGGTGTCAGTGCACTCTCTGGACTCACTGCACTGCATCCCCAGTGGTGCCAGTGCACTCTCTGGACTCACTGCACTGCATCCCCAGTGGTGCCAGTGCACTCTCTGGACTCACTGCACTGCATCCCCAGTGGTGCCAGTGCACTCTCTGGGCTCACTGCAGTGCATCCCCAGTGGTGCCAGTGCACTTTCTGGACTCACTGCACTGCATCCCCACTGGTGCCAGTGCACTCTCTGGACTCACTGCAGTGCATCCCAAGTGGTGCCAATGCACTCTCTGGACTCACTGCAGTGCATCCCCAGTGGTGCCAGTACACTCACTGGACTCACTGCACTGCATCCCCAGTGGTGCCAGTGCAGTCTCTGCACTCACTGAAGTGCATCTCCAGTGGTGCCAGAGCACTCTCTGGACTCACTGCACTGAATCCCCACTGGTGCCAGTGCACTCTCTGGACTCACTGCACTGCATCCCCACTGGTGCCAGTGCACTCTCTGGACTCACTGCACTGCATCCCCAGTGGTGCCAGTGCACTCTCTGGACTCACTGCACTGCATCTCCAATGGTGCCAGTGCACTCTCTGGACTCACTGCACTGCATCCCCAGTGGTGCCAATGCACTCTCTGGACTCACTGCTGTGCATCCCCAGTGGTGCCAGTACACTCACTGGACTGACTGAAGTGCATTCCCAGTGGTGACATTGAAGTCTTTGGACTCACTGCACTCCATCCCCACTGGTGCCTTTGCACTCCCTGGACTCACTGCACTGCTCCAGCCGCGGCAGCCGCTCCAGCCGCGGTAGCCCTCCAGCCGTGGCAGCCGCTCCACTCGGTAGCGGCTGGAGCGGCTGCCGCGGCTGGAGCGGCTGGAGCGGCTGCCGCGGCTGGAGCGGCTGCCGCGGATGGAGAGGCTGGCGCGGCTGGAGGGGCTGGAGCGGCTGCCGCGGCTGGAGCGGCTGGAGCGGCTGCCGCGGCTGGAGCGTCTGCCGCGGCTGGAGGGGCTACCGCGGGGTTGACTCGGCTGGAGCGGATGCCGAGGCTGGAACGGCACTCTCTGGACTCACTGAAATGCATTCTCAGTGGTGCCAGTGCACTCTCTGGACTCACTGCTCTGCATCCCCAGTGGTGCTAGTGCACTCTCTGGACTCACTGCAGTGCATCCCCAGTGGTGCCATTGCACTCTCTGGACTCACTGCACCGCATTCCCACTGGTGCCAGTGCGCTCTCTGGACTCACTGCACTGCATCCCCAGTGGTGCCAGTGCGCTCTCAGGACTCACTGCAGGGCATCCCCAGTGGTGCCAGTGCACTCTCTGGACTCACTGCACTGCATCCCCAGTCCTGCCAGTGCACTCTCTTGACTCACTGCAGTGCATCCCCAGTGGTGCCAGTACACTCACTGGACTGACTGAAGTGCATCCCCAGTGGTGTCAGTGCACTCACTGGAGTCACTGCACTGCATCCCCAGTGGTGCAAGTGCACTCCCTGGACTCACTGCACTGCATTCCCAGTGGTGACAGTGAAGTCTTTGGACTCACTGCACTCCATCCCCACTGGTGCCTTTGCACTCCCTGGACTCACTGCACTGCTCCAGCCGCGGCAGCCGCTCCAGCCGCGGTAGCCCTCCAGCCGTGGCAGCCGCTCCACTCGGTAGCGGCTGGAGCGGCTGCCGCGGTTGGAGCGGCTGGAGCGGCTGCCGCGGCTGGAGCGGCTGCCGCGGATGGAGAGGCTGGCGAGGCTGGAGGGGCTGGAGCGGCTGCCGCGGCTGGAGCGGCTGGAGCGGCTGCCGCGGCTGGAGCGTCTGCCGCGGCTGGAGGGCCTACCGCGGGGTTGACTCGGCTGGAGCGGATACCGAGGCTGGAACGGCACTCTCTGGACTCACTGAAATGCATTCTCAGTGGTGCCAGTGCACTCTCTGGACTCACTGCTCTGCATCCCCAGTGGTGCTAGTGCACTCTGGACTCACTGCAGTGCATCCCCAGTGGTGCCAGTGCACTCTCTGGACTCACTGCACCGCATTCCCACTGGTGTCAGTGCACTCTGTGGACTCACTGCACTGCATCCCCAGTGGTGTCAGTGCACTCTCTGGACTCCCGGCACCGTATCCCCAGTGGTGCCAGTGCATTCGCTGGACTCACGGCACTGCATCCACAGTGGTGCCAGTGCACTCTCTGGACTCACTGAAGTGCATTCTCAGTGGAGCCAGTGCACTCTCTGGACTCACTGCACTGCATCCCCAGTGGTGCCAGTGCACTCTCTGGACTCACTGCAGTGCATCCCAAGTGGTGCCAATGCACTCTCTGGACTCACTGCAGTGCATCCCCAGTGGTGCCAGTACACTCACTGGACTCACTGCACTGCATCCCCAGTGGTGCCAGTGCAGTCTCTGCACTCACTGAAGTGCATCTCCAGTGGTGCCAGAGCACTCTCTGGACTCACTGCAGTGCATCACCTGTGGTGCCAGTGCACTCTCTGGACACTCTGCACTGCATCCCCACTGGTGCCAGTGCACTCTCTGGACTCACTGCACTGCATCCCCAGTGGTGCCAGTGCACTCTCTGGACTCACTGCACTGCATCTCCAATGGTGCCAGTGCACTCTCTGGACTCACTGCACTGCATCCCCAGTGGTGCCAATGCACTCTCTGGACTCACTGCTGTGCATCCCCAGTGGTGCCAGTACACTCACTGGACTGACTGAAGTGCATTCCCAGTGGTGACATTGAAGTCTTTGGACTCACTGCACTCCATCCCCACTGGTGCCTTTGCACTCCCTGGACTCACTGCACTGCTCCAGCCGCGGCAGCCGCTCCAGCCGCGGTAGCCCTCCAGCCGTGGCAGCCGCTCCACTCGGTAGCGGCTGGAGCGGCTGCCGCGGCTGGAGCGGCTGCCGCGGCTGGAGCGGCTGCCGCGGATGGAGAGGCTGGCGCGGCTGGAGGGGCTGGAGCGGCTGCCGCGGCTGGAGCGGCTGGAGCGGCTGCCGCGGCTGGAGCGTCTGCCGCGGCTGGAGGGGCTACCGCGGGGTTGACTCGGCTGGAGCGGATGCCGAGGCTGGAACGGCACTCTCTGGACTCACTGAAATGCATTCTCAGTGGTGCCAGTGCACTCTCTGGACTCACTGCTCTGCATCCCCAGTGGTGCTAGTGCACTCTCTGGACTCACTGCAGTGCATCCCCAGTGGTGCCATTGCACTCTCTGGACTCACTGCACCGCATTCCCACTGGTGCCAGTGCGCTCTCTGGACTCACTACACTGCATCCCCAGTGGTGCCAGTGCGCTCTCAGGACTCACTGCAGGGCATCCCCAGTGGTGCCAGTGCACTCTCTGGACTCACTGCACTGCATCCCCAGTCCTGCCAGTGCACTCTCTTGACTCACTGCAGTGCATCCCCAGTGGTGCCAGTACACTCACTGGACTGACTGAAGTGCATCCCCAGTGGTGCCAGTGCACTCTCTGGACTCACAGCACTGCATGCCCAGTGGTGCCAGTGCACTCTCTGGACTCACTGCATTGCATCCTCAGTGGTGCCAGTGCACTCTCTGGACTCACTGCACTGCATCCCCAGTCCTGCCAGTGCACTCTCTGGACTCACTGCACTGCATCCCCAATGGTGCCAGTGCACTCTCTGGACTCACTGCACTGCTCCAGCCGCGGCAGCCTCTCCAGGCGCACCAGCCGCGGCATCCGCTCCAGCCTCGGCATCCGCTCCAGCCGCGTTAACCGCTCCAGCCGCGGTAGCTCCTCCAGCCGCGCCAGCCGCTCCAGCCGCGGCAGCCGCTCCAGCCGCTCCAGCCGCGGCATCCGCTCCAGCCGCTCCAGCCGCGGCAGCCGCTCCAACCGCGGCAGCCGCTCCAGTCGCGGCAGCCGCTCCAGCCGCTCCAGCCGCGGCAGCCGCTCCAGCCGCTACCGAGTGGAGCGGCTGCCACGGCTGGAGGGCTACCGCGGCTGGAGCGGCTGCCGCGGCTGGAGAGGCTGGCGCGGCTGGAGGGGCTGGAGCGGCTGCCGCGGCTGGAGCGGCTGGAGCGGCTGCCGCGGCTGGAGCGTCTGCCGCGGCTGGAGGGGCTACCGCGGGGTTGACTCGGCTGGAGCGGATGCCGAGGCTGGAACGGCACTCTCTGGACTCACTGAAATGCATTCTCAGTGGTGCCAGTGCACTCTCAGGACTCACTGCAGGGCATCCCCAGTGGTGCCAGTGCACTCTCTGGACTCACTGCACTGCATCCCCAGTCCTGCCAGTGCACTCTCTTGACTCACTGCAGTGCATCCCCAGTGGTGCCAGTACACTCACTGGACTGACTGAAGTGCATCCCCAGTGGTGTCAGTGCACTCACTGGAGTCACTGCACTGCATCCCCAGTGGTGCAAGTGCACTCCCTGGACTCACTGCACTGCATTCCCAGTGGTGACAGTGAAGTCTTTGGACTCACTGCACTCCATCCCCACTGGTGCCTTTGCACTCCCTGGACTCACTGCACTGCTCCAGCCGCGGCAGCCGCTCCAGCCGCGGTAGCCCTCCAGCCGTGGCAGCCGCTCCACTCGGTAGCGGCTGGAGCGGCTGCCGCGGTTGGAGCGGCTGGAGCGGCTGCCGCGGCTGGAGCGGCTGCCGCGGATGGAGAGGCTGGCGAGGCTGGAGGGGCTGGAGCGGCTGCCGCGGCTGGAGCGGCTGGAGCGGCTGCCGCGGCTGGAGCGTCTGCCGCGGCTGGAGGGCCTACCGCGGGGTTGACTCGGCTGGAGCGGATACCGAGGCTGGAACGGCACTCTCTGGACTCACTGAAATGCATTCTCAGTGGTGCCAGTGCACTCTCTGGACTCACTGCTCTGCATCCCCAGTGGTGCTAGTGCACTCTGGACTCACTGCAGTGCATCCCCAGTGGTGCCAGTGCACTCTCTGGACTCACTGCACCGCATTCCCACTGGTGTCAGTGCACTCTGTGGACTCACTGCACTGCATCCCCAGTGGTGTCAGTGCACTCTCTGGACTCCCGGCACCGTATCCCCAGTGGTGCCAGTGCATTCGCTGGACTCACGGCACTGCATCCACAGTGGTGCCAGTGCACTCTCTGGACTCACTGAAGTGCATTCTCAGTGGAGCCAGTGCACTCTCTGGACTCACTGCACTGCATCCCCAGTGGTGCCAGTGCACTCTCTGGACTCACTGCAGTGCATCCCAAGTGGTGCCAATGCACTCTCTGGACTCACTGCAGTGCATCCCCAGTGGTGCCAGTACACTCACTGGACTCACTGCACTGCATCCCCAGTGGTGCCAGTGCAGTCTCTGCACTCACTGAAGTGCATCTCCAGTGGTGCCAGAGCACTCTCTGGACTCACTGCAGTGCATCCCCAGTGGTGCCAGTGCACTCTCTGGACACTCTGCACTGCATCCCCACTGGTGCCAGTGCACTCTCTGGACTCACTGCACTGCATCCCCAGTGGTGCCAGTGCACTCTCTGGACTCACTGCACTGCATCTCCAATGGTGCCAGTGCACTCTCTGGACTCACTGCACTGCATCCCCAGTGGTGCCAATGCACTCTCTGGACTCACTGCTGTGCATCCCCAGTGGTGCCAGTACACTCACTGGACTGACTGAAGTGCATTCCCAGTGGTGACATTGAAGTCTTTGGACTCACTGCACTCCATCCCCACTGGTGCCTTTGCACTCCCTGGACTCACTGCACTGCTCCAGCCGCGGCAGCCGCTCCAGCCGCGGTAGCCCTCCAGCCGTGGCAGCCGCTCCACTCGGTAGCGGCTGGAGCGGCTGCCGCGGCTGGAGCGGCTGGAGCGGCTGCCGCGGCTGGAGCGTCTGCCGCGGCTGGAGGGGCTACCGCGGGGTTGACTCGGCTGGAGCGGATGCCGAGGCTGGAACGGCACTCTCTGGACTCACTGAAATGCATTCTCAGTGGTGCCAGTGCACTCTCTGGACTCACTGCTCTGCATCCCCAGTGGTGCTAGTGCACTCTCTGGACTCACTGCAGTGCATCCCCAGTGGTGCCATTGCACTCTCTGGACTCACTGCACCGCATTCCCACTGGTGCCAGTGCGCTCTCTGGACTCACTGCACTGCATCCCCAGTGGTGCCAGTGCGCTCTCAGGACTCACTGCAGGGCATCCCCAGTGGTGCCAGTGCACTCTCTGGACTCACTGCACTGCATCCCCAGTCCTGCCAGTGCACTCTCTTGACTCACTGCAGTGCATCCCCAGTGGTGCCAGTACACTCACTGGACTGACTGAAGTGCATCCCCAGTGGTGCCAGTGCACTCTCTGGACTCACAGCACTGCATGCCCAGTGGTGCCAGTGCACTCTCTGGACTCACTGCATTGCATCCTCAGTGGTGCCAGTGCACTCTCTGGACTCACTGCACTGCATCCCCAGTCCTGCCAGTGCACTCTCTGGACTCACTGCACTGCATCCCCAATGGTGCCAGTGCACTCTCTGGACTCACTGCACTGCTCCAGCCGCGGCAGCCTCTCCAGGCGCACCAGCCGCGGCATCCGCTCCAGCCTCGGCATCCGCTCCAGCCGCGTTAACCGCTCCAGCCGCGGTAGCTCCTCCAGCCGCGCCAGCCGCTCCAGCCGCGGCAGCCGCTCCAGCCGCTCCAGCCGCGGCATCCGCTCCAGCCGCTCCAGCCGCGGCAGCCGCTCCAACCGCGGCAGCCGCTCCAGTCGCGGCAGCCGCTCCAGCCGCTCCAGCCGCGGCAGCCGCTCCAGCCGCTACCGAGTGGAGCGGCTGCCACGGCTGGAGGGCTACCGCGGCTGGAGCGGCTGCCGCGGCTGGAGAGGCTGGCGCGGCTGGAGGGGCTGGAGCGGCTGCCGCGGCTGGAGCGGCTGGAGCGGCTGCCGCGGCTGGAGCGTCTGCCGCGGCTGGAGGGGCTACCGCGGGGTTGACTCGGCTGGAGCGGATGCCGAGGCTGGAACGGCACTCTCTGGACTCACTGAAATGCATTCTCAGTGGTGCCAGTGCACTCTCTGGACTCACTGCAGTGCATCCCCAGTGGTGCCAGTGCACTCTCTGGACTCACTGCACTGCATCCCCAGTCCTGCCAGTGCACTCTCTTGACTCACTGCAGTGCATCCCCAGTGGTGCCAGTACACTCACTGGACTGACTGAAGTGCATCCCCAGTGGTGTCAGTGCACTCACTGGAGTCACTGCACTGCATCCCCAGTGGTGCAAGTGCACTCCCTGGACTCACTGCACTGCATTCCCAGTGGTGACAGTGAAGTCTTTGGACTCACTGCACTCCATCCCCACTGGTGCCTTTGCACTCCCTGGACTCACTGCACTGCTCCAGCCGCGGCAGCCGCTCCAGCCGCGGTAGCCCTCCAGCCGTGGCAGCCGCTCCACTCGGTAGCGGCTGGAGCGGCTGCCGCGGTTGGAGCGGCTGGAGCGGCTGCCGCGGCTGGAGCGGCTGCCGCGGATGGAGAGGCTGGCGAGGCTGGAGGGGCTGGAGCGGCTGCCGCGGCTGGAGCGGCTGGAGCGGCTGCCGCGGCTGGAGCGTCTGCCGCGGCTGGAGGGCCTACCGCGGGGTTGACTCGGCTGGAGCGGATACCGAGGCTGGAACGGCACTCTCTGGACTCACTGAAATGCATTCTCAGTGGTGCCAGTGCACTCTCTGGACTCACTGCTCTGCATCCCCAGTGGTGCTAGTGCACTCTGGACTCACTGCAGTGCATCCCCAGTGGTGCCAGTGCACTCTCTGGACTCACTGCACCGCATTCCCACTGGTGTCAGTGCACTCTGTGGACTCACTGCACTGCATCCCCAGTGGTGTCAGTGCACTCTCTGGACTCCCGGCACCGTATCCCCAGTGGTGCCAGTGCATTCGCTGGACTCACGGCACTGCATCCACAGTGGTGCCAGTGCACTCTCTGGACTCACTGAAGTGCATTCTCAGTGGAGCCAGTGCACTCTCTGGACTCACTGCACTGCATCCCCAGTGGTGCCAGTGCACTCTCTGGACTCACTGCAGTGCATCCCAAGTGGTGCCAATGCACTCTCTGGACTCACTGCAGTGCATCCCCAGTGGTGCCAGTACACTCACTGGACTCACTGCACTGCATCCCCAGTGGTGCCAGTGCAGTCTCTGCACTCACTGAAGTGCATCTCCAGTGGTGCCAGAGCACTCTCTGGACTCACTGCAGTGCATCCCAGTGGTGCCAGTGCACTCTCTGGACACTCTGCACTGCATCCCCACTGGTGCCAGTGCACTCTCTGGACTCACTGCACTGCATCCCCAGTGGTGCCAGTGCACTCTCTGGACTCACTGCACTGCATCTCCAATGGTGCCAGTGCACTCTCTGGACTCACTGCACTGCATCCCCAGTGGTGCCAATGCACTCTCTGGACTCACTGCTGTGCATCCCCAGTGGTGCCAGTACACTCACTGGACTGACTGAAGTGCATTCCCAGTGGTGACATTGAAGTCTTTGGACTCACTGCACTCCATCCCCACTGGTGCCTTTGCACTCCCTGGACTCACTGCACTGCTCCAGCCGCGGCAGCCGCTCCAGCCGCGGTAGCCCTCCAGCCGTGGCAGCCGCTCCACTCGGTAGCGGCTGGAGCGGCTGCCGCGGCTGGAGCGGCTGGAGCGGCTGCCGCGGCTGGAGCGGCTGCCGCGGATGGAGAGGCTGGCGCGGCTGGAGGGGCTGGAGCGGCTGCCGCGGCTGGAGCGGCTGGAGCGGCTGCCGCGGCTGGAGCGTCTGCCGCGGCTGGAGGGCCTACCGCGGGGTTGACTCGGCTGGAGCGGATACCGAGGCTGGAACGGCACTCTCTGGACTCACTGAAATGCATTCTCAGTGGTGCCAGTGCACTCTCTGGACTCACTGCTCTGCATCCCCAGTGGTGCTAGTGCACTCTGGACTCACTGCAGTGCATCCCCAGTGGTGCCAGTGCACTCTCTGGACTCACTGCACCGCATTCCCACTGGTGTCAGTGCACTCTGTGGACTCACTGCACTGCATCCCCAGTGGTGTCAGTGCACTCTCTGGACTCCCGGCACCGTATCCCCAGTGGTGCCAGTGCATTCGCTGGACTCACTGCACTGCATCCACAGTGGTGCCAGTGCACTCTCTGGACTCACTGAAGTGCATTCTCAGTGGAGCCAGTGCACTCTCTGGACTCACTGAAGTGCATTCTCAGTGGAGCCAGTGCACTCTCTGGACTCACTGCAGTGCATCCCCAGTGGTGCCAGTGCACTCTCTGGACTCACTGCACCGCATTCCCACTGGTGTCAGTGCACTCTCTGGACTCACTGCACTGCATCCCCAGTGGTGCCAGTGCACTCTCTGGACTCACTGCACTGCATCCCCAGTGGTGCCAGTGCACTCTCTGGACTCACTGCACTGCATCTCCAATGGTGCCAGTGCACTCTCTGGACTCACTGCACTGCATCCCCAGTGGTGCCAGTGCACTCTCTGGACTCACTGCACTGCATCTCCAATGGTGCCAGTGCACTTTCTGGACTCACTGCACTGCATCCCCACTGGTGCCAGTGCACTCTCTGGACTCACTGCAGTGCATCCCAAGTGGTGCCAATGCACTCTCTGGACTCACTGCAGTGCATCCCCAGTGGTGCCAGTACACTCACTGGACTCACTGCACTGCATCCCCAGTGGTGCCAGTGCAGTCTCTGCACTCACTGAAGTGCATCTCCAGTGGTGCCAGAGCACTCTCTGGACTCACTGCACTGAATCCCCACTGGTGCCAGTGCACTCTCTGGACTCACTGCACTGCATCCCCACTGGTGCCAGTGCACTCTCTGGACTCACTGCACTGCATCCCCAGTGGTGCCAGTGCACTCTCTGGACTCACTGCACTGCATCTCCAATGGTGCCAGTGCACTCTCTGGACTCACTGCACTGCATCCCCAGTGGTGCCAATGCACTCTCTGGACTCACTGCTGTGCATCCCCAGTGGTGCCAGTACACTCACTGGACTGACTGAAGTGCATTCCCAGTGGTGACATTGAAGTCTTTGGACTCACTGCACTCCATCCCCACTGGTGCCTTTGCACTCCCTGGACTCACTGCACTGCTCCAGCCGCGGCAGCCGCTCCAGCCGCGGTAGCCCTCCAGCCGTGGCAGCCGCTCCACTCGGTAGCGGCTGGAGCGGCTGCCGCGGCTGGAGCGGCTGGAGCGGCTGCCGCGGCTGGAGCGGCTGCCGCGGATGGAGAGGCTGGCGCGGCTGGAGGGGCTGGAGCGGCTGCCGCGGCTGGAGCGGCTGGAGCGGCTGCCGCGGCTGGAGCGTCTGCCGCGGCTGGAGGGGCTACCGCGGGGTTGACTCGGCTGGAGCGGATGCCGAGGCTGGAACGGCACTCTCTGGACTCACTGAAATGCATTCTCAGTGGTGCCAGTGCACTCTCTGGACTCACTGCTCTGCATCCCCAGTGGTGCTAGTGCACTCTCTGGACTCACTGCAGTGCATCCCCAGTGGTGCCATTGCACTCTCTGGACTCACTGCACCGCATTCCCACTGGTGCCAGTGCGCTCTCTGGACTCACTGCACTGCATCCCCAGTGGTGCCAGTGCGCTCTCAGGACTCACTGCAGGGCATCCCCAGTGGTGCCAGTGCACTCTCTGGACTCACTGCACTGCATCCCCAGTCCTGCCAGTGCACTCTCTTGACTCACTGCAGTGCATCCCCAGTGGTGCCAGTACACTCACTGGACTGACTGAAGTGCATCCCCAGTGGTGTCAGTGCACTCACTGGAGTCACTGCACTGCATCCCCAGTGGTGCAAGTGCACTCCCTGGACTCACTGCACTGCATTCCCAGTGGTGACAGTGAAGTCTTTGGACTCACTGCACTCCATCCCCACTGGTGCCTTTGCACTCCCTGGACTCACTGCACTGCTCCAGCCGCGGCAGCCGCTCCAGCCGCGGTAGCCCTCCAGCCGTGGCAGCCGCTCCACTCGGTAGCGGCTGGAGCGGCTGCCGCGGTTGGAGCGGCTGGAGCGGCTGCCGCGGCTGGAGCGGCTGCCGCGGATGGAGAGGCTGGCGAGGCTGGAGGGGCTGGAGCGGCTGCCGCGGCTGGAGCGGCTGGAGCGGCTGCCGCGGCTGGAGCGTCTGCCGCGGCTGGAGGGCCTACCGCGGGGTTGACTCGGCTGGAGCGGATACCGAGGCTGGAACGGCACTCTCTGGACTCACTGAAATGCATTCTCAGTGGTGCCAGTGCACTCTCTGGACTCACTGCTCTGCATCCCCAGTGGTGCTAGTGCACTCTGGACTCACTGCAGTGCATCCCCAGTGGTGCCAGTGCACTCTCTGGACTCACTGCACCGCATTCCCACTGGTGTCAGTGCACTCTGTGGACTCACTGCACTGCATCCCCAGTGGTGTCAGTGCACTCTCTGGACTCCCGGCACCGTATCC
This sequence comes from Anser brachyrhynchus, assembly GCF_964034855.1. NCBI lineage: Eukaryota > Metazoa > Chordata > Aves > Anseriformes > Anatidae > Anser > Anser brachyrhynchus. Next base: position 348,065 of record NW_027663695.1, read on the forward strand.
CCAGTGGTGCCAGTGCATTCGCTGGACTCACGGCACTGCATCCACAGTGGTGCCAGTGCACTCTCTGGACTCACTGAAGTGCATTCTCAGTGGAGCCAGTGCACTCTCTGGACTCACTGCACTGCATCCCCAGTGGTGCCAGTGCACTCTCTGGACTCACTGCAGTGCATCCCAAGTGGTGCCAATGCACTCTCTGGACTCACTGCAGTGCATCCCCAGTGGTGCCAGTACACTCACTGGACTCACTGCACTGCATCCCCAGTGGTGCCAGTGCAGTCTCTGCACTCACTGAAGTGCATCTCCAGTGGTGCCAGAGCACTCTCTGGACTCACTGCAGTGCATCACCTGTGGTGCCAGTGCACTCTCTGGACACTCTGCACTGCATCCCCACTGGTGCCAGTGCACTCTCTGGACTCACTGCACTGCATCCCCAGTGGTGCCAGTGCACTCTCTGGACTCACTGCACTGCATCTCCAATGGTGCCAGTGCACTCTCTGGACTCACTGCACTGCATCCCCAGTGGTGCCAATGCACTCTCTGGACTCACTGCTGTGCATCCCCAGTGGTGCCAGTACACTCACTGGACTGACTGAAGTGCATTCCCAGTGGTGACATTGAAGTCTTTGGACTCACTGCACTCCATCCCCACTGGTGCCTTTGCACTCCCTGGACTCACTGCACTGCTCCAGCCGCGGCAGCCGCTCCAGCCGCGGTAGCCCTCCAGCCGTGGCAGCCGCTCCACTCGGTAGCGGCTGGAGCGGCTGCCGCGGCTGGAGCGGCTGCCGCGGCTGGAGCGGCTGCCGCGGATGGAGAGGCTGGCGCGGCTGGAGGGGCTGGAGCGGCTGCCGCGGCTGGAGCGGCTGGAGCGGCTGCCGCGGCTGGAGCGTCTGCCGCGGCTGGAGGGGCTACCGCGGGGTTGACTCGGCTGGAGCGGATGCCGAGGCTGGAACGGCACTCTCTGGACTCACTGAAATGCATTCTCAGTGGTGCCAGTGCACTCTCTGGACTCACTGCTCTGCATCCCCAGTGGTGCTAGTGCACTCTCTGGACTCACTGCAGTGCATCCCCAGTGGTGCCATTGCACTCTCTGGACTCACTGCACCGCATTCCCACTGGTGCCAGTGCGCTCTCTGGACTCACTGCACTGCATCCCCAGTGGTGCCAGTGCGCTCTCAGGACTCACTGCAGGGCATCCCCAGTGGTGCCAGTGCACTCTCTGGACTCACTGCACTGCATCCCCAGTCCTGCCAGTGCACTCTCTTGACTCACTGCAGTGCATCCCCAGTGGTGCCAGTACACTCACTGGACTGACTGAAGTGCATCCCCAGTGGTGCCAGTGCACTCTCTGGACTCACAGCACTGCATGCCCAGTGGTGCCAGTGCACTCTCTGGACTCACTGCATTGCATCCTCAGTGGTGCCAGTGCACTCTCTGGACTCACTGCACTGCATCCCCAGTCCTGCCAGTGCACTCTCTGGACTCACTGCACTGCATCCCCAATGGTGCCAGTGCACTCTCTGGACTCACTGCACTGCTCCAGCCGCGGCAGCCTCTCCAGGCGCACCAGCCGCGGCATCCGCTCCAGCCTCGGCATCCGCTCCAGCCGCGTTAACCGCTCCAGCCGCGGTAGCTCCTCCAGCCGCGCCAGCCGCTCCAGCCGCGGCAGCCGCTCCAGCCGCTCCAGCCGCGGCATCCGCTCCAGCCGCTCCAGCCGCGGCAGCCGCTCCAACCGCGGCAGCCGCTCCAGTCGCGGCAGCCGCTCCAGCCGCTCCAGCCGCGGCAGCCGCTCCAGCCGCTACCGAGTGGAGCGGCTGCCACGGCTGGAGGGCTACCGCGGCTGGAGCGGCTGCCGCGGCTGGAGAGGCTGGCGCGGCTGGAGGGGCTGGAGCGGCTGCCGCGGCTGGAGCGGCTGGAGCGGCTGCCGCGGCTGGAGCGTCTGCCGCGGCTGGAGGGGCTACCGCGGGGTTGACTCGGCTGGAGCGGATGCCGAGGCTGGAACGGCACTCTCTGGACTCACTGAAATGCATTCTCAGTGGTGCCAGTGCACTCTCAGGACTCACTGCAGGGCATCCCCAGTGGTGCCAGTGCACTCTCTGGACTCACTGCACTGCATCCCCAGTCCTGCCAGTGCACTCTCTTGACTCACTGCAGTGCATCCCCAGTGGTGCCAGTACACTCACTGGACTGACTGAAGTGCATCCCCAGTGGTGTCAGTGCACTCACTGGAGTCACTGCACTGCATCCCCAGTGGTGCAAGTGCACTCCCTGGACTCACTGCACTGCATTCCCAGTGGTGACAGTGAAGTCTTTGGACTCACTGCACTCCATCCCCACTGGTGCCTTTGCACTCCCTGGACTCACTGCACTGCTCCAGCCGCGGCAGCCGCTCCAGCCGCGGTAGCCCTCCAGCCGTGGCAGCCGCTCCACTCGGTAGCGGCTGGAGCGGCTGCCGCGGTTGGAGCGGCTGGAGCGGCTGCCGCGGCTGGAGCGGCTGCCGCGGATGGAGAGGCTGGCGAGGCTGGAGGGGCTGGAGCGGCTGCCGCGGCTGGAGCGGCTGGAGCGGCTGCCGCGGCTGGAGCGTCTGCCGCGGCTGGAGGGCCTACCGCGGGGTTGACTCGGCTGGAGCGGATACCGAGGCTGGAACGGCACTCTCTGGACTCACTGAAATGCATTCTCAGTGGTGCCAGTGCACTCTCTGGACTCACTGCTCTGCATCCCCAGTGGTGCTAGTGCACTCTGGACTCACTGCAGTGCATCCCCAGTGGTGCCAGTGCACTCTCTGGACTCACTGCACCGCATTCCCACTGGTGTCAGTGCACTCTGTGGACTCACTGCACTGCATCCCCAGTGGTGCCAGTGCACTCTCTGGACTCCCGGCACCGTATCCCCAGTGGTGCCAGTGCATTCGCTGGACTCACGGCACTGCATCCACAGTGGTGCCAGTGCACTCTCTGGACTCACTGAAGTGCATTCTCAGTGGAGCCAGTGCACTCTCTGGACTCACTGCACTGCATCCCCAGTGGTGCCAGTGCACTCTCTGGACTCACTGCAGTGCATCCCCAGTGGTGCCAATGCACTCTCTGGACTCACTGCAGTGCATCCCCAGTGGTGCCAGTACACTCACTGGACTCACTGCACTGCATCCCCAGTGGTGCCAGTGCAGTCTCTGCACTCACTGAAGTGCATCTCCAGTGGTGCCAGAGCACTCTCTGGACTCACTGCAGTGCATCACCTGTGGTGCCAGTGCACTCTCTGGACACTCTGCACTGCATCCCCACTGGTGCCAGTGCACTCTCTGGACTCACTGCACTGCATCTCCAATGGTGCCAGTGCACTCTCTGGACTCACTGCACTGCATCCCCAGTGGTGCCAATGCACTCTCTGGACTCACTGCTGTGCATCCCCAGTGGTGCCAGTACACTCACTGGACTGACTGAAGTGCATTCCCAGTGGTGACATTGAAGTCTTTGGACTCACTGCACTCCATCCCCACTGGTGCCTTTGCACTCCCTGGACTCACTGCACTGCTCCAGCCGCGGCAGCCGCTCCAGCCGCGGTAGCCCTCCAGCCGTGGCAGCCGCTCCACTCGGTAGCGGCTGGAGCGGCTGCCGCGGCTGGAGCGGCTGGAGCGGCTGCCGCGGCTGGAGCGTCTGCCGCGGCTGGAGGGGCTACCGCGGGGTTGACTCGGCTGGAGCGGATGCCGAGGCTGGAACGGCACTCTCTGGACTCACTGAAATGCATTCTCAGTGGTGCCAGTGCACTCTCTGGACTCACTGCTCTGCATCCCCAGTGGTGCTAGTGCACTCTCTGGACTCACTGCAGTGCATCCCCAGTGGTGCCATTGCACTCTCTGGACTCACTGCACCGCATTCCCACTGGTGCCAGTGCGCTCTCTGGACTCACTGCACTGCATCCCCAGTGGTGCCAGTGCGCTCTCAGGACTCACTGCAGGGCATCCCCAGTGGTGCCAGTGCACTCTCTGGACTCACTGCACTGCATCCCCAGTCCTGCCAGTGCACTCTCTTGACTCACTGCACTGCATCCCCAGTGGTGCCAGTGCACTCTCTGGACTCACTGCACTGCATCCCCAGTCCTGCCAGTGCACTCTCTTGACTCACTGCAGTGCATCCCCAGTGGTGCCAGTACACTCACTGGACTGACTGAAGTGCATCCCCAGTGGTGCCAGTGCACTCTCTGGACTCACAGCACTGCATGCCCAGTGGTGCCAGTGCACTCTCTGGACTCACTGCATTGCATCCTCAGTGGTGCCAGTGCACTCTCTGGACTCACTGCACTGCATCCCCAGTCCTGCCAGTGCACTCTCTGGACTCACTGCACTGCATCCCCAATGGTGCCAGTGCACTCTCTGGACTCACTGCACTGCTCCAGCCGCGGCAGCCTCTCCAGGCGCACCAGCCGCGGCATCCGCTCCAGCCTCGGCATCCGCTCCAGCCGCGTTAACCGCTCCAGCCGCGGTAGCTCCTCCAGCCGCGCCAGCCGCTCCAGCCGCGGCAGCCGCTCCAGCCGCTCCAGCCGCGGCATCCGCTCCAGCCGCTCCAGCCGCGGCAGCCGCTCCAACCGCGGCAGCCGCTCCAGTCGCGGCAGCCGCTCCAGCCGCTCCAGCCGCGGCAGCCGCTCCAGCCGCTACCGAGTGGAGCGGCTGCCACGGCTGGAGGGCTACCGCGGCTGGAGCGGCTGCCGCGGCTGGAGAGGCTGGCGCGGCTGGAGGGGCTGGAGCGGCTGCCGCGGCTGGAGCGGCTGGAGCGGCTGCCGCGGCTGGAGCGTCTGCCGCGGCTGGAGGGGCTACCGCGGGGTTGACTCGGCTGGAGCGGATGCCGAGGCTGGAACGGCACTCTCTGGACTCACTGAAATGCATTCTCAGTGGTGCCAGTGCACTCTCAGGACTCACTGCAGGGCATCCCCAGTGGTGCCAGTGCACTCTCTGGACTCACTGCACTGCATCCCCAGTCCTGCCAGTGCACTCTCTTGACTCACTGCAGTGCATCCCCAGTGGTGCCAGTACACTCACTGGACTGACTGAAGTGCATCCCCAGTGGTGTCAGTGCACTCACTGGAGTCACTGCACTGCATCCCCAGTGGTGCAAGTGCACTCCCTGGACTCACTGCACTGCATTCCCAGTGGTGACAGTGAAGTCTTTGGACTCACTGCACTCCATCCCCACTGGTGCCTTTGCACTCCCTGGACTCACTGCACTGCTCCAGCCGCGGCAGCCGCTCCAGCCGCGGTAGCCCTCCAGCCGTGGCAGCCGCTCCACTCGGTAGCGGCTGGAGCGGCTGCCGCGGTTGGAGCGGCTGGAGCGGCTGCCGCGGCTGGAGCGGCTGCCGCGGTTGGAGCGGCTGCCGCGGCTGGAGGGGCTGGAGCGGCTGCCGCGGCTGGAGCGGCTGGAGCGGCTGCCGCGGCTGGAGCGTCTGCCGCGGCTGGAGGGCCTACCGCGGGGTTGACTCGGCTGGAGCGGATACCGAGGCTGGAACGGCACTCTCTGGACTCACTGAAATGCATTCTCAGTGGTGCCAGTGCACTCTCTGGACTCACTGCTCTGCATCCCCAGTGGTGCTAGTGCACTCTGGACTCACTGCAGTGCATCCCCAGTGGTGCCAGTGCACTCTCTGGACTCACTGCACCGCATTCCCACTGGTGTCAGTGCACTCTGTGGACTCACTGCACTGCATCCCCAGTGGTGTCAGTGCACTCTCTGGACTCCCGGCACCGTATCCCCAGTGGTGCCAGTGCATTCGCTGGACTCACGGCACTGCATCCACAGTGGTGCCAGTGCACTCTCTGGACTCACTGAAGTGCATTCTCAGTGGAGCCAGTGCACTCTCTGGACTCACTGCACTGCATCCCCAGTGGTGCCAGTGCACTCTCTGGACTCACTGCAGTGCATCCCAAGTGGTGCCAATGCACTCTCTGGACTCACTGCAGTGCATCCCCAGTGGTGCCAGTACACTCACTGGACTCACTGCACTGCATCCCCAGTGGTGCCAGTGCAGTCTCTGCACTCACTGAAGTGCATCTCCAGTGGTGCCAGAGCACTCTCTGGACTCACTGCAGTGCATCACCTGTGGTGCCAGTGCACTCTCTGGACACTCTGCACTGCATCCCCACTGGTGCCAGTGCACTCTCTGGACTCACTGCACTGCATCCCCAGTGGTGCCAGTGCACTCTCTGGACTCACTGCACTGCATCTCCAATGGTGCCAGTGCACTCTCTGGACTCACTGCACTGCATCCCCAGTGGTGCCAATGCACTCTCTGGACTCACTGCTGTGCATCCCCAGTGGTGCCAGTACACTCACTGGACTGACTGAAGTGCATTCCCAGTGGTGACATTGAAGTCTTTGGACTCACTGCACTCCATCCCCACTGGTGCCTTTGCACTCCCTGGACTCACTGCACTGCTCCAGCCGCGGCAGCCGCTCCAGCCGCGGTAGCCCTCCAGCCGTGGCAGCCGCTCCACTCGGTAGCGGCTGGAGCGGCTGCCGCGGCTGGAGCGGCTGGAGCGGCTGCCGCGGCTGGAGCGTCTGCCGCGGCTGGAGGGGCTACCGCGGGGTTGACTCGGCTGGAGCGGATGCCGAGGCTGGAACGGCACTCTCTGGACTCACTGAAATGCATTCTCAGTGGTGCCAGTGCACTCTCTGGACTCACTGCTCTGCATCCCCAGTGGTGCTAGTGCACTCTCTGGACTCACTGCAGTGCATCCCCAGTGGTGCCATTGCACTCTCTGGACTCACTGCACCGCATTCCCACTGGTGCCAGTGCGCTCTCTGGACTCACTGCACTGCATCCCCAGTGGTGCCAGTGCGCTCTCAGGACTCACTGCAGGGCATCCCCAGTGGTGCCAGTGCACTCTCTGGACTCACTGCACTGCATCCCCAGTCCTGCCAGTGCACTCTCTTGACTCACTGCAGTGCATCCCCAGTGGTGCCAGTACACTCACTGGACTGACTGAAGTGCATCCCCAGTGGTGCCAGTGCACTCTCTGGACTCACAGCACTGCATGCCCAGTGGTGCCAGTGCACTCTCTGGACTCACTGCATTGCATCCTCAGTGGTGCCAGTGCACTCTCTGGACTCACTGCACTGCATCCCCAGTCCTGCCAGTGCACTCTCTGGACTCACTGCACTGCATCCCCAATGGTGCCAGTGCACTCTCTGGACTCACTGCACTGCTCCAGCCGCGGCAGCCTCTCCAGGCGCACCAGCCGCGGCATCCGCTCCAGCCTCGGCATCCGCTCCAGCCGCGTTAACCGCTCCAGCCGCGGTAGCTCCTCCAGCCGCGCCAGCCGCTCCAGCCGCGGCAGCCGCTCCAGCCGCTCCAGCCGCGGCATCCGCTCCAGCCGCTCCAGCCGCGGCAGCCGCTCCAACCGCGGCAGCCGCTCCAGTCGCGGCAGCCGCTCCAGCCGCTCCAGCCGCGGCAGCCGCTCCAGCCGCTACCGAGTGGAGCGGCTGCCACGGCTGGAGGGCTACCGCGGCTGGAGCGGCTGCCGCGGCTGGAGAGGCTGGCGCGGCTGGAGGGGCTGGAGCGGCTGCCGCGGCTGGAGCGGCTGGAGCGGCTGCCGCGGCTGGAGCGTCTGCCGCGGCTGGAGGGGCTACCGCGGGGTTGACTCGGCTGGAGCGGATGCCGAGGCTGGAACGGCACTCTCTGGACTCACTGAAATGCATTCTCAGTGGTGCCAGTGCACTCTCTGGACTCACTGCAGTGCATCCCCAGTGGTGCCAGTGCACTCTCTGGACTCACTGCACTGCATCCCCAGTCCTGCCAGTGCACTCTCTTGACTCACTGCAGTGCATCCCCAGTGGTGCCAGTACACTCACTGGACTGACTGAAGTGCATCCCCAGTGGTGTCAGTGCACTCACTGGAGTCACTGCACTGCATCCCCAGTGGTGCAAGTGCACTCCCTGGACTCACTGCACTGCATTCCCAGTGGTGACAGTGAAGTCTTTGGACTCACTGCACTCCATCCCCACTGGTGCCTTTGCACTCCCTGGACTCACTGCACTGCTCCAGCCGCGGCAGCCGCTCCAGCCGCGGTAGCCCTCCAGCCGTGGCAGCCGCTCCACTCGGTAGCGGCTGGAGCGGCTGCCGCGGTTGGAGCGGCTGGAGCGGCTGCCGCGGCTGGAGCGGCTGCCGCGGATGGAGAGGCTGGCGAGGCTGGAGGGGCTGGAGCGGCTGCCGCGGCTGGAGCGGCTGGAGCGGCTGCCGCGGCTGGAGCGTCTGCCGCGGCTGGAGGGCCTACCGCGGGGTTGACTCGGCTGGAGCGGATACCGAGGCTGGAACGGCACTCTCTGGACTCACTGAAATGCATTCTCAGTGGTGCCAGTGCACTCTCTGGACTCACTGCTCTGCATCCCCAGTGGTGCTAGTGCACTCTGGACTCACTGCAGTGCATCCCCAGTGGTGCCAGTGCACTCTCTGGACTCACTGCACCGCATTCCCACTGGTGTCAGTGCACTCTGTGGACTCACTGCACTGCATCCCCAGTGGTGTCAGTGCACTCTCTGGACTCCCGGCACCGTATCCCCAGTGGTGCCAGTGCATTCGCTGGACTCACGGCACTGCATCCACAGTGGTGCCAGTGCACTCTCTGGACTCACTGAAGTGCATTCTCAGTGGAGCCAGTGCACTCTCTGGACTCACTGCACTGCATCCCCAGTGGTGCCAGTGCACTCTCTGGACTCACTGCAGTGCATCCCAAGTGGTGCCAATGCACTCTCTGGACTCACTGCAGTGCATCCCCAGTGGTGCCAGTACACTCACTGGACTCACTGCACTGCATCCCCAGTGGTGCCAGTGCAGTCTCTGCACTCACTGAAGTGCATCTCCAGTGGTGCCAGAGCACTCTCTGGACTCACTGCAGTGCATCCCAGTGGTGCCAGTGCACTCTCTGGACACTCTGCACTGCATCCCCACTGGTGCCAGTGCACTCTCTGGACTCACTGCACTGCATCCCCAGTGGTGCCAGTGCACTCTCTGGACTCACTGCACTGCATCTCCAATGGTGCCAGTGCACTCTCTGGACTCACTGCACTGCATCCCCAGTGGTGCCAATGCACTCTCTGGACTCACTGCTGTGCATCCCCAGTGGTGCCAGTACACTCACTGGACTGACTGAAGTGCATTCCCAGTGGTGACATTGAAGTCTTTGGACTCACTGCACTCCATCCCCACTGGTGCCTTTGCACTCCCTGGACTCACTGCACTGCTCCAGCCGCGGCAGCCGCTCCAGCCGCGGTAGCCCTCCAGCCGTGGCAGCCGCTCCACTCGGTAGCGGCTGGAGCGGCTGCCGCGGCTGGAGCGGCTGGAGCGGCTGCCGCGGCTGGAGCGGCTGCCGCGGATGGAGAGGCTGGCGCGGCTGGAGGGGCTGGAGCGGCTGCCGCGGCTGGAGCGGCTGGAGCGGCTGCCGCGGCTGGAGCGTCTGCCGCGGCTGGAGGGCCTACCGCGGGGTTGACTCGGCTGGAGCGGATACCGAGGCTGGAACGGCACTCTCTGGACTCACTGAAATGCATTCTCAGTGGTGCCAGTGCACTCTCTGGACTCACTGCTCTGCATCCCCAGTGGTGCTAGTGCACTCTGGACTCACTGCAGTGCATCCCCAGTGGTGCCAGTGCACTCTCTGGACTCACTGCACCGCATTCCCACTGGTGTCAGTGCACTCTGTGGACTCACTGCACTGCATCCCCAGTGGTGTCAGTGCACTCTCTGGACTCCCGGCACCGTATCCCCAGTGGTGCCAGTGCATTCGCTGGACTCACTGCACTGCATCCACAGTGGTGCCAGTGCACTCTCTGGACTCACTGAAGTGCATTCTCAGTGGAGCCAGTGCACTCTCTGGACTCACTGAAGTGCATTCTCAGTGGAGCCAGTGCACTCTCTGGACTCACTGCAGTGCATCCCCAGTGGTGCCAGTGCACTCTCTGGACTCACTGCACCGCATTCCCACTGGTGTCAGTGCACTCTCTGGACTCACTGCACTGCATCCCCAGTGGTGCCAGTGCACTCTCTGGACTCACTGCACTGCATCCCCAGTGGTGCCAGTGCACTCTCTGGACTCACTGCACTGCATCTCCAATGGTGCCAGTGCACTCTCTGGACTCACTGCACTGCATCCCCAGTGGTGCCAGTGCACTCTCTGGACTCACTGCACTGCATCTCCAATGGTGCCAGTGCACTTTCTGGACTCACTGCACTGCATCCCCACTGGTGCCAGTGCACTCTCTGGACTCACTGCAGTGCATCCCAAGTGGTGCCAATGCACTCTCTGGACTCACTGCAGTGCATCCCCAGTGGTGCCAGTACACTCACTGGACTCACTGCACTGCATCCCCAGTGGTGCCAGTGCAGTCTCTGCACTCACTGAAGTGCATCTCCAGTGGTGCCAGAGCACTCTCTGGACTCACTGCACTGAATCCCCACTGGTGCCAGTGCACTCTCTGGACTCACTGCACTGCATCCCCACTGGTGCCAGTGCACTCTCTGGACTCACTGCACTGCATCCCCAGTGGTGCCAGTGCACTCTCTGGACTCACTGCACTGCATCTCCAATGGTGCCAGTGCACTCTCTGGACTCACTGCACTGCATCCCCAGTGGTGCCAATGCACTCTCTGGACTCACTGCTGTGCATCCCCAGTGGTGCCAGTACACTCACTGGACTGACTGAAGTGCATTCCCAGTGGTGACATTGAAGTCTTTGGACTCACTGCACTCCATCCCCACTGGTGCCTTTGCACTCCCTGGACTCACTGCACTGCTCCAGCCGCGGCAGCCGCTCCAGCCGCGGTAGCCCTCCAGCCGTGGCAGCCGCTCCACTCGGTAGCGGCTGGAGCGGCTGCCGCGGCTGGAGCGGCTGGAGCGGCTGCCGCGGCTGGAGCGGCTGCCGCGGATGGAGAGGCTGGCGCGGCTGGAGGGGCTGGAGCGGCTGCCGCGGCTGGAGCGGCTGGAGCGGCTGCCGCGGCTGGAGCGTCTGCCGCGGCTGGAGGGGCTACCGCGGGGTTGACTCGGCTGGAGCGGATGCCGAGGCTGGAACGGCACTCTCTGGACTCACTGAAATGCATTCTCAGTGGTGCCAGTGCACTCTCTGGACTCACTGCTCTGCATCCCCAGTGGTGCTAGTGCACTCTCTGGACTCACTGCAGTGCATCCCCAGTGGTGCCATTGCACTCTCTGGACTCACTGCACCGCATTCCCACTGGTGCCAGTGCGCTCTCTGGACTCACTGCACTGCATCCCCAGTGGTGCCAGTGCGCTCTCAGGACTCACTGCAGGGCATCCCCAGTGGTGCCAGTGCACTCTCTGGACTCACTGCACTGCATCCCCAGTCCTGCCAGTGCACTCTCTTGACTCACTGCAGTGCATCCCCAGTGGTGCCAGTACACTCACTGGACTGACTGAAGTGCATCCCCAGTGGTGTCAGTGCACTCACTGGAGTCACTGCACTGCATCCCCAGTGGTGCAAGTGCACTCCCTGGACTCACTGCACTGCATTCCCAGTGGTGACAGTGAAGTCTTTGGACTCACTGCACTCCATCCCCACTGGTGCCTTTGCACTCCCTGGACTCACTGCACTGCTCCAGCCGCGGCAGCCGCTCCAGCCGCGGTAGCCCTCCAGCCGTGGCAGCCGCTCCACTCGGTAGCGGCTGGAGCGGCTGCCGCGGTTGGAGCGGCTGGAGCGGCTGCCGCGGCTGGAGCGGCTGCCGCGGATGGAGAGGCTGGCGAGGCTGGAGGGGCTGGAGCGGCTGCCGCGGCTGGAGCGGCTGGAGCGGCTGCCGCGGCTGGAGCGTCTGCCGCGGCTGGAGGGCCTACCGCGGGGTTGACTCGGCTGGAGCGGATACCGAGGCTGGAACGGCACTCTCTGGACTCACTGAAATGCATTCTCAGTGGTGCCAGTGCACTCTCTGGACTCACTGCTCTGCATCCCCAGTGGTGCTAGTGCACTCTGGACTCACTGCAGTGCATCCCCAGTGGTGCCAGTGCACTCTCTGGACTCACTGCACCGCATTCCCACTGGTGTCAGTGCACTCTGTGGACTCACTGCACTGCATCCCCAGTGGTGTCAGTGCACTCTCTGGACTCCCGGCACCGTATCCCCAGTGGTGCCAGTGCATTCGCTGGACTCACGGCACTGCATCCACAGTGGTGCCAGTGCACTCTCTGGACTCACTGAAGTGCATTCTCAGTGGAGCCAGTGCACTCTCTGGACTCACTGCACTGCATCCCCAGTGGTGCCAGTGCACTCTCTGGACTCACTGCAGTGCATCCCAAGTGGTGCCAATGCACTCTCTGGACTCACTGCAGTGCATCCCCAGTGGTGCCAGTACACTCACTGGACTCACTGCACTGCATCCCCAGTGGTGCCAGTGCAGTCTCTGCACTCACTGAAGTGCATCTCCAGTGGTGCCAGAGCACTCTCTGGACTCACTGCAGTGCATCCCAGTGGTGCCAGTGCACTCTCTGGACACTCTGCACTGCATCCCCACTGGTGCCAGTGCACTCTCTGGACTCACTGCACTGCATCCCCAGTGGTGCCAGTGCACTCTCTGGACTCACTGCACTGCATCTCCAATGGTGCCAGTGCACTCTCTGGACTCACTGCACTGCATCCCCAGTGGTGCCAATGCACTCTCTGGACTCACTGCTGTGCATCCCCAGTGGTGCCAGTACACTCACTGGACTGACTGAAGTGCATTCCCAGTGGTGACATTGAAGTCTTTGGACTCACTGCACTCCATCCCCACTGGTGCCTTTGCACTCCCTGGACTCACTGCACTGCTCCAGCCGCGGCAGCCGCTCCAGCCGCGGTAGCCCTCCAGCCGTGGCAGCCGCTCCACTCGGTAGCGGCTGGAGCGGCTGCCGCGGCTGGAGCGGCTGGAGCGGCTGCCGCGGCTGGAGCGGCTGCCGCGGATGGAGAGGCTGGCGCGGCTGGAGGGGCTGGAGCGGCTGCCGCGGCTGGAGCGGCTGGAGCGGCTGCCGCGGCTGGAGCGTCTGCCGCGGCTGGAGGGGCTACCGCGGGGTTGACTCGGCTGGAGCGGATGCCGAGGCTGGAACGGCACTCTCTGGACTCACTGAAATGCATTCTCAGTGGTGCCAGTGCACTCTCTGGACTCACTGCTCTGCATCCCCAGTGGTGCTAGTGCACTCTCTGGACTCACTGCAGTGCATCCCCAGTGGTGCCATTGCACTCTCTGGACTCACTGCACCGCATTCCCACTGGTGCCAGTGCGCTCTCTGGACTCACTGCACTGCATCCCCAGTGGTGCCAGTGCGCTCTCAGGACTCACTGCAGGGCATCCCCAGTGGTGCCAGTGCACTCTCTGGACTCACTGCACTGCATCCCCAGTCCTGCCAGTGCACTCTCTTGACTCACTGCAGTGCATCCCCAGTGGTGCCAGTACACTCACTGGACTGACTGAAGTGCATCCCCAGTGGTGTCAGTGCACTCACTGGAGTCACTGCACTGCATCCCCAGTGGTGCAAGTGCACTCCCTGGACTCACTGCACTGCATTCCCAGTGGTGACAGTGAAGTCTTTGGACTCACTGCACTCCATCCCCACTGGTGCCTTTGCACTCCCTGGACTCACTGCACTGCTCCAGCCGCGGCAGCCGCTCCAGCCGCGGTAGCCCTCCAGCCGTGGCAGCCGCTCCACTCGGTAGCGGCTGGAGCGGCTGCCGCGGTTGGAGCGGCTGGAGCGGCTGCCGCGGCTGGAGCGGCTGCCGCGGATGGAGAGGCTGGCGAGGCTGGAGGGGCTGGAGCGGCTGCCGCGGCTGGAGCGGCTGGAGCGGCTGCCGCGGCTGGAGCGTCTGCCGCGGCTGGAGGGCCTACCGCGGGGTTGACTCGGCTGGAGCGGATACCGAGGCTGGAACGGCACTCTCTGGACTCACTGAAATGCATTCTCAGTGGTGCCAGTGCACTCTCTGGACTCACTGCTCTGCATCCCCAGTGGTGCTAGTGCACTCTGGACTCACTGCAGTGCATCCCCAGTGGTGCCAGTGCACTCTCTGGACTCACTGCACCGCATTCCCACTGGTGTCAGTGCACTCTGTGGACTCACTGCACTGCATCCCCAGTGGTGTCAGTGCACTCTCTGGACTCCCGGCACCGTATCCCCAGTGGTGCCAGTGCATTCGCTGGACTCACGGCACTGCATCCACAGTGGTGCCAGTGCACTCTCTGGACTCACTGAAGTGCATTCTCAGTGGAGCCAGTGCACTCTCTGGACTCACTGCACTGCATCCCCAGTGGTGCCAGTGCACTCTCTGGACTCACTGCAGTGCATCCCAAGTGGTGCCAATGCACTCTCTGGACTCACTGCAGTGCATCCCCAGTGGTGCCAGTACACTCACTGGACTCACTGCACTGCATCCCCAGTGGTGCCAGTGCAGTCTCTGCACTCACTGAAGTGCATCTCCAGTGGTGCCAGAGCACTCTCTGGACTCACTGCAGTGCATCACCTGTGGTGCCAGTGCACTCTCTGGACACTCTGCACTGCATCCCCACTGGTGCCAGTGCACTCTCTGGACTCACTGCACTGCATCCCCAGTGGTGCCAGTGCACTCTCTGGACTCACTGCACTGCATCTCCAATGGTGCCAGTGCACTCTCTGGACTCACTGCACTGCATCCCCAGTGGTGCCAATGCACTCTCTGGACTCACTGCTGTGCATCCCCAGTGGTGCCAGTACACTCACTGGACTGACTGAAGTGCATTCCCAGTGGTGACATTGAAGTCTTTGGACTCACTGCACTCCATCCCCACTGGTGCCTTTGCACTCCCTGGACTCACTGCACTGCTCCAGCCGCGGCAGCCGCTCCAGCCGCGGTAGCCCTCCAGCCGTGGCAGCCGCTCCACTCGGTAGCGGCTGGAGCGGCTGCCGCGGCTGGAGCGGCTGCCGCGGCTGGAGCGGCTGCCGCGGATGGAGAGGCTGGCGCGGCTGGAGGGGCTGGAGCGGCTGCCGCGGCTGGAGCGGCTGGAGCGGCTGCCGCGGCTGGAGCGTCTGCCGCGGCTGGAGGGGCTACCGCGGGGTTGACTCGGCTGGAGCGGATGCCGAGGCTGGAACGGCACTCTCTGGACTCACTGAAATGCATTCTCAGTGGTGCCAGTGCACTCTCTGGACTCACTGCTCTGCATCCCCAGTGGTGCTAGTGCACTCTCTGGACTCACTGCAGTGCATCCCCAGTGGTGCCATTGCACTCTCTGGACTCACTGCACCGCATTCCCACTGGTGCCAGTGCTCTCTCTGGACTCACTGCACTGCATCCCCAGTGGTGCCAGTGCGCTCTCAGGACTCACTGCAGGGCATCCCCAGTGGTGCCAGTGCACTCTCTGGACTCACTGCACTGCATCCCCAGTCCTGCCAGTGCACTCTCTTGACTCACTGCAGTGCATCCCCAGTGGTGCCAGTACACTCACTGGACTGACTGAAGTGCATCCCCAGTGGTGCCAGTGCACTCTCTGGACTCACAGCACTGCATGCCCAGTGGTGCCAGTGCACTCTCTGGACTCACTGCATTGCATCCTCAGTGGTGCCAGTGCACTCTCTGGACTCACTGCACTGCATCCCCAGTCCTGCCAGTGCACTCTCTGGACTCACTGCACTGCATCCCCAATGGTGCCAGTGCACTCTCTGGACTCACTGCACTGCTCCAGCCGCGGCAGCCTCTCCAGGCGCACCAGCCGCGGCATCCGCTCCAGCCTCGGCATCCGCTCCAGCCGCGTTAACCGCTCCAGCCGCGGTAGCTCCTCCAGCCGCGCCAGCCGCTCCAGCCGCGGCAGCCGCTCCAGCCGCTCCAGCCGCGGCATCCGCTCCAGCCGCTCCAGCCGCGGCAGCCGCTCCAACCGCGGCAGCCGCTCCAGTCGCGGCAGCCGCTCCAGCCGCGGCAGCCGCGGCAGCCGCTCCAGCCGCTACCGAGTGGAGCGGCTGCCACGGCTGGAGGGCTACCGCGGCTGGAGCGGCTGCCGCGGCTGGAGAGGCTGGCGCGGCTGGAGGGGCTGGAGCGGCTGCCGCGGCTGGAGCGGCTGGAGCGGCTGCCGCGGCTGGAGCGTCTGCCGCGGCTGGAGGGGCTACCGCGGGGTTGACTCGGCTGGAGCGGATGCCGAGGCTGGAACGGCACTCTCTGGACTCACTGAAATGCATTCTCAGTGGTGCCAGTGCACTCTCTGGACTCACTGCTCTGCATCCCCAGTGGTGCTAGTGCACTCTCTGGACTCACTGCAGTGCATCCCCAGTGGTGCCATTGCACTCTCTGGACTCACTGCACCGCATTCCCACTGGTGCCAGTGCGCTCTCTGGACTCACTGCACTGCATCCCCAGTGGTGCCAGTGCGCTCTCAGGACTCACTGCAGGGCATCCCCAGTGGTGCCAGTGCACTCTCTGGACTCACTGCACTGCATCCCCAGTCCTGCCAGTGCACTCTCTTGACTCACTGCAGTGCATCCCCAGTGGTGCCAGTACACTCACTGGACTGACTGAAGTGCATCCCCAGTGGTGTCAGTGCACTCACTGGAGTCACTGCACTGCATCCCCAGTGGTGCAAGTGCACTCCCTGGACTCACTGCACTGCATTCCCAGTGGTGACAGTGAAGTCTTTGGACTCACTGCACTCCATCCCCACTGGTGCCTTTGCACTCCCTGGACTCACTGCACTGCTCCAGCCGCGGCAGCCGCTCCAGCCGCGGTAGCCCTCCAGCCGTGGCAGCCGCTCCACTCGGTAGCGGCTGGAGCGGCTGCCGCGGTTGGAGCGGCTGGAGCGGCTGCCGCGGCTGGAGCGGCTGCCGCGGATGGAGAGGCTGGCGAGGCTGGAGGGGCTGGAGCGGCTGCCGCGGCTGGAGCGGCTGGAGCGGCTGCCGCGGCTGGAGCGTCTGCCGCGGCTGGAGGGCCTACCGCGGGGTTGACTCGGCTGGAGCGGATACCGAGGCTGGAACGGCACTCTCTGGACTCACTGAAATGCATTCTCAGTGGTGCCAGTGCACTCTCTGGACTCACTGCTCTGCATCCCCAGTGGTGCTAGTGCACTCTGGACTCACTGCAGTGCATCCCCAGTGGTGCCAGTGCACTCTCTGGACTCACTGCACCGCATTCCCACTGGTGTCAGTGCACTCTGTGGACTCACTGCACTGCATCCCCAGTGGTGTCAGTGCACTCTCTGGACTCCCGGCACCGTATCCCCAGTGGTGCCAGTGCATTCGCTGGACTCACGGCACTGCATCCACAGTGGTGCCAGTGCACTCTCTGGACTCACTGAAGTGCATTCTCAGTGGAGCCAGTGCACTCTCTGGACTCACTGCACTGCATCCCCAGTGGTGCCAGTGCACTCTCTGGACTCACTGCAGTGCATCCCAAGTGGTGCCAATGCACTCTCTGGACTCACTGCAGTGCATCCCCAGTGGTGCCAGTACACTCACTGGACTCACTGCACTGCATCCCCAGTGGTGCCAGTGCAGTCTCTGCACTCACTGAAGTGCATCTCCAGTGGTGCCAGAGCACTCTCTGGACTCACTGCAGTGCATCCCAGTGGTGCCAGTGCACTCTCTGGACACTCTGCACTGCATCCCCACTGGTGCCAGTGCACTCTCTGGACTCACTGCACTGCATCCCCAGTGGTGCCAGTGCACTCTCTGGACTCACTGCACTGCATCTCCAATGGTGCCAGTGCACTCTCTGGACTCACTGCACTGCATCCCCAGTGGTGCCAATGCACTCTCTGGACTCACTGCTGTGCATCCCCAGTGGTGCCAGTACACTCACTGGACTGACTGAAGTGCATTCCCAGTGGTGACATTGAAGTCTTTGGACTCACTGCACTCCATCCCCACTGGTGCCTTTGCACTCCCTGGACTCACTGCACTGCTCCAGCCGCGGCAGCCGCTCCAGCCGCGGTAGCCCTCCAGCCGTGGCAGCCGCTCCACTCGGTAGCGGCTGGAGCGGCTGCCGCGGCTGGAGCGGCTGGAGCGGCTGCCGCGGATGGAGAGGCTGGCGCGGCTGGAGGGGCTGGAGCGGCTGCCGCGGCTGGAGCGGCTGGAGCGGCTGCCGCGGCTGGAGCGTCTGCCGCGGCTGGAGGGGCTACCGCGGGGTTGACTCGGCTGGAGCGGATGCCGAGGCTGGAACGGCACTCTCTGGACTCACTGAAATGCATTCTCAGTGGTGCCAGTGCACTCTCTGGACTCACTGCTCTGCATCCCCAGTGGTGCTAGTGCACTCTCTGGACTCACTGCAGTGCATCCCCAGTGGTGCCATTGCACTCTCTGGACTCACTGCACCGCATTCCCACTGGTGCCAGTGCGCTCTCTGGACTCACTGCACTGCATCCCCAGTGGTGCCAGTGCGCTCTCAGGACTCACTGCAGGGCATCCCCAGTGGTGCCAGTGCACTCTCTGGACTCACTGCACTGCATCCCCAGTCCTGCCAGTGCACTCTCTTGACTCACTGCAGTGCATCCCCAGTGGTGCCAGTACACTCACTGGACTGACTGAAGTGCATCCCCAGTGGTGTCAGTGCACTCACTGGAGTCACTGCACTGCATCCCCAGTGGTGCAAGTGCACTCCCTGGACTCACTGCACTGCATTCCCAGTGGTGACAGTGAAGTCTTTGGACTCACTGCACTCCATCCCCACTGGTGCCTTTGCACTCCCTGGACTCACTGCACTGCTCCAGCCGCGGCAGCCGCTCCAGCCGCGGTAGCCCTCCAGCCGTGGCAGCCGCTCCACTCGGTAGCGGCTGGAGCGGCTGCCGCGGTTGGAGCGGCTGGAGCGGCTGCCGCGGCTGGAGCGGCTGCCGCGGATGGAGAGGCTGGCGAGGCTGGAGGGGCTGGAGCGGCTGCCGCGGCTGGAGCGGCTGGAGCGGCTGCCGCGGCTGGAGCGTCTGCCGCGGCTGGAGGGCCTACCGCGGGGTTGACTCGGCTGGAGCGGATACCGAGGCTGGAACGGCACTCTCTGGACTCACTGAAATGCATTCTCAGTGGTGCCAGTGCACTCTCTGGACTCACTGCTCTGCATCCCCAGTGGTGCTAGTGCACTCTGGACTCACTGCAGTGCATCCCCAGTGGTGCCAGTGCACTCTCTGGACTCACTGCACCGCATTCCCACTGGTGTCAGTGCACTCTGTGGACTCACTGCACTGCATCCCCAGTGGTGTCAGTGCACTCTCTGGACTCCCGGCACCGTATCCCCAGTGGTGCCAGTGCATTCGCTGGACTCACGGCACTGCATCCACAGTGGTGCCAGTGCACTCTCTGGACTCACTGAAGTGCATTCTCAGTGGAGCCAGTGCACTCTCTGGACTCACTGCACTGCATCCCCAGTGGTGCCAGTGCACTCTCTGGACTCACTGCAGTGCATCCCAAGTGGTGCCAATGCACTCTCTGGACTCACTGCAGTGCATCCCCAGTGGTGCCAGTACACTCTCTGGACTCACTGCAGTGCATCTCCAGTGGTGCCAGAGCACTCTCTGGACTCACTGCAGTGCATCCCAGTGGTGCCAGTGCACTCTCTGGACACTCTGCACTGCATCCCCACTGGTGCCAGTGCACTCTCTGGACTCACTGCACTGCATCCCCAGTGGTGCCAGTGCACTCTCTGGACTCACTGCACTGCATCTCCAATGGTGCCAGTGCACTCTCTGGACTCACTGCACTGCATCCCCAGTGGTGCCAGAGCACTCTCTGGACTCACTGCAGTGCATCCCAGTGGTGCCAGTGCACTCTCTGGACACTCTGCACTGCATCCCCACTGGTGCCAGTGCACTCTCTGGACTCACTGCACTGCATCCCCAGTGGTGCCAGTGCACTCTCTGGACTCACTGCACTGCATCTCCAATGGTGCCAGTGCACTCTCTGGACTCACTGCACTGCATCCCCAGTGGTGCCAATGCACTCTCTGGACTCACTGCTGTGCATCCCCAGTGGTGCCAGTACACTCACTGGACTGACTGAAGTGCATTCCCAGTGGTGACATTGAAGTCTTTGGACTCACTGCACTCCATCCCCACTGGTGCCTTTGCACTCCCTGGACTCACTGCACTGCTCCAGCCGCGGCAGCCGCTCCAGCCGCGGTAGCCCTCCAGCCGTGGCAGCCGCTCCACTCGGTAGCGGCTGGAGCGGCTGCCGCGGCTGGAGCGGCTGGAGCGGCTGCCGCGGCTGGAGCGGCTGCCGCGGATGGAGAGGCTGGCGCGGCTGGAGGGGCTGGAGCGGCTGCCGCGGCTGGAGCGGCTGGAGCGGCTGCCGCGGCTGGAGCGTCTGCCGCGGCTGGAGGGGCTACCGCGGGGTTGACTCGGCTGGAGCGGATGCCGAGGCTGGAACGGCACTCTCTGGACTCACTGAAATGCATTCTCAGTGGTGCCAGTGCACTCTCTGGACTCACTGCTCTGCATCCCCAGTGGTGCTAGTGCACTCTCTGGACTCACTGCAGTGCATCCCCAGTGGTGCCATTGCACTCTCTGGACTCACTGCACCGCATTCCCACTGGTGCCAGTGCGCTCTCTGGACTCACTGCACTGCATCCCCAGTGGTGCCAGTGCACTCTCTGGACTCACTGCAGGGCATCCCCAGTGGTGCCAGTGCACTCTCTGGACTCACTGCACTGCATCCCCAGTCCTGCCAGTGCACTCTCTTGACTCACTGCAGTGCATCCCCAGTGGTGCCAGTACACTCACTGGACTGACTGAAGTGCATCCCCAGTGGTGTCAGTGCACTCACTGGAGTCACTGCACTGCATCCCCAGTGGTGCAAGTGCACTCCCTGGACTCACTGCACTGCATTCCCAGTGGTGACAGTGAAGTCTTTGGACTCACTGCACTCCATCCCCACTGGTGCCTTTGCACTCCCTGGACTCACTGCACTGCTCCAGCCGCGGCAGCCGCTCCAGCCGCGGTAGCCCTCCAGCCGTGGCAGCCGCTCCACTCGGTAGCGGCTGGAGCGGCTGCCGCGGTTGGAGCGGCTGGAGCGGCTGCCGCGGCTGGAGCGGCTGCCGCGGATGGAGAGGCTGGCGAGGCTGGAGGGGCTGGAGCGGCTGCCGCGGCTGGAGCGGCTGGAGCGGCTGCCGCGGCTGGAGCGTCTGCCGCGGCTGGAGGGCCTACCGCGGGGTTGACTCGGCTGGAGCGGATACCGAGGCTGGAACGGCACTCTCTGGACTCACTGAAATGCATTCTCAGTGGTGCCAGTGCACTCTCTGGACTCACTGCTCTGCATCCCCAGTGGTGCTAGTGCACTCTGGACTCACTGCAGTGCATCCCCAGTGGTGCCAGTGCACTCTCTGGACTCACTGCACCGCATTCCCACTGGTGTCAGTGCACTCTGTGGACTCACTGCACTGCATCCCCAGTGGTGTCAGTGCACTCTCTGGACTCCCGGCACCGTATCCCCAGTGGTGCCAGTGCATTCGCTGGACTCACGGCACTGCATCCACAGTGGTGCCAGTGCACTCTCTGGACTCACTGAAGTGCATTCTCAGTGGAGCCAGTGCACTCTCTGGACTCACTGCACTGCATCCCCAGTGGTGCCAGTGCACTCTCTGGACTCACTGCAGTGCATCCCAAGTGGTGCCAATGCACTCTCTGGACTCACTGCAGTGCATCCCCAGTGGTGCCAGTACACTCACTGGACTCACTGCACTGCATCCCCAGTGGTGCCAGTGCAGTCTCTGCACTCACTGAAGTGCATCTCCAGTGGTGCCAGAGCACTCTCTGGACTCACTGCAGTGCATCACCTGTGGTGCCAGTGCACTCTCTGGACACTCTGCACTGCATCCCCACTGGTGCCAGTGCACTCTCTGGACTCACTGCACTGCATCCCCAGTGGTGCCAGTGCACTCTCTGGACTCACTGCACTGCATCTCCAATGGTGCCAGTGCACTCTCTGGACTCACTGCACTGCATCCCCAGTGGTGCCAATGCACTCTCTGGACTCACTGCTGTGCATCCCCAGTGGTGCCAGTACACTCACTGGACTGACTGAAGTGCATTCCCAGTGGTGACATTGAAGTCTTTGGACTCACTGCACTCCATCCCCACTGGTGCCTTTGCACTCCCTGGACTCACTGCACTGCTCCAGCCGCGGCAGCCGCTCCAGCCGCGGTAGCCCTCCAGCCGTGGCAGCCGCTCCACTCGGTAGCGGCTGGAGCGGCTGCCGCGGCTGGAGCGGATGCCGCGGCTGGAGCGGCTGCCGCGGATGGAGAGGCTGGCGCGGCTGGAGGGGCTGGAGCGGCTGCCGCGGCTGGAGCGGCTGGAGCGGCTGCCGCGGCTGGAGCGTCTGCCGCGGCTGGAGGGGCTACCGCGGGGTTGACTCGGCTGGAGCGGATGCCGAGGCTGGAACGGCACTCTCTGGACTCACTGAAATGCATTCTCAGTGGTGCCAGTGCACTCTCTGGACTCACTGCTCTGCATCCCCAGTGGTGCTAGTGCACTCTCTGGACTCACTGCAGTGCATCCCCAGTGGTGCCATTGCACTCTCTGGACTCACTGCACCGCATTCCCACTGGTGCCAGTGCGCTCTCTGGACTCACTGCACTGCATCCCCAGTGGTGCCAGTGCGCTCTCAGGACTCACTGCAGGGCATCCCCAGTGGTGCCAGTGCGCTCTCTGGACTCACTGCACTGCATCCCCAGTCCTGCCAGTGCACTCTCTTGACTCACTGCAGTGCATCCCCAGTGGTGCCAGTACACTCACTGGACTGACTGAAGTGCATCCCCAGTGGTGTCAGTGCACTCACTGGAGTCACTGCACTGCATCCCCAGTGGTGCAAGTGCACTCCCTGGACTCACTGCACTGCATTCCCAGTGGTGACAGTGAAGTCTTTGGACTCACTGCACTCCATCCCCACTGGTGCCTTTGCACTCCCTGGACTCACTGCACTGCTCCAGCCGCGGCAGCCGCTCCAGCCGCGGTAGCCCTCCAGCCGTGGCAGCCGCTCCACTCGGTAGCGGCTGGAGCGGCTGCCGCGGTTGGAGCGGCTGGAGCGGCTGCCGCGGATGGAGAGGCTGGCGAGGCTGGAGGGGCTGGAGCGGCTGCCGCGGCTGGAGCGGCTGGAGCGGCTGCCGCGGCTGGAGCGTCTGCCGCGGCTGGAGGGCCTACCGCGGGGTTGACTCGGCTGGAGCGGATACCGAGGCTGGAACGGCACTCTCTGGACTCACTGAAATGCATTCTCAGTGGTGCCAGTGCACTCTCTGGACTCACTGCTCTGCATCCCCAGTGGTGCTAGTGCACTCTGGACTCACTGCAGTGCATCCCCAGTGGTGCCAGTGCACTCTCTGGACTCACTGCACCGCATTCCCACTGGTGTCAGTGCACTCTGTGGACTCACTGCACTGCATCCCCAGTGGTGTCAGTGCACTCTCTGGACTCCCGGCACCGTATCCCCAGTGGTGCCAGTGCATTCGCTGGACTCACGGCACTGCATCCACAGTGGTGCCAGTGCACTCTCTGGACTCACTGAAGTGCATTCTCAGTGGAGCCAGTGCACTCTCTGGACTCACTGCACTGCATCCCCAGTGGTGCCAGTGCACTCTCTGGACTCACTGCAGTGCATCCCAAGTGGTGCCAATGCACTCTCTGGACTCACTGCAGTGCATCCCCAGTGGTGCCAGTACACTCACTGGACTCACTGCACTGCATCCCCAGTGGTGCCAGTGCAGTCTCTGCACTCACTGAAGTGCATCTCCAGTGGTGCCAGAGCACTCTCTGGACTCACTGCAGTGCATCCCAGTGGTGCCAGTGCACTCTCTGGACACTCTGCACTGCATCCCCACTGGTGCCAGTGCACTCTCTGGACTCACTGCACTGCATCCCCAGTGGTGCCAGTGCACTCTCTGGACTCACTGCACTGCATCTCCAATGGTGCCAGTGCACTCTCTGGACTCACTGCACTGCATCCCCAGTGGTGCCAATGCACTCTCTGGACTCACTGCTGTGCATCCCCAGTGGTGCCAGTACACTCACTGGACTGACTGAAGTGCATTCCCAGTGGTGACATTGAAGTCTTTGGACTCACTGCACTCCATCCCCACTGGTGCCTTTGCACTCCCTGGACTCACTGCACTGCTCCAGCCGCGGCAGCCGCTCCAGCCGCGGTAGCCCTCCAGCCGTGGCAGCCGCTCCACTCGGTAGCGGCTGGAGCGGCTGCCGCGGCTGGAGCGGCTGGAGCGGCTGCCGCGGCTGGAGCGGCTGCCGCGGTTGGAGCGGCTGGAGCGGCTGCCGCGGCTGGAGCGGCTGCCGCGGATGGAGAGGCTGGCGCGGCTGGAGGGGCTGGAGCGGCTGCCGCGGCTGGAGCGGCTGGAGCGGCTGCCGCGGCTGGAGCGTCTGCCGCGGCTGGAGGGGCTACCGCGGGGTTGACTCGGCTGGAGCGGATGCCGAGGCTGGAACGGCACTCTCTGGACTCACTGAAATGCATTCTCAGTGGTGCCAGTGCACTCTCTGGACTCACTGCTCTGCATCCCCAGTGGTGCTAGTGCACTCTCTGGACTCACTGCAGTGCATCCCCAGTGGTGCCATTGCACTCTCTGGACTCACTGCACCGCATTCCCACTGGTGCCAGTGCGCTCTCTGGACTCACTGCACTGCATCCCCAGTGGTGCCAGTGCGCTCTCAGGACTCACTGCAGGGCATCCCCAGTGGTGCCAGTGCACTCTCTGGACTCACTGCACTGCATCCCCAGTCCTGCCAGTGCACTCTCTTGACTCACTGCAGTGCATCCCCAGTGGTGCCAGTACACTCACTGGACTGACTGAAGTGCATCCCCAGTGGTGTCAGTGCACTCACTGGAGTCACTGCACTGCATCCCCAGTGGTGCAAGTGCACTCCCTGGACTCACTGCACTGCATTCCCAGTGGTGACAGTGAAGTCTTTGGACTCACTGCACTCCATCCCCACTGGTGCCTTTGCACTCCCTGGACTCACTGCACTGCTCCAGCCGCGGCAGCCGCTCCAGCCGCGGTAGCCCTCCAGCCGTGGCAGCCGCTCCACTCGGTAGCGGCTGGAGCGGCTGCCGCGGTTGGAGCGGCTGGAGCGGCTGCCGCGGCTGGAGCGGCTGCCGCGGATGGAGAGGCTGGCGAGGCTGGAGGGGCTGGAGCGGCTGCCGCGGCTGGAGCGGCTGGAGCGGCTGCCGCGGCTGGAGCGTCTGCCGCGGCTGGAGGGCCTACCGCGGGGTTGACTCGGCTGGAGCGGATACCGAGGCTGGAACGGCACTCTCTGGACTCACTGAAATGCATTCTCAGTGGTGCCAGTGCACTCTCTGGACTCACTGCTCTGCATCCCCAGTGGTGCTAGTGCACTCTGGACTCACTGCAGTGCATCCCCAGTGGTGCCAGTGCACTCTCTGGACTCACTGCACCGCATTCCCACTGGTGTCAGTGCACTCTGTGGACTCACTGCACTGCATCCCCAGTGGTGTCAGTGCACTCTCTGGACTCACTGCAGTGCATCCCAAGTGGTGCCAATGCACTCTCTGGACTCACTGCAGTGCATCCCCAGTGGTGCCAGTACACTCACTGGACTCACTGCACTGCATCCCCAGTGGTGCCAGTGCAGTCTCTGCACTCACTGAAGTGCATCTCCAGTGGTGCCAGAGCACTCTCTGGACTCACTGCAGTGCATCCCAGTGGTGCCAGTGCACTCTCTGGACACTCTGCACTGCATCCCCACTGGTGCCAGTGCACTCTCTGGACTCACTGCACTGCATCCCCAGTGGTGCCAGTGCACTCTCTGGACTCACTGCACTGCATCTCCAATGGTGCCAGTGCACTCTCTGGACTCACTGCACTGCATCCCCAGTGGTGCCAATGCACTCTCTGGACTCACTGCTGTGCATCCCCAGTGGTGCCAGTACACTCACTGGACTGACTGAAGTGCATTCCCAGTGGTGACATTGAAGTCTTTGGACTCACTGCACTCCATCCCCACTGGTGCCTTTGCACTCCCTGGACTCACTGCACTGCTCCAGCCGCGGCAGCCGCTCCAGCCGCGGTAGCCCTCCAGCCGTGGCAGCCGCTCCACTCGGTAGCGGCTGGAGCGGCTGCCGCGGCTGGAGCGGCTGGAGCGGCTGCCGCGGCTGGAGCGGCTGCCGCGGATGGAGAGGCTGGCGCGGCTGGAGGGGCTGGAGCGGCTGCCGCGGCTGGAGCGGCTGGAGCGGCTGCCGCGGCTGGAGCGTCTGCCGCGGCTGGAGGGGCTACCGCGGGGTTGACTCGGCTGGAGCGGATGCCGAGGCTGGAACGGCACTCTCTGGACTCACTGAAATGCATTCTCAGTGGTGCCAGTGCACTCTCTGGACTCACTGCTCTGCATCCCCAGTGGTGCTAGTGCACTCTCTGGACTCACTGCAGTGCATCCCCAGTGGTGCCATTGCACTCTCTGGACTCACTGCACCGCATTCCCACTGGTGCCAGTGCGCTCTCTGGACTCACTGCACTGCATCCCCAGTGGTGCCAGTGCGCTCTCAGGACTCACTGCAGGGCATCCCCAGTGGTGCCAGTGCACTCTCTGGACTCACTGCACTGCATCCCCAGTCCTGCCAGTGCACTCTCTTGACTCACTGCAGTGCATCCCCAGTGGTGCCAGTACACTCACTGGACTGACTGAAGTGCATCCCCAGTGGTGCCAGTGCACTCTCTGGACTCACAGCACTGCATGCCCAGTGGTGCCAGTGCACTCTCTGGACTCACTGCATTGCATCCTCAGTGGTGCCAGTGCACTCTCTGGACTCACTGCACTGCATCCCCAGTCCTGCCAGTGCACTCTCTGGACTCACTGCACTGCATCCCCAATGGTGCCAGTGCACTCTCTGGACTCACTGCACTGCTCCAGCCGCGGCAGCCTCTCCAGGCGCACCAGCCGCGGCATCCGCTCCAGCCTCGGCATCCGCTCCAGCCGCGTTAACCGCTCCAGCCGCGGTAGCTCCTCCAGCCGCGCCAGCCGCTCCAGCCGCGGCAGCCGCTCCAGCCGCTCCAGCCGCGGCATCCGCTCCAGCCGCTCCAGCCGCGGCAGCCGCTCCAACCGCGGCAGCCGCTCCAGTCGCGGCAGCCGCTCCAGCCGCTCCAGCCGCGGCAGCCGCTCCAGCCGCTACCGAGTGGAGCGGCTGCCACGGCTGGAGGGCTACCGCGGCTGGAGCGGCTGCCGCGGCTGGAGCAGTGCAGTGAGTCCAGGGAGTGCAAAGGCACCAGTGGGGATGGAGTGCAGTGAGTCCAAAGACTTCACTGTCACCACTGGGGATGCAGTGCAGTGAGTCCAGAGAGTGCACTGGCACCACTGGGGATGCCCTGCAGTGAGTCCAGAGAGTGCACTGGCACCACTGGGGATGCACTACAGTGAGTCCAGGGATAGCACTGGCACCACTGGGGATGCAGTGCAGTGAGTCCAGAGAGTGCACTGGCACCACTGGGGATGCCCTGCAGTGAGCCCAGAGAGTGCACTGGCACCACTGGGGATGCACTGCAGTGAGTCCAGAGAGTGCACTGGCACCACTGGGGATGCAGTGCAGTGAGTCCAGAGAGTGCACTGGCACCACTGGGGATGCAGTGCAGTGAGTCCAGAGAGTGCACAGGCTCCACTGAGAATGCACTTCAGTGAGTCCAGAGAGTGCACTGGCACCACTGGGGATGCAGTGCAGTGAGTCCAGAGAGTGCACTGGCAGCACTGGGGATGCAGTGCAGTGAGTCCAGAGAGTGCACTGGCACCACAGGTGATGCACTCCAGTGAGTCCAGAGAGTGCACTTGCACCACGGGGGATGCAGTGCAGTGAGTCCAGAGAGCGCACTGGCACCACTGGGGATGCACTGCAGTGAGTCCACAGAGTGCAATGGCACCACTGGGGATGCAGTGCAGTGAGTCCAGAGAGTGCACTGGCACCACTGGGGATGCACTGCAGTGAGTCCAGAGAGTGCACTGGCACCAATGGAGCTTCAGTGCAGTGAGTCCAGAGAGTGCACTGGCACCACTGGGGATGTAGTGCAGTGAGTCCAGAGAGTGCACTGGCACCACTGAAAATGCACTTCAGTGTGTCCAGAGAGTGCACTGGCACCACTGGGGATGCACTGCAGTGAGTCCAGAGAGTGCACTAGCGCCACTGGGGATGCAGTGCAGTGAGTCCAGAGAGTGTACTGGCACCACAGGGGATGCAGTGCAGTGAGTCCAGAGAGTGCACTGGCACCACTGGGGATGCACTGCAGTGAGTCCAGAGAGTGCACTGGCACCACAGGTGATGCAGTGCAGTGAGTCCAGAGAGTGGCGCTCCAGCCTCGTTTTCCGCTCCAGCCGCGTCAACCGCTCCAGCCGCGGTAGCCCCTCCAGCCGAGGCAGACGCTCTAGACGCTCCAACCGCGTCAGCCTCTCCAGCCGCGTTAGCCCCTCCAGCCGCGGCAGCCGCTCCAGCCGCGGCAGCCGCCCCAGCCGCGGTAACCGCTCCAAACGCGGCAGGAGCTCCAGCCGGGGCAGCCGCTCCAGCCGCTACCGAGTGGAGCGGCTGCCACGGCTGGAGCGGTTGCCGCGGTTGGAGCGCCTGCCGTGTTTGGAGCGGCTGCCGCGGCTTCCGCGGCTGGAGCGGCTGCCGCGGTTGGACAGTCTGCCGCGTATGCCGCGGACGGAGCGGCTGCCGCGGCTGCCGCGGCTGCCGAGGCTGGAGGGCTACCGCGGCTGGAGCGACTGCCGCGGCTGGAGTAGTGCAGTGAGTCCAGAGAGTGCACTGGCACCACTGGGGATGCACTTCAGTGTGTCCAGAGAGTGCATTGGCACCACTTGGGATGCAGTGCAGTGAGTCCAGAGAGTGCACTGGCACCATTGGAGATGCAGTGCAGTGAGTCCAGAGAGTGCACTGGCACCACTGGGGGTGCAGTGCAGTGAGTCCAGAGAGTGCACTGGCACCACTGGGGATGCAGTGCAGTGAGTCCAGAGAGTGCACTGGCACCACTGGGGATGCACTGCAGTGAGTCCAGAGAGTTCACTGGCACCACTGGAGATGCACTTCAGTGAGTGCAGAGACTGCACTGGCACCACTGGGGATGCAGTGCAGTGAGTCCAGAGAGTGTACTGGCAACACTGGGGATGCACTGCAGTGAGTCCAGAGAGTTCACTGGCACCACTGGAGATGCACTTCAGTGAGTGCAGAGACTGCACTGGCACCACTGGGGATGCAGTGCAGTGAGTCCAGAGAGTGTACTGGCAACACTGGGGATGCACTGCAGTGAGTCCAGAGAGTGCACTGGCACCACTGGGGATGCAGTGCAGTGAGTCCAGAGAGTGTACTGGCACCACTGGGGATGCACTGCAGTGAGTCCAGAGAGTGCATTGGCACCACTTGGGATGCACTGCAGTGAGTCCAGAGAGTGCACTTGCACCCCTGGGGATGCAGTGCAGTGAGTCCAGAGAGTGCACTGACACCACTGGGGATGCAGTGCAGTGAGTCCAGAGAGTGCACTGGCACCATTGGAGATGCAGTGCAGTGAGTCCAGAGAGTGCACTGGCACCACTGGGGATGCAGTGCAGTGAGTCCAGAGAGTGCACTGGCACCACTGGGTATGCACTGCAGTGAGTCCAGAGAGTTCACTGGCACCACTGGAGATGCACTTCAGTGAGTGCAGAGACTGCACTGGCACCACTGGGGATGCAGTGCAGTGAGTCCAGAGAGTGTACTGGCACCACTGGGGATGCACTGCAGTGAGTCCAGAGAGTGCATTGGCACCACTTGGGATGCACTGCAGTGAGTCCAGAGAGTGCACTTGCACCACTGGGGATGCAGTGCAGTGAGTCCAGAGAGTGCACTGGCACCAATGGGGATGCACTGCAGTGAGTCCACAGAGTGCACTGGCACCACTGGGGATGCAGTGCAGTGAGTCCAGAGAGTGCACTGGCACCACTGGTGATGCAGTACAGTGAGTCCAGAGAGTGCACTGGCACCAGTGGGGATGCAGTGCAGTGAGTCCAGAGAGTGCACTGGCACCACTGGGGATGCACTGCAGTGAGTCCAGAGAGTTCACTGGCACCACTGGAGATGTACTTCAGTGAGTCCAGAGACTGCACTGGCACCACTGGGGATGCAGTGCAGTGAGTCCAGAGAGTGCATTGGCACCACTTGGGATGCACTGCAGTGAGTCCAGAGAGTGCACTGGCACCACTGGGGATGCACTGCAGTGAGTCCAGAGAGTGCATTGGCACCACTTGGGATGCACTGCAGTGAGTCCAGAGAGTGCACTGGCACCACTGGGGATGCAGTGCAGTGAGTCCAGAGAGTGCGCTGGCACCACTGGGGATGCACTGCAGTGAGTCCAGAGAGTGCACTGGCACCAATGGGGATGCACTTCAGTGAGTCCACAGAGTGCACTGGCTCCACTGGGGATGCAGTGCAGTGAGTCCAGAGAGTGCACTGGCACCACTGGGCATGCAGTGCAGTGAGTCCAGAGAGTGCACTGGCACCACTGGGGATGCAGTGCAGTGAGTCCAGAGAGTGCACTGGCACCACTGGGGATGCAGTGCAGTGAGTCCAGAGAGTGCACTGGCACCACTGGGGATGCACTGCAGTGAGTCCAGAGAGTTCACTGGCACCACTGGGGATGCACTTCAGTGAGTCCAGAGACTGCACTGGCACCACTGGGGATGCAGTGCAGTGAGTCCACAGAGTGTACTGGCACCACTGGGGATGCACTGCAGTGAGTCCAGAGAGTGCATTGGCACCACTTGGGATGCACTGCAGTAAGTCCAGAGAGTGCTCTTGCACCACTGGGGATGCACTGCAGTGAGTCCAGAGAGTGCACTGGCACCACTGGGGATGCAGTGCAGTGAGTCCAGAGAATGCACTGGCACCAATGGGGATGCAAAGCAGTGAGTCCACAGAGTGCACTGGCACCACTGGGGATGCAGTACTGTGAGTCCAGAGAGTGCACTGGCACCACTGGGGATGCACAGCAGTGAGTCCAGAGAGTGCATTGGCACCACTGGGGATGCAGTGCAGTGAGTCCAGAGAGTGCACTAGCACCACTGGGGATGCAGTGCAGTCAGTCCAGTGAGTGTACTGGCACCACTGGGGATGCACTGCAGTGAGTCCAGAGAGTGCACTGGCACCACTGAGAATGCACTTCAGTGAGTCCAGAGAGTGCACTGGCACCACTGTTGATGCACTGCAGTGAGTCCACAGAGTGCACTGGCACCACTGGGGATGCAGTGCAGTGAGTCCAGAGAGTGCACTGGCACCACTGGGGATGCACTTCAGTGAGTCCAGAGAGTGCACGGGCTCCACTGGGGATGCACTGCAGTGAGTCCACAGAGTGCACTGGCACCACTGGGGATGCAGTGCAGTGAGGCCAGAGAGTGCACTGGCTCCAATGGGGATGCAGTGCAGTTAGTCCAGAGAGTGCACTGGCACCACTGGGTATGCAGTGCAGTGAGTCCAGAGAGTGCACAGGCAAAACTGGGGACGCACTGCAGTGAGTCCAGACAGTGCACTGGCACCACTGGGGATGCAGTGCAGTGAGTCCAGAGTGTGCACTGGCACCACTGGGAATGCAGTGCAGTGAGTCCAGAGATCGCACTGGCACCACGGGGGATGCACTTCAGTGAGTCCAGAGAGTGCACTGGCACCACTGGGGATGCACTGCAGTGAGTCCACAGAGTGCACTGGCACCACTGGGGATGCACTGCAGTGAGTCCAGAGAGTGCACTGGCACCACTGGGGATGCAGTGCAGTGAGTCCAGAGAGTGCACTGGCACCAGAGGGAATGCACTGCAGTGAGTCCAGTGAGTGCACTGGCACCACTGGGGATGCAGTGCAGTGAGTGCAGGGAGTTTACTGGCACCACTGTGGATGCAGTGCAGTGAGTCCAGAGAGTGCAGTGTCACCACTGGGGATGCAGTGCAGTGAGTCCAGAGAGTGCACAGGCACCACTGGGGATGCAGTGCAGTGAGTCCAGAGAGTGCTCTGGCACCACTGGGGTTACAGTGCAGTGAGTCCAGAGAGTGCACTGGCACCACTGGGGATGCAGTGCAGTGAGTCCAGAGAGTGCACTGGCACCTCTGGTGATGCACTGCAGTTACTCCAGAGAGTGCACTGGCACCACTGGTGATGCAGTACAGTGAGTCCAGAGAGTGCACTGGCACCACTGGGGATTCACTGCAGTGAGTCCAGAGAGTGCACTGGCACCACTGAGAATGCCTTTCAGTGAGTCCAGAGAGTGCACTGGCACCACTGGGGATGCACTGCAGTGAGTCCACAGAGTGCACTAGCACCACTGGGGATGCAGTGCAGTGAGTCCAGAGAGCGTACTGGCACCACTGGGGATGCAGAGCAGTGAGTCCAGAGAGTGCACTGGCACCACTGAGAATGCACTTCAGTGAGGCCAGAGAGCGCACTGGCACCACTGGGGATGCAGTGCAGTGAGTCCAGAGAGTGCACTGGCACCACTGGGGATGCACTGCAGTGAGTCCAGAGAGTGCACTGGCACCACTGATGATGCAGTACAGTGAGTCCAGTGAGTGCACTGGCACCACTGGGAATGTAGTGCAGTGACTCGAGAGAGTGCACTGGCACCACAGGGGATGCAGTGCAGTGACTCCAGAGAGTGCACTGGCACCACTTGGGATGCAGTGCAGTGAGTCCAGAGAGTGCACTGGCACCACTGGGGATGCAGTGCAGTGAGTCCAGAGAGTGCATTGGCACCACTGGGGATGCAGTGCAGTGAGTCCAGAGAGTGCACTGGCAGCACTGGGGATGCACTGCAGTGAGTCCACAGAGTGCACTGGTACCACTGGGGATGCAGTGCAGTGAGTCCAGAGAGTGCACTGGCACCACTGGGGATGCAGTGCAGTGAGTCCAGAGAGTGCACTGGCACCACTGGGGATGCAGTGCAGTGAGTCCAGAGAGTGCACTGGCACCACTGGGGATGCAGTGCAGTGAGTCCAGAGAGTGCACTGGCAGCACTGGGGATGCAGTGCAGTGAGTCCAGAGAGTGCACTGGCACCACTGGGGATGCACTGCAGTGAGTCCAGAGAGCGCACTGGCACCACTGGGGATGCACTGCAGTGAGTCCACAGAGTGCACTGGCACCACTGAGAATGCACTTCAGTGAGTCCAGAGAGTGCACTGGTACCACTGGGGATGCACTGCAGTGAGTCCAGAGAGTGCACTAGCACCACTGGGGATGCAGTGCAGTGAATCCAGTGAGTGCACTGGCACCACTGGGGATGCAGTGCAGTGAGTCAAGAGAGTGCACTGGCACCACTGGGGATGCAGTACAGTGAGTCCAGAGAGTGCATTGGCACCATTGGAGATGCAGTGCAGTGAGTCCAGAGAGTGCACTGGCACCACTGGGGATGCACTGCAGTGAGTCCAGAGAGTGCATTGGCACCACTGGGGATGCAGTGCAGTGAGTCCAGAGAGTGCACTGGCACCATTGGAGATGCACTGCAGTGAGTCCAGAGAGTGCACTGGCACCACTGGGGATGCAGTGCAGTGAGTCCAGAGAGTGCACTGGCACCACTGGGGATGCAGTGCAGTGAGTCCAGAGAGTGCACTGGCACCACTGGGGATGCACTGCAGTGAGTCCAGAGAGTTCACTGGCACCACTGGAGATGCACTTCAGTGAGTGCAGAGACTGCACTGGCACCACTGGAGATGCAGTGCAGTGAGTCCAGTGAGTGTACTGGCACCACTGGGGATGCACTGCAGTGAGTCCAGAGAGTGCACTGGCACCACTTGGGATGCACTGCAGTGAGTCCAGAGAGTGCACTTGCACCACTGGGGATGCAGTACAGTGAGTCCAGAGAGTGCACTGGCACCACTGGGGATGCAGTGCAGTGAGTCCAGAGAGTGCACTGGCACCAATGGGGATGCACTTCAGTGAGTCCAGAGAGTGCACTGGCTCCACTGGGGATGCAGTGCAGTGAGTCCAGAGAGTGCACTGGCACCATTGGAGATGCAGTGCAGTGAGTCCAGAGAGTGCACTGGCACCACTGGGGATGCAGTGCAGTGAGTCCAGAGAGTGCACTGGCACCACTGGGGATGCAGTGCAGTGAGTCCAGAGAGTGCACTGGCACCACTGGGGATGCACTGCAGTGAGTCCAGAGAGTTCACTGGCACCACTGGGGATGCACTTCAGTGAGTGCAGAGACTGCACTGGCACCACTGGGGATGCAGTGCAGTGAGTCCAGTGAGTGTACTGGCACCACTGGGGATGCACTGCAGTGAGTCCAGAGAGTGCATTGGCACCACTTGGATGCACTGCAGTGAGTCCAGAGAGTGCACTTGCACCACTGGGGATGCAGTGCAGTGAGTCCAGAGAGTGCACTGGCACCACTGGGGATGCAGTGCAGTGAGTCCAGAGAGTGCACTGGCACCACTGGGGATGCACTGCAGTGAGTCCAGAGAGTGCACTGGCACCACTGATGATGCAGTACAGTGAGTCCAGTGAGTGCACTGGCACCACTGGGGATGTAGCGCAGTGACTCGAGAGAGTGCACTGGCACCACTGGGGATGCAGTGCAGTGACTCCAGAGAGTGCACTGGCACCACTTGGGATGCAGTGCAGTGAGTCCAGAGAGTGCACTGGCACCACTGGGGATGCAGTGCAGTGAGTCCAGAGAGTGCACTGGCACCACTGGGGATGCAGTGCAGTGAGTCCAGAGAGTGCACTGGCACCACTGGGGATGCACTGCAGTGAGTCCAGAGAGTGCACTGGCACCACTGATGATGCAGTACAGTGAGTCCAGTGAGTGCACTGGCACCACTGGGGATGTAGTGCAGTGACTCGAGAGAGTGCACTGGCACCACTGGGGATGCAGTGCAGTGACTCCAGAGAGTGCACTGGCACCACTTGGGATGCAGTGCAGTGAGTCCAGAGAGTGCACTGGCACCACTGGGGATGCAGTGCAGTGAGTCCAGAGCGTGCATTGGCACCACTGGGGATGCAGTGCAGTGAGTCCAGAGAGTGCTCTGGCACCACTGGGGATACAGTGCAGTGAGTCCACAGAGTGCACTGGTACCACTGGGGATGCAGTGCAGTGAGTCCAGAGAGTGCACTGGCACCACTGGGGATGCAGTGCAGTGAGTCCAGAGAGTGCACTGGCACCACTGGGGATGCAGTGCAGTGAGTCCAGAGAGTGCACTGGCACCACTGGGGATGCAGTGCAGTGAGTCCAGAGAGTGCACTGGCAGCACTGGGGATGCAGTGCAGTGAGTCCAGAGAGTGCACTGGCACCACTGGGGATGCACTGCAGTGAGTCCAGAGAGCGCACTGGCACCACTGGGGATGCAGTGCAGTGAGTCCACAGAGTGCACTGGCACCACTGAGAATGCACTTCAGTGAGTCCAGAGAGTGCACTGGTACCACTGGGGATGCACTGCAGTGAGTCCAGAGAGTGCACTAGCACCACTGGGGATGCAGTGCAGTGAATCCAGTGAGTGCACTGGCACCACTGGGGATGCAGTGCAGTGAGTCAAGAGAGTGCACTGGCACCACTGGGGATGCAGTACAGTGAGTCCAGAGAGTGCATTGGCACCATTGGAGATGCAGTGCAGTGAGTCCAGAGAGTGCACTGGCACCACTGGGGATGCACAGCAGTGAGTCCAGAGAGTGCATTGGCACCACTGGGGATGCAGTGCAGTGAGTGAAGAGAGTGCACTGGCACCATTGGAGATGCACTGCAGTGAGTCCAGAGAGTGCACTGGCACCACTGGGGATGCAGTGCAGTGAGTCCAGAGAGTGCACTGGCACCACTGGGGATGCAGTGCAGTGAGTCCAGAGAGTGCACTGGCACCACTGGGGATGCACTGCAGTGAGTCCAGAGAGTTCACTGGCACCACTGGAGATGCACTTCAGTGAGTGCAGAGACTGCACTGGCAGCACTGGGGATGCAGTGCAGTGAGTCCAGTGAGTGTACTGGCACCAATGGGGATGCACTGCAGTGAGTCCAGAGAGTGCATTGGCACCACTTGGGATGCACTGCAGTGAGTCCAGAGAGTGCACTTGCACCACTGGGGATGCAGTGCAGTGAGTCCAGAGAGTGCACTGGCACCACTGGGGATGCAGTGCAGTGAGTCCAGAGAGTGCACTGGCACCAATGGGGATGCACTTCAGTGAGTCCAGAGAGTGCACTGGCTCCACTGGGGATGCAGTGCAGTGAGTCCAGAGAGTGCACTGGCACCATTGGAGATGCAGTGCAGTGAGTCCAGAGAGTGCACTGGCACCACTGGGGATGCAGTGCAGTGAGTCCAGAGAGTGCACTGGCACCACTGGGGATGCAGTGCAGTGAGTCCAGAGAGTGCACTGGCACCACTGGGGACGCACAGCAGTGAGTCCAGAGAGTTCACTGGCACCACTGGGGATGCACTTCAGTGAGTGCAGAGACTGCACTGGCACCACTGGGGATGCAGTGCAGTAAGTCCAGTGAGTGTACTGGCACCACTGGGGATGCACTGCAGTGAGTCCAGAGAGTGCATTGGCACCACTTGGGATGCACTGCAGTGAGTCCAGAGAGTGCACTTGCACCACTGGGGATGCAGTGCAGTGAGTCCAGAGAGTGCACTGGCACCACTGGGGATGCAGTGCAGTGAGTCCAGAGAGTGCACTGGCACCAATGGGGATGCACAGCAGTGAGTCCACAGAGTGCACTGGCACCACTGTGGATGCAGTACCGTGAGTCCAGAGAGTGCACTGGCACCACTGGGGATGCACTGCAGTGAGTCCAGAGAGTGCTCTGGCACCACTGGCGATGCAGTGCAGTGAGTGCAGAGACTGCACTAGCACCACTGGGGATGCAGTGCAGTCAGTCCAGTGAGTGTACTGGCACCACTGGGGATGCAGTGCAGTGAGTCCAGAGAGTGCACTGGCACCACTGAGAATGCACTTCAGTGAGTCCAGAGAGTGCACTGGCACCACTGGGGATGCACTGCAGTGAGTCCAGAGAGTGCACTGGCACCACTGAGAATGCACTTCAGTGAGGCCAGAGAGCGCACTGGCACCACTGGGGATGCAGTGCAGTGAGTCCAGAGAGTGGACTGGCACCACTGAGAATGCACTTCAGTGAGTCCAAAGAGTGCACTGGCACCACTGGGGATGCACTGCAGTGAGTCCAGAGAGTGAACTAGCACCACTGGGAATGTAGTGCAGTGAATCCAGTGAGTGCACTGGCACCAGTGGGGATGCACTGCAGTGAGTCCAGAGAGTGCACTGGCACCACTGGGGATGCACTGCAGTGAGTCCAGAGAGTGCACTGGCACCACTGGAGATGCAGTACAGTGAGTCCAGTGAATGCACTGGCAACACTGGGGATGCAGTGCAGTGAGTCCAGAGAGTGCACTGGCACCACTGGTGATGCAGTATAGTGAGTCCAGTGAGTGCACTGGCACCACTGGGGATGCAGTGCAGTGAGTCCAGAGAGTGCACTGGCACCACTGGGGATGCACTGCAGTGAGTCCAGAGAGTGCACTGGCACCACTGATGATGCAGTACAGTGAGTCCAGTGAGTGCACTGGCACCACTGGGGATGTAGTGCAGTGACTCGAGAGAGTGCACTGGCACCACTGGGGATGCAGTGCAGTGACTCCAGAGAGTGCACTGGCACCACTGGGGATGCACTGCAGTGAGTCCAGAGAGTGCACTGGCACCACTGGGGATGCAGTGCAGTGAGTCCAGAGAGTGCACTGGCACCACTGGGGATGCAGTGCAGTGAGTCCAGAGAGTGCACTGGCACCACTGGGGATGCAGTGCAGTGAGTCCAGAGAGTGCACTGGCACCACTGGGGATGCAGTGCAGTGAGTCCAGAGAGTGCACTGGCAGCACTGGGGATGCAGTGCAGTGAGTCCAGAGAGTTCACTGGCACCACTGGAGATGCACTTCAGTGAGTGCAGAGACTGCACTGGCAGCACTGGGGATGCAGTGCAGTGAGTCCAGTGAGTGTACTGGCACCACTGGGGATGCACTGCAGTGAGTCCAGAGAGTGCATTGGCACCACTTGGGATGCACTGCAGTGAGTCCAGAGAGTGCACTTGCACCACTGGGGATGCAGTGCAGTGAGTCCAGAGAGTGCACTGGCACCACTGGGGATGCAGTGCAGTGAGTCCAGAGAGTGCACTGGCACCAATGGGGATGCACTTCAGTGAGTCCAGAGAGTGCACTGGCTCCACTGGGGATGCAGTGCAGTGAGTCCAGAGAGTGCACTGGCACCATTGGAGATGCAGTGCAGTGAGTCCAGAGAGTGCACTGGCACCACTGGGGATGCAGTGCAGTGAGTCCAGAGAGTGCACTGGCACCACTGGGGATGCAGTGCAGTGAGTCCAGAGAGTGCACTGGCACCACTGGGGACGCACAGCAGTGAGTCCAGAGAGTTCACTGGCACCACTGGGGATGCACTTCAGTGAGTGCAGAGACTGCACTGGCACCACTGGGGATGCAGTGCAGTGAGTCCACAGAGTGCACTGGCACCACTGAGAATGCACTTCAGTGAGTCCAGAGAGTGCACTGGCTCCACTGGGGATGCAGTGCAGTGAGTCCAGAGAGTGCACTGGCACCATTGGAGATGCAGTGCAGTGAGTCCAGAGAGTGCACTGGCACCACTGGGGATGCAGTGCAGTGAGTCCAGAGAGTGCACTGGCACCACTGGGGATGCAGTGCAGTGAGTCCAGAGAGTGCACTGGCAGCACTGGGGATGCACTGCAGTGAGTCCAGAGAGTGCACTGGCACCACTGGGGATGCACTGCAGTGAGTCCAGAGAGCGCACTGGCACCACTGGGGATGCACTGCAGTGAGTCCACAGAGTGCACTGGCACCACTGAGAATGCACTTCAGTGAGTCCAGAGAGTGCACTGGTACCACTGGGGATGCACTGCAGTGAGTCCAGAGAGTGCACTAGCACCACTGGGGATGCAGTGCAGTGAATCCAGTGAGTGCACTGGCACCACTGGGGATGCAGTGCAGTGAGTCCAGAGAGTGCACTGGCACCACTGGGGATGCACTGCAGTGAGTCCAGAGAGTGCACTGGCACCACTGGGGATGCAGTGCAGTGAGTCCAGAGAGTGCACTGGCACCACTGGGGATGCAGTGCAGTGAGTCCAGAGAGTGCACTGGCACCACTGGGGATGCACTGCAGTGAGTCCAGAGAGTTCACTGGCACCACTGGAGATGCACTTCAGTGAGTGCAGAGACTGCACTGGCACCACTGGGGATGCAGTGCAGTGAGTCCAGTGAGTGTACTGGCACCACTGATGATGCAGTACAGTGAGTCCAGAGAGTGCATTGGCACCACTTGGGATGCACTGCAGTGAGTCCAGAGAGTGCACTTGCACCACTGGGGATGCACTGCAGTGAGTCCAGAGAGTGCACTGGCACCACTGGGGATGCAGTGCAGTGAGTCCAGAGAGTGCACTGGCACCAATGGGGATGCACTTCAGTGAGTCCAGAGAGTGCACTGGCTCCACTGGGGATGCAGTGCAGTGAGTCCAGAGAGTGCACTGGCACCATTGGAGATGCAGTGCAGTGAGTCCAGAGAGTGCACTGGCACCACTGGGGATGCAGTGCAGTGAGTCCAGAGAGTGCACTGGCACCACTGGGGATGCAGTGCAGTGAGTCCAGAGAGTGCACTGGCAGCACTGGGGATGCACTGCAGTGAGTCCAGAGAGTGCACTGGCACCACTGGGGATGCACTGCAGTGAGTCCAGAGAGCGCACTGGCACCACTGGGGATGCACTGCAGTGAGTCCACAGAGTGCACTGGCACCACTGAGAATGCACTTCAGTGAGTCCAGAGAGTGCACTGGTACCACTGGGGATGCACTGCAGTGAGTCCAGAGAGTGCACTAGCACCACTGGGGATGCAGTGCAGTGAATCCAGTGAGTGCACTGGCACCACTGGGGATGCAGTGCAGTGAGTCCAGAGAGTGCACTGGCACCACTGGGGATGCACTGCAGTGAGTCCAGAGAGTGCACTGGCACCACTGGGGATGCAGTGCAGTGAGTCCAGAGAGTGCACTGGCACCACTGGGGATGCAGTGCAGTGAGTCCAGAGAGTGCACTGGCACCACTGGGGATGCACTGCAGTGAGTCCAGAGAGTTCACTGGCACCACTGGAGATGCACTTCAGTGAGTGCAGAGACTGCACTGGCACCACTGGGGATGCAGTGCAGTGAGTCCAGTGAGTGTACTGGCACCACTGATGATGCAGTACAGTGAGTCCAGAGAGTGCATTGGCACCACTTGGGATGCACTGCAGTGAGTCCAGAGAGTGCACTTGCACCACTGGGGATGCACTGCAGTGAGTCCAGAGAGTGCACTGGCACCACTGGGGATGCAGTGCAGTGAGTCCAGAGAGTGCACTGGCACCAATGGGGATGCACTTCAGTGAGTCCAGAGAGTGCACTGGCTCCACTGGGGATGCAGTGCAGTGAGTCCAGAGAGTGCACTGGCACCATTGGAGATGCAGTGCAGTGAGTCCAGAGAGTGCACTGGCACCACTGGGGATGCAGTGCAGTGAGTCCAGAGAGTGCACTGGCACCACTGGGGATGCACTGCAGTGAGTCCAGAGAGTTCACTGGCACCATTGGGGATGCACTTCAGTGAGTGCAGAGACTGCACTGGCACCACTGGGGATGCAGTGCAGTGAGTCCAGTGAGTGTACTGGCACCACTGGGGATGCACTGCAGTGAGTCCAGAGAGTGCATTGGCACCACTTGGGATGCACTGCAGTGAGTCCAGAGAGTGCACTTGCACCACTGGGGATGCAGTGCAGTGAGTCCAGAGAGTGCACTGGCACCACTGGGGATGCAGTGCAGTGAGTCCAGAGAGTGCACTGGCACCACTGGGGATGCACTGCAGTGAGTCCAGAGAGTGCACTGGCACCACTGATGATGCAGTACAGTGAGTCCAGTGAGTGCACTGGCACCACTGGGGATGTAGTGCAGTGACTCGAGAGAGTGCACTGGCACCACTGGGGATGCAGTGCAGTGACTCCAGAGAGTGCACTGGCACCACTTGGGATGCAGTGCAGTGAGTCCAGAGAGTGCACTGGCACCACTGGGGATGCAGTGCAGTGAGTCCAGAGAGTGCACTGGCACCACTGGGGATGCAGTGCAGTGAGTCCAGAGAGTGCACTGGCACCACTGGGGATGCACTGCAGTGAGTCCAGAGAGTGCACTGGCACCACTGATGATGCAGTACAGTGAGTCCAGTGAGTGCACTGGCACCACTGGGGATGTAGTGCAGTGACTCGAGAGAGTGCACTGGCACCACTGGGGATGCAGTGCAGTGAGTCCAGAGAGTGCACTGGCACCACTTGGGATGCAGTGCAGTGAGTCCAGAGAGTGCACTGGCACCACTGGGGATGCAGTGCAGTGAGTCCAGAGAGTGCATTGGCACCACTGGGGATGCAGTGCAGTGAGTCCAGAGAGTGCACTGGCAGCACTGGGGATGCACTGCAGTGAGTCCACAGTGTGCACTGGTACCACTGGGGATGCAGTGCAGTGAGTCCAGAGAGTGCACTGGCACCACTGGGGATGCACTGCAGTGAGTCCAGAGAGTGCACTGGCACCACTGGGGATGCAGTGCAGTGAGTCCAGAGAGTGCACTGGCACCACTGGGGATGCAGTGCAGTGAGTCCAGAGAGTGCACTGGCAGCACTGGGGATGCAGTGCAGTGAGTCCAGAGAGTGCACTGGCACCACTGGGGATGCACTGCAGTGAGTCCAGAGAGCGCATTGGCACCACTGGGGATGCACTGCAGTGAGTCCACAGAGTGCACTGGCACCACTGAGAATGCACTTCAGTGAGTCCAGAGAGTGCACTGGTACCACTGGGGATGCACTGCAGTGAGTCCAGAGAGTGCACTAGCACCACTGGGGATGCAGTGCAGTGAATCCAGTGAGTGCACTGGCACCACTGGGGATGCAGTGCAGTGAGTCAAGAGAGTGCACTGGCACCACTGGGGATGCAGTACAGTGAGTCCAGAGAGTGCACTGGCACCACTGGGGATGCAGTGCAGTGAGTCCAGAGAGTGCACTGGCACCACTGGGGATGCAGTGCAGTGAGTCCAGAGAGTGCACTGGCACCACTGGGGATGCACTGCAGTGAGTCCAGAGAGTTCACTGGCACCACTGGGGATGCACTTCAGTGAGTGCAGAGACTGCACTGGCAGCACTGGGGATGCAGTGCAGTGAGTCCAGTGAGTGTACTGGCACCACTGGGGATGCACTGCAGTGAGTCCAGAGAGTGCATTGGCACCACTTGGGATGCACTGCAGTGAGTCCAGAGAGTGCACTTGCACCACTGGGGATGCAGTGCAGTGAGTCCAGAGAGTGCACTGGCACCACTGGGGATGCAGTGCAGTGAGTCCAGAGAGTGCACTGGCACCATTGGAGATGCAGTGCAGTGAGTCCAGAAAGTGCACTGGCACCACTGGGGATGCAGTGCAGTGAGTCCAGAGAGTGCACTGGCACCACTGGGGATGCAGTGCAGTGAGTCCAGAGAGTGCACTGGCACCACTGGGGACGCACTGCAGTGAGTCCAGAGAGTTCACTGGCACCACTGGGGATGCACTTCAGTGAGTGCAGAGACTGCACTGGCACCACTGGGGATGCAGTGCAGTAAGTCCAGTGAGTGTACTGGCACCACTGGGGATGCACTGCAGTGAGTCCAGTGAGTGTACTGGCACCACTGGGGATGCACTGCAGTGAGTCCAGAGAGTGCATTGGCACCACTTGGGATGCACTGCAGTGAGTCCAGAGAGTGCACTTGCACCACTGGGGATGCAGTGCAGTGAGTCCAGAGAGTGCACTGGCACCACTGGGGATGCAGTGCAGTGAGTCCAGAGAGTGCACTGGCACCACTGGGGATGCACTGCAGTGAGTCCAGAGAGTGCACTGGCACCACTGATGATGCAGTACAGTGAGTCCAGTGAGTGCACTGGCACCACTGGGGATGTAGTGCAGTGACTCCAGAGAGTGCACTGGCACCACTGGGGATGCAGTGCAGTGACTCCAGAGAGTGCACTGGCACCACTTGGGATGCAGTGCAGTGAGTCCAGAGAGTGCACTGGCACCACTGGGGATGCAGTGCAGTGCGTCCAGAGAGTGCACTGGCACCACTGGGGATGCAGTGCAGTGAGTCCAGAGAGTGCACTGGCACCACTTGGGATGCAGTGCAGTGAGTCCAGAGAGTGCACTGGCACCACTGGGGATGCAGTGCAGTGAGTCCAGAGAGTGCATT
Organism: Anser brachyrhynchus; assembly: GCF_964034855.1. Lineage (NCBI taxonomy): Eukaryota > Metazoa > Chordata > Aves > Anseriformes > Anatidae > Anser > Anser brachyrhynchus. The sequence continues at coordinate 391,233 of NW_027663695.1, forward strand.
GGCACCACTGGGGATGCAGTGCAGTGAGTCCAGAGAGTGCACTGGCAGCACTGGGGATGCACTGCAGTGAGTCCACAGTGTGCACTGGTACCACTGGGGATGCAGTGCAGTGAGTCCAGAGAGTGCACTGTCACCACTGGGGATGCAGTGCAGTGAGTCCAGAGAGTGCACTGGCACCACTGGGGATGCAGTGCAGTGAGTCCAGAGAGTGCACTGGCACCACTGGGGATGCAGTGCAGTGAGTCCACAGAGTGCACTGGCAGCACTGGGGATGCAGTGCAGTGAGTCCAGAGAGTGCACTGGCACCACTGGGGATGCACTGCAGTGAGTCCAGAGAGCGCATTGGCACCACTGGGGATGCACTGCAGTGAGTCCACAGAGTGCACTGGCACCACTGAGAATGCACTTCAGTGAGTCCAGAGAGTGCACTGGTACCACTGGGGATGCACTGCAGTGAGTCCAGAGAGTGCACTAGCACCACTGGGGATGCAGTGCAGTGAATCCAGTGAGTGCACTGGCACCACTGGGGATGCAGTGCAGTGAGTCAAGAGAGTGCACTGGCACCACTGGGGATGCAGTACAGTGAGTCCAGAGAGTGCACTGGCACCACTGGGGATGCAGTGCAGTGAGTCCAGAGAGTGCACTGGCACCACTGGGGATGCAGTGCAGTGAGTCCAGAGAGTGCACTGGCACCACTGGGGATGCACTGCAGTGAGTCCAAAGAGTTCACTGGCACCACTGGAGATGCACTTCAGTGAGTGCAGAGACTGCACTGGCAGCACTGGGGATGCAGTGCAGTGAGTCCAGTGAGTGTACTGGCACCACTGGGGATGCACTGCAGTGAGTCCAGAGAGTGCATTGGCACCACTTGGGATGCACTGCAGTGAGTCCAGAGAGTGCACTTGCACCACTGGGGATGCAGTGCAGTGAGTCCAGAGAGTGCACTGGCACCACTGGGGATGCAGTGCAGTGAGTCCAGAGAGTGCACTGGCACCAATGGGGATGCACTTCAGTGAGTCCAGAGAGTGCACTGGCTCCACTGGGGATGCAGTGCAGTGAGTCCAGAGAGTGCACTGGCACCATTGGAGATGCAGTGCATTGAGTCCAGAAAGTGCACTGGCACCACTGGGGATGCAGTGCAGTGAGTCCAGAGAGTGCACTGGCACCATTGGAGATGCAGTGCAGTGAGTCCAGAGAGTGCACTGGCACCACTGGGGATGCAGTGAAGTGAGTCCAGAGAGTGCACTGGCACCACTGGGGATGCACTGCAGTGAGTCCAGAGAGTTCACTGGCACCATTGGGGATGCACTTCAGTGAGTGCAGAGACTGCACTGGCACCACTGGGGATGCAGTGCAGTGAGTCCAGTGAGTGTACTGGCACCACTGGGGATGCACTGCAGTGAGTCCAGAGAGTGCATTGGCACCACTTGGGATGCACTGCAGTGAGTCCAGAGAGTGCACTTGCACCACTGGGGATGCAGTGCAGTGAGTCCAGAGAGTGCACTGGCACCACTGGGGATGCAGTGCAGTGAGTCCAGAGAGTGCACTGGCACCACTGGGGATGCACTGCAGTGAGTCCAGAGAGTGCACTGGCACCACTGATGATGCAGTACAGTGAGTCCAGTGAGTGCACTGGCACCACTGGGGATGTAGTGCAGTGACTCGAGAGAGTGCACTGGCACCACTGGGGATGCAGTGCAGTGACTCCAGAGAGTGCACTGGCACCACTTGGGATGCAGTGCAGTGAGTCCAGAGAGTGCACTGGCACCACTGGGGATGCAGTGCAGTGAGTCCAGAGAGTGCACTGGCACCACTGGGGATGCAGTGCAGTGAGTCCAGAGAGTGCACTGGCACCACTGGGGATGCACTGCAGTGAGTCCAGAGAGTGCACTGGCACCACTGATGATGCAGTACAGTGAGTCCAGTGAGTGCACTGGCACCACTGGGGATGTAGTGCAGTGACTCGAGAGAGTGCACTGGCACCACTGGGGATGCAGTGCAGTGAGTCCAGAGAGTGCACTGGCACCACTTGGGATGCAGTGCAGTGAGTCCAGAGAGTGCACTGGCACCACTGGGGATGCAGTGCAGTGAGTCCAGAGAGTGCATTGGCACCACTGGGGATGCAGTGCAGTGAGTCCAGAGAGTGCACTGGCAGCACTGGGGATGCACTGCAGTGAGTCCACAGTGTGCACTGGTACCACTGGGGATGCAGTGCAGTGAGTCCAGAGAGTGCACTGGCACCACTGGGGATGCACTGCAGTGAGTCCAGAGAGTGCACTGGCACCACTGGGGATGCAGTGCAGTGAGTCCAGAGAGTGCACTGGCACCACTGGGGATGCAGTGCAGTGAGTCCAGAGAGTGCACTGGCAGCACTGGGGATGCAGTGCAGTGAGTCCAGAGAGTGCACTGGCACCACTGGGGATGCACTGCAGTGAGTCCAGAGAGCGCATTGGCACCACTGGGGATGCACTGCAGTGAGTCCACAGAGTGCACTGGCACCACTGAGAATGCACTTCAGTGAGTCCAGAGAGTGCACTGGTACCACTGGGGATGCACTGCAGTGAGTCCAGAGAGTGCACTAGCACCACTGGGGATGCAGTGCAGTGAATCCAGTGAGTGCACTGGCACCACTGGGGATGCAGTGCAGTGAGTCAAGAGAGTGCACTGGCACCACTGGGGATGCAGTACAGTGAGTCCAGAGAGTGCACTGGCACCACTGGGGATGCAGTGCAGTGAGTCCAGAGAGTGCACTGGCACCACTGGGGATGCAGTGCAGTGAGTCCAGAGAGTGCACTGGCACCACTGGGGATGCACTGCAGTGAGTCCAGAGAGTTCACTGGCACCACTGGGGATGCACTTCAGTGAGTGCAGAGACTGCACTGGCAGCACTGGGGATGCAGTGCAGTGAGTCCAGTGAGTGTACTGGCACCACTGGGGATGCACTGCAGTGAGTCCAGAGAGTGCATTGGCACCACTTGGGATGCACTGCAGTGAGTCCAGAGAGTGCACTTGCACCACTGGGGATGCAGTGCAGTGAGTCCAGAGAGTGCACTGGCACCACTGGGGATGCAGTGCAGTGAGTCCAGAGAGTGCACTGGCACCATTGGAGATGCAGTGCAGTGAGTCCAGAAAGTGCACTGGCACCACTGGGGATGCAGTGCAGTGAGTCCAGAGAGTGCACTGGCACCACTGGGGATGCAGTGCAGTGAGTCCAGAGAGTGCACTGGCACCACTGGGGACGCACTGCAGTGAGTCCAGAGAGTTCACTGGCACCACTGGGGATGCACTTCAGTGAGTGCAGAGACTGCACTGGCACCACTGGGGATGCAGTGCAGTAAGTCCAGTGAGTGTACTGGCACCACTGGGGATGCACTGCAGTGAGTCCAGTGAGTGTACTGGCACCACTGGGGATGCACTGCAGTGAGTCCAGAGAGTGCATTGGCACCACTTGGGATGCACTGCAGTGAGTCCAGAGAGTGCACTTGCACCACTGGGGATGCAGTGCAGTGAGTCCAGAGAGTGCACTGGCACCACTGGGGATGCAGTGCAGTGAGTCCAGAGAGTGCACTGGCACCACTGGGGATGCAGTGCAGTGAGTCCAGAGAGTGCACTGGCACCACTGATGATGCAGTACAGTGAGTCCAGTGAGTGCACTGGCACCACTGGGGATGTAGTGCAGTGACTCCAGAGAGTGCACTGGCACCACTGGGGATGCAGTGCAGTGACTCCAGAGAGTGCACTGGCACCACTTGGGATGCAGTGCAGTGAGTCCAGAGAGTGCACTGGCACCACTGGGGATGCAGTGCAGTGCGTCCAGAGAGTGCACTGGCACCACTGGGGATGCAGTGCAGTGAGTCCAGAGAGTGCACTGGCACCACTTGGGATGCAGTGCAGTGAGTCCAGAGAGTGCACTGGCACCACTGGGGATGCAGTGCAGTGAGTCCAGAGAGTGCATTGGCACCACTGGGGATGCAGTGCAGTGAGTCCAGAGAGTGCACTGGCAGCACTGGGGATGCACTGCAGTGAGTCCACAGTGTGCACTGGTACCACTGGGGATGCAGTGCAGTGAGTCCAGAGAGTGCACTGTCACCACTGGGGATGCAGTGCAGTGAGTCCAGAGAGTGCACTGGCACCACTGGGGATGCAGTGCAGTGAGTCCAGAGAGTGCACTGGCACCACTGGGGATGCAGTGCAGTGAGTCCACAGAGTGCACTGGCAGCACTGGGGATGCAGTGCAGTGAGTCCAGAGAGTGCACTGGCACCACTGGGGATGCACTGCAGTGAGTCCAGAGAGCGCATTGGCACCACTGGGGATGCACTGCAGTGAGTCCACAGAGTGCACTGGCACCACTGAGAATGCACTTCAGTGAGTCCAGAGAGTGCACTGGTACCACTGGGGATGCACTGCAGTGAGTCCAGAGAGTGCACTAGCACCACTGGGGATGCAGTGCAGTGAATCCAGTGAGTGCACTGGCACCACTGGGGATGCAGTGCAGTGAGTCAAGAGAGTGCACTGGCACCACTGGGGATGCAGTACAGTGAGTCCAGAGAGTGCACTGGCACCACTGGGGATGCAGTGCAGTGAGTCCAGAGAGTGCACTGGCACCACTGGGGATGCAGTGCAGTGAGTCCAGAGAGTGCACTGGCACCACTGGGGATGCACTGCAGTGAGTCCAAAGAGTTCACTGGCACCACTGGAGATGCACTTCAGTGAGTGCAGAGACTGCACTGGCAGCACTGGGGATGCAGTGCAGTGAGTCCAGTGAGTGTACTGGCACCACTGGGGATGCACTGCAGTGAGTCCAGAGAGTGCATTGGCACCACTTGGGATGCACTGCAGTGAGTCCAGAGAGTGCACTTGCACCACTGGGGATGCAGTGCAGTGAGTCCAGAGAGTGCACTGGCACCACTGGGGATGCAGTGCAGTGAGTCCAGAGAGTGCACTGGCACCAATGGGGATGCACTTCAGTGAGTCCAGAGAGTGCACTGGCTCCACTGGGGATGCAGTGCAGTGAGTCCAGAGAGTGCACTGGCACCATTGGAGATGCAGTGCAGTGAGTCCAGAAAGTGCACTGGCACCACTGGGGATGCAGTGCAGTGAGTCCAGAGAGTGCACTGGCACCACTGGGGATGCAGTGCAGTGAGTCCAGAGAGTGCACTGGCACCACTGGGGACGCACTGCAGTGAGTCCAGAGAGTTCACTGGCACCACTGGGGATGCACTTCAGTGAGTGCAGAGACTGCACTGGCACCACTGGGGATGCAGTGCAGTAAGTCCAGTGAGTGTACTGGCACCACTGGGGATGCACTGCAGTGAGTCCAGAGAGTGCATTGGCACCACTTGGGATGCACTGCAGTGAGTCCAGAGAGTGCACTTGCACCACTGGGGATGCAGTGCAGTGAGTCCAGAGAGTGCACTGGCACCACTGGGGATGCAGTGCAGTGAGTCCAGAGAGTGCACTGGCACCAATGGGGATGCACAGCAGTGAGTCCACAGAGTGCACTGGCACCACTGGGGATGCAGTACAGTGAGTCCAGAGAGTGCACTGGCACCACTGGGGATGCAGTGCAGTGAGTCCAGAGAGTGCACTGGCACCACTGGGGATGCACTGCAGTGAGTCCAGAGAGTGCACTGGCACCACTGATGATGCAGTACAGTGAGTCCAGTGAGTGCACTGGCACCACTGGGGATGTAGCGCAGTGACTCGAGAGAGTGCACTGGCACCACTGGGGATGCAGTGCAGTGACTCCAGAGAGTGCACTGGCACCACTTGGGATGCAGTGCAGTGAGTCCAGAGAGTGCACTGGCACCACTGGGGATGCAGTGCAGTGAGTCCAGAGAGTGCACTGGCACCACTGGGGATGCAGTGCAGTGAGTCCAGAGAGTGCACTGGCACCACTGGGGATGCACTGCAGTGAGTCCAGAGAGTGCACTGGCACCACTGATGATGCAGTACAGTGAGTCCAGTGAGTGCACTGGCACCACTGGGGATGTAGTGCAGTGACTCGAGAGAGTGCACTGGCACCACTGGGGATGCAGTGCAGTGACTCCAGAGAGTGCACTGGCACCACTTGGGATGCAGTGCAGTGAGTCCAGAGAGTGCACTGGCACCACTGGGGATGCAGTGCAGTGAGTCCAGAGCGTGCATTGGCACCACTGGGGATGCAGTGCAGTGAGTCCAGAGAGTGCTCTGGCACCACTGGGGATACAGTGCATTGAGTCCACAGAGTGCACTGGTACCACTGGGGATGCAGTGCAGTGAGTCCAGAGAGTGCACTGGCACCACTGGGGATGCAGTGCAGTGAGTCCAGAGAGTGCACTGGCACCACTGGGGATGCAGTGCAGTGAGTCCAGAGAGTGCACTGGCACCACTGGGGATGCAGTGCAGTGAGTCCAGAGAGTGCACTGGCAGCACTGGGGATGCAGTGCAGTGAGTCCAGAGAGTGCACTGGCACCACTGGGGATGCACTGCAGTGAGTCCAGAGAGCGCACTGGCACCACTGGGGATGCAGTGCAGTGAGTCCACAGAGTGCACTGGCACCACTGAGAATGCACTTCAGTGAGTCCAGAGAGTGCACTGGTACCACTGGGGATGCACTGCAGTGAGTCCAGAGAGTGCACTAGCACCACTGGGGATGCAGTGCAGTGAATCCAGTGAGTGCACTGGCACCACTGGGGATGCAGTGCAGTGAGTCAAGAGAGTGCACTGGCACCACTGGGGATGCAGTACAGTGAGTCCAGAGAGTGCATTGGCACCATTGGAGATGCAGTGCAGTGAGTCCAGAGAGTGCACTGGCACCACTGGGGATGCACAGCAGTGAGTCCAGAGAGTGCATTGGCACCACTGGGGATGCAGTGCAGTGAGTGAAGAGAGTGCACTGGCACCATTGGAGATGCACTGCAGTGAGTCCAGAGAGTGCACTGGCACCACTGGGGATGCAGTGCAGTGAGTCCAGAGAGTGCACTGGCACCACTGGGGATGCAGTGCAGTGAGTCCAGAGAGTGCACTGGCACCACTGGGGATGCACTGCAGTGAGTCCAGAGAGTTCACTGGCACCACTGGAGATGCACTTCAGTGAGTGCAGAGACTGCACTGGCACCACTGGGGATGCAGTGCAGTGAGTCCAGTGAGTGTACTGGCACCAATGGGGATGCAGTGCAGTGAGTCCAGAGAGTGCATTGGCACCACTTGGGATGCACTGCAGTGAGTCCAGAGAGTGCACTTGCACCACTGGGGATGCAGTGCAGTGAGTCCAGAGAGTGCACTGGCACCACTGGGGATGCAGTGCAGTGAGTCCAGAGAGTGCACTGGCACCAATGGGGATGCACTTCAGTGAGTCCAGAGAGTGCACTGGCTCCACTGGGGATGCAGTGCAGTGAGTCCAGAGAGTGCACTGGCACCATTGGAGATGCAGTGCAGTGAGTCCAGAGAGTGCACTGGCACCACTGGGGATGCAGTGCAGTGAGTCCAGAGAGTGCACTGGCACCACTGGGGATGCAGTGCAGTGAGTCCAGAGAGTGCACTGGCACCACTGGGGACGCACAGCAGTGAGTCCAGAGAGTTCACTGGCACCACTGGGGATGCACTTCAGTGAGTGCAGAGACTGCACTGGCACCACTGGGGATGCAGTGCAGTAAGTCCAGTGAGTGTACTGGCACCACTGGGGATGCACTGCAGTGAGTCCAGAGAGTGCATTGGCACCACTTGGGATGCACTGCAGTGAGTCCAGAGAGTGCACTTGCACCACTGGGGATGCAGTGCAGTGAGTCCAGAGAGTGCACTGGCACCACTGGGGATGCAGTGCAGTGAGTCCAGAGAGTGCACTGGCACCAATGGGGATGCACAGCAGTGAGTCCACAGAGTGCACTGGCACCACTGTGGATGCAGTACCGTGAGTCCAGAGAGTGCACTGGCACCACTGGGGATGCACTGCAGTGAGTCCAGAGAGTGCTCTGGCACCACTGGCGATGCAGTGCAGTGAGTGCAGAGACTGCACTAGCACCACTGGGGATGCAGTGCAGTCAGTCCAGTGAGTGTACTGGCACCACTGGGGATGCAGTGCAGTGAGTCCAGAGAGTGCACTGGCACCACTGAGAATGCACTTCAGTGAGTCCAGAGAGTGCACTGGCACCACTGGGGATGCACTGCAGTGAGTCCAGAGAGTGCACTGGCACCACTGAGAATGCACTTCAGTGAGGCCAGAGAGCGCACTGGCACCACTGGGGATGCAGTGCAGTGAGTCCAGAGAGTGGACTGGCACCACTGAGAATGCACTTCAGTGAGTCCAAAGAGTGCACTGGCACCACTGGGGATGCACTGCAGTGAGTCCAGAGAGTGAACTAGCACCACTGGGAATGTAGTGCAGTGAATCCAGTGAGTGCACTGGCACCAGTGGGGATGCACTGCAGTGAGTCCAGAGAGTGCACTGGCACCACTGGGGATGCACTGCAGTGAGTCCAGAGAGTGCACTGGCACCACTGGAGATGCAGTACAGTGAGTCCAGTGAATGCACTGGCAACACTGGGGATGCAGTGCAGTGAGTCCAGAGAGTGCACTGGCACCACTGGTGATGCAGTATAGTGAGTCCAGTGAGTGCACTGGCACCACTGGGGATGCAGTGCAGTGAGTCCAGAGAGTGCACTGGCACCACTGGGGACGCACTGCAGTGAGTCCAGAGAGTTCACTGGCACCACTGGGGATGCACTTCAGTGAGTGCAGAGACTGCACTGGCACCACTGGGGATGCAGTGCAGTAAGTCCAGTGAGTGTACTGGCACCACTGGGGATGCACTGCAGTGAGTCCAGTGAGTGTACTGGCACCACTGGGGATGCACTGCAGTGAGTCCAGAGAGTGCATTGGCACCACTTGGGATGCACTGCAGTGAGTCCAGAGAGTGCACTTGCACCACTGGGGATGCAGTGCAGTGAGTCCAGAGAGTGCACTGGCACCACTGGGGATGCAGTGCAGTGAGTCCAGAGAGTGCACTGGCACCACTGGGGATGCACTGCAGTGAGTCCAGAGAGTGCACTGGCACCACTGATGATGCAGTACAGTGAGTCCAGTGAGTGCACTGGCACCACTGGGGATGTAGTGCAGTGACTCCAGAGAGTGCACTGGCACCACTGGGGATGCAGTGCAGTGACTCCAGAGAGTGCACTGGCACCACTTGGGATGCAGTGCAGTGAGTCCAGAGAGTGCACTGGCACCACTGGGGATGCAGTGCAGTGCGTCCAGAGAGTGCACTGGCACCACTGGGGATGCAGTGCAGTGAGTCCAGAGAGTGCACTGGCACCACTTGGGATACAGTGCAGTGAGTCCAGAGAGTGCACTGGCACCACTGGGGATGCAGTGCAGTGAGTCCAGAGAGTGCATTGGCACCACTGGGGATGCAGTGCAGTGAGTCCAGAGAGTGCACTGGCAGCACTGGGGATGCACTGCAGTGAGTCCACAGTGTGCACTGGTACCACTGGGGATGCAGTGCAGTGAGTCCAGAGAGTGCACTGTCACCACTGGGGATGCAGTGCAGTGAGTCCAGAGAGTGCACTGGCACCACTGGGGATGCAGTGCAGTGAGTCCAGAGAGTGCACTGGCACCACTGGGGATGCAGTGCAGTGAGTCCACAGAGTGCACTGGCAGCACTGGGGATGCAGTGCAGTGAGTCCAGAGAGTGCACTGGCACCACTGGGGATGCACTGCAGTGAGTCCAGAGAGCGCATTGGCACCACTGGGGATGCACTGCAGTGAGTCCACAGAGTGCACTGGCACCACTGAGAATGCACTTCAGTGAGTCCAGAGAGTGCACTGGCACCACTGGGGATGCACTGCAGTGAGTCCAGAGAGTGCACTGGCACCACTGGAGATGCAGTACAGTGAGTCCAGTGAATGCACTGGCAACACTGGGGATGCAGTGCAGTGAGTCCAGAGAGTGCACTGGCACCACTGGTGATGCAGTATAGTGAGTCCAGTGAGTGCACTGGCACCACTGGGGATGCAGTGCAGTGAGTCCAGAGAGTGCACTGGCACCACTGGGGACGCACTGCAGTGAGTCCAGAGAGTTCACTGGCACCACTGGGGATGCACTTCAGTGAGTGCAGAGACTGCACTGGCACCACTGGGGATGCAGTGCAGTAAGTCCAGTGAGTGTACTGGCACCACTGGGGATGCACTGCAGTGAGTCCAGAGAGTGCATTGGCACCACTTGGGATGCACTGCAGTGAGTCCAGAGAGTGCACTTGCACCACTGGGGATGCACTGCAGTGAGTCCAGAGAGTGCTCTGGCACCACTGGCGATGCAGTGCAGTGAGTGCAGAGACTGCACTAGCACCACTGGGGATGCAGTGCAGTGAGTCCAGAGAGTGCACTGGCACCAATGGGGATGCACTTCAGTGAGTCCAGAGAGTGCACTGGCTCCACTGGGGATGCAGTGCAGTGAGTCCAGAGAGTGCACTGGCACCATTGGAGATGCAGTGCAGTGAGTCCAGAAAGTGCACTGGCACCACTGGGGATGCAGTGCAGTGAGTCCAGAGAGTGCACTGGCACCACTGGGGATGCAGTGCAGTGAGTCCAGAGAGTGCACTGGCACCACTGGGGACGCACTGCAGTGAGTCCAGAGAGTTCACTGGCACCACTGGGGATGCACTTCAGTGAGTGCAGAGACTGCACTGGCACCACTGGGGATGCAGTGCAGTAAGTCCAGTGAGTGTACTGGCACCACTGGGGATGCACTGCAGTGAGTCCAGAGAGTGCATTGGCACCACTTGGGATGCACTGCAGTGAGTCCAGAGAGTGCACTTGCACCACTGGGGATGCAGTGCAGTGAGTCCAGAGAGTGCACTGGCACCACTGGGGATGCAGTGCAGTGAGTCCAGAGAGTGCACTGGCACCAATGGGGATGCACAGCAGTGAGTCCACAGAGTGCACTGGCACCACTGGGGATGCAGTGCAGTGAGTCCAGAGACTGCACTAGCACCACTGGGGATGCAGTGCAGTCAGTCCAGTGAGTGTACTGGCACCACTGGGGATGCACTGCAGTGAGTCCAGAGAGTGCACTGGCACCACTGAGAATGCACTTCAGTGAGTCCAGAGAGTGCACTGGCACCACTGGGGATGCACTGCAGTGAGTCCAGAGAGTGCACTGGCACCACTGGGGATGCAGTGCAGTGAGTCCAGAGAGTGCACTGGCACCACTGGGGATGCACTTCAGTGAGTCCAGAGAGTGCACGGGCTCCACTGGGGATGCACTGCAGTGAGTCCACAGAGTGCACTGGCACCACTGGGGATGCAGTGCAGTGAGTCCAGAGAGTGCACTGGCTCCACTGGGGATGCAGTGCAGTGAGTCCAGAGAGTGCTCTGGCACCACTGGGTATGCAGTGCAGTGAGTCCAGAGTGTGCACTGGCACCACTGGGAATGCAGTGCAGTGAGTCCAGAGATCGCACTGGCACCACGGGGGATGCACTTCAGTGAGTCCAGAGAGTGCACTGGCACCACTGGGGATGCAGTGCAGTGAGTCCAGAGAGTGCACTGGCACCACTGGCGATGCACTGCAGTGAGTCAAGAGAGTGCACTGGCACCACTGGGGATGCACTGCAGTGAGTCCAGAGAGTGCACTGGCACCAGAGGGAATGCACTGCAGTGAGTCCAGTGAGTGCACTGGCACCACTGGGGATGCAGTGCAGTGAGTGCAGGGAGTGCACTGGCACCACTGGGGATGCAGTGCAGTGAGTCCAGAGAGTGCAGTGGCACCACTGGGGATGCAGTGCAGTGAGTCCAGAGAGTGCACAGGCAGCACTGGGGATGCAGTGCAGTGAGTCCAGAGAGTACTCTGGCACCACTGGGGATGCAGTGCAGTGAGTCCAGAGAGTGCACTGGCACCAATGGGGATGCACTTCAGTGAGTCCAGAGAGTGCACTGGCTCCACTGGGGATGCAGTGCAGTGAGTCCAGAGAGTGCACTGGCACCATTGGAGATGCAGTGCAGTGAGTCCAGAAAGTGCACTGGCACCACTGGGGATGCAGTGCAGTTACTCCAGAGAGTGCACTGGCACCACTGGGGATGCAGTGCAGTGAGTCCAGAGAGTGCACTGGCACCACTGGGGACGCACTGCAGTGAGTCCAGAGAGTTCACTGGCACCACTGGGGATGCACTTCAGTGAGTGCAGAGACTGCACTGGCACCACTGGGGATGCAGTGCAGTAAGTCCAGTGAGTGTACTGGCACCAGTGGGGATGCACTGCAGTGAGTCCAGAGAGTGCATTGGCACCACTTGGGATGCACTGCAGTGAGTCCAGAGAGTGCACTTGCACCACTGGGGATGCAGTGCAGTGAGTCCAGAGAGTGCACTGGCACCACTGGGGATGCAGTGCAGTGAGTCCAGAGAGTGCACTGGCACCAATGGGGATGCACAGCAGTGAGTCCACAGAGTGCACTGGCACCACTGGGGATGCAGTACAGTGAGTCCAGAGAGTGCACTGGCACCACTGGGGATGCACTGCAGTGAGTCCAGAGAGTGCTCTGGCACCACTGGCGATGCAGTGCAGTGAGTGCAGAGACTGCACTAGCACCACTGGGGATGCAGTGCAGTCAGTCCAGTGAGTGTACTGGCACCACTGGGGATGCACTGCAGTGAGTCCAGAGAGTGCACTGGCACCACTGAGAATGAACTTCAGTGAGTCCAGAGAGTGCACTGGCACCACTGGGGATGCACTGCAGTGAGTCCAGAGAGTGCACTGGCACCACTGGGGATGCAGTGCAGTGAGTCCAGAGAGTGCACTGGCACCACTGGGGATGCACTTCAGTGAGTCCAGAGAGTGCACGGGCTCCACTGGGGATGCACTGCAGTGAGTCCACAGAGTGCACTGGCACCACTGGGGATGCAGTGCAGTGAGTCCAGAGAGTGCACTGGCTCCACTGGGGATGCAGTGCAGTGAGTCCAGAGAGTGCTCTGGCACCACTGGGTATGCAGTGCAGTGAGTCCAGAGTGTGCACTGGCACCACTGGGAATGCAGTGCAGTGAGTCCAGAGATCGCACTGGCACCACGGGGGATGCACTTCAGTGAGTCCAGAGAGTGCACTGGCACCACTGGGGATGCAGTGCAGTGAGTCCAGAGAGTGCACTGGCACCACTGGCGATGCACTGCAGTGAGTCAAGAGAGTGCACTGGCACCACTGGGGATGCACTGCAGTGAGTCCAGAGAGTGCACTGGCACCAGAGGGAATGCACTGCAGTGAGTCCAGTGAGTGCACTGGCACCACTGGGGATGCAGTGCAGTGAGTGCAGGGAGTGCACTGGCACCACTGGGGATGCAGTGCAGTGAGTCCAGAGAGTGCAGTGGCACCACTGGGGATGCAGTGCAGTGAGTCCAGAGAGTGCACAGGCAGCACTGGGGATGCAGTGCAGTGAGTCCAGAGAGTACTCTGGCACCACTGGGGATGCAGTGCAGTGAGTCCAGAGAGTGCACTGGCACCACTGGGGATGCACTGCAGTGAGTCCAGAGAGTGCACTGGCACCACTGGTGATGCACTGCAGTTACTCCAGAGAGTGCACTGGCACCACTGGGGATGCGGTGCAGTGAGTCCAGAGAGTGCACTGGCACCACTGGTGATGCACTGCAGTGAGTCCAGAGAGTGCACTGGCACCACTGAGAATGCCCTTCAGTGAGTCCAGAGAGTGCACTGGCACCACTGGGGATGCACTGCATTGAGTCCACAGAGTGCACTAGCACCACTGGGGATGCAGTGCAGTGAGTCCAGAGAGTGTACTGGCACCACTGGGGATGCACTGCAGTGAGTCCAGAGAGTGCACTGTCACCACTGAGAATGCACTTCAGTGAGTCCAAAGAGTGCACTAGCACCACTGGGGATGCACTGCAGTGAGTCCAGAGAGTGAACTAGCACCACTGGGAATGTAGTGCAGTGAATCCAGTGAGTGCACTGGCACCAGTGGGGATGCACTGCAGTGAGTCCAGAGAGTGCACTGGCACCACTGGGGATGCACTGCAGTGAGTCCAGAGAGCGCACTGGCACCACTGGGGATGCACTGCAGTGAGTCCACAGAGTGCACTGGCACCACTGAGAATGCACTTCAGTGAGTCCAGAGAGTGCACTGGCACCACTGGGGATGCACTGCAGTGAGTCCAGAGAGTGAACTAGCACCACTGGGAATGCAGTGCAGTGAATCCAGTGAGTGCACTGGCACCACTGGGGATGCAGTGCAGTGAGTCAAGAGAGTGCACTGGCACCACTGGGGATGCACTGCAGTGAGCCCAGAGAGTGCACTGGCACCACTGGGGATGCGTTGCCGGGAGTCCAGAGAGTGCACTGGCACCACTGGGGATGCAGTGCAGTGAGTCCAGAGAGTGCACTGGCACCACTGGGGATGCAGTGCAGTGAGTCCAGAGAGTTCTCTGGCACCACTGGGGATGCAGTGCAGTGAGTCCAGAGAGTGCACTGGCACCACTGGGATGCAGTGCAGTGAGTCCAGAGAGTGCACTGGCACCACTGGTGATGCACTGCAGTTACTCCAGAGAGTGCACTGGCACCACTGGGGATGCGGTGCGGTGAGTCCAGAGAGTGCACTGGCACCACTGGGGATGCAGTGCAGTCAGTCCAGTGAGTGTACTGGCACCACTGGGGATGCACTGCAGTGAGTCCAGAGAGTGCACTGGCACCACTGAGAATGCCCTTCAGTGAGTCCAGAGAGTGCACTGGCACCACTGGGGATGCACTGCAGTGAGTCCACAGAAGGCACTAGCACCACTGGGGATGCAGTGCAGTGACTCTAGAGAGTGCACTGGCACCACTGGGGATGCACTTCAGTGAGTCCAGAGAGTGCACTGGCACCACTGGGGATGCAGTGCAGTGAGTCCAGAGAGTGCATTGGCACCACTGGGGATGCAGTGCAGTGAGTCCAGAGAGTGCACTGGCACCACTGGGGATGCACTGCAGTGAGTCCACAGAGTGCACTGGTACCACTGGGGATGCAGTGCAGTGAGTCCAGAGAGTGCACTGGCACCACTGGGGATGCACTGCAGTGAGTCCAGAGAGTGCACTGGCACCACTGGGGATGCAGTGCAGTGAGTCCAGAGAGTGCGCTGGCACCACTGGGGATGCAGTGCAGTGAGTCCAGAGAGTGCACTGGCACCACTGGGGATGCAGTGCAGTGAGTCCAGAGAGTGCACTGGTGTTGTCGACGGAGGGAAGACACAAACGCTCAATATGAGTGTTAAGTATGCTTCAGCTTTAATGGATAGCTCAATTGTCTTTTATCGTGTACAGGATAATTAGCTCATACATATTGCAAAAGCCAAGCTCCTTATTGGTTAGCGTAATCTCCTGCCCTACCGGTTAGTTCCGCATTCTTTTAGCCGCTAGTTCCCTTTTCTAGTCTAACTATAACTCCAAGGGCAGTATGCCCTCTACTGTCATTGGTTCTAACTGCCTGGGATTTCTCGCAAGAGTTCCCGGACAAGCCTTGCGTACGTGCCTTTGCTCTTGCTCCTCTAGACCAGCTGGGTGCGGCAATCCGCCACCTCCCCACCCTGCAGCTGCACGAGATCAATGTGACCACGCGCAGCGAGCCAGTCCTCAACAATTCCCCCGTTTTTATTTTGTGCTAGAAAAACCTTATTAGTTAGTTGCTCGAGCCTTTTTGTTAGACAACTAAATATTACTCGCGCCGCTACTATGATTAGTGCGATTATTAGCAGTAAGCGTAGCCCTTCTTTTATGAGACCCAATATCCAGCCTCCCATGTTCCCAAACCAACTCGCAAATAGTTCATCAAGCCAATTATTCTGGACCACTATCTTCTTGGTGTGGTCTCTCAGCCATTTCAGCTGCTCGTGGATTGACTCGCCATGGTCCGAGAGATTAAAACAGCACATTCCTTCGAGCTCTTCACACCCGTGGCCCTGTGCCAGCAGTAGAAAATCAATCGCCGCTCTGTTCTGTAATACAGCGTGTCGCAGGCTATCCAGGTCCTGGGCCATTTCTGTGAGTATCTGCGTAGTCACATTTGCTTGTTTTACAGTCCAACAAGCTAGTTTCCCAAGGCTAGCCATAGCATGGGCTACCGCCACTCCAGGCACAAGTGCCGCCGAAAAGAATCTTTCGGCAGGACCCCAGAGTTCGACCTGGTCATCACAGTCACTCCCCAAAGTTTTTAGACTGCGTCTCGTCCGGCGTCTCCATTGTTGAGTAATGTTTCACAACTCTTGAAACCCCGGTAACTCTTTATAACAATCTATATCTGGTGTCTTACGCTTTTCTAAAAAGCACTTAAGTAAATCAACTGCCGCTTGTTTCTCCATTCTTACTTACGGTGCCGTTGCCCCCGTGTAAAGCTTCTGTTCGCGGCGTTCCGGCGGGACCCACTATGGGTTCGTCCCGGGCGCTCTTCCCGAGTCGCCTTCTGCTCGCCCCAATCTTGTGTTCCGCGGAATCCGGGTTACGTAGTCAGAACCGGCTTTCCCTTTTTCTCCGTCACCTAAGACCGGCTTACTCGTTTCGGGTCCTCGTCCAGCAAGGGTCCCTGTTCGGGCGCCATTTGTTGTCGACGGAGGGAAGACACAAACGCTCAATATGAGTGTTAAGTATGCTTCAGCTTTAATGGATAGCTCAATTTTCTTTTATCGTGTACAGGATAATTAGCTCATACATATTGCAAAAGCCAAGCTCCTTATTGGTTAGCGTAATCTCCTGCCCTACCGGTTAGTTCCGCATTCTTTTAGCCGCTAGTTCCCTTTTCTAGTCTAACTATAACTCCAAGGGCAGTATGCCCTCTACTGTCATTGGTTCTAACTGCCTGGGATTTCTCGCAAGAGTTCCCGGACAAGCCTTGCGTACGTGCCTTTGCTCTTGCTCCTCTAGACCAGCTGGGTGCGGCAATCCGCCACCTCCCCACCCTGCAGCTGCACGAGATCAATGTGACCACGCGCAGCGAGCCAGTCCTCAACACACTGGCACCAAGGGGATGCACTGCAGTGAGTCCAGAGAGTGCACTGGCACCACTGGGGATGCGGTACCGGGAGTCCAGAGAGTGCACTGGCACCACTGGGGATGCACTGCAGTGAGTCCAGAGAGTGCAGTGGCACCACTGGGGATGCACTGCAGTGAGTCCAGAGAGTGCACTGGCACCACTGGGGATGCACTGCAGTGAGTCCAGAGAGTGCACTGTCACCACTGGGGATGCAGTGCAGTGAGTCCAGAGAGTGCACTGGCACCACTGGGGATGCACTGCAGTGAGTCCAGAGAGTGCTCTGGCACCACTGGGGATGCAGTGCAGTGAGTCCAGAGAGTGCACTGGCACCACTGGGGATGCAGTGCAGTGAGTCCAGAGAGTGCACTGGCACCACTGGGGATGCAGTGCAGTGAGTCCAGAGAGTGTACTGGCACCATTGGGGATGCACTGCAGTGAGTCCAGAGAGTGCACTGCCACCACTGAGGATGCACTTCAGTGAGTCCAGAGAGTGCACTGGCACCACTGGGGATGCACTGCAGTGAGTCCACAGAGTGCACTAGCACCACTGGGGATGCAGTGCAGTGAGTCCAGAGAGTGCACTGGCACCACTGGGGATGCACTTCAGTGAGTCCAGAGAGTGCACGCGCTCCACTGGGGATGCAGTACAGTGAGTCCAGAGAGTGCATTGGCACCACTGGGGATGCAGTGCAGTGAGTCCAGAGAGTGCACTGGCAGCACAGAGGATGCAGTGCAGTGAGTCCAGAGAGTGCTCTGGCACCACTGGGGATGCAGTGCAGTGAGTCCAGAGAGTGCACTGGCACCACTGGGGATGCAGTGCAGTGAGTCCAGAGAGTGCACTGGCACCACTGGGGATGCACTGCAGTGAGTCCAGAGAGTGCACTGGCACCACTGGTGATGCACTGCAGTGAGTCCAGAGAGTGCACTGGCACCACTGGGGATGCACTGCAGTGAGTCCAGAGAGTGCACTGGCACCACTGGGGATGCAGTGCAGTGAGTCCAGAGAGTGCACTGGCACCAGAGGGAATGCACTGCAGTGAGTCCAGTGAGTGCATTGGCACCACTGGGGATGCAGTGCAGTGAGTCCAGAGAGTGCACTGGCAGCACTGGACATGCAGTTCAGTGAGTCCAGAGAGTGCAGTGGCACCACTGGGGATGCAGTGCAGTGAGTCCAGAGAGTGCACTGGCAGCACTGGGGATGCAGTGCAGTGAGTCCAGAGAGTGCACTGGCAATACTGGGGATGCAGTGCAGTGAGTCCAGAGAGTGCACTGGCACCACTGGGGCTGCAGTGCAGTGAGTCCAGAGAGTGCACTGGCACCACTGGGGATGCAGTGCAGTGAGTCCAGAGAGTGCTCTGGCACCACTGGGGATGCACTGAAGTGAGTCCAGAGAGTGCACTGGCACCACTGGGGATGCAGTGCAGTGAGTCCAGAGAGTGCACTGGCAATACTGGGGATGCAGTGCAGTGAGTCCAGAGAGTGCACTGGCAACACTGGGGTTGCAGTGCAGTGAGTCCAGAGAGTGAACTGGCACCACTGGGGATGCAGTGCAGTGAGTCCAGAGTGTGCACTGGCACCACTGGGGATGCAGTGCAGTGAGTCCAGAGATTGCACTGGCACCACTGGGGATGCAGTGCAGTGAGTCCAGAGATTGCACTGGCACCACTGGGGATGCACTGCAGTGAGTCCAGAGAGTGCACTGGCACCACTGGGGATGCAGTGCAGTGAGTCCAGAGAGTGCACTGGCACCACTGGGGATGCAGTGCAGTGAGTCCAGTGAGTGTACTGGCACCACTGGGGATGCAGTGCAGTGAGTCCAGAGAGTGCACTGGCACCACTGAGAATGCACTTCAGTGAGTCCAGAGAGTGCACTGCCACCACTGGGGATGCAGTGCAGTGAGTCCAGAGAGTGCACTGGCACCACTGAGAATGCACTTCAGTGAGTCCAAAGAGTGCACTGGCACCACTGGGGATGCACTGCAGTGAGTCCAGAGAGTGCACTAGCACCACTGGGAATGCAGTACAGTGAGTCCAGAGAGTGCACTGGCACCACTGGGGATGCACTGCAGTCACTCCAGAGAGTGCACTGGCACCACTGATGATGCAGTACAGTGAGTCCAGTGAGCGCACTGGCACCACTTGGGATGCAGTGCAGTGAGTCCAGAGAGTGCACTGGCACCACTGGGGATGCAGTGCAGTGAGTCCAGAGATTGCACTGGCACCACTGGGGATGCAGTGCAGTGAGTCCAGAGATTGCACTGGCACCACTGGGGATGCACTGCAGTGAGTCCAGAGAGTGCACTGGCACCACTGGGGATGCAGTGCAGTGAGTCCAGAGAGTGCACTGGCACCACTGGGGATGCACTGCTGTGAGTCCAGAGAGTGCACTGGCAGCAGTGGAGATGCACTGCAGTGAGTCCAGAGAGTGCACTGGCACCACTGGGGATGCACTGCAGTGAGTCCAGAGAGTGCAGTGGCACCACTGGGGATGCAGTGCAGTGAGTCCAGAGAGTGCACTGGCACCACTGGGGATGCACTGCTGTGAGTCCAGAGAGTGCACTGGCACCACTGGGGATGCAGTGCAGTGAGTCCAGAGAGTGCACTGGCAGCACTGGGGATGCAGTGCAGTGACTCGAGAGAGTGCACTGGCACCACTGGGGATGCACTGCAGTGAGTCCAGAGAGCGCACTGGCACCACTGGGGATGCACTGCAGTGAGTCCACAGAGTGCACTGGAACCACTGAGAATGCACTTCAGTGAGTCCAGAGAGTGCACTGGCACCACTGGGGATGCACTGCAGTGAGTCCATGTTGAGGACTGGCTCGCTGCGCGTAATCACATTGATATCATGCAGCTGCAAGATAAGGAAATGGCGGATTACCGCACCCAGCTGGTCTAGAAAAACAAGAGCAAAGGCACGTACGCAAGGCTTGTCTGGGAACTCTTGTGAGAAATCCCAGGCAGCTTGTCTGGGAACTCTTGTGAGAAATCCCAGGCAATTAGAAACAATGATAGTAGAGGGCATACTGCCCTGGGAGTTATAGTTAGATTAGAAAGGGGAACTAGCGGATAGAAGAATGCGGAACTAACAGATAGGGCAGTAGATGACGCTTACCAATAAGGAGCTTGGCTTTTGCAATATGTATGAGCTAATTATCCTGTACACGATAAAAGACAATTGAGCTATCCATTAAAGCTGAAGCATACTTAACACTCATATTGAGCGTTTGTGTCTTCCCTCCGTCGACAACAAATGGCGCCCGAACAGGGACCCTTGCTGGACGAGGACCCGAAACGAGTAAGCCGGTATTAGGCGACGGAGTACAAGGGGAAAGCCGGTTCTGACTACGTAACCCGGAATCCGCGGAACATAAGATTGGGGCGAGCAGAAGACGACTCGGGAAGAGCGCCCGGGACGAACCCATAGCGGGTCCCGCCGGAACGCCGCGAACGGAAGCTTTGTACGGGGGCAACGGCACCGTGAGTAAGCATGGAGAAACAAGCGGCAATAGATTTACTTAAGTGCTTTTTAGAAAAGCGTAAGACACGCTTTGCACGGGGGCAACGGCACCGTGAGTAAGCATGGAGAAACAAGCGGCAATTAATTTACTTAAGTGCTTTTTAGAAAAGCGTAAGACGCCAGATATAGATTGTCATAAAGAATTACAGGGGTTAGTGGCCTATGGGGTGGCGAAGGGCTGCTTTATTAACCCTGACACATTGTTTGAGGAGGATGAGTGGCGTAAGTTTGGTGATATATTGTTTGAGGAAATGATTAGTGAGAATAAGACGGCTAAGAAGCTGGCAAAACCGTGGCGGGCTGTTACGAATGCTTTAACAATACATCGGGTAGAACAGAAAGTAGCAGCCGCTGCAACAGAGCGGCTGGGCAAAACGTTGAGGGCGGATGAAGAGGCCAATCCGTACCCCCTCCCTCCGTCGGTCCAACAATTCACCATGAAGGCACCCGGGGGATGGGGAGAGGGGGCACGACCCAGTGCACCTCCTCTACCCCTGGAAACTCCCGAGGGAGAGGCGGCAGGCGAGGGGAGAAATAAGAATCCATTTTTGAAAGATATGCGACTCGAATCAGGGGGGTCGGAGAGAGCAGGACTCTGGGCGAAAATAGCAGGGGAGGCGTTACGTGAAGGTGATGTGGGGGCAGCGACAGAGCTTGTAGGCGCCTTCCCCGTGGTGTACTCTCCACCAGACGCCCAGGGCCAGATAACTGTTACTATGACAAATCTGGACTGGAAAATACTGACCCAATTGCGTGCCACGGTAAATGAGTCAGGAATACGTGGGGAGCCAACGAAACAGATGTTAGACTATCTGTGGTCCACTAACGTGTTGCTCCCCGGCGATATTCGTAATATCATGAAACTAATACTGACGCAGCATCAGATCCTGCTGTTTAATGCCCATTGGCATTCAGCTTGTCAGGAGGCAGTCGCGGTGCAGCGTCAGCCCGGAGATCCATTATACGGGGTCACGCTGGAGGAGCTTTTGGGGGTCGGTGCATACAATCGCTTGGAGGCCCAGGCCCTAATGGGGCCGGATAAGGCAAAAGCGACCATGACGCTAGCTAGGAGAGCACTGGACCAAATTAGGGAGCCTGGAGGAATGCCCTCCTATATGTCCATCAAGCAAGGGCGAGACGAAGCGTTTGGAACATTTATTGATAGGGTTGCCGCAGCTATACAGGTAGCTGGGTTACCCGAATATCTCAAAGGCCCTATTCTTAAACAATGCGCCCTTCAAAATTGTAATCAAACCTCTCGAAATGTTCTAAATACGCTGCCCAGTACCTGGACTATAGAAGAGGCTCTTGATCGATTGTCGCGGATACCGATAGGCTCGCAAGCGCTATTGGTTGACGCTATTCGAAAGGTAGGGGAAAGTATTACTCAGGGACTGCAGGCTAGTCAGTCGCAGGTATTCGCCGCCCTTGCCCCCCTGCAAAGTGGAAAAGGACCTCACTCGTCGAGAAGACCTGCACTACGCTGCTATCGGTGTGGCATCGCGGGTCATATAAAGAGGCAATGTGGGACGGCTAATGTGTGGTGTCCCTCTTGCCGATCTGATACGCATAATGAAACCGCTTGCCGGCGGAAGACCCAGGGAAACGGGAAGACCAGCGGGAACCGCCGCCCCGCGATGACACAAAAAGCGGCTTTCCCCTCAACAGCGGCGGCAGCTGCGGAGACTCCAACCGAGACGAATCCTTTCACCTCCAACCAGCCACCAGAGGGAGCCTGGGGATTGGACTTGGCAACCGCAGTAAATGTGACTTTGATGGACAATAAGCCTGTTGGGGTGAAAACAGGCGTTATGGGACCTGTAAAAATTAATAATGAGCCTGTTGGAGCACTTCTGATTGGAAGGTCATCGGCGACATTAAATGGGGCTTTAGTGTTAACAGGACTTATTGATAAGGACTTTACTGGGGAGATACAAATTATGGTATCAGCCATGTTCCCTCCGCTACATATACCGAAGGGAACTCGATTGGCTCAATTCTGCCTGTCTCTTGCCAAAGCGACTGATCCCTTCCGCACCTGTTTGTTCGGGGTCCCAATAGGGAACAAGGAGGAGCTGAAACAACTGTTAGCACCATATTCCGCAAGTACTGATTTGTTCGATCTTTCGTCCAACCTCTCCGACGCCGTTGTGGCGGCGCTAGTGGCTCTGAACACGAGCTTGCCATGGGATCCCCAGGAACTGGATTTGTTGGGATCAGTGGCGGTAGGGAACACCAGTAATAACTGGACACAGACGTGCTTTATGTGGAATAAAGGAAAACAAAATATGACTCAATGGACTAATGTGACCTCTCACACAAGGGGGTTCGAAGCTAATAGCAGCTATTGCGGGTACAACGACACCACCAACACCACCATGGGGGCATACGGGAACAAGTCAAGCACATGGCCAAGGCAAACTGCTAAGGCCTTACCACCTGGTATATTCCTGATCTGTGGAGATCGAGCCTGGCAGGGAATCCCAGCAAATGCGCACGGGGGGCCATGCTATTTGGGACGCTTGACTTTGTTTGCCCCTGACCTACACAGTCAAGAATTGCGAAACATTACTCAACAATGGAAACGACGGACGAGACGCAGTCTCAAAAACTTTGGGGAGTGACTGCGATAACCAGGTCGAACTCTGGGGTCCTGCTGAAAGGTTCTTTTCAGCGGCACTTGTGCCTGGAGTGGCTGTGGCTCATGCTATGGCTAGTCTAGGGAAACTAGCTTGTTGGGCTGTAAAACAAGCAAATGTGACATTTGAAAAAAAAAAAAAAAAAAAAAAAAAAAAAAAAAAAAAAGGGAGAGAGAGAAACTAGCTTGCACATTTTAGGTCTGTGAAATTTTGTGAGAATTTTTTCCTGCACTGGACAGTTGAGAGAAAAAAAAAAAAAAGGAAAGAAAAAAAAAAAAAAAAAAAAAAAAAAAAAAAAAGCACATAGGGAATTATGTTAATTGTGTTTGTGTCTTTAGGCAAAGCTGTGGAAGTCTTGAAATGTCACAGTAGTAAATAACTTTTATTACTTTTTGGCTAATTCTTTTTCTGTTGGAACACTGAATTCTGTGCATATGTATATATGAACACAAATTGAAGGCCTCTACCTCCTGGAGTATACAACTTGGTTTGTTTACCTCCACATGATTTTTTTTTTTTTTTAAGTTCAGTGTGGAGACTTGAAACTTGAATGTCCCTTCCAACTTTTATATTTAAAACAAGACTAGAAAATTGAAGACTGTTTTTCACCTGTACATAGAAATATTAAAGGGTGGTCTTAAAATTTGAACATTGGTCTGGAGAAAAACCATGGTGTTTGTTATGGACAATTAACTGTTAAAGTTATTGTAAGTTATCTGTATTTAGCAGAGTATTTTCAACGAGTGATCTGAGCTGAAATTGGAGACTATTAGTAAGTTATGTTTGGAAGTTTTAACTTCAATGAAGTAATTATTTGCTGTGAAAGAGACGAACATTGAATGACTGAACAAAGAGGGTGCAATATCTTTGTTTTTTATGAGGCTCCTGAGAATAAAACCAACTGAAGCATTTCAATTCACTTGAATGAGAAACGTGTTTAATTAAAAGAGCCCAAGAAGACACTGGTATGAAAGGTAAAATCTCAGAGGTTGGTCAGTTAATGTGGCACACTTGCTGGTCACTTTGTAAAATGTAGATTTGAAGTACAGTGGTGAAAACATTAAATGTGACTACGCAGATGCTCACAGAAATGGCCCAGGACCTGGACAGCTTGCGACACGCTGTGTTACAGAACAGAGCGGCGATTGATTTTCTACTGCTGGCACAGGGCCACGGGTGTGAAGAGCTCGAAGGAATGTGCTGTTTTAATCTCTCGGACCATGGCGAGTCAATCCACGAGCAACTGAAATGGCTGAGAGACCACACCAAGAAGATAGTGGTCCAAGATAATTGGCTTGATAGACTGTTTGCAAATTGGTTTGGGAACATGGGGGGTTGGATATTGGGTCTGATAAAAGAAGGGCTACGCTTACTGCTAATAATTGTCCTAATTATAGTAGCGGCGCGAGTAGTATTTAGTTGCCTAATAAAAAGGCTCGAGCAGTTAACTAGTAGGGTTTTTCTAGCAACAGTAATAGCATGTGTAAGGTGTAATTGCTCGAAAAAGAAAAAAAAAAAAAAAAAAAAAAAAAAAAAAAAAAAAAAAAAAGGGGTCAATGCCACACGTGCTCCTTATTGCAATGCATCTCTTTGCTGTCATTATACAAACTATAATAGCATCCTTCCTTGCGCCAGGAGCCGCTCTGCTCGGCTGTGGGATCGACTGTGGAACGGACGCCCCTAGGTGCACCCCGAGCATTTTTTCCTCGGAGGGGTCTCCACTCTCAGCCGCTCACCACGGGAGCAGACAAGGACCTCCTGAAGCTGCACACAAATTATTTTCAGTGATATTGTCTTGTGGTATGAATGAGAAGTGCAAGAGGCCTCTCTGCGTGATTGTGTGATTGTGTGATTGTGCTGTGCGAGTAAGAAGCAGTATCGCTGCGAAGCAACATTCCTAGCGCTTAGTGGCTTGTTGACTGATGTAGATTCTAGTAGGCACACTACTTTACAATCGTAGTTCTGCATGAGATTTTTGACCCTGTTGCTTATTGTACCTTGCTTATTGCAGTGTGTGCGGTGATTGATAGAAAAATCTATAGAAAGCTTTTGGTTCAAAATAAAAACGGGGGAATTGTTGAGGACTGGCTCGCTGCGCGTAATCACATTGATATCATGCAGCTGCAAGATAAGGAAATGGCGGATTACCGCACCCAGCTGGTCTAGAAAAACAAGAGCAAAGGCACGTACGCAAGGCTTGTCTGGGAACTCTTGTGAGAAATCCCAGGCAGCTTGTCTGGGAACTCTTGTGAGAAATCCCAGGCAATTAGAAACAATGATAGTAGAGGGCATACTGCCCTGGGAGTTATAGTTAGATTAGAAAGGGGAACTAGCGGATAGAAGAATGCGGAACTAACAGATAGGGCAGTAGATGACGCTTACCAATAAGGAGCTTGGCTTTTGCAATATGTATGAGCTAATTATCCTGTACACGATAAAAGACAATTGAGCTATCCATTAAAGCTGAAGCATACTTAACACTCATATTGAGCGTTTGTGTCTTCCCTCCGTCGACAACAAGTCCAGAGAGTGCACTAGCACCACTGGGGAATGCAGTGCAGTGAGTCCAGTGAGTACACTGGCACCAATGGGGATGCAGTGCAGTGAGTCAAGAGAGTGCACTGGCACCACTGGGGATGCACTGCAGTGAGCCCAGAGAGTGCACTGGCACCACTGGGGATGCGGTGCCGGGAGTCCAGAGAGTGCACTGGCACCACTGGGGATGCAGTGCAGTGAGTCCAGAGAGTGCACTGGCACCACTGGGGATGCAGTGCAGTGAGTCCAGAGAGTGCACTAGCACCACTGGGGATGCACTGCAGTGAGTCCAGAGAGTGCTCTGGCACCACTGGGGATGCAGTGCAGTGAGTCCAGAGAGTGCACTGGCACCACCGGGGATGTGTTGCCGGGAGTCCAGAGAGTGCACTGGCACCACTGGGGATGCAGTGCAGTGAGTCCACAGACTGCACTGGAACCACTGAGAATGCACTTCAGTGAGTCCAGAGAGTGCACTGGCACCACTGGGGATGCACTGCAGTGAGTCCACAGAGTGCACTAGCACCACTGGGGAATGCAGTGCAGTGAGTCCAGTGAGTACACTGGCACCAATGGGGATGCAGTGCAGTGAGTCAAGAGAGTGCACTGGCACCACTGGGGATGCACTGCAGTGAGCCCAGAGAGTGCACTGGCACCACTGGGGATGCGGTGCCGGGAGTCCAGAGAGTGCACTGGCACCACTGGGGATGCAGTGCAGTGAGTCCAGAGAGTGCACTGGCACCACTGGGGATGCAGTGCAGTGAGTCCAGAGAGTGCACTAGCACCACTGGGGATGCACTGCAGTGAGTCCAGAGAGTGCTCTGGCACCACTGGGGATGCAGTGCAGTGAGTCCAGAGAGTGCACTGGCACCACCGGGGATGTGTTGCCAGGAGTCCAGAGAGTGCACTGGCACCACTGGGGATGCAGTGCAGTGAGTCCAGAGAGTGCACTGGCACCACTGGGGATGCAGTGCAGTGAGTCAAGAGAGTGCACTGGCACCACTGGGGATGCACAGCAGTGAGCCCAGAGAGTGCACTGGCACCACTGGGGATGCGGTGCCGGGAGTCCAGAGAGTGCACTGGCACCACTGGGGATGCGGTGCAGTGAGTCCAGAGAGTGCACTGGCACCACTGAGAATGCACTTCAGTGAGTCCAGAGAGTGCACTGGTACCACTGGGGATGCAGTGCAGTGAGTCCAGAGAGTGCACTAGCACCACTGGGGATGCAGTGCAGTGAATCCAGTGAGTGCACTGGCACCACTGGGGATGCAGTGCAGTGAGTCAAGAGAGTGCACTGGCACCACTGGGGATGCACAGCAGTGAGCCCAGAGAGTGCACTGGCACCACTGGGGATGCGGTGCCGGGAGTCCAGAGAGTGCACTGGCACCACTGGGGATGCAGTGCAGTGAGTCCAGAGAGTGCACTGGCACCACTGGGGATGCACTGCAGTGAGTCCAGAGAGTGCACTGGCACCACTGGGGATGCACTGCAGTGAGTCCAGAGAGTGCTCTGGCACCACTGGGGATGCAGTGCAGTGAGTCAAGAGAGTGCACTGGCACCACTGGGGATGCAGTGCAGTGAGTCCAGAGAGTGCACTGGCACCACTGGTGATGCACTGCAGTTACTCCAGAGAGTGCACTGGCACCACTGGGGATGCGGTGCGGTGAGACCAGAGAGTGCACTGGCACCACTGGGGATGCAGTGCAGTCAGTCCAGTGAGTGTACTGGCACCACTGGGGATGCACTGCAGTGAGTCCAGAGAGTGCACTGGCACCACTGGGGATGCAGTGCAGTGAGTCCAGAGAGTGCACTGGCACCACTGGGGATGCACTGCAGTGAGTCCAGAGAGTGCACTAGCACCACTGGGGATGCACTGCAGTGAGTCCACAGAGTGCACTAGCACCACTGGGGATGCAGTGCAGTGAGTCCAGAGAGTGCACTGGCACCACTGGGGATGCACTTCAGTGAGTCCAGAGAGTGCACTGGCACCACTGGGGATGCAGTTCAGTGAGTCCAGAGAGTGCACTGGCACCACTGGGGATGCAGTGCAGTGAGTCCAGAGAGTGCACTGGCAACACTGGGGTTGCAGTGCAGTGAGTCCAGAGAGTGCACTGGCACCACTGGGGATGCAGTGCAGTGAGTCCAGAGTGTGCACTGGCACCACTGGGGATGCAGTGCAGTGAGTCCAGAGATTGCACTGGCACCACTGGGGATGCAGTGCAGTGAGTCCAGAGAGTGCACTGGCACCACTGGGGATGCAGTGCAGTGAGTCCAGAGAGTGCACTGGCACTACTGGGGATGCAGTGCAGTGAGTCCAGAGAGTGCACTGGCACCACTGGGGATGCAGTGCAGTGAGTCCAGTGAGTGTACTGGCACCACTGGGGATGCACTGCAGTGAGTCCAGAGAGTGCACTGGCACCACTGAGAATGCACTTCAGTGAGTCCAGAGAGTGCACTGGCACCACTGGGGATGCAGTGCAGTGAGTCCAGAGAGTGCACTGGCACCACTGAGAATGCACTTCAGTGAGTCCAAAGAGTGCACTGGCACCACTGGGGATGCACTGCAGTGAGTCCAGAGAGTGCACTAGCACCACTGGGAATGCAGTACAGTGAGTCCAGTGAGTGCACTGGCACCACTGGGGATGCAGTGCAGTGAGTCCAGAGAGTGCACTGGCACCACTGGGGATGCAGTGCAGTGAGTCCAGAGAGTGCACTGGTACAACTTGGGATGCAGTGCAGTGAGTCCAGTGAGTGCACTGGCACCACTGGGGATGCACTGCAGTGAGTCCAGAGAGTGCACTGGCACCACTGGGGATGCACTGCTGTGAGTCCAGAGAGTGCACTGGCAGCAGTGGAGATGCACTGCAGTGAGTCCAGAGAGTGCACTGGCACCACTGGGGATGCACTGCAGTGAGTCCAGAGAGTGCAGTGGCACCACTGGGGATGCAGTGCAGTGAGTCCAGAGAGTGCACTGGCACCACTGGGGATGCACTGCAGTGAGTCCAGAGAGTGCACTGGCACCACTGGGGATGCAGTGCAGTGAGTCCAGAGAGTGCACTGGCAGCACTGGGGATGCAGTGCAGTGAGTCCAGAGAGTGCACAGGCACCACTGGGGATGCACTGCAGTGAGTCCAGAGAGCGCACTGGCACCACTGGGGATGCAGTGCAGTGAGTCCACAGAGTGCACTGGAACCACTGAGAATGCACTTCAGTGAGTCCAGAGAGTGCACTGGCACCACTGGGGATGCACTGCAGTGAGTCCAGAGAGTGCACTAGCACCACTGGGGAATGCAGTGCAGTGAGTCCAGTGAGTACACTGGCACCACTGGGGATGCAGTGCAGTGAGTCAAGAGAGTGCACTGGCACCACTGGGGATGCACTGCAGTGAGCCCAGAGAGTGCACTGGCACCACTTGGGATGCGGTGCCGGGAGTCCAGAGAGTGCTTTGGCACCACTGGGGATGCACTGCAGTGAGTCCAGAGAGTGCACTGGCACCACTCAGGGTGCAGTGCGGTGAGTCCAGAGAATGCACTGGAACCAATGGGGATGCAGTGCAGTGAGTCCAGAGAGCGCACTGGCTCCACTGGGATGCAGTGCAGTCATTCCTGTGAGTGTACTGGCACCACTGGGGATGCAGTGCAGTGAGTCCAGAGAGTGCACTGGCACCACTGAGAATGCACTTCAGTGAGTCCAGAGAGTGCACTGGCACCACTGGGGATGCAGTGCAGTGAGTCCAGAGAGTGCACTGGCACCTACGGGGATGCACTGCAGTGAGTCCAGAGAGTGCACTGGCACCACTGTGGATGCACTGCAGTGAGTCCAGAGAGTGCACTGGCACCACTGGGGATGCACTGCAGTGAGTCCAGAGAGTGCACTGGCACCACTGGGGATGCACTGCAGTGAGTCCAGAGAGTGCACTGGCACCACTGGGGATGCACTTCAGTGACTCCAGAGAGTGCACTGGTACCACTGGGCATGCAGTGCAGTGACTCCAGAGAGTGCACTGGCACCACTGGGGATGCACTTCAGTGACTCCAGAGAGTGCACTGGCACCACTGGGGATGCAGTGCAGTGAGTCCACAGATTGCACTGGCACCACTGGGGCTGCAGTGCAGTGAGTCCAGAGAGTGCACTGGCACCAGTGGGGATGCAGTGCAGTGAGTCCAGAGAGTGCACTGGCACCACTGGGGATGCAGTACAGTGAGTCCAGAGAGTGCACTGGCACCACTTGGGATGCACTGCAGTGAGTCCAGAGAGTGCACTGGCACCACTGGGGATGCACTACAGTGAGTCCAGAGATTGCACTGGCACCACTGGGGATGCAGTGCAGTGAGTCCAGAGAGTGCACTGGCACCACTGGGCATGCAGTGCAGTGAGTCCAGAGAGTGCACTGGCACCACTGGGGATGCACTTCAGTGACTCCAGAGAGTGCACTGGCACCACTGGGGATGCAGTGCAGTGAGTCCAGAGAGTGCACTGGCACCACTGGGGATGCTGTGCAGTGAGTCCAGAGATTGCACTGGCACCACCGGGGCTGCAGTGCAGTGAGTCCAGAGAGTGCACTGGCACCACTGGGGATGCAGTTTAGTGAGTCCAGAGAGTGCACTGGCACCACTGGTGATGCAGTACAGTGAGTCCAGAGAGTGCACTGGCACCACTGGGGATGCACTGCAGTGAGTCCAGAGAGTGCACTGGCACCACTGGGGATGCACTACAGTGAGTCCAGAGATTGCACTGGCACCACTGGGGATGCAGTGCACTGAGTCCAGAGAGTGCACTGGCACCACTGGGGATGCAGTGCAGTGAGTCCAGAGAGTGCACTGGCAGCACAGAGGATGCAGTGCAGTGAGTCCAGAGAGTGCACTGACACCACTGGGGATGCAGTGCAGTGAGTCCAGAGAGTGCACTGGCACCACTGGGGATGCAGTGCAGTGAGTCCAGAGAGTGCTCTGGCACCACCGGGGCTGCAGTGTAGTGAGTCCAGAGAGTGCACTGGCACCACTGGGGATGCAGTGCAGTGAGTCCAGAGAGTGCACTGGCACCACTGGTGATGCAGTACAGTGAGTCCAGAGAGTGCACTGGCACCACTGGGGATTCACTGCAGTGAGTCCAGAGAGTGCACTGGCACCACTGGGGATGCACTACAGTGAGTCCAGAGATTGCACTGGCACCACTGGGGATGCAGTGCACTGAGTCCAGAGAGTGCACTGGCACCACTGGGGATGCACTGCAGTGAGTCCACAGAGTGCACTGGCAGCACAGAGGATGCAGTGCAGTGAGTCCAGAGAGTGCACTGGCACCACTGGGGATGCGGTGCAGTGAGTCCAGAGAGTACACTGGCACCACTGGGGATGCAGTGCAGTGAGTCCAGAGAGTTCACTGGCACCACTGGGGATGCAGTCCAGTGAGTCCA
Organism: Anser brachyrhynchus; assembly: GCF_964034855.1. Classification (NCBI taxonomy): domain Eukaryota; kingdom Metazoa; phylum Chordata; class Aves; order Anseriformes; family Anatidae; genus Anser; species Anser brachyrhynchus. The sequence goes on from NW_027663695.1 coordinate 422,313, forward strand.
GTGAGTGCACTGGCACCACTGGGGATGCAGTGCAGTGACTGCAGAGAGTACACTGGCACCACCGGGGATTCACTGCAGTGAGTCCAGAGAGTGCACTGGCACCACCTGTGATGCAGTGCAGTGAGTCCAGTGAGTGCACTGGCACCACTGGGGATGCAGTGCTGTGACTCCAGAGAGCACACTGGCACCACTGGGGATGCAGTGCAGTCAGTCCAGTGAGTGCACTGGTACCACTGGGGATGCAGTACAGTGAGTCCAGAGAGTGCACTGACACCACTGGGGATGCACTGCAGTGAGTCCAGACAGTGCGCTGGCACCACTGGAGATGCAGTGCTGTGACTCCAGAGAGCGCACTGGCACCACTGGGAATGCAGTGCAGTGAGTGCAGAGAGTGCACTGGCACCACTGGGGATGCACTTCAGTGAGTTCAGAGAGTGCACTGGCACCACTGGGGATGGGTTTCAAGCCAACTGCATTAACCGCTCATGCTTCTTTCTTATGAGACGTTAGTAAACCAATTACATAGCCTTGTCAAGACTAAATCACAGGTAAAAATCCTGTACATCTCATGTGGCCAACCACTCCCAACTAGGATTCCAAGAACCAGGAGTTTCGGTGAAAATAGGGCTAGTGCTATTAGAGGGGTGATTATTAGGGTAAGCCCTAAGCTGTCTTTAATGGAGAAGTATGGGTGGAATGGGATTTTGTCGCAGTCTGATACGATTCCTAGTGGGTTATTTGAGCCTGATTCGTGTAGGAAGGTTAGGTGGACTAGGGTGATTCCTGCAATTAGGAAGGGCAGTAGGAAGTGGATGGCGAAGAATCGGGTTAAGGTTGGATTGTCTACTGAGAATCCTCCTCAGGCTCATTCTACTAGAGTTTGCCCAATGTACGGGATGGCTGAGAATAGGTTGGTGATTACGGTGGCCCCTCAGAATGACATTTGTCCTCATGGTAGGACATACCCTACGAAGGCAGTTGCTATTAGGGTGAGTAGGAGGATTACTCCTGTGTTTCAGGTTTCTTTGTATAGGTAGGAGCCGTAGTAGAGGCCTCGTCCGATGTGTAAGTAGATGCAGATAAAGAAGAGCGAAGCACCGTTGGCGTGGAGGTTGCGGATGAGCCATCCGTACTGGACGTCTCGGCATGTGTGAGCTACTGAGGAGAAGGCGAGTGAAGTGTCTGCGGTGTAGTGTATGGCTAGTAGCAGGCCTGTTAGGATTTGTGTGGCTAAGCAGATGGCTAGAAGGGAGCCGAAGTTTCATCAGGCAGAGATGTTGGAGGGGGCGGGTAGGTCGATTAGGGAGTTGTTGATTATTTTTAGTAGGGGATGGGATTTGCGGATGTTAGGGGCCATTAGTGAGTCTGTGTGTTATTAGGATTATTACCAGGATGGAGAGGGCGAAGGATCCTAGGTAGGCCTTAATTAGCCCTGTGTGTATTGAGGTTGCGGCTTTGCTTGCGGCTACTTGTAGTTCAGCAAGGCCCTCTGGCCCTATTTTTTTGAGTCAGGAGAGGTCGATCAAGTGTAGGGCAATGTTTTGTCCCTTTTCTAGTAGGTTTTTGGAGAAGAATCGGTGTACTAGGGGGTTGAAGTACCCTAATGCAGAGGAGAAGTTTATGAGGGGGTTTGGTTTGGGGTGAGTGAGGGTGTGTGTTATGTTCGATAGTTCTAGGGCTAGGATGATTCCTAGGATTGTTATGAGGATGGCAGCAGTTTTGGTGATAAGGGGTATGGTTATTGGGGGGGTTTTGGTTGGTGTGATGAAAGAGGTAATGATTATTCCTGCTGTAATGCTGCCTAGGGCGAGTCGGGTTAGGGGGGCGGTGATTAGTGGGTTGTTTTCGTTTATTGATACTATTGGGGGGATTCGGGTTTGTCCAGCTTGGACTAGGATGGTTATGCGGATGCTGTAGGTTGCGGTGAATGCTGTGGCTATAAGGGTTAGGAGTAGGGCTCAAGTATTTAGGTATGATGTGTTTAAGCTTTCGATGATGAGGTCTTTTGAGTAGAATCCGGCTAGGAATGGGGTTCCTATCAGCGCCAGGTTTCCGATGGTTAGGCAGGAAGTAGTGACTGGGAGTATTTTCTGTAGGCCTCCTATCTTTCGGATATCTTGTTCTCCGTTTAGGTTGTGGATGATAGACCCTGAGCATAGGAATAGTATGGCTTTAAAGAAGGCATGGGTTGAGATGTGTAGGAAGGCTAGTTGTGGGAGGTTTAGTCCGATAGTGACTATTATTAGTCCTAGTTGGCTGGATGTTGAGAAAGCAATGATTTTTTTGATGTCATTTTGGGTTAGGGCGCATGTGGCAGCGAATAGGGTTGATAGAGCACCTAGGCATAGGCAGGCAGTTAGGGCTGTCTGGTTGGTGGCTAGCAGGGGGTGCATGCGGATGAGCAGGAAGATTCCGGCTACTACTATGGTACTGGAGTGCAGTAGGGCTGATACTGGGGTGGGGCCTTCTATTGCTGCGGGCAGTCATGGGTGGAGTCCAAATTGGGCGGATTTTCCTGCGGCTGCGAGGATTAATCCTATGAGGGGGAGGATTGGGGTTTGGTGGGGGTGTACGGCTTGTTGGATCTCTCAGGTGTTGAATGTTGAAGCTAGTCATGCTATGCTCAGGATCAGTCCGACGTCTCCGATTCGGTTGTAGATTACGGCTCGTAGGGCGGCGGTGTTGGCATCTGCTCGGCCTTGTCATCAGCCGATGAGAAGGAAGGACATGATTCGTACTCCTTCCCAGCCTACGAATAGGAGGAATATGTTGTTTGCGGTTGTTAGGAGGAGTATGGCGACTAGGAATGTCAGTAGGTAGGTGAAAAATTTTGTTACGTATGGCTCTGAGGCCATGTATCATATGGCGAATTGTAGGATTGATCATGTTACAAATAGGGCGATTGGAAGAAATGTTATTGAGTATTGGTCTATTTTTAGGCTCAGGGGGATTTTAAAGTTTATAATGAATTTTCACTCCCAGTGGCAGGTGACAGATTCTACTCCCGAGTAGATGAATGCGGTTGTAGGGGCTAGGCTAATTAGGAATGCGGTTTTAACAGCGCGGGTGGTGGCTTGTGGGGTGTTTTTAAAGTTTTTAAATAGAAATGGCAGGATGATTGGGGTTAGGAGGATTGTCAGCGTGAGTAGTGTGAGGGAGTTGATTAGTAGTGTGGGGTTCACTATTTTTACTTGGATTTGCACCAAGATGGGTGGTTCCTAAGACCAGTGGATTGCTGTTATCCTTTAAAAGTAAGGGGGCTGAGGTTTTAGGCTCAGATGTAAGAGTTAGCAGCTCTTGTTGGTTAAACCCTCCCCTCGGCAGGTAAGAAGGTTTGAACTTCTATTCTTAGAATCACAGTCTAATGTTTGGTTTAAACTATACTTGCATGAGGGGATTCCGGAGATCAGTTCGGGTTTGAGGATTAGGAGGAATATTGGGATAATGTGGAGTGTTATGAGCAGGTGTTCTCGCGTGGTTGAGTTTTGCATAGATGTGATGTGGGAGGGGATTGAGCCTCGTTGGGTCATTAGTAGTATGAATAAGGTGTAGGAGGCGGTTAGTAGGGTTGCGATTCCTGTTAGGATGATCGTGAAGGCAGATCAGTTGAATAAGGTGATTATAATGGTTAGCTCTGCTATGAGGTTTGTTGTTGGGGGTAAGGCTATGTTTGTTAGATTGGCCAGCAATCATCAGGTAGCTATGAGTGGTAGGAGAGGTTGTAGGCCTCGTGTGAGTAGTAGAATTCGGCTGTGCGTACGTTCATAGTTTGTGTTGGCTAGGCAGAATAGTATGGAGGAAGTTAGTCCATGGGAAATTATTAGGATCATTGCCCCTGAGAATGATCAGTGGGTTTGGATTATTCCTGCGGCGATAACTAGGCCTATGTGGCTAACGGATGAATAAGCGATTAGTGATTTTAGGTCTGTCTGTCGTAGGCAGATTGAGCTAGTCATTAGGGCGCCTCATAGGGCCAGGGTTAGGAAGGGGTAGTGCAGGAGGTTGGACAGTGGGCCCATAAATAGAGTGACTCGTATAATTCCGTATCCTCCTAGCTTTAGTAGTAGGGCGGCGAGGAGTATTGAGCCTGCGATGGGTGCTTCTACGTGGGCTTTTGGCAGTCAGAGGTGTAGGCCGTATAGTGGGGCTTTTACTATGAATGCTATGAGCAGTGCTAGACCTGATAGTATTCCTGTCCATGAGGTGGATAGGGTTGGGTGGGTTAGTTGTAGGGTTGGCAGGTGCAGGGTGCCAATTTTCACGTATAGGTGTATGATTGTGATTAGCAGGGGTAGAGAGCTTACTGGCGTGTAGAATAGCAGGTAGATGCCAGCGCTTAGGCGTTCTGGTTGGTTCCCCCATCGGGTGATTAAGATTAGGGTGGGAATGAGGGTTGCTTCAAATGAGATGTAAAATAGTGCTAGTTCTGTGGTGGAAAAGGCTAGTAGGATGAATGGCTGGACTGCGACTAAGGTTGAGATAAAGATTCGTTTGCGTTGTAGGGGTTCTTGTTGCAGGTGGTTTTGGCTTGCTATGATTATGAGTGGGAGTAGTCAGCAGGATAGTACTAGGAGGGGGGATGAGATTTGGTCAATTCCTGTTCAGTTGGATAAAAATTTGTAGGGGTAGTAGGTTGGGATTAATCACTGTAGGCTTAGGGCAGCGATTAGGAGGCTGTATAAGGTGGTGTTAGTCCATAGAAATTTTGGTGGAGACAGCAGGGCTGTTGGAAGAAGTATGATTGTGGGTAGGATGATTTTTAGCATTGCAGGAGGTTTAGGTTGTGTAGATGGTCGGAGCCATGTGTGCGGGTGGAGGCTACTAGGATGGCCAGGCCTGTGCCCGCCTCACACGCTGAGAAGGTTAGCATGAGAATTGGTACCATGGTGAATGAGGAGACTTGGTTTTCGATGGATCATATTGATAGGCCTACGAATATCGATAATATTATGCTTTCAAGGCATAGTAGGGCGGATACTAGGTGGGTTCGGTGGAAGGCTAGCCCTAGTCCGCTGAAAATGAAGGCTGAGTAGAAGCTTAAATGTAGGGGCGACATAAGAAAGTTACAGGGTTGGCTGTAATCTGCTGGGTCGAAACCAGCTATCTTTTTGGTTAGACTAACTTTCTGTTATTCTGCTCATTCTAGGCCCCCTTGAATTCACTCGTAGGCCAGTCCGAGTGTTAGGAGAAGGAGGATCACTACAGTTCAGGTGAGGGTCATTAGGGGGGATTGGAGTTGGACGGCTCATGGCAGGGGGAGTAGGAGGGCGATTTCTAGGTCGAATAGGACGAACAGGATGGCTACTGAGGAAGAATCGGACTGAGAATGGTAATCGAGCAGATCCAAGTGGGTCGAATCCACATTCGTACGGTGAGAGTTTCTCTGAGTCGGGGTTTATTTGGGCGAGTCAGAAGTTTAATGCGGTTAGGGCGGCGCTTAGGATTGATGATAGGGCGAATATGAACATGAGTGCGTTCATTGCTCTCCTCTGGGTTTATACCAGATTCTAGAGATTGGAAGTCAATTGTAATTAATATACTAGAAGAGCAAGATCCTCATCAGTAGATGGTTATGTAGAGGAATAGTCAGATGATGTCTACGAAGTGTCAGTATCAGGCTGCTGCCTCGAATCCGAAGTGGTGGTCTGATGTAAAGTGGAACTTGATCAGTCGGAAGAGGCAGACGGTCAGGAAGGAGGATCCGATGATTACGTGGAGTCCGTGGAATCCAGTGGCAACGAAGAAGGTAGATCCGTAGACGCTATCGGCGATTGAGAATGGGGCTTCGTGGTATTCTATTGCTTGTAGGGCTGTGAAGTAGAATCCCATGAGGATCGTTAGGGTTAGGGCGTGGATGGCGTGTTTTCGGTTTCCTTCTGTGATGCTGTGATGGGCTCACGTTACGGTAACGCCTGAGGCTAGTAGGATGGCTGTGTTTAGTAGGGGGACTTCTATCGGGTTGAGTGGTTTAATTCCTGTTGGGGGTCATTGGCCTCCTAGTTCTGGGGTTGGGGCCAGGCTCGAGTGGAAGAACGCTCAGAAGAACCCTAAGAAGAAGAATGCTTCGGATGTGATGAAAAGGATTATGCCGTATCGTAGGCCTTTTTGGACTGTGGGAGTGTGATGGCCTTGGAAGGTGCTTTCTCGTACAATGTCTCGTCATCATTGGAGTATTACTAGGAGTATTGAGATGAGGCCTAGGGTTAGTAGTATGGATGAGTTGTAGTGGAATCACATGATTAATCCTGAGGTTGTGAGTAGGGCGGCAGCTGCCCCGAAGATTGGTCAAGGGCTTGGGTCAACTATGTGGTATGAGTGTGCTTGGTGTGCCATTAGATGTTTTCTTGTAAGTATAGGCTTAGAAGGAGCACGAAGACGTAGGCCTGGATTATGGCTACTGCTACTTCTAGGATGGTTAGGAGTAGTAGGATGATTATTGTTAGGATGGATACTGCAGGAAGGGTGGGTATTAATGCAATGGAGGCTGTAGAGATGAGTTGGATGAGTAAGTGTCCTGCTGTAAGGTTGGCTGTAAGGCGGACTCCGAGGGCTAGGGGGCGGATTAGTAGGCTGGTTGTTTCGATCAGGATTAGTGCGGGGATTAGGGGTGTAGGGGTACCTTCGGGTAATAGGTGGGCTAAAGAGGCTGATGGTTGGTTTCGTAGGCCTGTTAGTAGTGTGGCGAGCCATAGTGGGAAGGCTAGGGCTATGTTCATAGATAGTTGGGTGGTTGGGGTGAATGTATATGGAAGGAGGCCTAGAAGGTTGATTGTAAGAAGTATGATTATTAGGGATGTAAATATTATGGCTCATTTGTGGCCATTTTTGTTGAGTGGGACTATTAGTTGTTTTGTGATTAGGTGAAGGAGTCATGTTTGGATAGTAGAAAGGCGGTTGTTGATTCATCGGTTGTTTGGGGACGGGAATAGTAGGGCTGGGAAGAGTAGGGATAGTAGGATTAAGGGGATGCCGAATAGATTGGGGCTGGAAAATTGGTCAAAGAAGCTTAGGTTCATGGTCAGGATCATGGTGTGGGTTTGGTAGTGAGGGAGGTCTTATTTGATGGGGGGTTGGTTGTGGTGAAGGCTAGTAGTTTTGGTTGGATGAGGAGTGCTAGGGTTAATCAGGTTATAATTATGATTGAAAATCATGGTGCGGGGTTAAGCTGTGGCATATCATTAAGGAGGGGGAAGTCCCTCTTTGGCTAGCTTAAAAGGCTAGTGCTGTTGCATAGCTTCTTAATGATTAGGATGATGATAGAAGGGACGATCAGGCCTCGAAATGTGGGAGTGGGGTTGATTCTACTACAATGGGTATGTAGCTGTGATTAGCCCCGCAAATTTCTGAGCATTGTCCGTAAAAAATCCCAGGCCGGGTGGTAATGAATGAAGTTTGGTTTAGTCGGCCTGGGATTGCGTCTGTTTTAACTCCGAGCGTTGGGACTGCTCAGGAGTGGAGTACGTCTCCTGCAGTAATGATCACGCGGATGGGGGATTCTATTGGGATAACTACGCGGTGGTCAACTTCTAGCAGTCGGAAGTGGCCGTTGGGTAAGTCTGGGGTGGGCACTATGTAGGAGTCGAATGATAGGTCTTTGAAGTCTGTGTATTCGTAGCTTCAGTATCATTGGTGGCCGATGGCTTTTAGGGTGAGGTCTGGTTCATCGATTTTGTCCATTATGTAGAGGATTTGTAGGGATGGGAGGGCGAGGAGTACCAGGACGATAGCAGGTAGGATTGTCCAGATCAGCTCTACTTCTTGGGCGTCTACAGCATTGGACGAGAGTTTTTCTGTTAGTATGTGGGCTAAAAGGTAGAGAACTAGGCTGCAGATAGCTAGGGCAACGATTAGGGCGTGGTCGTGGAATTCAACGAGTTCTTCTATGATGGGTGATGAGGCGTCTTGGAATCTGTTGTGGTTTAACCCGGCTGGCAGCTAAACACCACACAGCCGTTCGCTCACCCTCCCCCCTCCCTCTCTGGGATGGGGGAGAGAAACGGGAAAGTGAAGCCTGTGAGTTGAGATAAAGACAGTTTATTAAGACAGGAAAATAATAATAACAATAATAATAATAATAGTGATAATGGTAATAGTATTAACAATAATAATGTGTAAGAAAACAAGTGATGCACAATGCAATTGCTCACCACCCGCTGACCGATGCCCAGCCTATTCCCGAGCAGCCGGCCCCCCCACCCCGGCCAGCCACCCCTATATATTGTTTAGCATGACGTCAGATGGTATGGAATACCCCTTTGGCCAGTTTGGGTCAGCTGTCCTGGGTCTGTCCCCTCCCAGCTCCTGCTGCACCCCCAGCCTGCTCGCTGGCAGGACAGAGCAAGAAGCCGAAAAGTCCTTGGCCTGGTGTAAACACTGCTCTGCAACAATTAAAACATCAGCATGTTATCAGCGCTCTTCTCATCCTAATCCAAAACATAGCACCCTACCAGCTACTATGAGCTACTTAACTCTGTCCTAACTGGAACCAGGACAGATATCCACCCCTTATTCCATACCATTTATGTCATGCTCAGGTTACACTCTGTCCAATACATTCTAATTAATCACCATTTTCATCTATGATATATAGCAATCATGGTAGTGATGACATACATTATTATATAATAATTAACATACTACAATTCAACTCATGGGCTATTCTCACCCAGTATCAAATCCCCTTGAGGTACACACCGGACCTCCCCATTCTTTTGCATTACCCACCAAGTGCATCCAGGTCCCTGAGCAAAAGCAATTCCACGAATGGGTTTGCCTTTTCCTGAGGCAGGAGTAGCCCAGACTGTTTTACCCAGCATGTTTCTTACGTGCACTACAGGAACTTTATCCCCTTCTACAGTGCGTAACAGGTTTGATTGGGCAGGTCCAGCTCGGTTGGCAGATCCCCTGGTATTGACTAACCAGGTGGCCTTTGCCAAATGTGTATCCCAATTTTTGAATGTCCCAGCACCCATTGCTTTCAGTGTAGTCTTCAACAGTCCATTGTATCGTTCAACTTTTCCAGAGGCTGGTGCATGATAGGGGATGTGATACACCCACTCAATACCATGTTCTTTGGCCCAAGTGTCTATAAGGTTGTTTCGGAAATGAGTCCCGTTGTCTGACTCAATTCTCTCTGGGGTGCCATGTCGCCATAAGACTTGCTTTTCAAGGCCCAGGATAGTGTTCCGGGCGGTGGCATGGGGCACAGGATATGTTTCCAGCCATCCGGTGGTTGCTTCCACCATTGTAAGTACGTGGCGCTTGCCGTTGCGGGTTTGAGGGAGTGTGATGTAATCAATCTGCCAGGCCTCTCCATATTTATATTTCAGCCATCGTCCTCCATACCAAAGAGGTTTTGACCGTTTGGCTTGCTTGATTGCAGCACATGTTTCACAGTCATGAATAACCTGTGCTGTAGTGTCCATGGTCAGGTCCACCCCTCGATCACGAGCCCATCTGTAGGTTGCATCTCTACCTTGATGGCCTGAGGTGTCATGGGCCCATCGGGCTATAAATAATTCACCTTTATGTTGCCAGTCCAGGTCCACCTGAGCCACTTCAATCTTAGCAGCCTGATCCACCTGCTGGTTGTTTTGGTGTTCTTCAGTAGCCCGATTCTTGGGCACATGAGCATCTACATGGCGTACCTTTACAACCAGGTTCTCTACCCGGGCAGCAATATCTTGCCACAATGCCGCAGCCCAGATGGGCTTGCCCCTGCGCTGCCAGTTGTTCTGCTTCCATTGCTGTAACCACCCCCACAGGGCATTTGCTACCATCCATGAATCAGTATAGAGATAGAGAACTGGCCACTTTTCTCGTTCAGCAATATCTAAAGCCAGCTGAATGGCTTTTACTTCTGCAAACTGACTCGATTCACCTTCTCCCTCAGCAGCTTCTGCAACTCGTCGTGTAGGACTCCATACAGCAGCTTTCCATCTCCGATGCTTTCCCACAATACGACAGGACCCGTCAGTGAACAAGGCATATTTCTTCTCATTTTCTGGTAGCTTGTTGTACAGGGGGGCTTCTTCAGCACGAACCACCTCCTCCTCTGGTGATATCCCAAAGTATTTGCCTTCTGGCCAGTCCATAATCACCTCCAAGATTCCTGGGCGACTGGGGTTTCCTATTCGAGCCCGCTGAGTAATCAGTGCAACCCACTTGCTCCATGTAGCATCAGTTGCATGATGCGTAGAGGGGACCCTTCCTTTGAACATCCAGCCTAGTACCGGCAGTCGGGGTGCCAGGAGGAGCTGCGCTTCAGTACCGACCACTTCCGAAGCAGATCGAACTCCTTCATATGCTGCCAATATCTCCTTTTCAGTTGGAGTATAGCGGGCTTCAGATCCTCTGTATCCCCGACTCCAAAACCCCAGGGGTCGACCTCGAGTTTCCCCAGGTTCTTTCTGCCAGAGGCTCCAGGTGGGACCATTCTCTCCGGCTGCGGTGTAGAGCACATTCTTTACATCTGGTCCTGTTCGGACTGGCCCGAGGGCTACTGCATGAACTATTTCCTGCTTAATTTGTTCAAAGGCTTGTCGTTGCTCAGGGCCCCATTCAAAAGCATTCTTCTTACGGGTTACTTGGTAGAGCGGGTTTACAATCAGACTGTAATTTGGAATATGCATTCTCCAAAACCCCACGACACCTAGGAAAGTTTGTGTTTCTTTTTTGCTAGTTGGTGGAGACATAGCTGTTATTTTGTTGATCACATCCATTGGGATTTGACGGCGTCCATCTTGCCATTTTATTCCTAAAAACTGGATCTCTCGTGCAGGTCCTTTAACTTTATTCTGTTTTATGGCAAAACCAGCCTTCAGAAGGATTTGGACTATTTTCTTCCCTTTCTCGAAAACTTCTTCTGCAGTGTCACCCCACACAATGATGTCATCGATGTACTGCAGGTGTTCAGGAGCTTCCCCCTGCTCCAGCGCAGACTGGATCAGTCCATGGCAAATGGTAGGGCTGTGTTTCCACCCCTGGGGCAGCCGATTCCAAGTATATTGGACTCCCCTCCAAGTGAAAGCAAACTGTGGCCTGCACTGTGCTGCTAGAGGGATGGAGAAAAATGCATTAGCGATATCAATTGTGGCATACCACTTGGCTGCCTTTGATTCCAGTTCATACTGGAGTTCTAGCATGTCCGGCACTGCAGCACTCAGTGGTGGCGTGACTTCGTTCAGGCCACGATAGTCCACTGTTAGTCTCCACTCACCATTAGACTTTCGCACTGGCCATATGGGACTATTAAAAGGTGAATGAGTCTTGCTGATCACTCCTTGGCTCTCCAGTTGACGAATTAGCTTATGGATGGGACTCAGGGAGTCTCGGTTGGTGCGATATTGCCGCCGGTGCACAGTTGTGGTAGCGATCGGCACTTGCTGTTCTTCAACCCTCAGCAACCCCACAACAGAAGGGTCCTCTGAGAGACCAGGCAAGGTAGACAACTGTTTAATGTCCTCTGTCTCCAAAGCAGCTATGCCAAAAGCCCAGCGGAACCCTTTTGGGTCCTTGAAATATCCTCTTCTAAGATAGTCTATGCCAAGGATGCACGGAGCATCTGGGCCAGTCACAATACGGTGCTTTTGCCACTCATTACCGGTTAGACTCACTTCAGCCTCCAATACAGTTAACTGCTGGGATCCCCCCGTCACACCATAAATACAGATGGGCTCTGGCCCTTTATAGCTTGATGGCATTAGAGTACATTGTGCACCGGTGTCTACCAAAGCCTTATACTTCTGTGCGTCTGACGTGCCAGGCCATCGAATCCACACAGTCCAATAAACTCGATTGTCCCTTTCCTCCCCCTGGCTGGAGGCAGGGCCCCTCTAGTCCTGGTCAGAATCTTCATTTCTGTGTTTAAAGGACTGCCTGCTGGAAGTTGGAGCAGCAAACCTTTCAGAGAACTCCTTTTTCCCAATTGTTTTCCTTTGCAATTCACGTACCCGTGCCTCTAGGGTCACAGTAGATTTTCCATCCCATTTTCTCATGTCCTCTCCATGGTCACGTAGGTAAAACAACAGGGTGGCGCGGTGTGTGTGCCCACCATATTGTCTTCCTTGCATAGATGAACGTTTACCCCTAATAGCTGAGACACTGGTTTGTACAGGTGGGGAGGAAAATAAACTCTCTTTAAGTTGGTGGATCTCTTCAGAAAGTTTCTCCAAGGTATTCTCTTTTAGCTGGTGGACACTGGTTCGTTCAGGTGAAGGGGAAGATAATCTTTCTTCAAGTTGGTGGATCTTTTCAGAAAGTTTCTCCAAAGCATTCTCTTTTAGCTGGTGGACACTGGTTCGTTCAGGTGAAGGGGAAGATAATCTTTCTTCAAGTTGGTGGATCTTTTCAGAAAGTTTCTCCAAAGCATTCTCTTTTAGCTGGTGGACACTGGTTCGTTCAGGTGAAGGGGAAGATAATCTTTCTTCAAGTTGGTGGATCTTTTCAGAAAGTTTCTCTAAAGCATTCTCTTTTAGCTGGTGGACACTGGTTCGTTCAGGTGGAGGGGAAGATAAATTCTCTTTAAGTTGGTGGACCTCTTCAGAGAGTTTCTCCACAGCTGAGACACAGGCCTTTAGGGAAGAGGAGAGATTTCCTTCGTACTGCCGGAGTATTTTAGTCACTTCATTCACTGTGGGATTCTCCTCCGTTTTCCAGGCTAGCATTGCCAATGAGCTGGCATATGATGATGGGGCACTCTGTACAAACTTCCGCCACATGGGTAGTGTACACCGGACTGCATCTGGATCTGCGGATGTTTGTGCGTCGTCTAGGTCCTTATAAATTACTTCCCGTACGGACAATTCCCTCAGGTACTGAATTCCCTTCTCCATGGTGGTCCATTTGCTTGGTAAACATACAAGTTCTTCCTTGAAGGGATACCTTTCCTTCACAGCTGACAGGAGACGCCTCCAGAGGCTGCGAGATTGTGCTCCATCTCCAATTGCTTTGTCAATGCATGCGTCCCTAGCAAGGGATCCCAGCCGCCTGGCTTCCTTGCCCTCTAATTCCACATAATTGGCTCCGGTGTCCCAGCACCGGAGCAGCCAGGTGACAAGCTGCTCACCTATACAGCGACCAAAATCTTTTCGCACATCTCGTAGCTCACGCTGGTATAGAGTCCGGGTAGTTACTGTTGATTTTTCGACATCCCCATCCTCATCTTCAGTCTCCTGCACCTTTGATGGCCCAGCCTCGTCTTCAGTATGCCCAGACTTAGCAGAAGACTGTTTGCGTTGTAAACGACCTGAGCCTCTATACCATTTTTTCACCTTGTCTACAGGGGCAACTTGCACTGCTACAGCTCGTTTCTCTGACCCAGACACAGGGTCTGCCACAGGGGTTGGAATACCCTCTGCGGGGTCAACTTGCACTGCTACAGCTCGTTTCTCTGACCCAGCCACAGGAGTGGGAGCAGCTGCAGGAGCTGGAGCTGCTGCAGGAGCTGGAGCTGGAGCGGCTGCAGGGGCTGGAGTGGCTGTGGGAGCTGGAGCTGGAGCGGCTGCAGGAGCCGGAACGGCTGCAGGAGCTGGAGCTGGAGCGGCTGCAGGAGCTGGAGCTGGAGCGGCTGCAGGAGCTGGAACTGGAGCAGCTGCAGGAGCTGGAGCTGGAGCGGCTGCAGGAGCTGGAGCTAGGTTGCTAGTAGCATCAATTGCAGCTCGATAGGCACAAGCCAGACCCCAGCACGCTACAGTGATTTGTGTCACTTTGGAACTGCCAGAGTCATGACACCTTTTTTTCAAGCATTCTGCCAGCTTTTTAGGATTTTGCAGTTGTTCAGGGGTGAATGTCCAAAACACTGGAGGTGACCACTGCTCTAGAAACCTGCCCATATCCTCCCACACTCCCTGCCACTCGCAACTATCCCGCCTCAAGAGAGATCTCCGGATGAGATTCCTGAGTAGTTGTTTAACCCTCCACAAAATCTGAAGCGCATTCAGGAGACATAACAACAAGAGCAGGCTGGTCTGAGTATCCCAAGGATATTCAACATCTCGGAGAACCACCGTAACTAGCTCGGGGGATAAGAGGGTGGTGGTGAAGTAGAAAGGGAGAGTGAACAGGTAGGGAAACATGTCTTCCCCTGTCCCCTTCACAGATTGGCTCCCTAACGAAAACAGGCAATAGGTGTAATTGCTAATAGTTTCCGAGATATGGGTTCCAAAGTATAGAGTCGACGTCAGTGCTGAGTACAAATACCAGGTTAGAGTCGTGACCAGATATTTCATCATTTCATAAGCCATTGCTACACCGCACAGTACCATAACAATCTTAAACCAGGGCCCGGAAAGGATAAACAGTGCAACAGGGAGCACATACAGAAAGTAACGCACCATAAAACTCAATTTGGAATACAGGTACAGCAGACTGGAGATTAAGGCAATCAACATCGTGACTAGCAACTATTAAGCAGGTCCAGTACTTATACCAATTTTAGTTTAACACACTCTGGTCAAATCTGTCGATATCTCAACCCTTCGAGCCCCACCTTGGGCGCCAAAAGGGCTGTTGTGGTTTAACCCGGCTGGCAGCTAAACACCACACAGCCGTTCGCTCACCCTCCCCCCTCCCTCTCTGGGATGGGGGAGAGAAACGGGAAAGTGAAGCCGGTGAGTTGAGATAAAGACAGTTTATTAAGACAGGAAAATAATAATAACAATAATAATAATAGTGATAATGATAATAGTATTAATAATAATAATGTGTAAGAAACAAGTGATGCACAATGCAATTGCTCACCACCCGCTGACCGATGCCCAGCCTATCCCCGAGCAGCCCGGCCCCCCACCCCGGCCAGCCACCCCTATATATTGTTTAGCATGACGCCAGATGGTATGGAATACCCCTTTGGCCGGTTTGGGTCAGCTGTCCTGGGTCTGTCCCCTCCCAGCTCCTGCTGCACCCCCAGCCTGCTCGCTGGCAGGACAGAGCGAGAAGCCGAAAAGTCCTTGGCCTGGTGTAAACACTGCTCTGCAACAATTAAAACATCAGCATGTTATCAGCGCTCTTCTCATCCTAATCCAAAACATAGCACCCTACCAGCTACTATGAGGAAAAATTAACTCTGTCCTAACTGGAACCAGGACAGTTGCAGTCGTGCCTGTTGCCACTGTCGAGGATCCAGGAGTGGCTTTACGAGCAAGTGAACATGCGGATAGAAGGCTGCATCATCGTGAGTATCAGCACGACCCCGCGTTACGTCGTTAGTTTGTTTTCCCTCATTCACAATCCTATTTTCTCTTGTCAAGAAAAACTAGCACAAGGGAAAAAAAATTCGTACTTCTCTAACAATTAGTCTTCATTGTCCAGCCTGGGTCAGCAAAGCTGATGATGGTTTGTGTTGTTGCTGAACTAATTGCCACTGTTGCTGCTTTCTAGGGCTTTGACGAGTACATGAATTCGGTGCTGGACGACGCAGAGGAGATTCACTCCAAGACAAAATCAAGGAAACAGCTGGGTATGTCGTGTGTCTGTGCAACCCGAGTGACGCGCGGTCTGAAACCTGCCCGGGTGAGCCTTCTAGGTAGCAGCACTGAGAGGTACCAACCATGTGACGAGCCTTGATGTTGAAGTTCCGTGAGCAATTACTGGCTACATCTCTGTCCCTGATGAGTTTTGAGCTGCTGATTTTGCTGGATGAAGGAGAATCTGTCCCTGCCTGAGGCCAGTTCTGGTCTTTGAAACGTGTAATACCAGGCGGCCTGCACTGGCTGGAGGAGTCTGGTCACAGCTCCTTTCAGCTGCATCTAAAGCCGGTGGCCCTGGGCGATTCTCACACTTGCTGTGATCTCTGAGTCAAAGCCGGGAGCCACGGTAGCGGCAGTGTTTATTTACCACCTGCTGGTGGACAGAAGCAACGATGTGCGCCCAGTGCTGGGGTTTTCAGCAGGGAGAGCGTGCTGCTGGAACGGGGACGGTGGCTGGCGTGGGACTTGTGAGTGTGGGGCAGCTGGCAGGAACAGGACTCTGCGTGATGGGCAAAACCCTGCTCAACCACACAAAATACTTTCTGAAAACATGAGATTATTCTCGGATTCTGGGCTCTCTCTAATCCCCTCTTTCCCTTCTCTTTGCTGCAGGCCGGATCATGTTAAAAGGGGACAACATCACTCTTCCACAGAGCGTTTCTAAGTAGAATTTGCCATCCTTAGAACAAAGGTGGCTGCCGTGCTGCGGAGTGACTGAGTGCCAGGGGAACGCGGCCCGCTGGTAGATAGGAAGTTGGGGTAGATAGTAACTGGGGTTGCATGCTGAGGACAAAAGTCCTTCCTTTGTGGGAGAGAGTTTTTTGTAGCTTGAAACAATACGTGATGTATTTCACAAATAAACATTTTTCACATTAACTGTAAATGTAAACCACTAATCTGCTTGTTTTCAGTCTCTTCCTTCCGTGAATGGAGAAGGAGGAGAAATATAGAAGCGTGGGCTTTTCGTTTAGCTGTGGATCTGATAAGTTTCGATAACGCTATGTGCTTTCTTGACCATTACATCTGCATTATGTGGCCAGGGTGGACTCGTTCAGGGCACGGAAGCCCCACACAGTCCTTGAGCTAGCAGGGTGCTAAGGAGGGTGTTGGAGATTTTGCATACAATTGCAGCCCTTTGTTGCCGCAGTGACAGGTTCCTCAGATTCTTTCTAAACAGGGTTTAGCTTGTTGAGAATCTTTTTGGGAGTGTTTATTGTGGATCAATCGGTAAGAGTATCTTAGTGGGCCTGTGAGGGATTTGGGGCTGTGGTGCAGTAACCCAGCGTTTACAAGTGTTACTGCTATGCATGCTTGTCAAATAACATCTCCAGATCAGAGAGTGAGAGCGGGCAACTGGTTTGGATTAAATCTGTCACTTCTTGCTGCTTTGGACAGAGCCTGTAGATTAAACCCATGTGCTGTTCAATAAGCTGGGGTATCAGATGTGTCGGTTGGGTGTTTATCATTTGATTTATTTTTTTTATCCGTTTGGAGATCTGTCTGTTCTATTTAAGTTTCCCCAAGAGAGCTGAGTTGCTTGGTGCATCGACCAAAGATAAGTTCCCTGGCTGACTTGGGACAACCAGTCCCCTCATTTTCTGATCACAAAAGAAAAAAAAAAAAAACAAAGAAGAAAAATTTTGACTGTAACTGTAACTCAGAAACTAAGATTACCTGAATGGAGAGAAATGAATTTTGATGCACAGGCTGTGCTACAAATCTGTTAATCAGCATTCAGTTTTTCAAAACTTCCATTTGTGTATCATCATCGTGAAAATTAATAAATTCAAAGTGGGAGATCCTTTCCTGAAAGGGAAGGACAGAAATACGAGTCTTGCTGTGGGGCCTACCCAGCGCAGTTCTGCCGCTCCGAGAAGTAATACGTCAGGAGTGTCAAAGCAGACGTTCACTTGCCCTGCCCTACCCTGCTGCTCCTCAGCCCTTGCTCA
The DNA here is from genome assembly GCF_964034855.1 of Anser brachyrhynchus. Lineage (NCBI taxonomy): Eukaryota > Metazoa > Chordata > Aves > Anseriformes > Anatidae > Anser > Anser brachyrhynchus. The sequence continues at coordinate 439,729 of NW_027663695.1, forward strand.
GGCCTTTTGGGCCATCTGGCCGTCCGTCTGGCCGTCTATCCATCCATCTGGCTGTCTGTCCGTCCGTCTGGCCCTCTGTCCCTCCGTCCCACCGCCCTGCCCCGTCCCTGCCGTCTCCCTAGGGAAGCAAAGAGTCCCTGGGCTGCCTTCAGGGGGGAGGTTCTGCTGAGGAAATTAAAGCTTCCCCCGTAACGGGCGCCTTGCGAGTTATTTTGAGTTCCAACCTTCTGCCTTCCTTTCGTAGCAGTGCCTCTGAGGGGTGCGCTGTAAGGTAGCCGTCATCTGGCGCGCTGCTCCTGCGTTTCCCAAAGGAACTGCCTTCGGGATCTGACTAACTCTGGATGCACGCGGTTGTCACCTTAATTTCTCTGTTAGTTTGCTGAAAACAACCCGCTTGGGTGACCTTGGTGTTTGTTTCTTAAACCTTGGATCGAGGAGGTCTCTGTTTCCTTATGCTGATGTTCACGATGAAAGTGCAGAAGGGATGCTTACTGTTGCCCGGGTCAGTCCTGTTGCCAGGATGGGAATGTTTAGCCTACCGGCCCTCTGGTGCTGTTAGGCTGCACTCGGAGTGTGAGCTCTGGGCCTTATTTCGAAAAGACTGCGTTATTTGAGTGTACAAACCCGAGATATTCTGCGGATAGGTGATTCTCAAAGCACGTCAGAACCACCACTGTGGCGTGTCCTGGAGTCGGACGCACGTTTGACTGATCAGGCGGAGCAGGTGAATTGAATTTGTTGCTGGATGGCGAGGTGTTCTGGGGGAAGAGCTAGTCTAAGGAAAACTTCCTCTTACTGCCCCTTCCCATCTCAAATGGCCACTGCCTGGGGAAATTGCTTCTTTATGACATTAACTACAACGTTACAGTGAGGATGAGGAATCATCATTACTCCCATAGTTATTTGCTGCCAAGCCGCAGCGTTGATTTCAGAGACTTAAAAAAAAAAAAAGGAAAAGAAAGGAAGTATGTATTCTTTCACATACTCTCTTTTCCCTGAGAGTAAAGGTTGTAGCTTCTGCAGTACCCTTCCTCTGGAAACGATTCCCAGTGCCTGCTCAGACACTGGGGAGGAAAATGACAGAGAGAACAATGGAGGAGAGCCACCCGATACAAAGAAAGGAAAAAAGGGGTTATGGATGAACGGAAAGCCACTACATAAAAAATTGGTGCTATCTAAAAATTGGTTAACGGTTTGGGACCTGCAGGTGCTGCCTACACGTGCGTGTGTTGCAGTCGTGCCTGTTGCCACTGCGCAAAATGGAGAGAGCTTCTTTGTCGAATGCAGCATGTTAAAGCATGCGCCATTGCCTGGAAGAAATGCACGGCCTTCCCTCGTGTGGGACTTCTTCCCCATTGATCTGTGGTTTACCTGAAGGTTTACCATAACCTACATAAGTTTCAAAAGCAAGCAAGCAACCAACCAAAAAACAACACCAACATTAAAGAGTGGCAAGGCAGATGCTCATCTGGGGACTCTGACTCATCGGTGACATCACCAAGCAAAGCATTGTGAGCGCTTCGGGTCGGGGCTGCTGTGGCGAGCCTCGCAGCCGGGAGGGAGAGCGGGTACGGTTCGCCTCTGGTGGGTCTGTGTCAGCCCTCTGCCCTGGTGGCTTCGTTAGCAGTGAGAGTTTGACTGCTGTGTTCCCAGCTTTCGCTTCTGCACCGACCGTGTGGCAGAGCCCGCAAGCTGCTTCCTCAGCTGGAAGAGGAAGAGGAGTGACCTCAACTGTGCCGAGGTAAAGCAGAACCGTTGAAAAGATTTGTCAAAGATGCGGGTTGTACCAGCGCAGCCGCTGCAGCTGCAGCAGGTCCTGGAGCATTGCAGAAGCTAGAGAGGGGTTTCTTTGTGAAAAGAATGCTGTAAAAGTGTTTTCACGCCAGAAATTAGGACAAGCGCCTCTGTTGTTTGGATATCCTCTATTGACCTGGCACACTGGCATTACAGCATACCTGGCACACTCTTTGTATTGTTGGTTAAAAAAAAAAAAAAGTGTTTTAGGGCAGGCCAAAAACCTGCCTTGGCACTTCCACATCGCAGCAGTGCTTGCAGGCCGTGCATCCTGGATGCCAGGTGTCCTGGTTCCAGTTAGGACAGAGTTAAGTAGCTCATAGTAGCTGGTAGGGTGCTATGTTTTGGATTAGGATGAGAAGAGCGCTGATAACATGCTGATGTTTTAATTGCTGCAGAGCAGTGTTTACACCAGGCCAAGGACTTTTCGGCTTCTCGCTCTGTCCTGCCAGCGAGCAGGCTGGGGGTGCAGCAGGAGCTGGGAGGGGACAGACCCAGGACAGCTGACCCAAACCGGCCAAAGGGGTATTCCATACCATCTGGCGTCATGCTAAACAATATATAGGGGTGGCTGGCCGGGGTGGGGGGGCCGGCTGCTCGGGAATAGGCTGGGCATCGGTCAGCGGGTGGTGAGCAATTGCATTGTGCATCACTTGTTTCTTACACATTATTATTGTTAATACTATTATCATTATCACTATTATTATTATTATTGTTATTATTATATTCCTTATATTCCTTATATTATTATATTCCTGTCTTAATAAACTGTCTTTATCTCAACTCACCGGCTTCACTTTCCCGTTTCTCTCCCCCATCCCAGAGAGGGAGGGGGGAGGGTGAGCGAACGGCTGTGTGGTGTTTAGCTGCCAGCCGGGTTAAACCACAACACCAGGCCAGGATCTAAATCCGATGGTGCTGTTGGTAACGTGAAGTTCAGGAAGCTCTTCTGGGTTTTTCTGCTCTTCCATGTGGATTTTTGCCCTGTGAAGGTGGTGTACTGAGCTCTTTTCTTACCAACAAATAGGTTTAAAAGCAGTTACAGTTTAACATCTACATGCTTGGGTGTTATTAACACAGCATTGCATACTGAGCTGGTGCTTGGTAGGAGAAAACATAAATCTTACCTGGGAAACTCGGACACTCTCAACTACATACTGCTATGAAGAAACTCAGCTGTAAGAGTGCCCTTAATTAACACATCACCAGAGCTATTGTGCTACTGACGGTTGAAGGCACCTTTTTCCAACGCTGTCTTATTGGAAGTCGATACAGACTGGCAGTATGCAGTTGGTTCCCATCTTCTGCTCCAGCAGAAGTCCTATTTTAATTAACCAGCAGGTCCCTCTGAGTGGCTTTGCTAAAACTCCTGCAGTAGGAAGTATCCTACGAGAGCCAAGTTACTAAACTGATGTGTGGTTTTCCCTTAATCCCCTCACCCCTGACTTTCTAGCTCCTGACGACACTGCCAACGTGTGCAGTGCTAGGTGCCAGCTGCCATGGTTTATATGTACTGTAAAATTAGTGATTTGGGACTTGTGAGCACTGAGAACAGGTTAGCAATTGCTTAAGAGCTTTACTTTCTCGTTCTGCTAATGCACATGAAATTCTTCAGGAACTGCAGCACAAGAACCGTCTTGCACAGGATCTCTGGAAGCAGGAAATAGCCGCTCTGTGGACCTCTCTCTTCCTTTGATATGTTAAGGGCTCTTTAGAAGAGCAGAAGATGGAGCAGCTCTTCCTGGGAGGGAGAACGGGGCTATTCGCAGCTCGTTCCAGTGGTCCCAGGTGTCTCATGGTTGTGACATTTGTGGCTGGGGGAGACCGCTCAGTCGAGTCATTGGTCACCTCCTGGCTTTGCAGAACACAGACTTTCAGAGTAAAGGTGTCGCTGTCGCTCTGGGCCTGGGAGATGGGCGAAACATCTTAGGCTTGAAACTGATTCTCTGCAGAGTGGCGTGCTCAGATCTGAGCACATCGTCTTGGCCTGTTCTGTGCTTCGACCATGGGAAGATGAATGGTTTACCTATGCACCGTTAAATATAATTTGACACCTAGCACACAACACTTTCAGCCCGTGGGGTGCTTTAACAAGCAGGTAAATCAGCGGGGACTGTTTTGCAGCCAGGGCGATGCTGGGTGATTAAAAAGCAGGGTCAGAGCAAGGAGTTTATGGTGTTCTTTCTTGCTTGTCATCCGACTGTCCGCTTACACTGTTCTAAAAAAAAACAAAACAAAAAATCCGAAACGGGGTAAGCATCTTTAATATCTTTATTATAAATGGAAGGCACAAAACAGGCCAGCAACAGAGACTGTCCAAGAGAAATACTTTATGCTTTATAAACAAACAAGAAAGTACCCTTAGGTAGGTGTGATAATCCTTCTCTAATGCATTCTTTGGAGTGCAAAAATATTTTGTTCCCTTCTTGCTCTTCTCTCCAGGACAAAGGCAGAATAGCCAACTGGAAAGTTAGACCAGGGAGGTCAGTTTGTTCCATACTGAGAAAGACAAGCCTGTAAAACAAACCAGACAGATTTTCTTTGGACTATTTATCTTCCTTCAGCAAAGGCATGGTTTATGATACTTGTTGGCATGTATTTCCAGACCCCCAGCTACCGTGACTGTAGTGCATCTGTAATTCTTTTGTACAAAAAGAGTTCAAAATCTCGTAACGCAAAAACTTTACTAGCACCCTGGAGAAAAAAGAAATCTAAAAATCTTGCCAACTTCAATTACAGACCTGCTGAGTGCACCAGAGTTACTCATTTTTATTCAGGCTTTCAGGGGCTAGTTCAGTTGGTTTCTGTTCAGCACTTGGATCGCCATATTGGCAGATGTCAGTTAAAAAAAAAAAAAAAAAAGCTTTTGAGATCTTTTTTAAAATGAGACTGCTTTTATGGCATTTAGGGCTGTGAGGTATCCTTGGTTTTTGCTTTCTTCCCATTCCTTAGACCAGATCCGTTCATATCCTGAACAGCGTTCTGGGTCTCTTCAGGAAAATGGAAGGCAACAAGCAAAATGATGAGCTCCTTGGGCATTCAAAAGAGCTCAGTCTGGAAAAGATTTCAAGTCCAACTTCCATGCTAAGGAGCACCAGTAATTTTTAGAAGTAGATGCAGAGGAACCTGCATGGCACTAAGTGTGTTTCTGAAGGTGCTAAAGGTCAGAAGTGACGATTCCTGTCGATACTAAAGAAGAGAAGGAAACCTTGCACTTAACTTCTGTTTTTATTCCCTTTGTCAAGCAGTCAAAACCAATACCTAATATGAGAACCCAACTTTTCCTCTCTTTACTTTAGATTTGGGAAAATTCCCTGCCAAAAAAATATTTCCTGGAAAATTCACTAGTGTTTGTGTGAGTAAAAGGTTCCAACCTTTTATTATTAATTTGTAAGAACTATTTCATCCGCTTTTGTCCAGAAGAGTCCGAAATAATTTGCACAGAAATGTGCAGCATTTTAATGAAAGGATTCAGAATCACTCTAATTTGAACTTTATCTGGTCTGGTTGCAGGTTTTATGACATTTAGTGTCTTAAAAAAAAAAAAATCAAAATATCTGACTTCACATCAGAAAAAAAAAACCTGCTTGCGGCTAAATAAAATCTGTTGCAGCTCTGGTCATTGAAAAATCATTGGCTGTTAAATTGGACCTAAGTCATCTTTTCTAACCTTTCATGATCTTGCAGCAATGGATGATGACGGATATATGGATTAGGGAACAGCACGTGATGGCAAACCTGCGGTATTTGCTACAGCGCAGAAAGAAAACAAATTGCTTCCAAAAAATCAAACTAATTCAAAATTCTTGGTATCATGCAGCCATGCCACTGGCAAAGTGAGCATTGCCCTGCCTCTCAAAGCTTGCTGTATCCTTGGTCTGCTGTCTTCCTGCTGTTAATTGATTGCAACTCTACGTGTCTGATCAGGGCTACGAGTTGTTCTCGATATGGATACCATACGACATATACTGTGCACGCTTGTGTGTATAGATATGTTTATCCTGTATGCATGTACATATGTATGCATATTTGTGTGTTGGCCCCCAGATCATTCATGTTATAAAGCATTGGCCTCGAAGGCATACTCATCAAAATATTTTGTAGATCCTCCATTTTTTTCTAGCTCCCTCAAAATGAGAGAGTTTTTACGCGCTCTCTGCATCAAAAAGGCAAAAATTCTGATTTCCACTGTCGCTCTCGCTAACTTTCTATCACTCACTCCTCGTGTGTGTCTAAACACATATGTGTGTATGCGTATGCACATTTGTGTATTTATATGCACTGGTGCATTTTTTGCTGTACAGGTAATAAAGACGGGGAAAGGTTTTTGTCTTTTCTTAATAGGTGAAGAAATCTTGAAGACCAGAGATTGGAACATACTGAATTTTAAATTAAAAAAAAAAAAAAAAAGTTAAATTGTCCGGCTGTGGAAGATGGATCCTCATTTTTGCAGCCACTTTGAATCACGAGTTCATCTCTAAATGCGCTGTTTTTTTTTGTTTTTGTTTTGTTTTGTTGGGTTTTTTTTTTTTGGTTTTTATTTTTTGAAGAGCTAACTAACCCTGGCTGTCTCCAGTCTGAGAGAGTATTCAAATGGACTTGCTTCCTCCATTAGTTATAAGCTGTTTAAAAGCACATCCTATGTTTGAATTGTGGATGAGAGGCTCCCTTGGCAAAGTGAGGAGGCAAATTCTTCCTACCCCTTTATCATTAATTCACGGATTCAGTGTTGGTTCGGCCTCCAGGAGAAGTTCACTGGAAGTCTTTGAAGATCGATAACTTTGCTGAGGTTGTCCAGGTAGGTGAACTCGAAGACCCACAGTGACTGGAACATGCTATTTAACGCGTCATACTGCATTCTGTAGCAGTTACTGGTAGCCATAGTTGATCATTGCCTTGCACGTATGATCAGGTGTTTTTTTAAGAAGTGACTCCATTTTCAGGCTTTTTTTTTCCATTTTTTTCACGAAGGGGTAGAGTAGGAGGAGGAAGCAGAATGGTCTTTGGTTAACGTGATAACCAGATAGATTCTGAAGTCTGATAGATTCTGGGCCCCATAGGACCCACCCCTGTGACCCCCGGAGGGCCCCCGGGCGCAGCATAGAACCCACCCCGGTGACCTGTGGTGCTTGTACACAGTGCACTGAGCTGCTTGTACACAGTAGGGGCTTGCATTTGGGGGGGTGTTGGGAGCTGCTTGTACAATATAGGGATCTGCATCTGGAGGGGGTTGGGAGCTGCTTGTACACCTTTGGGACTTGCATCTGGGGGGTGCTTCGGAGCTGCTTGTACACTGTAGGGTCCTGCCTTGTGCAGGGTTTGTAGCTGCTTCTACACCTTTGGGGTCTGCAGCTGGGGGGGGGGGGGGGTGACAGGTGCTTGTCTGCTGTAGGTGGCCACGTTGGGGGAGTTGGGAGCTGCTTGTACACTGTAAGGGTCTGGGTCTTGGGGGGGGTTGCGGCTGTTTGTACACCTTTGGGGCCTGCCTCTGGGGAGGGTGGGGAGTTGCTTGTATGCCTTTGGGGCCTGTGTTTGGGGGGGGGGTTGGAGTCTGTGCCGGGGGGGTTGGGAGCTGCTTGTACACTCTAGGGTCCTCTGGCGGGCTTTGGGGCCTCCCTTTGAGGGGGGTGGTGGGAGCTGGTTGTACACCTTTGGGGCCTGCGTCTGGGGGGTTGGGGCTGGGGCCGGGACCTGGGGCCTGCATCTGGGTGGGGTGGGGTCCAGTTCATGGGGGGGGGGGGGTTGGGAGCTGCTTGTGGACAGTTGGGGTCTGCATCCAGGTGTGGATAGGGTAAGGGGATAGGTAAGAGGATAGGTAAGGGGATCGAGGTTGTGGGAATAAAAATATTTTTGCACAGTTACATCGTTTAGAGGGAAGGAAGGTGGTATTGAGATATGCTCACAGTGATAAGAAAGCTTAACAGACAACCTTGTAAAATGCAGACAACCAGAATCCTTAGAGCAATTGGGTAGAAATCACGGTGTAAGAAACATTACCACCTCAAAGAGGAAAACAGTCAAGAAAAAAAGAAAATTGACTTGTAACAGGCCAGCAGCTGTGTATTTTCTGTGAAGCACCGGATAGATTGTGAACCTGGATTACCCAGTCAATGGGGAAACAGGGGAGGGTCCCGGTCATCAAGAGGAAAAAAAAAAATGTATATAAACTGTGTTAGGGAACTAGTAGGTGGCTTGTGGGACGCCTGCCATTGCAATCGTGAATAAAAATGCTACTTCACTGAGATCCTTGCCTGAGCCTATGGTATTGGTTACAGAGTGTTTCTAACAAGGTGTTAGGGTTTTAAGGTTTCTTTTTTTTAAGGTTAACGTGATAAGCAGCTAGATTGTGAATTCAATTGTAGCAACCTGAGGCAGTAGCACGGACGTTTTTGAGGCTGTACTATATTTTCCTTGTTGGTTTCCTTTTGGTTACAGGGAGACAACTGTTCCTTCCGCCACTGCGAAGCTGCTCTGGGGAACGAGACGGTCTGCACGCTGTGGCAGGAGGGTCGTTGTTTCAGGAATGTCTGCCTGAATGATTCAGACACATGGAAATTGATGTGAGTGCCTAAAGATGTGTTCTCAAAATAAATCAACAAAAGCATTTTTCAGTGCCGTAGGTGTGCTGATTGTGCTTTTGCAGGACAGATTCATTTGCTTTGAAATGACACTGGTTTCTGTTACCAGGAGAGGGGGTGGGAGGAAGGAGAGGGAAATAAAATCAATGCCTTAGGTACGTCTTAGCAAGATTTTCTTTTATTAGATGCCGACAGTATTTTCTCAACAGATGCAGAATAACTGCTAACTAGACTGCTAAAACCTGCTGGAGCAGGGGGGTAATAAACAGGCTGTACTAGCCTCCTGAGAGCAGGCTTGATAATGATCTATCAGGTCTCTTGTGTCCCGGAGTCCTTCAGATAATGCTGTTCTAGCTGCCTGGGCTAGGAAGCAGTGGGGAAAGTTAAAGGTGCAGAAGAACGACGTCTCCAAGAAGTAGTTCTGGATAGAGTTAACCTAGGCAATTTAAGATGTTCTTTTTCCCTCTGAATAATCCTAGTATAATCCTAGGTGTATTAGTTTAACCCACCCTAAACTGATGTCTGAGAGTGCCTGTCTTCTCAAACTGAATGATGACAAAGCTAAACGTGCATAGTGGTTACAGCTTCTGCAAACTTTGTGAATATGCCCGGAAATACTATACTTGAGTGATAAACTGACCTTTGGAATGATGTTTCAGCACTGTATTGTGACAGCCCTATCGCTGTCGTGACCTGGAACTGTGCATCTCTTTGCAAACCTTAGGTGCATGTTATCACGAGCTTGTCTTTCTTTCTGTCTTCAGAAAAAGCGCGCTGAGATTCCCTGCTACTGGGAGAAGCAGCCAGTAGGCTGTCAGAAAGCCAACTGTGCTTTTCATCACGCAAAGGGACGTTACATCGATGGAGTCTTCGTTAGAGTGAGTTTAGGTCCTTTTTCTTTAAGTATTGAGGAATTAATTTTGAATATTCCTTAGTGGGTGCCAATACTGTAGGAGACATCAGGTACCCGTTCATTTGTGAGTGCAGGAAAAGGTCTGCAGTCCTAGGTGGTCAGCTAAACCGAGTGTCCTGCTGGTGTACTGCTGGTATTTGTTTTCTGCTTTCATGCTCAGCTTCTCTCTGCTTTGTGTGATATTTGCCTTGCAGTTTGCTTTCTGTTGTTTCATCTTCTGCTGGGTGGCAGGGAGATGTGTTGTTGTTTGAAGGCAAGTCATTGTTCACGGTGTAAACAGTGGCGGGATGGGCAAAAGGAGATGCTGCATTCATTGCCTGTGCAGGTTATCTGCCTTACCTACCAATGCTCTTCGTGCATTGTGGCCAAAGTTTTAAACTGCCATGTTACTGATGATCCTCCTCTTCCTCTAGCTACACTGCCAAGTGTATCAAATCACGATGATTTGAAAGTGGCTCAGATGTCACTGCAGCAAAACAAACTTTCTGTCCAGTCCAATGCCTCTCCATAGCTAAGGGGGGTGACGAAAGTGGAAAACTCGGAAAATGTCCCAAGCCCTACACACCCTCCAGTTGTAATCAATGCTGCAGATGATGATGAAGATGACGATGGTGAGCATGCTTTGGTTCTTGGAAGGACTTTGTGCTGTAAATGAATGTATAAATCACAGATGAGCTGAGGTCTGACTAGCGATAGGGCAGGCAGTCTGGTCAGCTCGCTGGTGGCTTTGTCTGGCGGTCAGTGGACAGAACCTGAAATGCTGGAGGAAAGCTTAGAACCACTCTTGGCTTTAGCTGGTCTGTTGTGTAAAGCTCTATGTGAAAGTAGGAGGGAAATTCCTTTTTCTTCTGTCTGAAGAGTAATATGTTGTGTAGTAGTTAAAGCTGCAGAGAGAATCTAGAGTCCGAGATGTTTTGTCCTAGTGTAGTCTCCTTACGAGTTCATCAGGTCAGCGTAGCTGTATTAAAAAAAAAGAAAAAAAAAGCTTTTTTATATGAGCCATGGACTGGAGTGTCATCGCATGAGCTACATAATCATGAACAATCTGGTCTATGCATAGCTGAACAGATTTTTCCCCTTCAGACCAGCTTTCTGAGGCAGGAGAAGAAACTAAAACTCCCATCCAGCAACCAGCTGAGGAAGGCCAAAATGGATTACGGATGATTTCCACTCGGAAAGCCAGTGCTACTACTGCTAAGCAAGGTATTCCGGCACCTGTAGTAGGATAAATCGGAAGGAGAACTTGCCAATGAACTCGAAAGCAATGTGGCGTAAAAACACAACAGAATGTAGGGGTGCTGAATGGACTCGGTTATTTCCATGATCTCATTTCTCCCTAATAGCATCATGTGCCCATTGGGTCAGAAAGTTGAACTGCTTTTCTTTCCTTTTGGAGAACAAAACAGGGCCACAGCATGGAGTTTAAATGGCTGCACGTGCAGCCTGGCAACCACTGTTGAAAGCCATATCTAACGATAGAGGGATCTAATATCGTGTCAATGGATTAAAATTAAAACTACAATTTTTACCCTGAAGGGGGAAAGGAGGGGCAAAATGCCATTGATTCTACGGTTCTTTCAGTTGTGAGGAGTGTTGACGGGGTTTATTGTAAATGCTTCTGAAAGTTCCTGAGCACTAAGAAGCCTGAGGATCTGTGGTCCTCAGTGAGTGCCTCTAAGCCTTAGTCTCATTAAGTGTTTTCTGTTTTCAGAGGACGGTCTGAATTTTGGAATAAAAACACTTGAAGAAATCAAATCGCAGAAAATGAAGGAAAAAACTAAGAGACACGGTGGTGAGTTAATATTCCCTACTTTCTTACCCTGTTCACCTTCATCCCGTTTGACGTTCTTTTTTAAAAAAGAAATTCTTCCAGTAATACCGGGTAGCTGGCTATGCTTTGGTGAATCCAACTATTTGCCAAAGAAGTGAAATTTGATTGGCTTCAGAATGGCAGGTGATGGTGGCTGGGAGCTGCTTGAGGGAGAGACTTCCATTTTTAGCTGGGGGCATCGAGCAACCTGATTCTCAGCCAGCTGGTATTCTAGATGGGAATTGCAAGGGCAACCAGAGGCAAATTAGTCACCTCTCTTATTTACATGCTCTGGTCACTGTATGTTTGACAGTAACGGATAATTAAAGTTCTGTGTTCTTTGCGATAGTTTGTTATGTTTGGTAAACTTCCTTATGTTTTGCTTGCTCTGAACAGAAGGTCCTTCAAGATCTTCTCTTCCTCCCGTCGATTCTATGATTTTTCCTGCTCCGGAAAAGGAAAATGTCCGGGCAGGGGTGAGAACTGTGACGCCGTCTACAGAGGAAGGTAATAATTAATGCTTTTGTTTTGATTTCATTCCTCCTAAACTGGAAGGTTAAAACAGGAGCTCCGGAGCTCCCGGGGTCCCGCCAGGGGTCACCGGGGTGGGTCCTCGGGGGCACCTGGGGGCTTGCCGGGGGTCACCGGGGTTTGTACTCGGGGGCGCCTGGGGCTTGCTGGGGGTCACCGGGGTGGGTGCTCGGGGGCGCCTGGGGTCCCGGCGGGGGTCACCGGGGTGGGTCCTCGGGGGCGCCCGGGGGCTTGCCCGTGGTTACTGGGGTGGGTCCTAGGGGGCGCCCGGGGTTTTCCAGGGGTCACCGGTATGGGTCCTTGGGGGTGCCCGGGGGCTTGCCGGGGGTCACCGGGGTGGGTCCTCGGGGACGCACGTGGGCTTGCCGCGGGTCACCAGCGTGGATCCAAGGGGGTGCCCGGGTGCTTGCCGGGGGTCACCGGGGTGGGTCATTGGAGGCGGCCGGGGGCTTGCCGGGGGTCACCGGGGTGGGTCCTCGGGGGCGCCCATGGTCCCGCCGGGGGTCACCGGGGTGGGTCCTCGGAGACGCCCGGGGGCTTGCCATAGGTCACCGGGGAGGGTACTCGGGGGCGCCCAGGGTCCCGCCGGGGTTTACCGGAGTGGGTCCTAGGGGGCACCTGGGGCTTGGCGGGGCTCACCGGGGTGGGTCCTCAGAGGCGCCCGGGGGCTTGGCGGGGGTCACCGGGGAGGGTCCTCGGAGGCGCCCGGGGGCTTGCCGGGGGTCACCGGGATTGGGTCCTCGGGGGCGCCCGGGGGCTTGCCGGGGGTCACCGGGGTGGGTCCTCGGGGCTCCTGGGGTGCCGCCGGGGGTCACCGGGGTGCGTCCTTGGGGGCTCCCGGGGGCCTGCCGGGGGTCACCGGGGTGGGTCCTCGGGGGCTCTCGGGGCCTTGTCGGCGGTCACCGGGGTATGTCCTCGGGGGCGCCCCGGGGCTTGTTGGGGGTCTCCGGGGTGGGTCCTCGGGGGCACCAGGGGTCCCTCTGGGGGTCACCGGGGTGGGTCCTCGGGGGCGCCAGGGGTCCCTCCGGGGGTCACCGGGGTGGGTCCTCGGGGGCGCCCGGGGACTTGCCATGGGTCACCGGGGTGGGTCCTCCGGGGCGCCCAGGGTCCCGCCGGGGGTCACCGGGGTGGGTCCTCGGGGGCGCCCGGGGTCCCTCCGGGGGTCACCTGGATAGGTCCTCAGGGGCGCCTGGGGTTTGCCGGGGGTCACCAGGGTAGGTCCTCTGGGGCGTCCGGGTGCTTGCCGGGGGTCACCGGGGTGGGTCCTCGGGGGCGCCCGGGGGATTGCCGGGGGTAACCGGGGTGGGTCCACAGAGGTGCCCGGGGGCTTGCCGGGGGTCACCGGGGTGGGTCCTCGGGGGTGCCCAGGGTCCCACCAGATGTCAGCAGGAGTGGGTCCTCGGGGGCGCTCGCGGTCCCGCCGGGGGTCACCGGGGTTGGTATTCGGCGGCGCCTGGGGGCTTGCCGGGGGTGACTGGGGTGGGTCCTCGGGGGCCCCCGGGGTCCCACCGGGGGTCACCGGGGTGGGTCCTCGGGGGCACCCGGGGCTTGCCGGGGGTCACCGGGGTGGGTCCTCGGGGGCGCCCGGGGGCTTGCCGGGGGTCACCGGGGTGGGTCCTCGGGGCTCCTGGGGTGCCGCCGGGGGTCACCGGGGTGCGTCCTTGGGGGCTCCCGGGGGCCTGCCGGGGGTCACCGGGGTGGGTCCTCGGGGGCTCTCGGGGCCTTGTCGGCGGTCACCGGGGTATGTCCTCGGGGGCGCCCCGGGGCTTGTTGGGGGTCTCCGGGGTGGGTCCTCGGGGGCACCAGGGGTCCCTCCGGGGGTCACCGGGGTGGGTCCTCGGGGGCGCCAGGGGTCCCTCCGGGGGTCACCGGGGTGGGTCCTCGGGGGCGCCCGGGGACTTGCCATGGGTCACCGGGGTGGGTCCTCCGGGGCGCCCAGGGTCCCGCCGGGGGTCACCGGGGTGGGTCCTCGGGGGCGCCCGGGGTCCCTCCGGGGGTCACCTGGATAGGTCCTCAGGGGCGCCTGGGGTTTGCCGGGGGTCACCAGGGTAGGTCCTCTGGGGCGTCCGGGTGCTTGCCGGGGGTCACCGGGGTGGGTCCTCGGGGGCGCCCGGGGGATTGCCGGGGGTAACCGGGGTGGGTCCACAGAGGTGCCCGGGGGCTTGCCGGGGGTCACCGGGGTGGGTCCTCGGGGGTGCCCAGGGTCCCACCAGATGTCAGCAGGAGTGGGTCCTCGGGGGCGCTCGCGGTCCCGCCGGGGGTCACCGGGGTTGGTATTCGGCGGCGCCTGGGGGCTTGCCGGGGGTGACTGGGGTGGGTCCTCGGGGGCCCCCGGGGTCCCACCGGGGGTCACCGGGGTGGGTCCTCGGGGGCACCCGGGGCTTGCCGGGGGTCACCGGGGTGGGTCCTCGGGGGCGCCCGGGGGCTTCCCGGGGGTCACGGGGGTGGATCATCCGGGGCGCCCGGGGGCTTCCCGGGTGTCACCGGGGTGGGTCCTCAGGGGCTCCCGGGGTCCCACCAGGGTTCACTGGGGTGGGTCCTTGGGGGCGCCCGGGGCTTGCCGGGGGTCACCGGGGTGGGTCCTCGGGGGCACCTGGGGGCTTGCCGTGGGTCACTGGGGTGGGTTCTCGGGGGCTCCCAGGGGCTTGCTGGGGGTCAGCGGGGTGGGTCCTCGGGGGCGCCCAGGGTCCCACCAGATGTCAGCGGGGGAGGGTCCTCCGGGGCGCTCGGGGTCCCACCGGGGGTCACTGGGGTTGGTACTCGGGTTCGCCTGGGGGCTTGGGGGGTGACTGTGGTGGGTCCTCGGGGGCGCCCGGGGTCCCACCGGGGGTCACCAGGGTGGGTCCTTGGGGTCACCGGGGTCCCGCCGGGGGTCACTGGGGTGAGTCCTCGGAGGCGCCCAGGGGCTTCAAGGGGGTCACTGGGGTGGGCCCTCGGGGGCGCCCGGAGGCTTGCCAGGGGTCAACGGGGTGGGTCCTCGGGGGCGCCCGGGGTCCCGCCGGGGGTCTCCAGGGTGGGTACTCGGGGGCGCCCGGGGGCTTGCCATAGGTCACCGGGGAGGGTCCTCGGGGGCGCCCGGGGGCTTGCCAGGGGTCACCGGGGAGGGTACTCGGGGTCGCCCGGGGGCTTGCCGGTGGTCACTGGTGTGGGTCGACGGGGGCGCCTGGGGTCCCGCCGGGGGTCACCGGGGTGGGTCCTCGGAGGCAGCTGGGGGTTTGCAGGGGGTCACCGGGGTGGGTCCTCTAAGGCGCCCGGGGGCTTGGCGGGGGTCACCGGAGTGGGTCCTCGGGGGCGCCCGGGGTGCCCCCGGGGGTCACCGGGGTGGGTCCTTGGGGGCTCCCGGGGGCCTGCCGGGGGTCACCGGGGTGGGTCCTCGGGGGCGCCCGGGGGCTTGCCCGTGGTTACCGGGGTGGGTTCTAGGGGGCGCCCGCGGGCATGTCGGGGGTCCCCGGGGTGGGTCCTCGGGGGCACCCAGGGGCTTGTCGGGGGTCTCCGGGGTGGGTCCTCGGAGGCGCCAGGGGTCCCTCCGGGGGTCACCTTGTTGGGTCCTCGGGGGCGCCCGGGGACTTGCGATGGGTCACCGGGGTGGGTCCTCCGGGGCGCCCAGGGTCCCGCCGGGGGTCACCGGTGTGGGTCCTCGGGGGCGCCCGGGGTCCCTCCGGGGGTCACCGGGATAGGTCCTCAGGGGCGCCCGGGGTTTGCCGGGGGTCACCAGGGTAGGTCCTCTGGGGCGTCCAGGGGCTTGCCGGGGGTCACTGGGATGGGTCCTCGGGGACGCCCGGGGGATTGCCGGGGGTAACCGGGGTGGGCCCACGGAGGTGCCCGGGGGCTTGCCTGGGGTCACCGGGGTGGTTCCCGGTGACTCCAGAGAATCCACTGGCACCACTGGGGACCCACCCCGGTGACCCCAGAGAGTCCACTGGCAGCACTGGGGACCCACCCCGGACACTCCAGAGAGTCTACAGGCACCACTGCGGACCCACCCCGGTGACTCCAGAGAGACATCTGGAACCTATGTGGACCCACCCCGGTGACTCCAGAGAGTCCACTTGCACCACTGGGGACCCACCCATGTGACCCCAGAGAGTGCACTGGCACCACAGGGTACCCACCCCGTTTACTCCAGAGAGTCCACTGGCACCTCTGGGGACCCACCCCGGTGACTCCAGAGAGTCCACTGGCACCACGGGGGACCCACCCTGGTGACAAAAGAGAGTGCACTAGCACCAAAGGGGACCCACCCCGGTGACTTCAGAGAGTCCACTTGCACCACTGGGGACCCACCCCGGTGGCTCCAGAGAGTCCACTTGCACCACTGGGGACCCACCCAGGTCACTCCAGAGAGTCCACTTGCGTCACGAGGGACGCACCCCGGTGACTCCAGACAGTCCATTGGCACCACTGGGGACCCACCGTGTTGACTCCAGAGAGTCCACTGGCACCACTGGGGACCCACCACGGTGACTCCAGAGAGTCCACTGCCACCACTTGGGACCCACCCCGGTGACTTCAGAGAATCCACTTGAACCACTGGGGACCGGCCACGGTGACTCCAGAGAGTCGACTGGCACCACTGCGGACCCACCCCGGTGACTCCAGAGAGTCCACTTGCACCACTGGGGACCCACCCAGGTGACTCCAGAGAGTCCACTTGCATCACGATGGACCCACACAGGTGACTCCAGAGAGTCCAGTTGCATCACGAGGGACCCACCCTGTTGACTCCAGAGAGTCTCCTGGCACCACTGGGGACCCACCCCGGTGACAAAAGAGAGTCCAGTTACATCACTGTGGACCCACCCCGCTGACTCCAGAGAGTCCACTGGCAGAACTGGGGACCCACCCCGGTGACTCCACTGGCACTACTAGCACCACTGGAGACCCACCCCGGTGACTCCAGAGAGTCCATTTGCACCACTGGGGACCCACCCCGGTGACTCCAGAGAGTCCATTTGCACCACTGGGGACCCACCCCGGTGACTCCAGAGAGTCCACTGGCACCACCGGGGACCCAGCCTGGTGGCTCCAGAGAGTGCACTGGCGCCACAGGAGACCCACTCCGGTGACTCCAGAGAGTGCACTGGCGCCACCGGGGACCCTCCCTGGCGACTCCAGAGAGTGCACTTGCGCAACTGGGGACGTACAACGGTGACTCCAGAGAGTGCACTGGCACCACTGGGGACGCACCGCCGTGACTCCAGAGCGTGCACTGGCGCCATTGGGTACGCACCGCCGTGACTCCAGAGAGTGCACTGGTACCACAGGGGATGCACCCGGGCGACTCCAGAGAGTGCACTGGCACCACCGGGGATGCACCCCTGGCGACTCCAGAGAGTGCACTGGCACCACCGGAGATGCACTCCGGTGACTCCAGAGAGTGCACTGGCACCACTGGGGATGCACCCCGGAGACTCCAAAGAGTGCAGTGGCATCACCGGGGATGCACCCGGGTGACTCCAGAGAGTGCACTGGCGCCACCGGGGACCCACCCAGGTGACTCCAGAGAGTGCACTGGCACCACCGGGGACCCTCCCTGGCGACTCCAGGGAGTGCACTGGTGCCCCTGGGGACCCACCCCGGCGACTCCAGAGAGTGCACTGGCACCCCTTGGGACGCACCCCGGTGACTCCAGAGGGTGCACTGGCGCCACTGGGGACGCACCGCGGTGACTCCAGAGAGTGCACTGGCTCCACTGGGGACGCACCCCGGTGACTCCAGAGAGTGCCCTGGCGTTACTGGGGACGCACCGCGGTGAGTCCAGAGTGTGCCCTGGCGCCACTGGGGACGCAGCGCCGTGACTCCAGAGAGTGCCCTGGCGCCACTGGGGACGCAGCGCTGTGACTCCAGAGAGTGCCCTGGCGACACTGGGGACGCACCCCGGTGACTCCAGAGAGTGCCCTGGCGCCACCGGGGATGCACCCGGGCGACTCCAGAGAGTGCACTGGCGCCACTGGGGACGCACCGCGGTGAGTCCAGAGAGTGCACTGGCGCCCCTGGGGACGCACACCGGTGACTGCAGAGAGTGCACTGGCACCACCGGGGATGCACCCCGGTGACTCCAGAGAGTACACTGGCGCCACCGGGGACCCAGCCCGGTGACTCTGGAGAGTGCACTGGTGCCACTGGGGACGCACTCCGGTGACTCCAGAGAGTGCACTGGCGCCCCTGGGGACGCACACCAGTGACTCCAGAGAGTGCACTGGCACCACCGGGGATGCACCCTGGTGACTCCAGAGAGTGCACTGGCACCACCGGGGATGCACCCGGGCGACTCCAGAGAGTGCACTGGCAAAACCGGGGACCCACCCCGGTCATTCCAGAGAGTGCACTGGGGCCACCGGGGACCCACCCCGGTGACTCCAGAGAGTGCACTGGCGCCCCTGGGGACCCACTCCGGTGATTCCAGAGAGTGCACTGGCGCCACTGGGGACCCAGCCTTGTGACTCCAGAGAGTGCACTGGCACCACCGGGGACTGACCCCGGTGACTACAGAGAGTGCACTGGCGCCACCGGGGACCCTCCCTGGCGATTCCAGAGAGTGCACTTGCGCAACTGGGGACGTACAACGGTGACTCCAGAGAGTGCACTGGCACCACTGGGGACGCACCGCCGTGACTCCAGAGCGTGCACTGGCGCCATTGGGTACGCACCGCCGTGACTCCAGAGAGTGCACTGGTACCACAGGGGATGCACCCGGGCGACTCCAAAGAGTGCACTGGCACCACCGGTGTTGTACCCTGGCGACTCCAGAGAGTGCACTGGCGCCCCTTGGGACGCACCCCGGTGACGCCAGAGGGTGCACTGGCGCCACTGGGGACGCACCACGGTGACTCCAGAGAGTGCCCTGGCGCCACTGGGGACGCACCGCCGTAACTCCAGAGAGTGCCCTGGCGACACTGGGGACGCACCCCGGTGACTCCAGAGAGTGCCCTGGCGCCACCGGGGATGCACCCGGGCGACTCCAGAGAGTGCACTGGCGCCACTGGGGACGCTCCGCGGTGAGTCCAGAGAGTGCACTGGCGCCCCTGGGGACGCACACCGGTGACTGCAGAGAGTGCACTGGCACCGCCGGGGATGCACCCCGGTGACTCCAGAGAGTGCACTGGCGCCACCGGGGACCCAGCCCGGTGACTCTGGAGAGTGCACTGGTGCCACTGGGGACGCACCCCGGTGACTCCAGAGCGTGCACTGGCACCAGCGGGGACGCACCGCCGTGACACCAGAGCGTGCACTGGCTCCACTTGGGACGCACCGCCGTGACTCCAGAGAGTGCACTGGCACCACTGGGGATGCACCCCCGGAGACTCCACAGAGTGCCCTGGCACCACCTGGGATGCACAACCGGTGACTCCAGAGAGTGCACTGGCGCCCCTGGGGACGCACACCGGTGACTCCAGAGAGTGCACTGGCACCACCGGGGATGCACCCTGGTGACTCCAGAGAGTGCACTGGCACCACCGGGGATGCACCCCGGTGACTCCAGAGAGTGCACTGGCGCCCCTGGGGACCCACTCCGGTGATTCCAGAGAGTGCACTGGCGCCACTGGGGACCCAGCCTTGTGACTCCAGAGAGTGCACTGGCGCCACCGGGGACCGACCCCGGTGACTACAGAGAGTGCACTGGTGCCACCGGGGACCCTCCCGGGCGACTCCAGAGAGTGCACTTGCGCCACTGGGGACGTACACCGGTGACTCCAGAGAGTGCACTGGCACCACTGGGGATGCATCCCTGTGACTCCAGAGAGTGCACTGGCACCACTGGAGATCCACCCCGGTGACTCCAGAGAGTGCACTGGCACCACTGGGGATGCACCCCGGTGACTCCAGAGTGCACTGGCACCACCGGGGATGCACCCTGGTGATTCCAGAGAGTGCACTGGCGCCACAGGGGACCCACCCCGGCGACTCCAGAGAGTGCACTGGCGCCACCCGGGACCCACCCCGGTGACTCCAGAGAGTGCACTGGAACCACCGGGAACGCACCCGGGCGACTCCAGAGAGTGCACTGGCACCATCGGGGACCGACCCCGGTGACTCCAGAGAGTGCACTGGCGCCACCCGGGACCCACCCCGGTGATTCCAGAGAGTGCACTGGCGCCACCGGGGACCCACCCCGGTGACTCCAGAGAGTGCACTGGCGCCACAGGGGACCCACCCAGGTTACTCCAGAGAGTGCACTGGCGCCACCGTAGACGCACCCCGGTGACTCCAGAGAGTGCACTGGCACCACCGGGGACCCTCCCGGTGACTCCAGAGAGTGCCCTGGCGCCCCTGGTAATGCACACCGGCGACTCCACAGAGTGCCCTGGCGCCCCTGGGGAGGCACCCCGGTGACTCCAGAGCATGCCCTGGCGCCACTGGGAACGCACCCCGGCGACTCCAGGGAGTGCCTTCGCGCCACTGGGGACGCAGCGCCGTGACTCCAGAGAGCGCCCTGGCGCCACTCGGGACGCACCCCGGTGACTCCAGAGAGTGCCCTGGCGCCCCTGGGGACGCACCTCGGCGACTCCAGAAAGTGCCCTGGAGCCCCTGGGGACGCGCCCCGGCGACTCCAGATAGTGCACTGGAGCCCCTGGGGACGCACCCCGGCGACTCCAGAGAGTGCACAAGCGCACCTGGGGACGCAACCCGGCGACTCCAGAGAGTGCACTGGCACCACCGGGGATGCACCACCGTGACTCCAGAGAGTGCACTGGCAGCACCGGTGATGCACCCCCGGTGACGCCAGAGAGTGCACTGGCACCACTGGGGATGCACGCCGGAGACTCAAAAGAGTGCAGTGGCACCTCCGGGGATGAACCCCGGTGACTCCAGAGAGTGAACTGGAACCACCGGGAACGAACCCGGGCGACTCCAGAGAGTGCACTGGCACCACTGGGGACCGACCCCGGTGACTCCAGAGAGTGCACTGGCGCCACCCGGGACCCAGCCCGGTGACTCCAGAGAGTACACTGACGCCACCGGGGACGCACTCCGGTGACTCCAGAGAGTGCACTGGCGCCACCGGGGACCCACCAGGGTGACTCCAGAGAGTGCAATGGCGCCCCTGGGGACCCTCCCGGGCGACTCCAGGGAGTGCACTGGCGCCACCGGGGACGCACCCCGGTGACTCCAGAGAGTGCACTGGCGCCCCTTGGGATGCACCCCGGTGACTCCAGAGAGTGCCCTGGCGCCCCTGGGGACGCATCGCGGTGACTCCAGGGAGTGCCCTCGCGCCCCTGGGGACGCAGCGCCGTGACTCCAGAAAGTGCCCTGGCGCCCCTGGGGATGAACCCCAGTGACTCCAGAGAGTGCGCTGGCACCAGTGGGGATGCACCCCGGTGACTGCAGAGAGTGCACTGGCGCCACCGGGGACCCAGCGCGGGGACTCCAGAGAGTGCACTGGCGCCACCGGGGACCCAGCCCGGCGACTCTGGAGAGTGCACTGGCGACCCTGGGGACGCGCCCCGGCGACTCCAGAGAGTGCACTGGCGACCCTGGGGAAGCGCCCCGGCGACTCCAGAGAGTGCACTGGAGCCCCTGGGGACGCACCCCGGCGACTCCGAGAGTGCACCGGCTCCCCTGGGGACGCACCCCGGTGACTCCAGAGAGTGCACAAGCGCACCTGGGGACGCAACCCGGCGACTCCAGAGAGTGTACTGGCACCACCGGGAATGCACCACCGTGACTCCAGAGAGTGCACTGGCACCACTGGGGATGCAGTGCAGTGAGTCCAGAGAGTGCACTGGCACCACTGGGGATGCAGTGCAGTGAGTGCAGAGAGTGCACTGGCACCACTGGGGATGCAGTGCAGTGAGTCCAGAGAGTGCACTGGCACCTCTGGCGATGCAGTGCAGTGACACCGGAGAGTGCACTGGCACCACTGGGGATGCAGTGCAGTGAGTCCAGAGAGTTCACTGGCACCTCTGGCGATGCAGTGCAGTGACTCCGGAGAGTGCACTGGCACCACTGGGGATGCAGTGCAGTGAGTCCAGAGAGTGCACTGGCACCAGTGGGGATGCAGTGCAGTGACTCCAGAGAGTGCACTGGCAGCAGTGGGGATGCAGTGCAGTGAGTGCAGAGAGTGCACTGGCACCACTGGGGATGCAGTGCAGTGACTCCAGAGAGTGCACTGGCAGCAGTGGGGATGCAGTGCAGTGAGTCCAGAGAGTGCACTGGCACCACTGGGGATGCAGTGCAGTGAGTCCAGAGAGTGCACTGGCACCACTGGGGATGCAGTGCAGTGAGTCCAGAGAGTGTACTGGCACCACTGGGGATGCAGTGCAGTGACTCCAGAAAGTGCACTGGCACCACTGGGGATGCAGTGCAGTGAGTCCAGAGAGTGCACTGGCACCAGTGGGGATGCAGTGCAGTGAGTCCAGAGAGTGCACTGGCACCAGTGGGGATGCAGTGTAGTGAGTCCAGAGAGTGCACTGGCACCAGTGGGGTTGCAGTGCAGTGAGTCCAGAGAGTGCACTGGCACCACTGGGGATGCAGTGCAGTGAGTGCAGAGAGTGCACTGGCACCAGTGGGGATGCAGTGCAGTGAGTCCAGAGAGTGCAATGGCGCCAGTGGGGATGCAAAGCAGTGAGTCCAGAGAGTGCACTGGCACCAGTGGGAATGCAGTGCAGTGAGTTGAGAGAGTGCACAGGAACCAGTGGGGATGCACTGCAGTGTCTCCAGAGAGTGCACTGGCACCACTGGGGATGCAGTGCAGTGAGTCCAGAGAGTGCATTGGCACCAGTGGGAATGCAGTGCAGTGAGTCCAGAGAGTGCACTGGCTCCAGTGGGGATGCAGTGCAGTGACTCCAGCGAGTGCACTGGCACCAGTGGGGATGCAGTGCAGTGACTCCAGAGAGTGCACTGGCACCAGTGGGGTTGCAGAGCAGTGAGTGCAGAGAGTGCACTGGCACCAGTGGGGATGCAGTGCAGTGAGTCCAGATAGTTCACTGGCACCAGTGGGGATGCAGTGCAGTGACTCCAGAGAGTGCACTGGCAGCAGTGGGCATGCAGTGCAGTGAGTCCAGAGAGTGCACTGGCACCAGTGGGGATGCAAAGCAGTGAGTCCAGAGAGTGCACTGGCACCAGTGGGGATGCACTGCAGTGAGTCCAGAGAGTGCATTGGCACCAGTGGGGATGTAGTGCAGTGAGTCCAGAGAGTGCACTGGCACCAGTGGGGATGTAGTGCAGTGAGTCCTTAGACTGCACTGGCACCAGTGGGGATGCAGTGCAGTGAGTCCAGAGAGTGCACTGGCACCACTGGGGATGCAGTGCAGTGACTCCAGAGAGTGCACTGGCACCAGTGGGGATGCAGTGCAGTGAGTCCAGAGAGTGCGCTGGTACCAGTGGGGATGCAGTGCAGTGAGTCCAGAGAGTGCACTGGCACCACTGCGGATCAGTGCAGTGACTCTAGCGAGTGAACTGGCACCAGTGGGGATTCAGTGCAGTGACTCTAGAGAGTGCACTGGCACCAGTGGGGATGCAGTGCAGTGAGTCCAGAGAGTGCACTGGCACCAGTGGGGATGCAGTGCAGTGAGTGCAGAGAGTGCACAGGCACCAGTGGGGATGCAGTGCAGTGAGTCCAGAGAGTGCACTGGCACCACCGGGGATTCAGTGCAGTGAGTCCAGAGAGTTCACTGGCACCACTAGGGATGCAGTGCAGTGACTCCAGAAAGTGCACTGGCACTACTGGGGATGCAGTGCAGAGAGTACAGAGAGTGTACTGGCACCAGTGGGGATGCAGTGCAGTGACTCCAGAGAGTGCACTGGCACCAGTAGGGATGCAGTGAAGTGAGTCCAGAGAGTGCACTGGCACCACTGGGGATGCAGTGCAGTGAGTCCAGAGAGTTCACTGGCACCACTGGGGATGCAGTGCAGTGAGTCCAGAGAGTGCACTGGCACCAGTGGGGATGCAGTGCAGTGAGTCCAGAGAGTTCACTGGCACCACTTGGGATGCAGTGCAGTGAGTCCAGAGAGTGCACTGGCACCAGTGGGGATGCAGTGCAGTGAGTCCAGAGAGTGCACTGTCAACAGTGGTTATGCAGTGCAGTGACTCCAGAAAGTGCACTGGCACCAGTGGGGATGCAGAGCAGTGAGTGCAGAGAGTGCACTGGCACCAGTGGGGATGCAGTGCAGTGAGTCCAGAGAGTGCACTGGCACCACTGGGGATGCAGTGCAGTGAGTCCAGAGAGTGCACTGGCACCACTGGGGATGCAGGGCAGTGAGTCCAGAGAGTGCACTGGTACCAGTGGGGATGCAGTGCAGTGAGTCCAGAGAGTGCACTGGCACCACTGCGGATCAGTGCAGTGACTCTAGAGAGTGAACTGGCACCAGTGGGGATTCAGTGCAGTGACTCTAGAGAGTGCACTGGCACCAGTGGGGATGCAGTGCAGTGAGTCCAGAGAGTGCACTGGCACCAGTGGGGATGCAGTGCAGTGAGTGCAGAGAGTGCACTGGCACCAGTGGGGATGCAGTGCAGTGAGTCCAGAGAGTTCACTGGCACCACTGGGGATGCAGTGCAGTGACTCCAGAAAGTGCACTGGCACTACTGGGGATGCAGTGCAGTGAGTCCAGAGAGTGTACTGGCACCAGTGGGGATGCAGTGCAGTGACTCCAGAGAGTGCACTGGCGCAAGTAGGTATGCAGTGAAGTGAGTCCAGAGAGTGCACTGGCACCACTGGGGATGCAGTGCAGTGAGTCCAGAGAGTTCACAGGCACCACTGGGGATGCAGTGCAGTGACTCCAGAGAGTGCACTGGCTCCAGTGGGGATGCAGTGCAGTGACTCCAGCGAGTGCACTGGCACCAGTGGGGATGCAGTGCAGTGAGTCCAGAGAGTGCACTGGCACCAGTGGGGTTGCAGAGCAGTGAGTGCAGAGAGTGCACTGGCACCAGTGGGGATGCAGTGCAGTGAGTCCAGAGAGTTCACTGGCACCAGTGGGGATGCAGTGCAGTGACTCCAGAGAGTGCACTGGCAGCAGTGGGCATGCAGTGCAGTGAGTCCAGAGAGTGCACTGGCACCAGTGGGGATGCAAAGCAGTGAGTCCAGAGAGTGCACTGGCACCAGTGGGGATGCACTGCAGTGAGTCCAGAGAGTGCATTGGCACCAGTGGGGATGTAGTGCAGTGAGTCCAGAGAGTGCACTGGCACCAGTGGGGATGTAGTGCAGTGAGTCCTTAGACTGCACTGGCACCAGTGGGGATGCAGTGCAGTGAGTCCAGAGAGTGCACTGGCACCACTGGGGATGCAGTGCAGTGACTCCAGAGAGTGCACTGGCACCAGTGGGGATGCAGTGCAGTGAGTCCAGAGAGTGCGCTGGTACCAGTGGGGATGCAGTGCAGTGAGTCCAGAGAGTGCACTGGCACCACTGCGGATCAGTGCAGTGACTCTAGCGAGTGAACTGGCACCAGTGGGGATTCAGTGCAGTGACTCTAGAGAGTGCACTGGCACCAGTGGGGATGCAGTGCAGTGAGTCCAGAGAGTGCACTGGCACCAGTGGGGATGCAGTGCAGTGAGTCCAGAGAGTGCACTGGCACCACTGGGGATTCAGTGCAGTGAGTCCAGAGAGTTCACTGGCACCACTAGGGATGCAGTGCAGTGAGTCCAGAAAGTGCACTGGCACTACTGGGGATGCAGTGCAGAGAGTACAGAGAGTGTACTGGCACCAGTGGGGATGCAGTGCAGTGACTCCAGAGAGTGCACTGGCACCAGTAGGGATGCAGTGAAGTGAGTCCAGAGAGTGCACTGGCACCACTGGGGATGCAGTGCAGTGAGTCCAGAGAGTTCACTGGCACCACTGGGGATGCAGTGCAGTGAGTCCAGAGAGTGCACTGGCACCAGTGGGGATGCAGTGCAGTGAGTCCAGAGAGTTCACTGGCACCACTTGGGATGCAGTGCAGTGACTCCAGAAAGTGCACTGGCACCAGTAGGGATGCAGTGCAGCGACTCTAGAGAGTGCACTGGCACCAGTGGGGATGCAGTGCAGTGAGTCCAGAGAGTGCACTGGCACCAGTGGGGATGCAGTGCAGTGAGTCCAGAGAGTGCACTGTCAACAGTGGTTATGCAGTGCAGTGACTCCAGAAAGTGCACTGGCACCAGTGGGGATGCAGAGCAGTGAGTGCAGAGAGTGCACTGGCACAAGTGGGGATGCAGTGCAGTGAGTCCAGAGAGTGCACTGGCACCACTGGGGATGTAGTGCAGTGAGTCCAGAGAGTGCACTGGCACCAGTGGGGATGCAGTGCAGTGAGTCCAGAGAGTGCACTGGTACCAGTGGGGATGCAGTGCAGTGAGTCCAGAGAGTGCACTGGCACCACTGCGGATCAGTGCAGTGACTCTAGAGAGTGCACTGGCACCAGTGGGGATGCAGTGCAGTGAGTCCAGAGAGTGCACTGGCACCAGTGGGGATGCAGTGCAGTGAGTCCAGAGAGTGCACTGTCAACAGTGGTTATGCAGTGCAGTGACTCCAGAAAGTGCACTGGCACCAGTGGGGATGCAGAGCAGTGAGTGCAGAGAGTGCACTGGCACAAGTGGGGATGCAGTGCAGTGAGTCCAGAGAGTGCACTGGCACCACTGGGGATGCAGTGCAGTGAGTCCAGAGAGTGCACTGGCACCAGTGGGGATGCAGTGCAGTGAGTCCAGAGAGTGCACTGGTACCAGTGGGGATGCAGTGCAGTGAGTCCAGAGAGTGCACTGGCACCACTGCGGATCAGTGCAGTGACTCTAGAGAGTGAACTGGCACCAGTGGGGATTCAGTGCAGTGACTCTAGAGAGTGCACTGGCACCAGTGGGGATGCAGTGCAGTGAGTCCAGAGAGTGCACTGGCACCAGTGGGGATGCAGTGCAGTGAGTGCAGAGAGTGCACTGGCACCAGTGGGGATGCAGTGCAGTGAGTCCAGAGAGTTCACTGGCACCACTAGGGATGCAGTGCAGTGACTCCAGAAAGTGCACTGGCACTACTGGGGATGCAGTGCAGTGAGTCCAGAGAGTGTACTGGCACCAGTGGGGATGCAGTGCAGTGAGTCCAGAGAGTGCACTGGCGCAAGTAGGTATGCAGTGAAGTGAGTCCAGAGAGTGCACTGGCACCACTGGGGATGCAGTGCAGTGAGTCCAGAGAGTTCACTGGCACCACTGGGGATGCAGTGCAGTGAGTCCAGAGAGTGCCCTGGCACCACTGGGGATGCAGTGCAGTGAGTCCAGAGAGTGCACTGGCACCACTGGGGATGCAGTGCAGTGAGTCCAGAGAGGTCACTGGCACCACTTGGGATGCGGTGCAGTGACTCCAGAAAGTGCACTGGCACTACTGGGGATGCAGTGCAGTGAGTCCAGAGAGTGCACTGGCACCAGTGGAGATGCAGTGCAGTGAGTCCTGAGAGTGCACTGGCACCAGTGGGGATGCAGTGTAGTGAGTCCAGAGAGTGCACTGGCACCAGTGGGGTTGCAGTGCAGTGAGTCCAGAGAGTGCACTGGCACCAGTGGGGATGCACTGCAGTGTCTCCAGAGAATGCACTGGCACCACTGGGGATGCATTGCAGTGACTCCAGAGAGTGCACTGGCACCAGTGGGGATGCAGTGCAGTGAGTCCAGAGAGTGCACTGGTACCAGTGGGGATGCAGTGCAGTGAGTCCAGAGAGTGCACTGGCACCACTGTGGATCAGTGCAGTGACTCTAGAGAGTGAACTGGCACCAGTGGGGATGCAGTGCAGTGAGTCTAGAGAGTGCAGTGGTACTACTGGGGATGCAGTGCAGTGAGTCCAGAGAGTGCACTGGCACCAGTGGGGATGCAGTGCAGTGAGTGCAGAGAGTGCACTGGCACCAGTGGGGATGCAGTGCAGTGAGTCCAGAGAGTGCACTGGCACCAGTGGGCGTGCAGTGCAATGAGTCCAGAGAGTGCACTGGCACCAGTGGGGATGCAGTGCAATGACTCCAGAGAGTTCACTGGCACCAGTGGGGATGCAGTGCAGTGAGTCCAGAGAGAGCACTGGCACCAGTGGGGATGCAGTGCAGTGACTCCAGAGAGTGCACTGGCACCACTAGGGATGCAGTGCAGTGAGTCCAGAAAGTGCACTGGCACTACTGGGGATGCAGTGCAGTGAGTCCAGAGAGTGCACTGGCACCAGTGGGGATGCAGTGCAGTGAGTCCAGAGAGTTCACTGGCACCACCAGGGATGCAGTGCAGTGACTCCAGAGAGTGCACTGGCACCACTGGGGATGCACTGCAGTGAGTCCAGAGAGTGCCATGGCACCACTGGGGATGCAGTGCAGTGAGTCCAGAGAGTGCACTGGCACCACTAGGGATGCAGTGCAGTGACTCCAGAAAGTGCACTGGCACTACTGGAGATGCAGTGCAGTGAGTCCAGAGAGTGCACTGGCACCAGTCGGGATGCAGTGCAGTGAGTCCAGAGAGTGCACTGGCACCACTGGGGATGCAGTGCAGTGAGTCCAGAGAGTGCACTGGCACCAGTGGGGATGCAGTGTAGTGAGTCCAGAGAGTGCACTGGCACCAGTGGGTTTGCAGTGCAGTGAGTCCAGAGAGTGCACTGGCACCAGTGGGGATGCACTGCAGTGTCTCCAGAGAGTGCACTGGAGCCACTGGGGATGCATTGCAGTGACTCCAGAGAGTGCACTGGCACCAGTGGGGATGCAGTGCAGTGAGTCCAGAGAGTGCACTGGTACCAGTGGGGATGCAGTGCAGTGAGTCCAGAGAGTGCACTGGCACCACTGCGGATCAGTGCAGTGACTCTAGAGAGTGCACTGGCACCAGTGGGAATGCAGTGCAGTGAGTCCAGAGAGTGCACTGGCACCAGTGGGGATGCAGTGCAGTGAGTGCAGAGAGTGCACTGGCACCAGTGGGGATGCAGTGCAGTGAGTCCCGAGAGTGCACTGGCACCAGTGGGCGTGCAGTGCAATGAGTCCAGAGAGTGCACTGGCACCAGTGGGGATGCAGTGCAGTGAGTCCAGAGTGTTCACTGGCACTACTGGGGATGCAGTGCAGTGAGTCCAGAGAGTGCACTGGCACCAGTGGGGATGCAGTGCAGTGAGTCCAGAGAGTTCACTGGCACCAGTGGGGATGCAGTGCAGTGAGTCCAGAGAGTGCACTGGCACCAGTGGGGATGCACTGCAGTGAGTCCAGACAGTGCACTGGCACCAGTGGGGATGCAGTGCAGTGACTCCAGAGAGTGCACTGGCACCAGTGGGGATGCAGTGCAGTGAGTCCAGAGAGTGCACTGGCACCAGTGGGGATGCAGTGCAGTGACTCCAGAGAGTGCACTGGCACCACTGGGGATGCAGTGCAGTGAGTCCAGAGAGTGCCGTGGCACCACTGGGGATGCAGTGCAGTGAGTCCAGAGAGTGCACTGGCACCACTAGGGATGCAGTGCAGTGACTCCAGAAAGTGCACTGGCACTACTGGAGATGCAGTGCAGTGACTCCAGAAAGTGCACTGGCACTACTGGGGATGCAGTGCAGTGAGTCCAGAGAGTGCACTGGCACCAGTGGAGATGCAGTGCAGTGAGTCCAGAGAGTGCACTGGCACCAGTGGGGATGCAGTGTAGTGAGTCCAGAGAGTGCACTGGCACCAGTGGGGTTGCAGTGCAGTGAGTGCAGAGAGTGCACTGGCACCAGTGGGTATGCAGTGCAGTGAGTCCAGAGAGTGCACTGGCACCACTGGGGATGCATTGCAGTGACTCCAGAGAGTGCACTGGCACCAGTGGGGATGCAGTGCAGTGAGTCCAGAGAGTGCACTGGTACCAGTGGGGATGCAGTGCAGTGAGTCCAGAGAGTGCACTGGCACCACTGCGGATCAGTGCAGTGACTCTAGAGAGTGAACTGGCACCAGTGGGGATGCAGTGCAGTGACTCTAGAGAGTGCACTGGCACCAGTGGGGATGCAGTGCAGTGAGTCCAGAGAGTGCACTGGCAGCAGTGGGGATGCAGTGCAGTGAGTGCAGAGAGTGCACTGGCACCAGTGGGGATGCAGTGCAGTGAGTCCCGAGAGTGCACTGGCACCAGTGGACGTGCAGTGCAATGAGTCCAGAGAGTGCACTGGCACCAGTGGGGATGCAGTGCAGTGAGTCCAGAGAGTTCACTGGCACTACTGGGGATGCAGTGCAGTGAGTCCAGAGAGTGCACTGGCAGCAGTGGGCATGCAGTGCAGTGAGTCCAGAGAGTTCACTGGCACCAGTGGGGATGCAGTGCAGTGACTCCAGAAAGTGCACTGGCACCAGTGGGGATGCAGTGCAGTGAGTCCAGACAGTGCACTGGCACCAGTGGGGATGCAGTGCAGTGACTCCAGAGAGTGCACTGGCACCAGTGGGGATGCACTGCAGTGAGTCCAGAGAGTGCACTGGCACCAGTGGGGATGCAGTGCAGTGACTCCGGAGAGTGCACTGGCACCAGTGGGGATGCAGTGCAGTGAGTCCAGAGAGTGCCGTGGCACCACTGGGGATGCAGTGCAGTGAGTCCAGAGAGTGCACTGGCACCACTAGGGATGCAGTGCAGTGACTCCAGAAAGTGCACTGGCAAGACTGGAGATGCAGTGCAGTGACTCCAGAAAGTGCACTGGCACTACTGGGGATGCAGTGCAGTGAGTCCAGAGAGTGCACTGGCACCACTGGGGATGCAGTGCAGTGAGTCCAGAGAGTGCACTGGCACCAGTGGGGATGCAGTGTAGTGAGTCCAGAGAGTGCACTGGCACCAGTGGGGTTGCAGTGCAGTGAGTCCAGAGAGTGCACAGGCACCAGTGGGGATGCACTGCAGTGTCTCCAGAGAGTGCACTGGCACCACTGGGGATGCATTGCAGTGACTCCAGAGAGTGCACTGGCACCAGTGGGGATGCAGTGCAGTGAGTCCAGAGAGTGCACTGGTACCAGTGGGGATGCAGTGCAGTGAGTCCAGAGAGTGCACTGGCACCACTGCGGATCAGTGCAGTGACGCTAGAGAGTGAACTGGCACCAGTGGGGATTCAGTGCAGTGACTCTAGAGAGTGCACTGGCACCAGTGGGGATGCAGTGCAGTGAGTCCAGAGAGTGCACTGGCACCCGTGGGGATGCAGTGCAGTGAGTGCAGAGAGTGCACTGGCACCAGTGGGGATGCAGTGCAGTGAGTCCCGAGAGTGCACTGGCACCAGTGGGCGTGCAGTGCAATGAGTCCAGAGAGTGCACTGGCACCAGTGGGGATGCAGTGCAGTGAGTCCAGAGAGTTCACTGGCACTACTGGGGATGCAGTGCAGTGAGTCCAGAGAGTGCACTGGCACCAGTGGGCATGCAGTGCAGTGAGTCCAGAGAGTTCACTGGCACCAGTGGGGATGCAGTGCAGTGACTCCAGAGAGTGCACTGGCACCACTGGGGATGCAGTGCAGTGAGTCCAGACAGTGCACTGGCACCAGTGGGGATGCAGTGCAGTGACTCCAGAGAGTGCACTGGCACCAGTGGGGATGCAGTGCAGTGAGTCCAGAGAGTGCCGTGGCACCACTGGGGATGCAGTGCAGTGAGTCCAGAGAGTGCACTGGCACCACTAGGGATGCAGTGCAGTGACTCCAGAAAGTGCACTGGCACTACTGGAGATGCAGTGCAGTGAGTCCAGAGAGTGCACTGGCACCAGTCGGGATGCAGTGCAGTGAGTCCAGAGAGTGCACTGGCACCAGTCGGGATGCAGTGCAGTGAGTCCAGAGAGTGCACTGGCACTACTGGAGATGCAGTGCAGTGAGTCCAGAGAGTGCACTGGCACCAGTCGGGATGCAGTGCAGTGAGTCCAGAGAGTGCACTGGCACCACTGGGGATGCAGTGCAGTGAGTCCAGAGAGTGCACTGGCACCAGTGGGGATGCAGTGCAGTGAGTCCAGAGAGTGCACTGGCATCTGTGGGGATGCAGTGCAGTGAGTCCAGAGAGTGCACTGGCACCACTGGGGATGCAGTGCAGTGAGTCCAGAGAGTGCACTGGCACCAGTGGGGATGCAGTGCAGTGAGTCCAGAGAGTCCACTGGCACCAGTGGGGATGCAGTTCAGTGAGCCCAGAGAGTGCACTGGCACCAGTGGGGATGCAGTGCAGTGAGTACAGAGAGTGCACTGGCACAAGTGGGGATGCAGTGCAGTCAGTCCAGACAGTGCAATGGCACCAGTGGGGATGCAAAGCAGTGAGTCCAGAGAGTGCACTGGCACCAGTGGGAATGCAGTGCAGTGAGTTGAGAGAGTGCACTGGAACCAGTGCGGATGCACTGCAGTGTCTCCAGAGAGTGCACTGGCAGCAGTGGTTATGCAGTGCAGTGAGTCCAGAGAGTGCATTGGCACCAGTGGGGATGCAGTGCAGTGAGTCCAGAGAGTGCACTGGCACCAGTGGGGATGCAGTGCAGTGAGTCCAGAGAGTGCACTGGTACCAGTGGGGATGCAGTGCAGTGAGTCCAGAGAGTGCACTGGCACCACTGCGGATCAGTGCAGTGACTCTAGAGAGTGCACTGGCACCAGTGGGAATGCAGTGCAGTGAGTCCAGAGAGTGCACTGGCACCAGTGGGGATGCAGTGCAGTGAGTGCAGAGACTGCACTGGCACCAGTGGGGATGCAGTGCAGTGAGTCCCGAGAGTGCACTGGCACCAGTGGGCGTGCAGTGCAATGAGTCCAGAGAGTGCACTGGCACCAGTGGGGATGCAGTGCAGTGAGTCCAGAGAGTTCACTGGCACCAGTGGGGATGCAGTGCAGTGACTCCGGAGAGTGCACTGGCACCAGTGGGGATGCACTGCAGTGAGTCCAGAGAGTGCACTGGCACCAGTGGGGATGCAGTGCAGTGACTCCAGAGAGTGCACTGGCACCAGTGGGGATGCAGTGCAGTGAGTCCAGAGAGTGCCGTGGCACCACTGGGGATGCAGTGCAGTGAGTCCAGAGAGTGCCGTGGCACCACTGGGGATGCAGTGCAGTGAGTCCAGAGAGTGCACTGGCACCACTAGGGATGCAGTGCAGTGACTCCAGAAAGTGCACTGGCACTACTGGAGATGCAGTGCAGTGACTCCAGAAAGTGCACTGGCACTACTGGGGATGCAGTGCAGTGAGTCCAGAGAGTGCACTGGCACCAGTGGAGATGCAGTGCAGTGAGTCCAGAGTGTGCACTGGCACCAGTGGGGATGCAGTGTAGTGAGTCCAGAGAGTGCACTGGCACCAGTGGGGTTGCAGTGCAGTGAGTCCAGAGAGTGCACAGGCACCAGTGGGGATGCACTGCAGTGTCTCCAGAGAGTGCACTGGCACCACTGGGGATGCATTGCAGTGACTCCAGAGAGTGCACTGGCACCAGTGGGGATGCAGTGCAGTGAGTCCAGAGAGTGCACTGGTACCAGTGGGGATGCAGTGCAGTGAGTCCAGAGAGTGCACTGGCACCACTGCGGATCAGTGCAGTGACTCTAGAGAGTGAACTGGCACCAGTGGGGATTCAGTGCAGTGACTCTAGAGAGTGCACTGGCACCAGTGGGGATGCAGTGCAGTGAGTCCAGAGAGTGCACTGGCACCAGTGGGGATGCAGTGCAGTGAGTGCAGAGAGTGCACTGGCACCACTGGGGATGCAGTGCAGTGAGTCCCGAGAGTGCACTGGCACCAGTGGGCGTGCAGTGCAATGAGTCCAGAGAGTGCACTGGCAGCAGTGGGGATGCAGTGCAGTGAGTCCAGAGAGTTCACTGGCACTACTGGGGATGCAGTGCAGTAAGTCCAGAGAGTGCACTGGCAGCAGTGGGCATGCAGTGCAGTGACTCCAGAGAGTTCACTGGCACCAGTGCGGATGCAGTGCAGTGACTCCAGAGAGTGCACTGGCACCAGTGGGGATGCAGTGTAGTGAGTCCAGAGAGTGCACTGGCACCAGTGGGGATGCAGTGGAGTGAGTCCAGAGAGTGCACTGGTACCAGTGGGGATGCAGTGTAGTGAGTCCAGAGAGTGCACTGGCACCAGTGGGGTTGCAGTGCAGTGAGTCCAGAGAGTGCACAGGCACCAGTGGGGATGCACTGCAGTGTCTCCAGAGAGTGCACTGGCACCACTGGGGATTCAGTGCAGTGACTCTAGAGAGTGCACTGGCACCAGTGGGGATGCAGTGCAGTGAGTCCAGAGAGTGCACTGGTACCAGTGGGGATACAGTGCAGTGAGTCCAGAGAGTGCACTGGCACCACTGCGGATCAGTGCAGTGACTCTAGAGAGTGAACTGGCACCAGTGGGGATGCAGTGCAGTGAGTCCAGAGAGTGCACTGGCACCAGTGGGGATGCAGTGCAGTGAGTCCAGAGAGTGCACTGGCACCAGTGGGGATGCAGTGCAGTGAGTCCAGAGAGTGCACTGGCACCACTGGGGATGCAGTGCAGTGAGTCCCGAGAGTGCACTGGCACCAGTGGGCGTGCAGTGCAATGAGTCCAGAGAGTGCACTGGCAGCAGTGGGGATGCAGTGCAGTGAGTCCAGAGAGTTCACTGGCACTACTGGGGATGCAGTGCAGTGAGTCCAGAGAGTGCACTGGCAGCAGTGGGCATGCAGTGCAGTGACTCCAGAGAGTTCACTGGCACCAGTGGGGATGCAGTGCAGTGACTCCAGAGAGTGCACTGGCACCAGTGGGGATGCAGTGCAGTGAGTCCAGACAGTGCACTGGCACCAGTGGGGATGCAGTGCAGTGACTCCAGAGAGTGCACTGGCACCAGTGGGGATGCACTGCAGTGAGTCCAGAGAGTGCACTGGCACCAGTGGGGATGCAGTGCAGTGACTCCAGAGAGTGCACTGGCACCACTGGGGATGCAGTGCAGTGAGTCCAGAGAGTGCACTGGCACCAGTGGGGATGCAGTGCAGTGAGTCCAGAGAGTGCACTGGCACCACTAGGGATGCAGTGCAGTGACTCCAGAAAGTGCACTGGCACTACTGGAGATGCAGTGCAGTGACTCCAGAAAGTGCACTGGCACTACTGGGGATGCAGTGCAGTGAGTCCAGAGAGTGCACTGGCACCAGTGGAGATGCAGTGCAGTGAGTCCAGAGTGTGCACTGGCACCAGTGGGGATGCAGTGTAGTGAGTCCAGAGAGTGCACTGGCACCAGTGGGGTTGCAGTGCAGTGAGTCCAGAGAGTGCACAGGCACCAGTGGGGATGCACTGCAGTGTCTCCAGAGAGTGCACTGGCACCAGTGGGGATGCATTGCAGTGACTCCAGAGAGTGCACTGGCACCAGTGGGGATGCAGTGCAGTGAGTCCAGAGAGTGCACTGGTACCAGTGGGGATGCAGTGCAGTGAGTCCAGAGAGTGCACTGGCACCACTGCGGATCAGTGCAGTGATTCTAGAGAGTGAACTGGCACCAGTGGGGATACAGTGCAGTGACTCTAGAGAGTGCACTGGCACCAGTGGGGATGCAGTGCAGTGAGTCCAGAGAGTGCACTGGCACCAGTGGGGATGCAGTGCAGTGAGTGCAGAGAGTGCACTGGCACCAGTGGGGATGCAGTGCAGTGAGTCCCGAGAGTGCACTGGCACCAGTGGGCGTGCAGTGCAATGAGTCCAGAGAGTGCACTGGCACCAGTGGGGATGCAGTGCAGTGAGTCCAGAGAGTTCACTGGCACTACTGGGGATGCAGTGCAGTGAGTCCAGAGAGTGCACTGGCACCAGTGGGCATGCAGTGCAGTGAGTCCAGAGAGTTCACTGGCACCAGTGGGGATGCAGTGCAGTGACTCCAGAGAGTGCACTGGCACCAGTGGGGATGCAGTGCAGTGAGTCCAGACAGTGCACTGGCACCAGTGGGGATGCAGTGCAGTGACTCCAGAGAGTGCACTGGCAGCAGTGGGGATGCAGTGCAGTGAGTCCAGAGAGTGCCGTGGCACCACTGGGGATGCAGTGCAGTGAGTCCAGAGAGTGCACTGGCACCAGTGGGGATGCAGTGCAGTGAGTCCAGAGAGTCCACTGGCACCAGTGGGGATGCAGTTCAGCGAGCCCAGAGAGTGCACTGGCACCAGTGGGGATGCAGTGCAGTGAGTACAGAGAGTGCACTGGCACAAGTGGGGATGCAGTGCAGTCAGTCCAGACAGTGCAATGGCACCAGTGGGGATGCAAAGCAGTGAGTCCAGAGAGTGCACTGCCACCAGTGGGAATGCAGTGCAGTGAGTTGAGAGAGTGCACTGGAACCAGTGGGAATGCACTGCAGTGTCTCCAGAGAGTGCACTGGCAGCAGTGGTTATGCAGTGCAGTGAGTCCAGAGAGTGCATTGGCACCAGTGGGGATGCAGTGCAGTGAGTCCAGAGAGTGCACTGGCACCAGTGGGGATGCAGTGCAGTGAGTCCAGAGAGTGTACTGGCACCAGTGGGGATGCAGTGCAGTGACTCCAGAGAGTGCACTGGCACCAGTAGGGATGCAGTGAAGTGAGTCCAGAGAGTGCACTGGCACCAGTGGGGATGCAGTGCAGTGAGTCCAGAGAGTGCACTGGCACCACGTGGGGATGCAGTGCAGAGAGTCCAGAGAGTTCACTGGCACCGCTTGGCATGCAGTGCAGTGACTCCAGAAAGTGCACTGGCACCAGTGGGGATGCAGTGCAGCGACTCTAGAGAGTTCACTGGCACCAGTGGGGATGCAGTGCAGTGAGTCCAGAGAGTGCACTGGCACCACTGGGGATGCAGTGCAGTGAGTCCAGAGAGTGCATTGGCACCAGTGGGGATGCAGTGTAGTGAGTCCAGAGAGTGCACTGTCAACAGTGGTTATGCAGTGCAGTGACTCCAGAAAGTGCACTGGCACCAGTGGGGATGCAGAGCAGTGAGTCCAGAGAGTGCACTGGCACCAGTCGGGATGCAGTGCAGTGAGTCCAGAGAGTGCACTGGCACCACTTGTGATGCAGTGCAGTGACTCCAGAGAGTGCACTGGCACCAGTGGGGATGCAGTGCAGTGAGTCCAGAGAGTGCACTGGTACCAGTGGGGATGCAGTGCAGTGAGTCCAGAGAGTGCACTGGCACCACTGCGGATCAGTGCAGTGACTCTAGAGAGTGAACTGGCACCAGTGGGGATGCAAAGCAGTGACTCCAGAGAGTGCACTGGCACCAGTGGGAATGCAGTGCAGTGACTCCAGAGAGTGCACTAGCAACAACTGGGGATGCACTGCAGTGTCTCCGGAGAGTGCACTGGTACCAATGGGGATGCAGTGCAGTGAGTTCAGATAGTGCACTGGCACCAGTGGGGATGCAGTGCAGTGAGTCCAGAGAGTGCACTGGCATCTGTGGGGATGCAGTGCAGTGAGTCCAGAGAGTGCACTGGCACCACTGGGGATGCAGTGCAGTGAGTCCAGAGAGTGCACTGGCACCAGGGGGGATGCAGTGCAGTGAGTCCAGAGAGTGCACTGGCACTAGTGGGGATAAGTGCAGTGACTCCATAGAGTGCACTGGCACCAGTGGGGTTGGAGTGCAGTGACTCTAGAGAGTGCACTGTGAGCAGTGGGGATTCAGTGCAGTGAGTCCAGAGAGTGCACTGGCACCAGTGGGGATGCAGTGCAGTGAGTCCAGAGAGTGCACTGGCACCAGTGGGGATGCAGTGCAGTGAGTCCAGAGAGTGCACTGGCAGCAGTGGGGATGCAGTGCAGTGAGTCCAGAGAGTGCACTGGCACCACTGGGGATGCAGTGCAGTGAGTCCAGAGAGTGCACTGGCACCACTGGGGATGCAGTGCAGTGAGTCCAGAGAGTGCACTGGCACTACTGGGGATGCAGTGCAGTGAGTCCAGAGAGTGCACTGGCACCAGTGGGGATGCAGTGCAGTGAGTCCAGAGAGTGCACTGGCACCAGTGGGGATGCAGTGCAGTGAGTCCAGAGAGTTCACTGGCACCACTGGGGATGCAGTGCAGTGTAGTGAGTCCTTAGAGTGCACTGGCACCATCGGGGATTCAGTGAAGTGAGTCCAGAGAGTTCACTGGCACCACTAGGGATGCAGTGCAGTGACTCCAGAAAGTGCACTGGCACTACTGGGGATGCAGTGCAGTGAGTCCAGAGAGTGCACTGGCACCAGTGGGGATGCAGTGCAGTGAGTCCAGAGAGTGCACTGGCACCAGTGGGGATGCAGTGTAGTGAGTCCAGAGAGTGCACTGGCACCAGTGGGGATGCACTGCAGTGTCTCCAGAGAGTGCACTGGCACCACTGGGGATGCCTTGCAGTGACTCCAAAGAGTGCACTGGCACCAGTGGGGATGCAGTGCAGTGAGTCCAGAGAGTGCACTGGTACCAGTGGGGATGCAGTGCAGTGAGTCCAGAGAGTGCACTGGCACCACTGCGGATCAGTGCAGTGACTCTAGAGAGTGAACTGGCACCAGTGGGGATTCAGTGTAGTGACTCTAGAGAGTGCACTGGCACCAGTGGGGATGCAGTGCAGTGAGTCCAGAGAGTGCACTGGCACCAGTGGGGATGCAGTGCAGTGAGTGCAGAGAGTGCACTGGCACCAGTGGGGATGCAGTGCAGTGAGTCCCGAGAGTGCACTGGCACCAGTGGGCGTGCAGTGCAATGAGTCCAGAGAGTGCACTGGCACCAGTGGGGATGCAGTGCAGTGAGTCCAGAGAGTTCACTGGCACCAGTGGGGATGCAGTGCAGTGAGTCCAGAGAGTGCACTGGCACCACTGGGGATGCACTGCAGTGACTCCAGAGACTGCACTGGCACCAGTGGGGATGCAGTGCAGTGAGTCCAGAAAGTGCACTGGCACTACTGGGGATGCAGTGCAGTGAGTCCAGAGAGTGCACTGGCACCAGTGGGGATGCAGTGCAGTGAGTCCAGAGAGTTCACTGGCACCAGTGGGGATGCAGTGCAGTGACTCCAGAGAGTGCACTGGCACCAGTGGGGATGCAGTGCAGTGAGTCCAGAGAGTGCACTGGCACCAGTGGGGATGCAGTGCAGTGACTCCTGAGAGTGCACTGGCACCAGTGGTGATGCAGTGCAGTGAGTCCAGAGAGTGCCGTGGCACCACTGGGGATGCAGTGCAGTGAGTCCAGAGAGTGCACTGGCACCACTAGGGATGCAGTGCAGTGACTCGAGAAAGTGCACTGGCACTACTGGAGATGCAGTGCAGTGAGTCCAGAGAGTGCACTGGCACCAGTCGGGATGTAGTGCAGTGAGTCCAGAGAGTGCACTGGCACCAGTCGGGATGCAGTGCAGTGAGTCCAGAGAGTGCACTGGCACCAGTGGGGATGCAGTGTATTGAGTCCAGAGAGTGCACTGGCACCAGTGGGGTTGCAGTGCAGTGAGTCCAGAGAGTGCACTGGCACCAGTGGGGATGCAGTGCAGTGAGTCCAGAGAGTGCACTGGCAGCAGTGGGGATGCAGTGCAGTGAGTCCAGAGAGTGCAGTGGCAGCAGTGGGGATGCAGTGCAGTGAGTCCAGAGAGTGCACTGGCACCACTGGGGATGCAGTGCAGTGAGTCCAGAGAGTCCACTGGCACCAGTGGGGATGCAGTGCGTTGAGCCCAGAGAGTGCACTGGCAACACTGGGGATGCAGTGCAGTGAGTCCAGAGAGTGCACTGGCACCACTGGGGATGCAGTGCAGTCAGTCCAGAGAGTGCAATGGCACCAGTGGGGATGCAAAGCAGTGAGTCCAGAGAGTGCACTGGCACCAGAGGGGATGCAGTGCAGTGAGTCCAGAGAGTGCACTGGCACCAGTGGGGATGCAGTGCAGTGACTCCAGAGAGTGCACTGGCACCAGTGGGGATGCAGTGCAGTGACTCCAGAGAGTGCACTGGCACCAGTGGGGATGCAGTGCAGTGACTCCAGAGAGTGCTCTGGCAGCAGTGGGGATGCAGTGCAGTGAGTCCAGAGAGTGCACTGGCACCTTTGGGGATGTAGTGCAGTGAGTCCAGAGAGTGCACTGGCACCAGTGGGGATGCAAAGCAGTGACTCCAGAGAGTGCACTGGCACCAGTGGGGATGCAGTGCAGTGAGTCCAGAGAGTGCAGTGGCACCAGTGGGGATGCAGTGCAGTGAGTCCAGAGAGTGCACTGGCACCAGTGGGGATGCAGTGCAGTGACTCCTGAGAGTGCACTGGCACCAGTGGTGATGCAGTGCAGTGAGTCCAGAGAGTGCCGTGGCACCACTGGGGATGCAGTGCAGTGAGTCCAGAGAGTGCACTGGCACCACTAGGGATGCAGTGCAGTGACTCGAGAAAGTGCACTGGCACTACTGGAGATGCAGTGCAGTGAGTCCAGAGAGTGCACTGGCACCAGTCGGGATGTAGTGCAGTGAGTCCAGAGAGTGCACTGGCACCAGTCGGGATGCAGTGCAGTGAGTCCAGAGAGTGCACTGGCACCAGTGGGGATGCAGTGCAGTGAGTCCAGAGAGTGCACTGGCACCAGTGGGGTTGCAGTGCAGTGAGTCCAGAGAGTGCACTGGCACCAGTGGGGATGCAGTGCAGTGAGTCCAGAGAGTGCACTGGCAGCAGTGGGGATGCAGTGCAGTGAGTCCAGAGAGTGCAGTGGCAGCAGTGGGGATGCAGTGCAGTGAGTCCAGAGAGTGCACTGGCACCACTGGGGATGCAGTGCAGTGAGTCCAGAGAGTCCACTGGCACCAGTGGGGATGCAGTGCGTTGAGCCCAGAGAGTGCACTGGCAACACTGGGGATGCAGTGCAGTGAGTCCAGAGAGTGCACTGGCACCACTGGGGATGCAGTGCAGTCAGTCCAGAGAGTGCAATGGCACCAGTGGGGATGCAAAGCAGTGAGTCCAGAGAGTGCACTGGCACCAGAGGGGATGCAGTGCAGTGAGTCCAGAGAGTGCACTGGCACCAGTGGGGATGCAGTGCAGTGACTCCAGAGAGTGCACTGGCACCAGTGGGGATGCAGTGCAGTGACTCCAGAGAGTGCACTGGCACCAGTGGGGATGCAGTGCAGTGACTCCAGAGAGTGCTCTGGCAGCAGTGGGGATGCAGTGCAGTGAGTCCAGAGAGTGCACTGGCACCTTTGGGGATGTAGTGCAGTGAGTCCAGAGAGTGCACTGGCACCAGTGGGGATGCAAAGCAGTGACTCCAGAGAGTGCACTGGCACCAGTGGGGATGCAGTGCAGTGAGTCCAGAGAGTGCAGTGGCACCAGTGGGGATGCAAAGCAGTGAGTCCAGAGAGTGCACTGGCACCAGTGGGAATGCAGTGCAGTGAGTTGAGAGAGTGCACTGGAACCAGTGGGGATGCACTGCAGAGTCTCCAGAGAGTGCAGTGGCACCAGTGGAGATGCAGTGCAGTGAGTCCAGAGAGTGCACTGGCAGCAGTGGGGATGCAGTGCAGTGAGTCCAGAGAGTGCAGTGGCACCAGTGGGGATGCAAAGCAGTGAGTCCAGAGAGTGCACTGGCACCAGTGGGAATGCAGTGCAGTGAGTTGAGAGAGTGCACTGGAACCAGTGGGGATGCACTGCAGAGTCTCCAGAGAGTGCAGTGGCACCAGTGGGGATGCAGTGCAGTGAGTCCAGAGAGTGCACTGGCAGCAGTGGGGATGCAGTGCAGTTAGTCCAGAGAGTGCACTGGCACCAGTGGGGATGCAGTGCAGTGAGTCCAGACAGTGCACTGGCAGCAGTGGGGATGCAGTGCAGTGAGTCTAGAGAGTGCACTGGCACCACTAGGGATGCAGTGCAGTGAGTCCAGAGAGTCCACTGGCACCAGTGGGGATGCAGTGCAGTGAGCCCAGAGAGTGCACTGGCACCAGTGGGGATGCAGTGCAGTGAGTCCAGAGAGTGCAGTTGCACCAGTGGGGATGCAGTGCAGTGAGTCCAGAGAGTGCACTGGCACCAGTGGGGATGTAGTGCAGTGAGTCCAGAGAGTGCACTGGCACTAGTGGGTATGCAAAGCAGTGACTCCAGAGAGTGCACTGACACCAGTGGGGATGCAGTGCAGTGAGTGCAGAGAGTGCACTGGCACCAGTGGGGATGTAGTGCAGTGAGTCCAGAGAGTGCACTGGCACCAGTGGGGATGCAGTGCAGTGAGTCCAGAGAGTGCACTGGCACCAGTGGGGATGCAGTGCAGTGAGTCCAGAGAGTGCACTGGCACCACTAGGGATGCAGTGCAGTGAGTCCAGAGAGTTCACTGGCACCACTGGGGATGCAGTGCAGTGTAGTGAGTCCTTAGAGTGTACTGGCACCAGTGGGGATGCAGTGCAGTGAGTCCAGACAGTGCACTGGCACCACTGGGGATGCAGTGCAGTGAGTCCAGAGAGTGCACTGGCACCAGTGGGGATGCAGTGTAGTGAGTCCAGAGAGTGCACTGGCACCAGTGGGGTTGCAGTGCAGTGAGTCCAGAGAGTGCACTGGCACCACTGGGGTTGCAGTGCAGTGAGTCCAGAGAGTGCACTGGCACCACTGGGGATGCAGTGCAGTGAGTCCAGAGAGTGCACTGGCAGCAGTGGGGATGCAGTGCAGTGAGTCCAGAGAGTGCACTGGCACCACTGGGGATGAAGTGCAGTGACTCCAGAGAGTGCACTGGCACCAGTGGGGATGCAGTGCAGTGAGTCCAGAGAGTCCACTGGCACCAGTGGGGATGCAGTGTAGTGAACCCAGAGAGTGCACTG
The DNA here is from genome assembly GCF_964034855.1 of Anser brachyrhynchus. Lineage (NCBI taxonomy): Eukaryota > Metazoa > Chordata > Aves > Anseriformes > Anatidae > Anser > Anser brachyrhynchus. The sequence goes on from NW_027663695.1 coordinate 481,804, forward strand.
GCACCACTGGGGATGCAGTGCAGTGAGTCCAGAGAGTGCACTGGCACCAGTGGGGATGCAGTGCAGTGAGTCCAGAGAGTGCACTGGCACCAGTGGGGATGCAGTGCAGTGAGTCCAGAGAGTGCACTGGCAGCAGTGGGGATGCAGTGCAGTGAGTCTAGAGAGTGCACTGGCACCAGTGGGGATGCAGTGCAGTGACTCCAGAGAGTGCACTGGCACCAGTGGGGATGCAGTGCAGTGACTCCAGAGAGTGCTCTGGCAGCAGTGGGGATGCAGTGCAGTGAGTCCAGAGAGTGCACTTGCACCAGTGGGGATGCAGTGCAGTGAGTCCAGAGAGTGTACTGGCACCAGTGGGGATGTAGTGCAGTGAGTCCAGAGAGTGCACTGGCACTAGTGGGGATGCAAAGCAGTGACTCCAGAGAGTGCACTGGCACCACTGGGGATGCAGTGCAGTGAGTCCAGAGAGTGCACTGGCACCACTGGGGATGCAGTGCAGTGAGTCCAGAGAGTGCACTGGCAGCAGTGGGGATGCAGTGCAGTGAGTCCAGAGAGTGCACTGGCACCACTGGGGATGAAGTGCAGTGACTCCAGAGAGTGCACTGGCACCAGTGGGGATGCAGTGCAGTGAGTCCAGAGAGTCCACTGGCACCAGTGGGGATGCAGTGTAGTGAACCCAGAGAGTGCACTGGCACCACTGGGGATGCAGTGCAGTGAGTCCAGAGAGTGCACTGGCACCAGTGGGGATGCAGTGCAGTGAGTCCAGAGAGTGCACTGGCACCAGTGGGGATGCAGTGCAGTGAGTCCAGAGAGTGCACTGGCAGCAGTGGGGATGCAGTGCAGTGAGTCTAGAGAGTGCACTGGCACCAGTGGGGATGCAGTGCAGTGACTCCAGAGAGTGCACTGGCACCAGTGGGGATGCAGTGCAGTGACTCCAGAGAGTGCTCTGGCAGCAGTGGGGATGCAGTGCAGTGAGTCCAGAGAGTGCACTTGCACCAGTGGGGATGCAGTGCAGTGAGTCCAGAGAGTGTACTGGCACCAGTGGGGATGTAGTGCAGTGAGTCCAGAGAGTGCACTGGCACTAGTGGGGATGCACTGCAGTGACTCCAGAGAGTGCACTGGCACCACTGGGGATGCAGTGCAGTGAGTCCAGAGAGTGCACTGGCACCACTGGGGATGCAGTGCAGTGAGTCCAGAGAGTTCACTGGCACCACTGGGGATGCAGTGCAGTGTAGTGAGTCCTTAGAGTGTACTGGCACCAGTGGGGTTGCAGTGCAGTGAGTCCAGAGAGTGCACTGGCACCACTGGGGATGCAGTGCAGTGAGTCCAGAGAGTGCACTGGCACCACCGGGGATTCAGTGCAGTGAGTCCAGAGAGTGCACTGGCACCACTAGGGATGCAGTGCAGTGACTCCAGAAAGTGCACTGGCACTCTTGGGGATGCAGTGCAGTGAGTCCAGAGAGTGCACTGGCACCAGTGGGGATGCAGTGCAGTCAGTCCAGAGAGTGCACTGGCACCAGTGGGGATGCAAAGCAGTGACACCAGAGAGTGCACTGGCACCACTGAGGATGCACTGCAGTGTCTCCATAGAGTGCACTGGCACCACTGGGGATGCAGTGCAGTGAGTCCAGAGAGTGCACTGGCATCACTGGGGATGCAGTGCAGTGACTCCAGAGAGTGCACTGGCACCAGTGGGGATGCAGTGCAGTGAGTCCAGAGAGTGCACTGGCACCACTGGGGATGCATTGCAGTGACTCCAGAGAGTGCACTGGCACCAGTGGGGATGTCGTGCAGTGACTCCAGAGAGTGCACTGGCACCAGTGGGGATGCAGTGCAGTGAGTCCAGAGAGTGCACTGGCACCACTGGGGATGCAGTGCAGTGAGTCCAGAGAGTGCACTGGCACCACTGGGGATGCAGTGCAGTGACTCCAGAGAGTGCACTGGCACCAGTGGGGATGCAGTGCAGTGAGTCCAGGGAGTGCACTGGCACCAGTGGGGATGCACTGCAGTGAGTCCAGACAGTGCACTGGCACCAGTGGGGATGCAGAGCAGTGAGCCCAGAGAGTGCACTGGCACCAGTGGGGAGGCAGTGCAGTGAGTCCAGAGAGTGCACTGGCACCACTGGGGATGCAGTGCAGTGACTCCAGAGAGTGCACTGGCACCACTAGGGATGCAGTGAAGTGACTCCAGAAAGTGCACTGGCACTGCTGGGGATGCAGTGCAGTGAGTCCAGAGAGTGGACTGGCACCAGTGGGGATGCAGTGTAGTGAGTCCAGAGAGTGCACTGGCACCAGTGGGGATGTAGTGCAGTGAGTCCAGAGAGTGCACTGGCACCAGTGGGGATGCAAAGCAGTGACTCCAGAGAGTGCACTGGCACCAGTGGGGATGCAAAGCAGTGAGTCCAGAGAGTGCACTGGCACCAGTGGGGATGTAGTGCAGTGAGTCCAGAGAATGCAGTGGCACCAGTGGGGATGCACTGCAGTGAGTCCGGAGAGTGCAATGGCACCAGTGGGGATGCAAAGCAGTGAGTCCAGAGAGTGCACTGGCACCAGTGGGAATGCAGTGCAGTGAGTCCAGAGAGTGCACTGGCACCACTGGGGATGCAGTGCAGTGACTCCAGAAAGTGCACTGGCACTACTGGAGATGCAGTGCAGTGAGTCCAGAGAGTGCACTGGCACCAGTGGGGATGCAGTGCAGTGAGTCCAGAGAGTGCACTGGCACCAGTGGGGATGCAGTGCAGTGAGTCCAGAGAGTGCACTGGCACTACTGGGGATGCAGTGCAGTGAGTCCAGAGAGTGCACTGGCACCAGTGGGGATGCAGTGCAGTGAGTCCAGAGAGTGCACTGGCACCAGTGGGGATGCAGTGTAGTGAGTCCAGAGAGTGCACTGGCACCAGTGGGGATGCACTGCAGTGTCTCCAGAGAGTGCACTGGCACCACTGGGGATGCATTGCAGTGACTCCAAAGAGTGCACTGGCACCAGTGGGGATGCAGTGCAGTGAGTCCAGAGAGTGCACTGGTACCAGTGGGGATGCAGTGCAGTGAGTCCAGAGAGTGCACTGGCACCACTGCGGATCAGTGCAGTGACTCTAGAGAGTGAACTGGCACCAGTGGGGATTCAGTGTAGTGACTCTAGAGAGTGCACTGGCACCAGTGGGGATGCAGTGCAGTGAGTCCAGAGAGTGCACTGGCACCAGTGGGGATGCAGTGCAGTGAGTGCAGAGAGTGCACTGGCACCAGTGGGGATGCAGTGCAGTGAGTCCCGAGAGTGCACTGGCACCAGTGGGCGTGCAGTGCAATGAGTCCAGAGAGTGCACTGGCACCAGTGGGGATGCAGTGCAGTGAGTCCAGAGAGTTCACTGGCACCAGTGGGGATGCAGTGCAGTGAGTCCAGAGAGTGCACTGGCACCACTGGGGATGCACTGCAGTGACTCCAGAGACTGCACTGGCACCAGTGGGGATGCAGTGCAGTGAGTCCAGAAAGTGCACTGGCACTACTGGGGATGCAGTGCAGTGAGTCCAGAGAGTGCACTGGCACCAGTGGGGATGCAGTGCAGTGAGTCCAGAGAGTTCACTGGCACCAGTGGGGATGCAGTGCAGTGACTCCAGAGAGTGCACTGGCACCAGTGGGGATGCACTGCAGTGAGTCCAGACAGTGCACTGGCACCAGTGGGGATGCAGTGCAGTGACTCCTGAGAGTGCACTGGCACCAGTGGTGATGCAGTGCAGTGAGTCCAGAGAGTGCCGTGGCACCACTGGGGATGCAGTGCAGTGAGTCCAGAGAGTGCACTGGCACCACTAGGGATGCAGTGCAGTGACTCGAGAAAGTGCACTGGCACTACTGGAGATGCAGTGCAGTGAGTCCAGAGAGTGCACTGGCACCAGTCGGGATGTAGTGCAGTGAGTCCAGAGAGTGCACTGGCACCAGTCGGGATGCAGTGCAGTGAGTCCAGAGAGTGCACTGGCACCAGTGGGGATGCAGTGTATTGAGTCCAGAGAGTGCACTGGCACCAGTGGGGTTGCAGTGCAGTGAGTCCAGAGAGTGCACTGGCACCAGTGGGGATGCAGTGCAGTGAGTCCAGAGAGTGCACTGGCAGCAGTGGGGATGCAGTGCAGTGAGTCCAGAGAGTGCAGTGGCAGCAGTGGGGATGCAGTGCAGTGAGTCCAGAGAGTGCACTGGCACCACTGGGGATGCAGTGCAGTGAGTCCAGAGAGTCCACTGGCACCAGTGGGGATGCAGTGCGTTGAGCCCAGAGAGTGCACTGGCAACACTGGGGATGCAGTGCAGTGAGTCCAGAGAGTGCACTGGCACCACTGGGGATGCAGTGCAGTCAGTCCAGAGAGTGCAATGGCACCAGTGGGGATGCAAAGCAGTGAGTCCAGAGAGTGCACTGGCACCAGAGGGGATGCAGTGCAGTGAGTCCAGAGAGTGCACTGGCACCAGTGGGGATGCAGTGCAGTGACTCCAGAGAGTGCACTGGCACCAGTGGGGATGCAGTGCAGTGACTCCAGAGAGTGCACTGGCACCAGTGGGGATGCAGTGCAGTGACTCCAGAGAGTGCTCTGGCAGCAGTGGGGATGCAGTGCAGTGAGTCCAGAGAGTGCACTGGCACCTTTGGGGATGTAGTGCAGTGAGTCCAGAGAGTGCACTGGCACCAGTGGGGATGCAAAGCAGTGACTCCAGAGAGTGCACTGGCACCAGTGGGGATGCAGTGCAGTGAGTCCAGAGAGTGCAGTGGCACCAGTGGGGATGCAAAGCAGTGAGTCCAGAGAGTGCACTGGCACCAGTGGGAATGCAGTGCAGTGAGTTGAGAGAGTGCACTGGAACCAGTGGGGATGCACTGCAGAGTCTCCAGAGAGTGCAGTGGCACCAGTGGAGATGCAGTGCAGTGAGTCCAGAGAGTGCACTGGCAGCAGTGGGGATGCAGTGCAGTGAGTCCAGAGAGTGCAGTGGCACCAGTGGGGATGCAAAGCAGTGAGTCCAGAGAGTGCACTGGCACCAGTGGGAATGCAGTGCAGTGAGTTGAGAGAGTGCACTGGAACCAGTGGGGATGCACTGCAGAGTCTCCAGAGAGTGCAGTGGCACCAGTGGGGATGCAGTGCAGTGAGTCCAGAGAGTGCACTGGCAGCAGTGGGGATGCAGTGCAGTTAGTCCAGAGAGTGCACTGGCACCAGTGGGGATGCAGTGCAGTGAGTCCAGAGAGTGCACTGGCAGCAGTGGGGATGCAGTGCAGTGAGTCTAGAGAGTGCACTGGCACCACTAGGGATGCAGTGCAGTGAGTCCAGAGAGTCCACTGGCACCAGTGGGGATGCAGTGCAGTGAGCCCAGAGAGTGCACTGGCACCAGTGGGGATGCAGTGCAGTGAGTCCAGAGAGTGCAGTTGCACCAGTGGGGATGCAGTGCAGTGAGTCCAGAGAGTGCACTGGCACCAGTGGGGATGTAGTGCAGTGAGTCCAGAGAGTGCACTGGCACTAGTGGGTATGCAAAGCAGTGACTCCAGAGAGTGCACTGACACCAGTGGGGATGCAGTGCAGTGAGTGCAGAGAGTGCACTGGCACCAGTGGGGATGTAGTGCAGTGAGTCCAGAGAGTGCACTGGCACCAGTGGGGATGCAGTGCAGTGAGTCCAGAGAGTGCACTGGCACCCCTGGGGATGCAGTGCAGTGAGTCCAGAGAGTGCACTGGCACCACTAGGGATGCAGTGCAGTGAGTCCAGAGAGTTCACTGGCACCACTGGGGATGCAGTGCAGTGTAGTGAGTCCTTAGAGTGTACTGGCACCAGTGGGGATGCAGTGCAGTGAGTCCAGACAGTGCACTGGCACCACTGGGGATGCAGTGCAGTGAGTCCAGAGAGTGCACTGGCACCAGTGGGGATGCAGTGTAGTGAGTCCAGAGAGTGCACTGGCACCAGTGGGGTTGCAGTGCAGTGAGTCCAGAGAGTGCACTGGCACCACTGGGGTTGCAGTGCAGTGAGTCCAGAGAGTGCACTGGCACCACTGGGGATGCAGTGCAGTGAGTCCAGAGAGTGCACTGGCAGCAGTGGGGATGCAGTGCAGTGAGTCCAGAGAGTGCACTGGCACCACTGGGGATGAAGTGCAGTGACTCCAGAGAGTGCACTGGCACCAGTGGGGATGCAGTGCAGTGAGTCCAGAGAGTCCACTGGCACCAGTGGGGATGCAGTGTAGTGAACCCAGAGAGTGCACTGGCACCACTGGGGATGCAGTGCAGTGAGTCCAGAGAGTGCACTGGCACCAGTGGGGATGCAGTGCAGTGAGTCCAGAGAGTGCACTGGCACCAGTGGGGATGCAGTGCAGTGAGTCCAGAGAGTGCACTGGCAGCAGTGGGGATGCAGTGCAGTGAGTCTAGAGAGTGCACTGGCACCAGTGGGGATGCAGTGCAGTGACCCCAGAGAGTGCACTGGCACCAGTGGGGATGCAGTGCAGTGACTCCAGAGAGTGCACTGGCAGCAGTGGGGATGCAGTGCAGTGAGTCCAGAGAGTGCACTTGCACCAGTGGGGATGCAGTGCAGTGAGTCCAGAGAGTGTACTGGCACCAGTGGGGATGTAGTGCAGTGAGTCCAGAGAGTGCACTGGCACTAGTGGGGATGCAAAGCAGTGACTCCAGAGAGTGCACTGGCACCACTGGGGATGCAGTGCAGTGAGTCCAGAGAGTGCACTGGCACCACTGGGGATGCAGTGCAGTGAGTCCAGAGAGTGCACTGGCAGCAGTGGGGATGCAGTGCAGTGAGTCCAGAGAGTGCACTGGCACCACTGGGGATGAAGTGCAGTGACTCCAGAGAGTGCACTGGCACCAGTGGGGATGCAGTGCAGTGAGTCCAGAGAGTCCACTGGCACCAGTGGGGATGCAGTGTAGTGAACCCAGAGAGTGCACTGGCACCACTGGGGATGCAGTGCAGTGAGTCCAGAGAGTGCACTGGCACCAGTGGGGATGCAGTGCCGTGAGTCCAGAGAGTGCACTGGCACCAGTGGGGATGCAGTGCAGTGAGTCCAGAGAGTGCACTGGCAGCAGTGGGGATGCAGTGCAGTGAGTCTAGAGAGTGCACTGGCACCAGTGGGGATGCAGTGCAGTGACTCCAGAGAGTGCACTGGCACCAGTGGGGATGCAGTGCAGTGACTCCAGAGAGTGCTCTGGCAGCAGTGGGGATGCAGTGCAGTGAGTCCAGAGAGTGCACTTGCACCAGTGGGGATGCAGTGCAGTGAGTCCAGAGAGTACACTGGCACCAGTGGGGATGTAGTGCAGTGAGTCCAGAGAGTGCACTGGCACTAGTGGGGATGCAAAGCAGTGACTCCAGAGAGTGCACTGGCACCACTGGGGATGCAGTGCAGTGAGTCCAGAGAGTGCACTGGCACCACTGGGGATGCAGTGCAGTGAGTCCAGAGAGTTCACTGGCACCACTGGGGATGCAGTGCAGTGTAGTGAGTCCTTAGAGTGTACTGGCACCAGTGGGGTTGCAGTGCAGTGAGTCCAGAGAGTGCACTGGCACCACCGGGGATTCAGTGCAGTGAGTCCAGAGAGTGCACTGGCACCACTAGGGATGCAGTGCAGTGACTCCAGAAAGTGCACTGGCACTCTTGGGGATGCAGTGCAGTGAGTCCAGAGAGTGCACTGGCACCAGTGGGGATGCAGTGCAGTCAGTCCAGAGAGTGCACTGGCACCAGTGGGGATGCAAAGCAGTGACACCAGAGAGTGCACTGGCACCACTGAGGATGCACTGCAGTGTCTCCATAGAGTGCACTGGCACCACTGGGGATGCAGTGCAGTGAGTCCAGAGAGTGCACTGGCATCACTGGGGATGCAGTGCAGTGACTCCAGAGAGTGCACTGGCACCAGTGGGGATGCAGTGCAGTGAGTCCAGAGAGTGCACTGGCACCACTGGGGATGCATTGCAGTGACTCCAGAGAGTGCACTGGCACCAGTGGGGATGTCGTGCAGTGAGTCCAGAGAGTGCACTGGCACCAGTGGGGATGCAGTGCAGTGAGTCCAGAGAGTGCACTGGCACCACTGGGGATGCAGTGCAGTGAGTCCAGAGAGTGCACTGGCACCACTGGGGATGCAGTGCAGTGACTCCAGAGAGTGCACTGGCACCAGTGGGGATGCAGTGCAGTGAGTCCAGGGAGTGCACTGGCACCAGTGGGGATGCACTGCAGTGAGTCCAGACAGTGCACTGGCACCAGTGGGGATGCAGAGCAGTGAGCCCAGAGAGTGCACTGGCACCAGTGGGGAGGCAGTGCAGTGAGTCCAGAGAGTGCACTGGCACCACTGGGGATGCAGTGCAGTGACTCCAGAGAGTGCACTGGCACCACTAGGGATGCAGTGAAGTGACTCCAGAAAGTGCACTGGCACTGCTGGGGATGCAGTGCAGTGAGTCCAGAGAGTGCACTGGCACCAGTGGGGATGCAGTGTAGTGAGTCCAGAGAGTGCACTGGCACCAGTGGGGATGTAGTGCAGTGAGTCCAGAGAGTGCACTGGCACCAGTGGGGATGCAAAGCAGTGACTCCAGAGAGTGCACTGGCACCAGTGGGGATGCAAAGCAGTGAGTCCAGAGAGTGCACTGGCACCAGTGGGGATGTAGTGCAGTGAGTCCAGAGAATGCAGTGGCACCAGTGGGGATGCACTGCAGTGAGTCCGGAGAGTGCAATGGCACCAGTGGGGATGCAAAGCAGTGAGTCCAGAGAGTGCACTGGCACCAGTGGGAATGCAGTGCAGTGAGTCCAGAGAGTGCACTGGCACCACTGGGGATGCAGTGCAGTGACTCCAGAAAGTGCACTGGCACTACTGGAGATGCAGTGCAGTGAGTCCAGAGAGTGCACTGGCACCAGTGGGGATGCAGTGCAGTGAGTCCAGAGAGTGCACTGGCACCAGTGGGGATGCAGTGCAGTGAGTCCAGAGAGTGCACTGGCACCAGTGGGGATGCAGTGCAGTGAGTCCAGAGAGTGCAATGGCACCAGTGGGAATGCAAAGCAGTGAGTCCAGAGAGTGCACTGGCACCAGTGGGAATGCAGTGCAGTGAGTTGAGAGAGTGCACTGGAACCAGTGCGGATGCACTGCAGTGTCTCCAGAGAGTGCACTGGCACCACTGGGGATGCAGTGCAGTGAGTCCAGAGAGTGCATTGGCACCAGTGGGGATGCAGTGCACTGACTCCAGAGAGTGCACTGGCACCAGTCGGGATGCAGTGCAGTGAGTCCAGACAGTGCACTGGCACCAGTGGGGTTGCAGTGCAGTGAGTCCAGAGAGTGCACTGGCACCAGTGGGGATGCAGTGCAGTGAGTCTAGAGAGTGCACTTGCAGCAGTGGTGATGCAGTGCAGTGAGTCCAGAGAGTGCACTGGCACCACTAGGGATGCAGTGCAGTGACTGCAGAGAGTGCTCTGGCAGCAGTGGGGATGCAGTGCAGTGAGTCCAGAGAGTGCACTGGCACCAGTGGTGATGCAGTGCAGTGAGTCCAGAGAGTGCACTGGCACCAGTGGGGATGCAGTGCAGTGACTCCAGAGAGTGCTCTGGCAGCAGTGGGGATGCAGTGCAGTGAGTCCAGAGAGTGCACTGGCACCAGTGGGGATGCAGTGCAGTGCGTCCAGAGAGTGCACTGGCACCAGTGGGGATGCAGTGCAGTGAGTCCAGAGAGTGCACTGGCACCAGTGGGGATGCAGTGCAGTGAGTCCAGAGAGTGCACTGGCACCACTGGGGATGCAGTGCAGTGAGTCCAGAGAGTTCATTGGCACCGCTGGGGATGCAGTGCAGTGAGTCCAGAGAGTTCACTGGCACCACTGGGGATGCAGTGCAGTGTAGTGAGTCCTTAGAGTGCACTGGCACCAGTGGGGATGCAGTGCAGTGAGTCCAGAGAGTGCACTGGCACCAGTGGGGATGCACTGCAGTGACTCCAGAGAGTGCACTGGCACCAGTGGGGATGCAGTGCAGTGAGTCCAGAGAGTGCACTGGCACCACCGGGGATTCAGTGCAGTGAGTCCAGAGAGTTCACTGGCACCACATGGGATGCAGTGCAGTGACTCCAGAAAGTGCACTGGCACCAGTGGGGATGCAGTGCAGTGAGTCCAGAGAGTGCACTGGCACCACTGGGAATGCAGTGCAGTGAGTCCAGAGACTGCACTGGCACCAGTGGGGATGCACTGCAGTGACTCCAGAGAGTGCACTGGCACCAGTGGGGATGCAGTGCAGTGAGTCCAGAGAGTGCACTGGCACCACCGGGGATTCAGTGCAGTGAGTCCAGAGAGTTCACTGGCACCACTAGGGATGCAGTGCAGTGACTCCAGAAAGTGCACTGGCACCAGTGGGGATGCAGTGCAGTGAGTCCAGAGAGTGCACTGGCACCACTGGGAATGCAGTGCAGTGAGTCCAGAGAGTGCACTGGCACCAGTGGGGATGTAGTGCAGTGAGTCCAGAGAGTGCACTGGCACCAGTGGGGATGCAAAGCAGTGACTCCAGAGAGTGCACTGGCACCACTAGGGATGCAGTGCAGTGAGTCCAGAGAGTGCACTGGCACCAGTGGGGATGTAGTGCAGTGATTCCAGAGAGTGCACTGGCACCAGTGGGGATGCAGTGCAGTGAGTCCAGAGAGTGCACTGGCACCAGTGGGGATGCAAAGCAGTGAGTCCAGAGAGTGCACTGGCACCAGTGGGAATGCAGTGCAGTGAGTCCAGAGAGTGCACTGGCACCACTGGAGATGCAGTGCAGTGACTCCAGAAAGTGCACTGGCACTACTGGAGATGCAGTGCAGTGAGTCCAGAGAGTGCACTGGCACCATTGGGGATGCAGTGCAGTGAGTCCAGAGAGTGCACTGGCACCAGTGGGGATGCAGTGCAGTGAGTCCAGAGAGTGCACTGGCACCAGTGGGGATGCAGTGCAGTGAGTCCAGAGAGTGCAATGGCACCAGTGGGAATGCAAAGCAGTGAGTCCAGAGAGTGCACTGGCACCAGTGGGAATGCAGTGCAGTGAGTTGAGAGAGTGCACTGGAACCAGTGCGGATGCAGTGCAGTGTCTCCAGAGAGTGCACTGGCACCACTTGTGATGCAGTGCAGTGAGTCCAGAGAGTGCATTGGCACCAGTGGGGATGCAGTGCACTGACTCCAGAGAGTGCACTGGCACCACTTGTGATGCAGTGCAGTGAGTCCAGAGAGTGCACTGGCACCAGTGGGGTTGCAGTGCAGTGAGTCCAGAGAGTGCACTGGCACCAGTGGGGATGCAGTGCAGTGAGTCTAGAGAGTGCACTGGCAGCAGTGGTGATGCAGTGCAGTGAGTCCAGAGAGTGCACTGGCACCAGTGGGGATGCAGTGCAGTGACTCCAGAGAGTGCTCTGGCAGCAGTGGGGATGCAGTGCAGTGAGTCCAGAGAGTGCACTGGCACCAGTGGGGATGCAGTGCAGTGAGTCCAGAGAGTGCACTGGCACCAGTGGGGATGTAGTGCAGTGAGTCCAGAGAGTGCACTGGCACCAGTGGGGATGCAAAGCAGTGACTCCAGAGAGTGCACTGGCACTCTTGGGGATGCAGTGCAGTGAGTCCAGAGAGTGCACTGGCACCAGTGGGGATGTAGTGCAGTGAGTCCAGAGAGTGCACTGGCACCAGTGGGGATGCAGTGCAGTGAGTCCAGAGAGTGCACTGGCACCAGTGGGGATGCAGTGCAGTGAGTCCAGAGAGTGCACTGGCACCACTGGGGATGCAGTGCAGTGAGTCCAGAGAGTTCACTGGCACCACTGGGGATGCAGTGCAGTGTAGTGAGTCCTTAGAGTGCACTGGCACCAGTGGGGATGCAGTGCAGTGAGTCCAGAGAGTGCACTGGCACCAGTGGGGGTGCACTGCAGTGACTCCAGAGAGTGCACTGGCACCAGTGGGGATGCAGTGCAGTTAGTCCAGAGAGTGCACTGGCACCACCGGGGATTCAGTGCAGTGAGTCCAGAGAGTTCACTGGCACCACTAGGGATGCACTGCAGTGAGTCCAGAAAGTGCACTGGCACCAGTGGGGATGCAGTGCAGTGAGTCCAGAGAGTGCACTGGCACCACTGGGAATGCAGTGCAGTGAGTCCAGAGAGTTCACTGGCACCAGTGGGGATGCACTGCAGTGAGTCCAGAAAGTGCACTGGCACTACTGGGGATGCAGTGCAGTGAGTCCAGAGAGTGCACTGGCACCAGTGGAGATGCAGTGCAGTGAGTCCAGAGAGTGCACTGGCACCACTGGGGATGCAGTGTAGTGAGTCCAGAGAGTGCACTGGCACCAGTGGGGTTGCAGTGCAGTGACTCCAGAGAGTGCACTGGCACCAGTGGGTATGCAGTGCAGTGAGTGCAGAGAGTGCACTGGCACCAGTGGGGATGCAGTGCAGTCAGTCCAGAGAGTTCACTGGCACCAGTGGGGATGCAAAGCAGTGACTCCAGAGAGTGCACTGGCAACACTGGGGATGCACTGCAGTGTCTCCAGAGAGTGCACTGGCACCAGTGGGGATGCAGTGCAGTGAGTCCAGAGAGTGCACTGGCATCACTGGGGATGCAGTGCAGTGACTCCAGAGAGTGCACTGGCACCACTGGGGTTGCAGTGCAGTGACTCCAGAGAGTGCACTGGCACCACTGGGAATGCATTGCAGTGAGTCCAGAGAGTGCACTGGCACCAGTGGGGATGCAGTGCAGTGAGTCCTGAGAGTGCACTGGCACCAGTGGGGATGCAGTGCAGTGACTCCAGAGAGTGTACTGGCACCAGTCGGGATGCAGTGCAGTGAGTCCAGACAGTGCACTGGCACCACTGGGGATGCAGTGCAGTGAGTCCAGAGAGTGCACTGGCACCAGTGGGGATGCAGTGCAGTGAGTCCAGAGAGTTCACTGGCACCAGTGGGGATGCAGTGCAGTGAGTCCAGAGAGTGCACTGTCACCAGTGGGGATGCAGTGCAGTGACTCCAGAGAGTGCACTGGCAGCAGTGGGGATGCAGTGCAGTGACTCCAGAGAGTGCACTGGCACCAGTGGGGATGCAGTGCAGTGAGTCCAGAGAGTGCACTGGCACCACTGGGGATGCACTGCAGTGACTCCAGAGAGTGCACTGGCACCAGTGGGGATGCAGTGCAGTGACTCCAGAGAGTGCACTGGCACCAGTGGGTATGCAGTGCAGTGAGTGCAGAGAGTGCACTGGCACCAGTGGGGATGCAGTGCAGTCAGTCCAGAGAGTGCAATGGCACCAGTGGGGATGCAAAGCAGTGACTCCAGAGAGTGCACTGGCACCAGTGGGGATGCACTGCAGTGTCTCCAGAGAGTGCACTGGCACCAGTGGGGATGCAGTGCAGTGAGTCCAGAGAGTGCACTGGCATCACTGGGGATGCAGTGCAGTGACTCCAGAGAGTGCACTGGCACCAGTGGGGTTGCAGTGCAGTGACTCCAGAGAGTGCACTGGCACCACTGGGGATGCATTGCAGTGAGTCCAGAGAGTGCACTGGCACCAGTGGGGATGCAGTGCAGTGAGTCCTGAGAGTGCACTGGCACCAGTGGGAATGCAGTGCAGTGACTCCAGAGAGTGCACTGGCACCAGTCGGGATGCAGTGCAGTGAGTCCAGACAGTGCACTGGCACCACTGGGGATGCACTGCAGTGAGTCCAGAGAGTGCACTGGCACCACTGGGGATGCAGTGCAGTGAGTCCAGAGAGTTCACTGGCACCAGTGGGGATGCAGTGCAGTGAGTCCAGAGAGTGCACTGTCACTAGTGGGGATGCAGTGCAGTGAGTCCAGAGAGTGCACTGGCACCACTAGGGATGCAGTGCAGTGAGTCCAGAAAGTGCACTGGCACTACTGGGGATGCAGTGCAGTGAGTCCAGAGAGTGCACTGGCACCAGTGGGGATGCAGTGCAGTGAGTCCAGAGAGTTCACTGGCACCAGTGGGGATGCAGTGCAGTGACTCCAGAGAGTGCACTGGCACCAGTGGGGATGCACTGCAGTGAGTCCAGACAGTGCACTGGCACCACTGGGGATGCAGTGCAGTGACTCCATAGACTGCACTGGCACCAGTGGGGATGCAGTGCAGTGAGTCCAGAGAGTGCACTGGCACCAGTGGGGATGCAGTGCAGTGAGTCCAGAGAGTGCACTGGCTCCACTAGGGATGCAGTGCAGTGACTCCATAAAGTGCACTGGCACTACTGGGTATGCAGTGCAGTGAGTCCAGAGAGTGCACTGGCACCAGTGGGGATGCAGTGCAGTGAGTCCAGAGAGTGCACTGGCACCAGTGGGGTTGCAGTGCAGTGAGTCCAGAGAGTGCACTGGCACCAGTGGGAATGCAGTGCAGTGAGTCCAGAGAGTGCACTGGCACCAGTGGGGATGCAGTGTAGTGAGTCCAGAGAGTGCACTGGCACCAGTGGGGTTGCAGTGCAGTGAGTCCAGAGAGTGCACTGGCACCAGTGGGAATACAGTGCAGTGAGTCCAGAGAGTGCACTGGCAGCAGTGGGTATGCAGTGCAGTGAGTCCAGAGAGTGCACTGGCACCAGTGGGGATGCAGTGCAGTGAGTCCAGAGAGTGCCGTGGCACCACTGGGGATGCAGTGCAGTGAGTCCAGAGAGTGCACTGGCACCACTAGGGATGCAGTGCAGTGACTCCAGAAAGTGCACTGGCACTACTGGAGATGCAGTGCAGTGAGTCCAGATAGTGCACTGGCACCAGTGGGGATGCAGTGCAGTGAGTCCAGAGAGTGCACTGGCACCACTGGGGATGCAGTGCAGTGAGTCCAGAGAGTGCACTGGCACCAGTGGGGATGCAGTGTAGTGAGTCCAGAGAGTTCACTGGCACCAGTGGGGATGCAGTGCAGTGACTCCAGAGAGTGCACTGGCAGCAGTGGGGATGCAGTGCAGTGACTCCAGAGAGTGCACTGGCACCAGTGGGGATGCAGTGCAGTGAGTCCAGAGAGTGCACTGGCACCACTGGGGATGCACTGCAGTGAGTCCAGAGAGTGCACTGGCACCAGTGGGGATGCAGTGCAGTGACTCCAGAGAGTGCACTGGCACCAGTGGGTATGCAGTGCAGTGAGTGCAGAGAGTGCACTGGCACCAGTGGGGATGCAGTGCAGTCAGTCCAGAGAGTGCAATGGCACCAGTGGTGATGCAAAGCAGTGACTCCAGAGAGTGCACTGGCACCAGTGGGGATGCACTGCAGTGTCTCCAGAGAGTGCACTGGCACCAGTGGGGATGCAGTGCAGTGAGTCCAGAGAGTGCACTGGCATCACTGGGGATGCAGTGCAGTGACTCCAGAGAGTGCACTGGCACCAGTGGGGTTGCAGTGCAGTGACTCCAGAGAGTGCACTGGCACCACTGGGGATGCATTGCAGTGAGTCCAGAGAGTGCACTGGCACCAGTGGGGATGCAGTGCAGTGAGTCCTGAGAGTGCACTGGCACCAGTGGGAATGCAGTGCAGTGACTCCAGAGAGTGCACTGGCACCAGTCGGGATGCAGTGCAGTGAGTCCAGACAGTGCACTGGCACCACTGGGGATGCACTGCAGTGAGTCCAGAGAGTGCACTGGCACCACTGGGGATGCAGTGCAGTGAGTCCAGAGAGTTCACTGGCACCAGTGGGGATGCAGTGCAGTGAGTCCAGAGAGTGCACTGTCACTAGTGGGGATGCAGTGCAGTGAGTCCAGAGAGTGCACTGGCACCACTAGGGATGCAGTGCAGTGAGTCCAGAAAGTGCACTGGCACTACTGGGGATGCAGTGCAGTGAGTCCAGAGAGTGCACTGGCACCAGTGGGGATGCAGTGCAGTGAGTCCAGAGAGTTCACTGGCACCAGTGGGGATGCAGTGCAGTGACTCCAGAGAGTGCACTGGCACCAGTGGGGATGCACTGCAGTGAGTCCAGACAGTGCACTGGCACCACTGGGGATGCAGTGCAGTGAGTCCAGAGAGTGCACTGGCACCACTGGGGATGCAGTGCAGTGAGTCCAGAGAGTGCACTGGCACCAGTGGGGATGCACTGCAGTGAGTCCAGAGAGTGCACTGGCTCCACTAGGGATGCAGTGCAGTGACTCCATAAAGTGCACTGGCACTACTGGGTATGCAGTGCAGTGAGTCCAGAGAGTGCACTGGCACCAGTGGGGATGCAGTGCAGTCAGTCCAGAGAGTGCACTGGCACCACTGGGGATGCAGTGCAGTGAGTCCAGAGAGTGCACTGGCACCAGTGGGGTTGCAGTGCAGTGAGTCCAGAGAGTGCACTGGCACCAGTGGGAATGCAGTGCAGTGAGTCCAGAGAGTGCACTGGCACCAGTGGGGATGCAGTGTAGTGAGTCCAGAGAGTGCACTGGCACCAGTGGGGTTGCAGTGCAGTGAGTCCAGAGAGTGCACTGGCACCAGTGGGAATACAGTGCAGTGAGTCCAGAGAGTGCACTGGCAGCAGTGGGTATGCAGTGCAGTGAGTCCAGAGAGTGCACTGGCACCAGTGGGGATGCAGTGCAGTGAGTCCAGAGAGTGCCGTGGTACCACTGGGGATGCAGTGCAGTGAGTCCAGAGAGTGCACTGGCACCACTAGGGATGCAGTGCAGTGACTCCAGAAAGTGCACTGGCACTACTGGAGATGCAGTGCAGTGAGTCCAGAGAGTGCACTGGCACCAGTCGGGATGCAGTGCAGTGAGTCCAGAGAGTGCACTGGCACCACTGGGGATGCAGTGCAGTGAGTCCAGAGAGTGCACTGGCACCAGTGGGGATGCAGTGTAGTGAGTCCAGAGAGTGCACTGGCACCAGTGGGGTTGCAGTGCAGTGAGTCCAGAGAGTGCACTGGCACCAGTGGGGATGCAGTGCAGTGAGTCCAGAGAGTGCACTGGCATCTGTGGGGATGCAGTGCAGTGAGTCCAGAGAGTGCACTGGCACCACTGGGGATGCAGTGCAGTGACTCCAGAGAGTGCACTGGCACCAGTGGGGATGCAGTGCAGTGAGTCCAGAGAGTCCACTGGCACCAGTGGGGATGCAGTTCAGTGAGCCCAGAGAGTGCACTGGCACCAGTGGGGATGCAGTGCAGTGAGTCCAGAGAGTGCACTGGCACAAGTGGGGATGCAGTGCAGTCAGTCCAGACAGTGCAATGGCACCAGTGGGGATGCAAAGCAGTGAGTCCAGAGAGTGCACTGGCACCAGTGGGAATGCAGTGCAGTGAGTTGAGAGAGTGCACTGGAACCAGTGCGGATGCACTGCAGTGTCTCCAGAGAGTGCACTGTCAGCAGTGGTTATGCAGTGTAGTGAGTCCAGAGAGTGCATTGGCACCAGTGGGGATGCAGTGCAGTGAGTCCAGCGAGTGCACTGGCACCAGTGGGGATGCAGTGCAGTGACTCCAGAGAGTGCACTGGCAGCAGTGGGCATGCAGTGCAGTGAGTCCAGAGAGTGCACTGGCACCAGTGGGGATGCAAAGCAGTGAGTCCAGAGAGTGCACTGGCACCAGTGGGGATGCACTGCAGTGAGTCCAGAGAGTGCATTGGCACCAGTGGGGATGTAGTGCAGTGAGTCCAGAGAGTGCACTGGCACCAGTGGGGATGTAGTGCAGTGAGTCCTTAGACTGCACTGGCACCAGTGGGGATGCAGTGCAGTGAGTCCAGAGAGTGCACTGGCACCACTGGGGATGCAGTGCAGTGACTCCAGAGAGTGCACTGGCACCAGTGGGGATGCAGTGCAGTGAGTCCAGAGAGTGCGCTGGTACCAGTGGGGATGCAGTGCAGTGAGTCCAGAGAGTGCACTGGCACCACTGCGGATCAGTGCAGTGACTCTAGCGAGTGAACTGGCACCAGTGGGGATTCAGTGCAGTGACTCTAGAGAGTGCACTGGCACCAGTGGGGATGCAGTGCAGTGAGTCCAGAGAGTGCACTGGCACCAGTGGGGATGCAGTGCAGTGAGTGCAGAGAGTGCACAGGCACCAGTGGGGATGCAGTGCAGTGAGTCCAGAGAGTGCACTGGCACCACCGGGGATTCAGTGCAGTGAGTCCAGAGAGTTCACTGGCACCACTAGGGATGCAGTGCAGTGACTCCAGAAAGTGCACTGGCACTACTGGGGATGCAGTGCAGAGAGTACAGAGAGTGTACTGGCACCAGTGGGGATGCAGTGCAGTGACTCCAGAGAGTGCACT
This sequence comes from Anser brachyrhynchus, assembly GCF_964034855.1. Classification (NCBI taxonomy): domain Eukaryota; kingdom Metazoa; phylum Chordata; class Aves; order Anseriformes; family Anatidae; genus Anser; species Anser brachyrhynchus. The sequence continues at coordinate 499,886 of NW_027663695.1, forward strand.
GGCACCAGTAGGGATGCAGTGAAGTGAGTCCAGAGAGTGCACTGGCACCACTGGGGATGCAGTGCAGTGAGTCCAGAGAGTTCACTGGCACCACTGGGGATGCAGTGCAGTGAGTCCAGAGAGTGCACTGGCACCAGTGGGGATGCAGTGCAGTGAGTCCAGAGAGTTCACTGGCACCACTTGGGATGCAGTGCAGTGAGTCCAGAGAGTGCACTGGCACCAGTGGGGATGCAGTGCAGTGAGTCCAGAGAGTGCACTGTCAACAGTGGTTATGCAGTGCAGTGACTCCAGAAAGTGCACTGGCACCAGTGGGGATGCAGAGCAGTGAGTGCAGAGAGTGCACTGGCACCAGTGGGGATGCAGTGCAGTGAGTCCAGAGAGTGCACTGGCACCACTGGGGATGCAGTGCAGTGAGTCCAGAGAGTGCACTGGCACCAGTGGGGATGCAGGGCAGTGAGTCCAGAGAGTGCACTGGTACCAGTGGGGATGCAGTGCAGTGAGTCCAGAGAGTGCACTGGCACCAGTGGGGATGCAGTGCAGTGAGTGCAGAGAGTGCACTGGCACCAGTGGGGATGCAGTGCAGTGAGTCCAGAGAGTTCACTGGCACCACTAGGGATGCAGTGCAGTGACTCCAGAAAGTGCACTGGCACTACTGGGGATGCAGTGCAGTGAGTCCAGAGAGTGTACTGGCACCAGTGGGGATGCAGTGCAGTGACTCCAGAGAGTGCACTGGCGCAAGTAGGTATGCAGTGAAGTGAGTCCAGAGAGTGCACTGGCACCACTGGGGATGCAGTGCAGTGAGTCCAGAGAGTTCACAGGCACCACTGGGGATGCAGTGCAGTGAGTCCAGAGAGTGCACTGGCACCAGTGGGGATGCAGTGCAGTGAGTCCAGAGAGTTCATTGGCACCACTTGGGATGCAGTGCAGTGACTCCAGGGAGTGCACTGGCACCAGTGGGGATGCAGTGCAGCGACTCTAGAGAGTGCACTGGCACCAGTGGGGATGCAGTGCAGTGAGTCCAGAGAGTGCACTGGCACCACTGGGGATGCAGTGCAGTGAGTCCAGAGAGTGCATTGGCACCAGTGGGGATGCAGTATAGTGAGTCCAGAGAGTGCACTGTCAACAGTGGTTATGCAGTGCAGTGACTCCAGAAAGTGCACTGGCACCAGTGGGGATGCAGAGCAGTGAGTGCAGAGAGTGCACTGGCACCAGTGGGGATGCAGTGCAGTGAGTCCAGAGAGTGCACTGGCACCACTTGGGATGCGGTGCAGTGACTCCAGAAAGTGCTCTGGCACTACTGGGGATGCAGTGCAGTGAGTCCAGAGAGTGCACTGGCACCAGTGGAGATGCAGTGCAGTGAGTCCAGAGAGTGCACTGGCACCAGTGGGGATGCAGTGTAGTGAGTCCAGAGAGTGCACTGGCACCAGTGGGGATGCAGTGCAGTGAGTCCAGAGAGTTCACTGGCACCACTTGGGATGCAGTGCAGTGACTCCAGAAAGTGCACTGGCACCAGTGGGGATGCAGTGCAGCGACTCTAGAGAGTGCACTGGCACCAGTGGGGATGCAGTGCAGTGAGTCCAGAGAGTGCACTGGCACCAGTGGGGATGCAGTGCAGTGAGTCCAGAGAGTGCACTGTCAACAGTGGTTATGCAGTGCAGTGACTCCAGAAAGTGCACTGGCACCAGTGGGGATGCAGAGCAGTGAGTGCAGAGAGTGCACTGGCACAAGTGGGGATGCAGTGCAGTGAGTCCAGAGAGTGCACTGGCACCACTGGGGATGCAGTGCAGTGAGTCCAGAGAGTGCACTGGCACCAGTGGGGATGCAGTGCAGTGAGTCCAGAGAGTGCACTGGTACCAGTGGGGATGCAGTGCAGTGAGTCCAGAGAGTGCACTGGCACCACTGCGGATCAGTGCAGTGACTCTAGAGAGTGCACTGGCACCAGTGGGGATGCAGTGCAGTGAGTCCAGAGAGTGCACTGGCACCAGTGGGGATGCAGTGCAGTGAGTCCAGAGAGTGCACTGTCAACAGTGGTTATGCAGTGCAGTGACTCCAGAAAGTGCACTGGCACCAGTGGGGATGCAGAGCAGTGAGTGCAGAGAGTGCACTGGCACAAGTGGGGATGCAGTGCAGTGAGTCCAGAGAGTGCACTGGCACCACTGGGGATGCAGTGCAGTGAGTCCAGAGAGTGCACTGGCACCAGTGGGGATGCAGTGCAGTGAGTCCAGAGAGTGCACTGGTACCAGTGGGGATGCAGTGCAGTGAGTCCAGAGAGTGCACTGGCACCACTGCGGATCAGTGCAGTGACTCTAGAGAGTGAACTGGCACCAGTGGGGATTCAGTGCAGTGACTCTAGAGAGTGCACTGGCACCAGTGGGGATGCAGTGCAGTGAGTCCAGAGAGTGCACTGGCACCAGTGGGGATGCAGTGCAGTGAGTGCAGAGAGTGCACTGGCACCAGTGGGGATGCAGTGCAGTGAGTCCAGAGAGTTCACTGGCACCACTAGGGATGCAGTGCAGTGACTCCAGAAAGTGCACTGGCACTACTGGGGATGCAGTGCAGTGAGTCCAGAGAGTGTACTGGCACCAGTGGGGATGCAGTGCAGTGACTCCAGAGAGTGCACTGGCGCAAGTAGGTATGCAGTGCAGTTAGTCCAGAGAGTGCACTGGCACCACTGGGGATGCAGTGCAGTGAGTCCAGAGAGTTCACTGGCACCACTGGGGATGCAGTGCAGTGAGTCCAGAGAGTGCCCTGGCACCACTGGGGATGCAGTGCAGTGAGTCCAGAGAGTGCACTGGCACCACTGGGGATGCAGTGCAGTGAGTCCAGAGAGGTCACTGGCACCACTTGGGATGCGGTGCAGTGACTCCAGAAAGTGCACTGGCACTACTGGGGATGCAGTGCAGTGAGTCCAGAGAGTGCACTGGCACCAGTGGAGATGCAGTGCAGTGAGTCCTGAGAGTGCACTGGCACCAGTGGGGATGCAGTGTAGTGAGTCCAGAGAGTGCACTGGCACCAGTGGGGTTGCAGTGCAGTGAGTCCAGAGAGTGCACTGGCACCAGTGGGGATGCACTGCAGTGTCTCCAGAGAATGCACTGGCACCACTGGGGATGCATTGCAGTGACTCCAGAGAGTGCACTGGCACCAGTGGGGATGCAGTGCAGTGAGTCCAGAGAGTGCACTGGTACCAGTGGGGATGCAGTGCAGTGAGTCCAGAGAGTGCACTGGCACCACCATTTTGGTCAGTGCAGTGACTCTAGAGAGTGAACTGGCACCAGTGGGGATGCAGTGCAGTGAGTCTAGAGAGTGCAGTGGTACTACTGGGGATGCAGTGCAGTGAGTCCAGAGAGTGCACTGGCACCAGTGGGGATGCAGTGCAGTGAGTGCAGAGAGTGCACTGGCAGCAGTGGGGATGCAGTGCAGTGAGTCCAGAGAGTGCACTGGCACCAGTGGGCGTGCAGTGCAATGAGTCCAGAGAGTGCACTGGCACCAGTGGGGATGCAGTGCAATGACTCCAGAGAGTTCACTGGCACCAGTGGGGATGCAGTGCAGTGAGTCCAGAGAGAGCACTGGCACCAGTGGGGATGCAGTGCAGTGACTCCAGAGAGTGCACTGGCACCACTAGGGATGCAGTGCAGTGAGTCCAGAAAGTGCACTGGCACTACTGGGGATGCAGTGCAGTGAGTCCAGAGAGTGCACTGGCACCAGTGGGGATGCAGTGCAGTGAGTCCAGAGAGTTCACTGGCACCACCAGGGATGCAGTGCAGTGACTCCAGAGAGTGCACTGGCACCACTGGGGATGCACTGCAGTGAGTCCAGAGAGTGCCATGGCACCACTGGGGATGCAGTGCAGTGAGTCCAGAGAGTGCACTGGCACCACTAGGGATGCAGTGCAGTGACTCCAGAAAGTGCACTGGCACTACTGGAGATGCAGTGCAGTGAGTCCAGAGAGTGCACTGGCACCAGTCGGGATGCAGTGCAGTGAGTCCAGAGAGTGCACTGGCACCACTGGGGATGCAGTGCAGTGAGTCCAGAGAGTGCACTGGCACCAGTGGGGATGCAGTGTAGTGAGTCCAGAGAGTGCACTGGCACCAGTGGGTTTGCAGTGCAGTGAGTCCAGAGAGTGCACTGGCACCAGTGGGGATGCACTGCAGTGTCTCCAGAGAGTGCACTGGCACCACTGGGGATGCATTGCAGTGACTCCAGAGAGTGCACTGGCACCAGTGGGGATGCAGTGCAGTGAGTCCAGAGAGTGCACTGGTACCAGTGGGGATGCAGTGCAGTGAGTCCAGAGAGTGCACTGGCACCACTGCGGATCAGTGCAGTGACTCTAGAGAGTGCACTGGCACCAGTGGGAATGCAGTGCAGTGAGTCCAGAGAGTGCACTGGCACCAGTGGGGATGCAGTGCAGTGAGTCCCGAGAGTGCACTGGCACCAGTGGGCGTGCAGTGCAATGAGTCCAGAGAGTGCACTGGCACCAGTGGGGATGCAGTGCAGTGAGTCCAGAGAGTTCACTGGCACTACTGGGGATGCAGTGCAGTGAGTCCAGAGAGTGCACTGGCACCAGTGGGGATGCAGTGCAGTGAGTCCAGAGAGTTCACTGGCACCAGTGGGGATGCAGTGCAGTGAGTCCAGAGAGTGCACTGGCACCAGTGGGGATGCACTGCAGTGAGTCCAGACAGTGCACTGGCACCAGTGGGGATGCAGTGCAGTGACTCCAGAGAGTGCACTGGCACCAGTGGGGATGCAGTGCAGTGAGTCCAGAGAGTGCACTGGCACCAGTGGGGATGCAGTGCAGTGACTCCAGAGAGTGCACTGGCACCACTGGGGATGCAGTGCAGTGAGTCCAGAGAGTGCCGTGGCACCACTGGGGATGCAGTGCAGTGAGTCCAGAGAGTGCACTGGCACCACTAGGGATGCAGTGCAGTGACTCCAGAAAGTGCACTGGCACTACTGGAGATGCAGTGCAGTGACTCCAGAAAGTGCACTGGCACTACTGGGGATGCAGTGCAGTGAGTCCAGAGAGTGCACTGGCACCAGTGGAGATGCAGTGCAGTGAGTCCAGAGAGTGCACTGGCACCAGTGGGGATGCAGTGTAGTGAGTCCAGAGAGTGCACTGGCACCAGTGGGGTTGCAGTGCAGTGAGTGCAGAGAGTGCACTGGCACCAGTGGGTATGCAGTGCAGTGAGTCCAGAGAGTGCACTGGCACCACTGGGGATGCATTGCAGTGACTCCAGAGAGTGCACTGGCACCAGTGGGGATGCAGTGCAGTGAGTCCAGAGAGTGCACTGGTACCAGTGGGGATGCAGTGCAGTGAGTCCAGAGAGTGCACTGGCACCACTGCGGATCAGTGCAGTGACTCTAGAGAGTGAACTGGCACCAGTGGGGATGCAGTGCAGTGACTCTAGAGAGTGCACTGGCACCAGTGGGGATGCAGTGCAGTGAGTCCAGAGAGTGCACTGGCAGCAGTGGGGATGCAGTGCAGTGAGTGCAGAGAGTGCACTGGCACCAGTGGGGATGCAGTGCAGTGAGTCCCGAGAGTGCACTGGCACCAGTGGACGTGCAGTGCAATGAGTCCAGAGAGTGCACTGGCACCAGTGGGGATGCAGTGCAGTGAGTCCAGAGAGTTCACTGGCACTACTGGGGATGCAGTGCAGTGAGTCCAGAGAGTGCACTGGCAGCAGTGGGCATGCAGTGCAGTGAGTCCAGAGAGTTCACTGGCACCAGTGGGGATGCAGTGCAGTGACTCCAGAAAGTGCACTGGCACCAGTGGGGATGCAGTGCAGTGAGTCCAGACAGTGCACTGGCACCAGTGGGGATGCAGTGCAGTGACTCCAGAGAGTGCACTGGCACCAGTGGGGATGCACTGCAGTGAGTCCAGAGAGTGCACTGGCACCAGTGGGGATGCAGTGCAGTGACTCCGGAGAGTGCACTGGCACCAGTGGGGATGCAGTGCAGTGAGTCCAGAGAGTGCCGTGGCACCACTGGGGATGCAGTGCAGTGAGTCCAGAGAGTGCACTGGCACCACTAGGGATGCAGTGCAGTGACTCCAGAAAGTGCACTGGCAAGACTGGAGATGCAGTGCAGTGACTCCAGAAAGTGCACTGGCACTACTGGGGATGCAGTGCAGTGAGTCCAGAGAGTGCACTGGCACCAGTGGAGATGCAGTGCAGTGAGTCCAGAGAGTGCACTGGCACCAGTGGGGATGCAGTGTAGTGAGTCCAGAGAGTGCACTGGCACCAGTGGGGTTGCAGTGCAGTGAGTCCAGAGAGTGCACAGGCACCAGTGGGGATGCACTGCAGTGTCTCCAGAGAGTGCACTGGCACCACTGGGGATGCATTGCAGTGACTCCAGAGAGTGCACTGGCACCAGTGGGGATGCAGTGCAGTGAGTCCAGAGAGTGCACTGGTACCAGTGGGGATGCAGTGCAGTGAGTCCAGAGAGTGCACTGGCACCACTGCGGATCAGTGCAGTGACGCTAGAGAGTGAACTGGCACCAGTGGGGATTCAGTGCAGTGACTCTAGAGAGTGCACTGGCACCAGTGGGGATGCAGTGCAGTGAGTCCAGAGAGTGCACTGGCACCCGTGGGGATGCAGTGCAGTGAGTGCAGAGAGTGCACTGGCACCAGTGGGGATGCAGTGCAGTGAGTCCCGAGAGTGCACTGGCACCAGTGGGCGTGCAGTGCAATGAGTCCAGAGAGTGCACTGGCACCAGTGGGGATGCAGTGCAGTGAGTCCAGAGAGTTCACTGGCACTACTGGGGATGCAGTGCAGTGAGTCCAGAGAGTGCACTGGCACCAGTGGGCATGCAGTGCAGTGAGTCCAGAGAGTTCACTGGCACCAGTGGGGATGCAGTGCAGTGACTCCAGAGAGTGCACTGGCACCACTGGGGATGCAGTGCAGTGAGTCCAGAGAGTGCACTGGCACCAGTGGGGATGCAGTGCAGTGACTCCAGAGAGTGCACTGGCACCAGTGGGGATGCAGTGCAGTGAGTCCAGAGAGTGCCGTGGCACCACTGGGGATGCAGTGCAGTGAGTCCAGAGAGTGCACTGGCACCACTAGGGATGCAGTGCAGTGACTCCAGAAAGTGCACTGGCACCAGTGGGGATGCAGTGTAGTGAGTCCAGAGAGTGCACTGGCACCAGTGGGGATGCAGTGCAGTGAGTCCAGAGAGTGCACTGGCACCAGTCGGGATGCAGTGCAGTGAGTCCAGAGAGTGCACTGGCACTACTGGAGATGCAGTGCAGTGAGTCCAGAGAGTGCACTGGCACCAGTCGGGATGCAGTGCAGTGAGTCCAGAGAGTGCACTGGCACCAGTCGGGATGCAGTGCAGTGAGTCCAGAGAGTGCACTGGCACCACTGGGGATGCAGTGCACTGAGTCCAGAGAGTGCACTGGCACCAGTGGGGATGCAGTGCAGTGAGTCCAGAGAGTGCACTGGCATCTGTGGGGATGCAGTGCAGTGAGTCCAGAGAGTGCACTGGCACCACTGGGGATGCAGTGCAGTGACTCCAGAGAGTGCACTGGCACCAGTGGGGATGCAGTGCAGTGAGTCCAGAGAGTCCACTGGCACCAGTGGGGATGCAGTTCAGTGAGCCCAGAGAGTGCACTGGCACCAGTGGGGATGCAGTGCAGTGAGTACAGAGAGTGCACTGGCACAAGTGGGGATGCAGTGCAGTCAGTCCAGACAGTGCAATGGCAACAGTGGGGATGCAAAGCAGTGAGTCCAGAGAGTGCACTGGCACCAGTGGGAATGCAGTGCAGTGAGTTGAGAGAGTGCACTGGAACCAGTGCGGATGCACTGCAGTGTCTCCAGAGAGTGCACTGGCAGCAGTGGTTATGCAGTGCAGTGAGTCCAGAGAGTGCATTGGCACCAGTGGGGATGCAGTGCAGTGAGTCCAGAGAGTGCACTGGCACCAGTGGGGATGCAGTGCAGTGAGTCCAGAGAGTGCACTGGTACCAGTGGGGATGCAGTGCAGTGAGTCCAGAGAGTGCACTGGCACCACTGCGGATCAGTGCAGTGACTCTAGAGAGTGCACTGGCACCAGTGGGAATGCAGTGCAGTGAGTCCAGAGAGTGCACTGGCACCAGTGGGGATGCAGTGCAGTGAGTGCAGAGACTGCACTGGCACCAGTGGGGATGCAGTGCAGTGAGTCCCGAGAGTGCACTGGCACCAGTGGGCGTGCAGTGCAATGAGTCCAGAGAGTGCACTGGCACCAGTGGGGATGCAGTGCAGTGAGTCCAGAGAGTTCACTGGCACCAGTGGGGATGCAGTGCAGTGACTCCGGAGAGTGCACTGGCACCAGTGGGGATGCACTGCAGTGAGTCCAGACAGTGCACTGGCACCAGTGGGGATGCAGTGCAGTGACTCCAGAGAGTGCACTGGCACCAGTGGGGATGCAGTGCAGTGAGTCCAGAGAGTGCCCTGGCACCACTGGGGATGCAGTGCAGTGACTCCAGAGAGTGCACTGGCACCAGTGGGGATGCAGTGCAGTGAGTCCAGAGAGTGCCGTGGCACCACTGGGGATGCAGTGCAGTGAGTCCAGAGAGTGCACTGGCACCACTAGGGATGCAGTGCAGTGACTCCAGAAAGTGCACTGGCACTACTGGAGATGCAGTGCAGTGACTCCAGAAAGTGCACTGGCACTACTGGGGATGCAGTGCAGTGAGTCCAGAGAGTGCACTGGCACCAGTGGAGATGCAGTGCAGTGAGTCCAGAGTGTGCACTGGCACCAGTGGGGATGCAGTGTAGTGAGTCCAGAGAGTGCACTGGCACCAGTGGGGTTGCAGTGCAGTGAGTCCAGAGAGTGCACAGGCACCAGTGGGGATGCACTGCAGTGTCTCCAGAGAGTGCACTGGCACCACTGCGGATGCATTGCAGTGACTCCAAAGAGTGCACTGGCACCAGTGGGGATGCAGTGCAGTGAGTCCAGAGAGTGCACTGGTACCAGTGGGGATGCAGTGCAGTGAGTCCAGAGAGTGCACTGGCACCACTGCGGATCAGTGCAGTGACTCTAGAGAGTGAACTGGCACCAGTGGGGATTCAGTGCAGTGACTCTAGAGAGTGCACTGGCACCAGTGGGGATGCAGTGCAGTGAGTCCAGAGAGTGCACTGGCACCAGTGGGGATGCAGTGCAGTGAGTGCAGAGAGTGCACTGGCACCACTGGGGATGCAGTGCAGTGAGTCCCGAGAGTGCACTGGCACCAGTGGGCGTGCAGTGCAATGAGTCCAGAGAGTGCACTGGCAGCAGTGGGGATGCAGTGCAGTGAGTCCAGAGAGTTCACTGGCACTACTGGGGATGCAGTGCAGTGAGTCCAGAGAGTGCACTGGCAGCAGTGGGCATGCAGTGCAGTGACTCCAGAGAGTTCACTGGCACCAGTGCGGATGCAGTGCAGTGACTCCAGAGAGTGCACTGGCACCAGTGGGGATGCAGTGTAGTGAGTCCAGAGAGTGCACTGGCACCAGTGGGGATGCAGTGGAGTGAGTCCAGAGAGTGCACTGGCACCAGTGGGGATGCAGTGTAGTGAGTCCAGAGAGTGCACTGGCACCAGTGGGGTTGCAGTGCAGTGAGTCCAGAGAGTGCACAGGCACCAGTGGGGATGCACTGCAGTGTCTCCAGAGAGTGCACTGGCACCACTGGGGATTCAGTGCAGTGACTCTAGAGAGTGCACTGGCACCAGTGGGGATGCAGTGCAGTGAGTCCAGAGAGTGCACTGGTACCAGTGGGGATGCAGTGCAGTGAGTCCAGAGAGTGCACTGGCACCACTGCGGATCAGTGCAGTGACTCTAGAGAGTGAACTGGCACCAGTGGGGATGCAGTGCAGTGAGTCCAGAGAGTGCACTGGCACCAGTGGGGATGCAGTGCAGTGAGTCCAGAGAGTGCACTGGCACCACTGGGGATGCAGTGCAGTGAGTCCCGAGAGTGCACTGGCACCAGTGGGCGTGCAGTGCAATGAGTCCAGAGAGTGCACTGGCAGCAGTGGGGATGCAGTGCAGTGAGTCCAGAGAGTTCACTGGCACTACTGGGGATGCAGTGCAGTGAGTCCAGAGAGTGCACTGGCAGCAGTGGGCATGCAGTGCAGTGACTCCAGAGAGTGCACTGGCACCAGTGGGGATGCAGTGCAGTGAGTCCAGACAGTGCACTGGCACCAGTGGGGATGCAGTGCAGTGACTCCAGAGAGTGCACTGGCACCAGTGGGGATGCACTGCAGTGAGTCCAGAGAGTGCACTGGCACCAGTGGGGATGCAGTGCAGTGACTCCAGAGAGTGCACTGGCACCACTGGGGATGCAGTGCAGTGAGTCCAGAGAGTGCACTGGCACCAGTGGGGATGCAGTGCAGTGAGTCCAGAGAGTGCACTGGCACCACTAGGGATGCAGTGCAGTGACTCCAGAAAGTGCACTGGCACTACTGGAGATGCATTGCAGTGACTCCAGAAAGTGCACTGGCACTACTGGGGATGCAGTGCAGTGAGTCCAGAGAGTGCACTGGCACCAGTGGAGATGCAGTGCAGTGAGTCCAGAGTGTGCACTGGCACCAGTGGGGATGCAGTGTAGTGAGTCCAGAGAGTGCACTGGCACCAGTGGGGTTGCAGTGCAGTGAGTCCAGAGAGTGCACAGGCACCAGTGGGGATGCACTGCAGTGTCTCCAGAGAGTGCACTGGCACCAGTGGGGATGCATTGCAGTGACTCCAGAGAGTGCACTGGCACCAGTGGGGATGCAGTGCAGTGAGTCCAGAGAGTGCACTGGTACCAGTGGGGATGCAGTGCAGTGAGTCCAGAGAGTGCACTGGCACCACTGCGGATCAGTGCAGTGACTCTAGAGAGTGAACTGGCACCAGTGGGGATGCAGTGCAGTGACTCTAGAGAGTGCACTGGCACCAGTGGGGATGCAGTGCAGTGAGTCCAGAGAGTGCACTGGCACCAGTGGGGATGCAGTGCAGTGAGTGCAGAGAGTGCACTGGCACCAGTGGGGATGCAGTGCAGTGAGTCCCGAGAGTGCACTGGCACCAGTGGGCGTGCAGTGCAATGAGTCCAGAGAGTGCACTGGCACCAGTGGGGATGCAGTGCAGTGAGTCCAGAGAGTTCACTGGCACTACTGGGGATGCAGTGCAGTGAGTCCAGAGAGTGCACTGGCACCAGTGGGCATGCAGTGCAGTGAGTCCAGAGAGTTCACTGGCACCAGTGGGGATGCAGTGCAGTGACTCCAGAGAGTGCACTGGCACCAGTGGGGATGCAGTGCAGTGAGTCCAGACAGTGCACTGGCACCAGTGGGGATGCAGTGCAGTGACTCCAGAGAGTGCACTGGCACCAGTGGGGATGCAGTGCAGTGAGTCCAGAGAGTGCCGTGGCACCACTGGGGATGCAGTGCAGTGAGTCCAGAGAGTGCACTGGCACCACTAGGGATGCAGTGCAGTGACTCCAGAAAGTGCACTGGCACTACTGGAGATGCAGTGCAGTGAGTCCAGAGAGTGCACTGGCACCAGTCGGGATGCAGTGCAGTGAGTCCAGAGAGTGCACTGGCACCACTGGGGATGCAGTGCAGTGAGTCTAGAGAGTGCACTGGCACCAGTGGGGATGCAGTGTAGTGAGTCCAGAGAGTGCACTGGCACCAGTGGGGTTGCAGTGCAGTGAGTCCAGAGAGTGCACTGGCACCAGTGGGGATGCAGTGCAGTGAGTCCAGAGAGTGCACTGGCAGCAGTGGGGATGCAGTGCAGTGAGTCCAGAGAGTGCACTGGCACCACTGGGGATGCAGTGCAGTGACTCCAGAGAGTGCACTGGCACCAGTGGGGATGCAGTGCAGTGAGTCCAGAGAGTCCACTGGCAGCAGTGGGGATGCAGTTCAGCGAGCCCAGAGAGTGCACTGGCACCAGTGGGGATGCAGTGCAGTGAGTACAGAGAGTGCACTGGCACAAGTGGGGATGCAGTGCAGTCAGTCCAGACAGTGCAATGGCACCAGTGGGGATGCAAAGCAGTGAGTCCAGAGAGTGCACTGCCACCAGTGGGAATGCAGTGCAGTGAGTTGAGAGAGTGCACTGGAACCAGTGGGAATGCACTGCAGTGTCTCCAGAGAGTGCACTGGCAGTAGTGGTTATGCAGTGCAGTGAGTCCAGAGAGTGCATTGGCACCAGTGGGGATGCAGTGCAGTGAGTCCAGAGAGTGCACTGGCACCAGTCGGGATGCAGTGCAGTGAGTCCAGAGAGTGTACTGGCACCAGTGGGGATGCAGTGCAGTGACTCCAGAGAGTGCACTGGCACCAGTAGGGATGCAGTGAAGTGAGTCCAGAGAGTGCACTGGCAGCAGTGGGGATGCAGTGCAGTGAGTCCAGAGAGTGCACTGGCACCACGTGGGGATGCAGTGCAGTGAGTCCAGAGAGTTCACTGGCACCGCTTGGCATGCAGTGCAGTGACTCCAGAAAGTGCACTGGCACCAGTGGGGATGCAGTGCAGTGAGTCCAGAGAGTGCACTGGTACCAGTGGGGATGCAGTGCAGTGAGTCCAGAGAGTGCACTGGCACCACTGCGGATCAGTGCAGTGACTCTAGAGAGTGAACTGGCACCAGTGGGGATGCAGTGCAGTGACTCTAGAGAGTGCACTGGCACCAGTGGGGATGCAGTGCAGTGAGTCCAGAGAGTGCACTGGCACCAGTGGGGATGCAGTGCAGTGAGTGCAGAGAGTGCACTGGCACCAGTGGGGATGCAGTGCAGTGAGTCCCGAGAGTGCACTGGCACCAGTGGGCGTGCAGTGCAATGAGTCCAGAGAGTGCACTGGCACCAGTGGGGATGCAGTGCAGTGAGTCCAGAGAGTTCACTGGCACTACTGGGGATGCAGTGCAGTGAGTCCAGAGAGTGCACTGGCACCAGTGGGCATGCAGTGCAGTGAGTCCAGAGAGTTCACTGGCACCAGTGGGGATGCAGTGCAGTGACTCCAGAGAGTGCACTGGCACCAGTGGGGATGCAGTGCAGTGAGTCCAGACAGTGCACTGGCACCAGTGGGGATGCAGTGCAGTGACTCCAGAGAGTGCACTGGCACCAGTGGGGATGCAGTGCAGTGAGTCCAGAGAGTGCCGTGGCACCACTGGGGATGCAGTGCAGTGAGTCCAGAGAGTGCACTGGCACCACTAGGGATGCAGTGCAGTGACTCCAGAAAGTGCACTGGCACTACTGGAGATGCAGTGCAGTGAGTCCAGAGAGTGCACTGGCACCAGTCGGGATGCAGTGCAGTGAGTCCAGAGAGTGCACTGGCACCACTGGGGATGCAGTGCAGTGAGTCTAGAGAGTGCACTGGCACCAGTGGGGATGCAGTGTAGTGAGTCCAGAGAGTGCACTGGCACCAGTGGGGTTGCAGTGCAGTGAGTCCAGAGAGTGCACTGGCAGCAGTGGGGATGCAGTGCAGTGAGTCCAGAGAGTGCACTGGCAGCAGTGGGGATGCAGTGCAGTGAGTCCAGAGAGTGCACTGGCACCACTGGGGATGCAGTGCAGTGACTCCAGAGAGTGCACTGGCACCAGTGGGGATGCAGTGCAGTGAGTCCAGAGAGTCCACTGGCAGCAGTGGGGATGCAGTTCAGCGAGCCCAGAGAGTGCACTGGCACCAGTGGGGATGCAGTGCAGTGAGTACAGAGAGTGCACTGGCACAAGTGGGGATGCAGTGCAGTCAGTCCAGACAGTGCAATGGCACCAGTGGGGATGCAAAGCAGTGAGTCCAGAGAGTGCACTGCCACCAGTGGGAATGCAGTGCAGTGAGTTGAGAGAGTGCACTGGAACCAGTGGGAATGCACTGCAGTGTCTCCAGAGAGTGCACTGGCAGTAGTGGTTATGCAGTGCAGTGAGTCCAGAGAGTGCATTGGCACCAGTGGGGATGCAGTGCAGTGAGTCCAGAGAGTGCACTGGCACCAGTCGGGATGCAGTGCAGTGAGTCCAGAGAGTGTACTGGCACCAGTGGGGATGCAGTGCAGTGACTCCAGAGAGTGCACTGGCACCAGTAGGGATGCAGTGAAGTGAGTCCAGAGAGTGCACTGGCAGCAGTGGGGATGCAGTGCAGTGAGTCCAGAGAGTGCACTGGCACCACGTGGGGATGCAGTGCAGTGAGTCCAGAGAGTTCACTGGCACCGCTTGGCATGCAGTGCAGTGACTCCGGAAAGTGCACTGGCACCAGTGGGGATGCAGTGCAGCGACTCTAGAGAGTGCACTGGCACCACTGGGGATGCACTGTAGTGTCTCCGGAGAGTGCACTGGTACCAATGGGGATGCAGTGCAGTGAGTTCAGATAGTGCACTGGCACCAGTGGGGATGCAGTGCAGTGAGTCCAGAGAGTGCACTGGCATCTGTGGGGATGCAGTGCAGTGACTCCAGAGAGTGCACTGGCACCACTGGGGATGCAGTGCAGTGAGTCCAGAGAGTGCACTGGCACCAGGGGGGATGCAGTGCAGTGAGTCCAGAGAGTGCACTGGCACTAGTGGGGATAAGTGCAGTGACTCCATAGAGTGCACTGGCACCAGTGGGGTTGGAGTGCAGTGACTCTAGAGAGTGCACTGTGAGCAGTGGGGATTCAGTGCAGTGAGTCCAGAGAGTGCACTGGCACCAGTGGGGATGCAGTGCAGTGAGTCCAGAGAGTGCACTGGCACCAGTGGGGATGCAGTGCAGTGAGTCCAGAGAGTGCACTGGCAGCAGTGGGGATGCAGTGCAGTGAGTACAGAGAGTGCACTGGCACAAGTGGGGATGCAGTGCAGTCAGTCCAGACAGTGCAATGGCACCAGTGGGGATGCAAAGCAGTGAGTCCAGAGAGTGCACTGCCACCAGTGGGAATGCAGTGCAGTGAGTTGAGAGAGTGCACTGGAACCAGTGGGAATGCACTGCAGTGTCTCCAGAGAGTGCACTGGCAGTAGTGGTTATGCAGTGCAGTGAGTCCAGAGAGTGCATTGGCACCAGTGGGGATGCAGTGCAGTGAGTCCAGAGAGTGCACTGGCACCAGTCGGGATGCAGTGCAGTGAGTCCAGAGAGTGTACTGGCACCAGTGGGGATGCAGTGCAGTGACTCCAGAGAGTGCACTGGCACCAGTAGGGATGCAGTGAAGTGAGTCCAGAGAGTGCACTGGCAGCAGTGGGGATGCAGTGCAGTGAGTCCAGAGAGTGCACTGGCACCACGTGGGGATGCAGTGCAGTGAGTCCAGAGAGTTCACTGGCACCGCTTGGCATGCAGTGCAGTGACTCCAGAAAGTGCACTGGCACCAGTGGGGATGCAGTGCAGCGACTCTAGAGAGTGCACTGGCACCACTGGGGATGCACTGTAGTGTCTCCGGAGAGTGCACTGGTACCAATGGGGATGCAGTGCAGTGAGTTCAGATAGTGCACTGGCACCAGTGGGGATGCAGTGCAGTGAGTCCAGAGAGTGCACTGGCATCTGTGGGGATGCAGTGCAGTGACTCCAGAGAGTGCACTGGCACCACTGGGGATGCAGTGCAGTGAGTCCAGAGAGTGCACTGGCACCAGGGGGGATGCAGTGCAGTGAGTCCAGAGAGTGCACTGGCACTAGTGGGGATAAGTGCAGTGACTCCATAGAGTGCACTGGCACCAGTGGGGTTGGAGTGCAGTGACTCTAGAGAGTGCACTGTGAGCAGTGGGGATTCAGTGCAGTGAGTCCAGAGAGTGCACTGGCACCAGTGGGGATGCAGTGCAGTGAGTCCAGAGAGTGCACTGGCACCAGTGGGGATGCAGTGCAGTGAGTCCAGAGAGTGCACTGGCACCAGTGGGGATGCAGTGCAGTGAGTACAGAGAGTGCACTGGCACAAGTGGGGATGCAGTGCAGTCAGTCCAGACAGTGCAATGGCACCAGTGGGGATGCAAAGCAGTGAGTCCAGAGAGTGCACTGCCACCAGTGGGAATGCAGTGCAGTGAGTTGAGAGAGTGCACTGGAACCAGTGGGAATGCACTGCAGTGTCTCCAGAGAGTGCACTGGCAGTAGTGGTTATGCAGTGCAGTGAGTCCAGAGAGTGCATTGGCACCAGTGGGGATGCAGTGCAGTGAGTCCAGAGAGTGCACTGGCACCAGTCGGGATGCAGTGCAGTGAGTCCAGAGAGTGTACTGGCACCAGTGGGGATGCAGTGCAGTGACTCCAGAGAGTGCACTGGCACCAGTAGGGATGCAGTGAAGTGAGTCCAGAGAGTGCACTGGCAGCAGTGGGGATGCAGTGCAGTGAGTCCAGAGAGTGCACTGGCACCACGTGGGGATGCAGTGCAGTGAGTCCAGAGAGTTCACTGGCACCGCTTGGCATGCAGTGCAGTGACTCCAGAAAGTGCACTGGCACCAGTGGGGATGCAGTGCAGCGACTCTAGAGAGTGCACTGGCACCACTGGGGATGCACTGTAGTGTCTCCGGAGAGTGCACTGGTACCAATGGGGATGCAGTGCAGTGAGTTCAGATAGTGCACTGGCACCAGTGGGGATGCAGTGCAGTGAGTCCAGAGAGTGCACTGGCATCTGTGGGGATGCAGTGCAGTGACTCCAGAGAGTGCACTGGCACCACTGGGGATGCAGTGCAGTGAGTCCAGAGAGTGCACTGGCACCAGGGGGGATGCAGTGCAGTGAGTCCAGAGAGTGCACTGGCACTAGTGGGGATAAGTGCAGTGACTCCATAGAGTGCACTGGCACCAGTGGGGTTGGAGTGCAGTGACTCTAGAGAGTGCACTGTGAGCAGTGGGGATTCAGTGCAGTGAGTCCAGAGAGTGCACTGGCACCAGTGGGGATGCAGTGCAGTGAGTCCAGAGAGTGCACTGGCACCAGTGGGGATAAGTGCAGTGACTCCATAGAGTGCACTGGCACCAGTGGGGTTGGAGTGCAGTGACTCTAGAGAGTGCACTGTGAGCAGTGGGGATTCAGTGCAGTGAGTCCAGAGAGTGCACTGGCACCACTGGGGATGCAGTGCAGTGAGTCCTTATAGTGCACTGGCACCAGTGGGGATGCAGTGCAGTGAGTCCAGAGAGTGCACTGGCACCACTGGGGATGCACTGCAGTGACTCCAGAGAGTGCACTGGCACCAGTGGGAATGCCGTGCAGTGAGTCCAGAGAGTGCACTGGCACCAGTGGGGATGCAGTGCAGTGAGTCCAGAGAGTGCACTGGCACCAGTGGGGATGCAGTGCAGTGAGTCCAGAGAGTGCACTGGCACCACTGGGGATGCAATGCAGTGAGTCCAGAGAGTGCTCTGGCTCCACTGGGGATGCAGTGCAGTGAGTACAGAGAGTGCACTGGCACCACTGGGGATGCAGTGCAGTGTCTCCAGAGAGTGTACTGGCGCCACTGGGGATGCAGTGCAGTGACTCCAGAGAGTGCACTGGCACCACTGGTGATGCAGTGCAGTGAGTCCAGAGAGTGCACTGGCACCAGTGGGGATGCAGTGCAGTGTCTCCAGAGAGTGTACTGGCGCCACTGGGGATGCAGTGCAGTGACTCCAGAGAGTGCACTGGCACCAGTGGGGATGCAGTGCAGTGAGTCCAGAGAGTCGACTGGCACCAGTGGGGTGCAGTGCAGTGAGTCCAGAGAGTGCACTGGCACCAGTGGGGTTGCAGTGCAGTGAGTCCAGAGAGTGCACTGGCACCACTAGGGATGCAGTGCAGTGACTCCAGAAAGTGCACTGGCACTACTGGGGATGCAGTGCAGTGAGTCCAGAGAGTGCACTGGCACCAGTGGGGATGCAGTGCAGTGAGTCCAGAGAGTGCACTGGCACCACTGGGGATGCACTGCAGTGACTCCAGAGACTGCACTGGCACCAGTGGGGATGCAGTGTAGTGAGTCCAGAGAGTGCACTGGCACCAGTGGGGTTGCAGTGCAGTGAGTCCAGAGAGTGCACTGGCACCAGTGGGGATGCAGTGCAGTGAGTCCAGAGAGTGCACTGGCACCACTGGGGATGCAGTGCAGTGAGTCCTGAGAGTGCACTGGCACCAGTGGGGATGCAGTGTAGTGAGTCCAGAGAGTGCACTGGCACCAGTGGGGTTGCAGTGCAGTGAGTCCAGAGAGTGCACTGGCACCACTGGGGATGCAGTGCAGTGAGTCCAGAGAGTGCACTGGCACCAGTGGGGTTGGAGTGCAGTGACTCTAGAGAGTGCACTGGCACCAGTGGGGATGCAGTGTAGTGAGTCCTGAGAGTGCACTGGCACCAGTGGGGATGCAGTGCAGTGAGTGCAGAGAGTGCACTGGCACCAGTGGGGATGCAGTGCAGTGAGTCCAGAGAGTGCACTGGCACCACTGGGGATGCAGTGCAGTGAGTCCTTATAGTGCACTGGCACCAGTGGGGATGCAGTGCAGTGAGTCCAGAGAGTGCACTGGCACCACTGGGGATGCAGTGCAGTGAGTCCTTATAGTGCACTGGCACCAGTGGGGATGCAGTGCAGTGAGTCCAGAGAGTGCACTGGCACCACTGGGGATGCACTGCAGTGACTCCAGAGAGTGCACTGGCACCAGTGGGAATGCCGTGCAGTGAGTCCAGAGAGTGCACTGGCACCAGTGGGGATGCAGTGCAGTGAGTCCAGAGAGTGCACTGGCACCACTGGGGATGCAGTGCAGTGAGTCCAGAGAGTGCACTGGCACCACTGGGGATGCAATGCAGTGAGTCCAGAGAGTGCTCTGGCTCCACTGGGGATGCAGTGCAGTGAGTACAGAGAGTGCACTGGCACCACTGGGGATGCAGTGCAGTGTCTCCAGAGAGTGTACTGGCGCCACTGGGGATGCAGTGCAGTGACTCCAGAGAGTGCACTGGCACCACTGGTGATGCAGTGCAGTGAGTCCAGAGAGTGCACTGGCACCAGTGGGGATGCAGTGCAGTGTCTCCAGAGAGTGTACTGGCGCCACTGGGGATGCAGTGCAGTGACTCCAGAGAGTGCACTGGCACCAGTGGGGATGCAGTGCAGTGAGTCCAGAGAGTCGACTGGCACCAGTGGGGTGCAGTGCAGTGAGTCCAGAGAGTGCACTGGCACCAGTGGGGTTGCAGTGCAGTGAGTCCAGAGAGTGCACTGGCACCACTAGGGATGCAGTGCAGTGACTCCAGAAAGTGCACTGGCACTACTGGGGATGCAGTGCAGTGAGTCCAGAGAGTGCACTGGCACCAGTGGGGATGCAGTGCAGTGAGTCCAGAGAGTGCACTGGCACCACTGGGGATGCACTGCAGTGACTCCAGAGACTGCACTGGCACCAGTGGGGATGCAGTGTAGTGAGTCCAGAGAGTGCACTGGCACCAGTGGGGTTGCAGTGCAGTGAGTCCAGAGAGTGCACTGGCACCAGTGGGGATGCAGTGCAGTGAGTCCAGAGAGTGCACTGGCACCACTGGGGATGCAGTGCAGTGAGTCCTGAGAGTGCACTGGCACCAGTGGGGATGCAGTGTAGTGAGTCCAGAGAGTGCACTGGCACCAGTGGGGTTGCAGTGCAGTGAGTCCAGAGAGTGCACTGGCACCACTGGGGATGCAGTGCAGTGAGTCCAGAGAGTGCACTGGCACCAGTGGGGATGCAGTGCAGTAAGTCCAGAGAGTGCACTGGCACCACCGGGGATTCAGTGCAGTGAGTCCAGAGAGTGCATTGGCACCAGTGGGGATGTAGTGCAGTGAGTCCAGAGAGTGCACTGGCACCAGTGGGGATGCAGTGCAGTGAGTCCAGAGACTGCACTGGCACCACTGGGGATGCAGTGCAGTGAGTCCTGAGAGTGCACTGGCACCAGTGGGGATGCAGTGCAGTGACTCCATAGAGTGCACTGGCACCAGTGGGGATGCAGTGCAGTGACTCCAGAGAGTGCACTGGTACCAGTGGGGATGCAGTGCAGTGAGTCCAGAGAGTGCACTGGCACCACTTCGGATCAGTGCAGTGACTCTAGAGAGTGCACTGGCACCAGTGGGGTTGGAGTGTAGTGACTCTAGAGAGTGCACTGGCACCAGTGGGGATGCAGTGCAGTGAGTCCAGAGAGTGCACTGGCACCACTAGGGAGGCAGTGCAGTGACTGCAGAAAGTGCACTGGCACTACAGGGGATGCAGTGCAGTGAGTCCACAGAGTGCACTGGCACCAGCGGGGATGCAGTGCACTGACTCCAGAGAGTGCACTGGCACCAGTGGGGATGCAGTGCAGTGACTCCAGAGAGTGCACTGGCACCAGTGGGAATGCAGTGCAGTGAGTCCAGAGAGTGCACTGGCACCAGTGGGGATGATGTGCAGTGTCTCCAGAGAGTGTACTGGCGCCACTGGGGATGCAGTGCAGTGAGTCCAGAGAGTGCACTGGCACCAGTGGGGATGCCGTGCAGTGACTCCAGAGAGTCGACTGGCACCAGTGGGGTGCAGTGCAGTGAGTCCAGAGAGTGCACTGGCACCAGTGGGGATGCAGTGTAGTGAGTCCAGAGAGTGCACTGGCACCAGTGGGGTTGCAGTGCAGTGAGTCCAGAGAGTGCACTGGCACCAGTGGGTATGCAGTGCAGTGAGTGCAGAGAGTGCACTGGCACCACAGGGGATGCAGTGCAGTCAGTTCAGAGAGTGCAATGGCACCAGTGGGGATGCAAAGCAGTGACTCCAGAGAGTGCACTGGCACCACTGGGGATGCACTGCAGTGTCTCCAGAGAGTGCACTGGCACCACTGGGGATGCAGTGCAGTGAGTCCAGAGAGTGCACTGGCATCACTGGGGATGCATTTCAGTGAGTGCAGAGAGTGCACTGGCACCACTGGGGATGCAGTGCAGTGAGTGCAGAGAGTGCAGTGGCACCATTGGGGATGCAGTGCTGTGAGTCCAGAGAGTGCACTGGCACCACTGGGGTTTTAGTGCAGTTAGTCCAGAGAGTGCCCTTGCACCACTGGGGATACACTGCAGTGTGTCCAGAGACTGCACTGGCACCACTGGGGATGCAGTGCAGTGAGTCCAGAGAGTGCACTGTCAACACTGGGGATGCACTGCAGTGAGTCCAGAGAATGACCTGGCACTAATGGGGATGCAGTGCAGTGACTCGAAAGAGTGCACTGGCACGACTGCGGATGCACTGCAGTGAGTCCGGAGAGTGCCCTGGCACCACAGGGGATGCAGTGCAGTTAGTCCAGAGAGTGCACTGGCACCACTGGGGATGCAGTGCAGTGAGTCCAGAGAGTGCACTGGCACCAGTGGGGATGTAGTGCAGTGAGTCCAGAGAGTGCACTGGCACCACTGGGGATGCAATGCAGTGAGTCCAGAGAGTGCTCTGGCTCCACTGGGGATGCAGTGCAGTGAGTACAGAGAGTGCACTGGCACCACTGGGGATGCAGTGCAGTGAGTACAGAGAGTGCAATGGCAGCACAGGGGATGCACTGCAGTGATGCCAGAGAGTGCACTGGCACCACTGGTGATGCAGTGCAGTGAGTCCAGAGAGTGCATTGGCACCAGTGGGAATGCACTGCAGTGAGTCCAGAGAGTGCACTGGCACCACTGGGGATGCAGTGCAGTGAGTCCAGAGAGTGCACTGGCACCACTGGGGATGCAGTGCAGTGAGTCCAGAGAGTGCACTGGCACCACTGGGGATGCAGTGCAGTGAGTCCAGAGAGTGCACTGGCACCACAGGGGATGCACTGCAGTGAGTCCAGAGAGTGCACTGGCACCACTGGGGATGCAGTGCAGTAAGTCCAGAGAGTGCACTGGCACCACAGGGGATGCAGTGCAGTGATTCCAGAGAGTGCACTGGCACCAGTGGGGATGCAGTGCAGTGAGTCCAGAGAGTGCACTGGCACCAGTGGGGATGGAGTGCAGTGAGTCCAGAGAGTTCACTGGCACCAGTGGGGATGCAGTGCAGTGACTCCAGAGAGTGCACTGGCAGCAGTGGGGATGCAGTGCAGTGAGTCCAGAGAGTGCACTGGCACCACTGGTGATGCAGTGCAGTGAGTCCAGAGAGTGCACTGGCACCACTGGGGATGCAGTGCAGTGAGTCCAGAGAGTGCACTGGCACCACTAGGGATGCAGTGCAGTGACTCCAGAAAGTGCACTGGCACTACTGGGGATGCAGTGCAGTGAGTCCAGAGAGTGCACTGGCACCAGTGGGGATGCAGTGCAGTGAGTCCAAAGAGTGCACTGGCACCACTGGGGATGCACTGCAGTGACTGCAGAGACTGCACTGGCAGCAGTGGGGATGCAGTGTAGTGAGTCCAGAGAGTGCAGTGGCACCATTGGGGATGCAGTGCTGTGAGTCCAGAGAGTGCACTGGCACCACTGGGGTTTTAGTGCAGTTAGTCCAGAGAGTGCCCTTGCACCACTGGGGATACACTGCAGTGTGTCCAGAGAGTGCACTGGCACCACTGGGGATGCAGTGCAGTGAGTCCAGAGAGTGCACTGTCAACACTGGGGATGCACTGCAGTGAGTCCAGAGAATGACCTGGCACTAATGGGGATGCAGTGCAGTGAGTCCAAGGAGTGCACTGGCACCACTGCGAATGCACTGCAGTGAGTCCGGAGAGTGCCCTGGCACCACAGGAGATGCAGTGCAGTTAGTCCAGAGAGTGCACTGGCACCACTGGGGATGCAGTGCAGTGAGTCCAGAGAGTGCACTGGCACCACTGGGGATGCAGTGCAGTGACTCCAGAGAGTGCACTGGCACCAGTGGGGATGCAGTGCTGTGAGTGCAGAGAGTGCACTGGCACCAGTGGGGATGCAGTGCAGTCAGTCCAGAGAGTGCAATGGCACCAGTGGGGATGCAAAGCAGTGACTCCAGAGAGTGCACTGGCACCACTGGGGATGCACTGCAGTGTCTCCAGAGAGTGCACTGGCACCACTGGGGCTGCAGTGCAGTGAGTCCAGAGAGTGCACTGGCATCACTGGAGATGCAGTTCAGTGAGTGCAGAGAGTGCACTGGCACCACTGGGGATGCAGTGCAGATAGTGCAGAGAGTGCACTGGCACCACTGGGGATGCACTGCAGTGAGTCCAGAGAGTGCAGTGGCACCATTGGGGATGCAGTGCTGTGAGTCCAGAGAGTGCACTGGCACCACTGGGGTTTTAGTGCAGTTAGTCCAGAGAGTGCCCTTGCACCACTGGGGATACACTGCAGTGTGTCCAGAGAGTGCACTGGCACCACTGGGGATGCAGTGCAGTGAGTCCAGAGAGTGCACTGTCAACACTGGGGATGCACTGCAGTGAGTCCAGAGAATGACCTGGCACTAATGGGGATGCAGTGCAGTGAGTCCAAAGAGTGCACTGGCACCACTGCGAATGCACTGCAGTGAGTCCGGAGAGTGCCCTGGCACCACAGGGGATGCAGTGCAGTTAGTCCAGAGAGTGCACTGGCACCACTGGGGATGCAGTGCAGTGAGTCCAGAGAGTGCACTGGCACCACTGGGGATGCAGTGCAGTGAGTCCAGAGAGTGCACTGGCACCACTGGAGATGCAATGCAGTGAGTCCAGAGAGTGCTCTGGCTCTACTGGGGATGCAGTGCAGTGAGTACAGAGAGTGCACTGGCACCACTGGGGATGCAGTGCAGTGAGTACAGAGAGTGCACTGGCACCACTGGGGATGCACTGCAGTGATTCCAGAGAGTGCACTGGCACCACTGGTGATGCAGTGCAGTGAGTCCAGAGAGTGCATTGATACCACTGGGAATGCACTGCAGTGAGTCCAGAGAGTGCACTGGCACCACTGGGGATGCAGTGCAATGAGTCCAGAGAGTGCACTGGCACCACTGGGGATGCACTGCAGTGAGTCCAGAGAGTGCACTGGCACCACTGGGGATGCACTGAAGTGAGTACAGAGAGTGCACTGGCACCACAGGGGATGCACTGCAGTGAGTCCAGAGAGTGCACTGGCACCACTGGGGATGCAGTGCAGTAAGTCCAGAGAGTGCACTGGCACCACTGGGGATGCAGTGCAGTGAGTCCAGAGAGTGCACTGGCACCACTGGGGATGCACTGCAGTGAGTCCAGAGAGTGCACTGGCACCAGTGGGGATGGAGTGCAGTGAGTCCAGAGAGTTCACTGGCATCAGTGGGGATGCAGTGCAGTGACTCCAGAGAGTGCACTGGCAGCAGTGGGGATGCAGTGCAGTGAGTCCAGAGAGTGCACTGGCACCACTGGGGATGCAGTGCAGTGTCTCCAGAGAGTGCACTGGCACCACTGGGGATGCAGTGCAGTGAGTCCAGAGAGTGCACTGGCACCACTAGGGATGCAGTGCAGTGACTCCAGAAAGTGCACTGGCAGCACTGGGGATGCAGTGCAGTGAGTCCAGAGAGTGCACTGTCACCAGTGGGGATGCAGTGCAGTGAGTCCAGAGAGTGCACTGGCACCACTGGGGATGCACTGCAGTGACTACAGAGACTGCACTGGCACCAGTGGGGATGCAGTGCAGTCAGTCCAGAGAGTGCACTGGCACCAGTGGGGATGCAGTGCAGTGAGTCCAGAGAGTGCATTGGCACCAGTGGGGTTGTAGTGCATTGAGTCCAGAGAGTGCACTGGCACCAGTGGGGATGCAGTGCAGTGACTCCAGAGAGTGCACTGGCACCACTGGGGATGCAGTGCAGTGAGTCCAGAGAGTGCACTGGCAGCAGTGGGGATGCAGTGCAGTGACTCCATAGAGTGCACTGGCACCAGTGGGGATGCAGTGCAGTGAGTCCAGAGAGTGCACTGGCACCACTGCGGATCAGTGCAGTGACTCTAGAGAGTGCACTGGCACCAGTGGGGTTGGAGTGCAGTGACTCTAGAGAGTGCACTGGCACCAGTGGGGATGCAGTGTAGTGAGTCCTGAGAGTGCACTGGCACCAGTGGGGATGCAGTGCAGTGAGTGCAGAGAGTGCACTGGCACCAGTGGGGATGCAGTGCAGTGAGTCCAGAGAGTGCACTGGCACCACTGGGGATGCAGTGCAGTGAGTCCTTATAGTGCACTGGCACCAGTGGGGATGCAGTGCAGTGAGTCCAGAGAGTGCACTGGCACCACTGGGGATGCAGTGCAGTGAGTCCTTATAGTGCACTGGCACCAGTGGGGATGCAGTGCAGTGAGTCCAGAGAGTGCACTGGCACCACTGGGGATGCACTGCAGTGACTCCAGAGAGTGCACTGGCACCAGTGGGAATGCCGTGCAGTGAGTCCAGAGAGTGCACTGGCACCAGTGGGGATGCAGTGCAGTGAGTCCAGAGAGTGCAGTGGTACCACTTCGGATCAGTGCAGTGACTCTAGAGAGTGCACTGGCACCAGTGGGGTTGGAGTGCAGTGACTCTAGAGAGTGCACTGGCACCAGTGGGGATGCAGTGCAGTGAGTGCAGAGAGTGCACTGGCACCACTAGGGAGGCAGTGCAGTGACTGCAGAAAGTGCACTGGCACTACTGGGGATGCAGTGCAGTGAGTCCACAGAGTGCACTGGCACCAGTGGGGATGCAGTGCAGTGAGTCCAGGCAGTTCACTGGCACCAGTGGGGATGCAGTGCAGTGACTCCAGAGAGTGCACTGGCACCAGTTGGAATGCAGTGCAGTGAGTCCAGAGAGTGCACTGGCACCAGTGGGGATGCAGTGCAGTGTCTCCAGAGAGTGTACTGGCGCCACTGGGGATGCAGTGCAGTGACTCCAGAGAGTGCACTGGCACCACTGGGGATGCACTGCAGTGAGTCCAGAGAGTGCTCTGGCTCCACTGGGGATGCAGTGCAGTGAGTACAGAGAGTGCACTGGCA
Organism: Anser brachyrhynchus; assembly: GCF_964034855.1. Taxonomy (NCBI): domain Eukaryota; kingdom Metazoa; phylum Chordata; class Aves; order Anseriformes; family Anatidae; genus Anser; species Anser brachyrhynchus. The sequence continues at coordinate 525,503 of NW_027663695.1, forward strand.
CCACTGGGGATGCAGTGCAGTGAGTACAGAGAGTGCAATGGCAGCACAGGGGATGCACTGCAGTGATTCCAGAGAGTGCAGTGGCACCACTGGGGATGCAGTGCAGTGAGTCCAGAGAGTGCATTGGTACCACTGGGAATGCACTGCAGTGAGTCCAGAGAGTGCACTGGCACCAGTGGGGATGCAGTGCAGTGAGTCCAGAGAGTGCACTGGCACCACTGGGGATGCAATGCAGTGAGTCCAGAGAGTGCTCTGGCTCCACTGGGGATGCAGTGCAGTGAGTACAGAGAGTGCACTGGCACCAGTGGGGATGCAGTGCAGTGAGTATAGAGAGTGCAATGGCAGCACAGGGGATGCACTGCAGTGATTCCAGAGAGTGCACTGGCACCACTGGTGATGCAGTGCAGTGAGTCCAGAGAGTGCATTGGTACCACTGGGAATGTACTGCAGTGAGTCCAGAGAGTGCACTGGCACCACTGGGGATGCAGTGCAATGAGTCCAGAGAGTGCACTGGCACCACTGGGGATGCACTGCAGTGAGTCCAGAGAGTGCACTGGCACCACTGGGGATGCACTGAAGTGAGTCCAGAGAGTGCACTGGCACCACAGGGGATGCAGTGCAGTGAGTCCAGAGAGTGCACTGGCACCACTGGGGATGCAGTGCAGTGAGTCCAGAGAGTGCACTGGCACCACTGGGGATGGAGTGCAGTGAGTCCAGAGAGTTCACTGGCACCAGTGGGGATGCAGTGCAGTGACTCCAGAGAGTACCATGGCAGTAGTGGGGATGCAGTGCAGTGAGTCCAGAGAGTGCACTGGCACCACTGGGGATGCAGTGCAGTGAGTCCAGAGAGTGCACTGGCACCACTGGGGATGCAGTGCAGTGAGTCCAGAGAGTGCACTGGCACCACTAGGGATGCAGTGCAGTGACTCCAGAAAGTGCACTGGCACTACTGGGGATGCAGTGCAGTGAGTCCAGAGAGTGCACTGGCACCAGTGGGGATGCAGTGCAGTGAGTCCAGAGAGTGCACTGGCACCACCGGGGATGCACTGCAGTGAGTCCAGAGACTGCACTGGCACCAGTGGGGATGCAGTGTAGTGAGTCCAGAGAGTGCACTGGCACCAGTGGGGTTGCAGTGCAGTGAGTCCAGAGAGTGCACTGGCACCAGTGGGGATGCACTGCAGTGAGTCCAGAGAGTGCACTGGCACCACTGGGGATGCAGTGCAGTGACTCGAAAGAGTGCACTGGCACGACTGCGGATGCACTGCAGTGAGTCCGGAGAGTGCCCTGGCACCACAGGGGATGCAGTGCAGTTAGTCCAGAGAGTGCACTGGCACCAGTGGGGATGCAGTGCAGTGAGTCCAGAGAGTGCACTGGCACCACTGGGGATGCAATGCAGTGAGTCCAGAGAGTGCTCTGGCTCCACTGGGGATGCAGTGCAGTGAGTACAGAGAGTGCACTGGCACCACTGGGGATGCAGTGCAGTGAGTACAGAGAGTGCAATGGCAGCACAGGGGATGCACTACAGTGAAGCCAGAGAGTGCACTGGCACCACTGGTGATGCAGTGCAGTGAGTCCAGAGAGTGCACTGGCACCAGTGGGGATGCACTGCAGTGAGTCCAGAGAGTGCACTGGCACCACTGGGGATGCACTGCAGTGAGTCCAGAGAGTGCACTGGCACCACTGGGGATGCAGTGCAGTGAGTCCAGAGAGTGCACTGGCACCACTGGGGATGCAGTGCAGTGAGTCCAGAGAGTGCACTGGCACCACAGGGGATGCACTGCAGTGAGTCCAGAGAGTGCACTGGCACCACTGGGGATGCAGTGCAGTAAGTCCAGAGAGTGCACTGGCACCACAGGGGATGCAGTGCAGTGATTCCAGAGAGTGCACTGGCACCAGTGGGGATGCAGTGCAGTGAGTCCAGAGAGTGCACTGGCACCAGTGGGGATGGAGTGCAGTGAGTCCAGAGAATTCACTGGCACCAGTGGGGATGCAGTGCAGTGACTCCAGAGAGTGCACTGGCAGCAGTGGGGATGCAGTGCAGTGAGTCCAGAGAGTGAACTGGCACCACTGGTGATGCAGTGCAGTGAGTCCAGAGAGTGCACTGGCACCACTGGGGATGCAGTGCAGTGAGTCCAGAGAGTGCACTGGCACCACTAGGGATGCAGTGCAGTGACTCCAGAAAGTGCACTGGCACTACTGGGGATGCAGTGCAGTGAGTCCAGAGAGTGCACTGGCACCAGTGGGGATGCAGTGCAGTGAGTCCAAAGAGTGCACTGGCACCACTGGGGATGCACTGCAGTGACTGCAGAGACTGCACTGGCACCAGTGGGGATGCAGTTTAGTGAGTCCAGAGAGTGCAGTGGCACCATTGGGGATGCAGTGCTGTGAGTCCAGAGAGTGCACTGGCACCACTGGGGTTTTAGTGCAGTTAGTCCAGAGAGTGCCCTTGCACCACTGGGGATACACTGCAGTGTGTCCAGAGAGTGCACTGGCACCACTGGGGATGCAGTGCAGTGAGTCCAGAGAGTGCACTGTCAACACTGGGGATGCACTGCAGTGAGTCCAGAGAATGACCTGGCACTAATGGGGATGCAGTGCAGTGAGTCCAAAGAGTGCACTGGCACCACTGCGAATGCACTGCAGTGAGTCCGGAGAGTGCCCTGGCACCACAGGGGATGCAGTGCAGTGAGTCCAGAGAGTGCACTGGCACCACTGGGGATGCAGTGCAGTGAGTCCAGAGAGTGCACTGGCACCAGTGGGTATGCAGTGCTGTGAGTGCAGAGAGTGCACTGGCACCAGTGGGGATGCAGTGCAGTCAGTCCAGAGAGTGCAATGGCACCAGTGGGGATGCAAAGCAGTGACTCCAGAGAGTGCACTGGCACCACTGGGGATGCACTGCAGTGTCTCCAGAGAGTGCACTGGCACCACTGGGGCTGCAGTGCAGTGAGTCCAGAGAGTGCACTGGCATCACTGGAGATGCAGTTCAGTGAGTGCAGAGAGTGCACTGGCACCACTGGGGATGCAGTGCAGTGACTGCAGAGAGTGCACTGGCACCACTGGGGATGCACTGCAGTGAGTCCAGAGAGTGCAGTGGCACCATTGGGGATGCAGTGCTGTGAGTCCAGAGAGTGCACTGGCACCACTGGGGTTTTAGTGCAGTTAGTCCAGAGAGTGCCCTTGCACCACTGGGGATACACTGCAGTGTGTCCAGAGAGTGCACTGGCACCACTGGGGATGCAGTGCAGTGAGTCCAGAGAGTGCACTGTCAACACTGGGGATGCACTGCAGTGAGTCCAGAGAATGACCTGGCACTAATGGGGATGCAGTGCAGTGAGTCCAAAGAGTGCACTGGCACCAGTGGGGATGCAGTGCAGTGATTCCAGAGAGTGCACTGGCACCACTGGTGATGCAGTGCAGTGAGTCCAGAGAGTGCATTGATACCACTGGGAATGCACTGCAGTGAGTCCAGAGAGTGCACTGGCACCACTGGGGATGCAGTGCAATGAGTCCAGAGAGTGCACTGGCACCACTGGGGATGCACTGCAGTGAGTCCAGAGAGTGCACTGGCACCACTGGGGATGCAGTGCAGTGAGTACAGAGAGTGCAATGGCAGCACAGGGGATGCACTGCAGTGATTCCAGAGAGTGCACTGGCACCACTGGTGATGCAGTGCAGTGAGTCCAGAGAGTGCATTGGTACCACTGGGAATGCACTGCAGTGAGTCCAGAGAGTGCACTGGCACCAGTGGGGATGCAGTGCAGTGAGTCCAGAGAGTGCACTGGCACCACTGGGGATGCAATGCAGTGAGGTCAGAGAGTGCTCTGGCTCCACTGGGTATGCAGTGCAGTGAGTACAGAGAGTGCACTGGCACCAGTGGGGATGCAGTGCAGTGAGTACAGAGAGTGCAATGGCAGCACAGGGGATGCACTGCAGTGATTCCAGAGAGTGCACTGGCACCACTGGTGATGCAGTGCAGTGAGTCCAGAGAGTGCATTGGTACCACTGGGAATGTACTGCAGTGAGTCCAGAGAGTGCACTGGCACCACTGGGGATGCAGTGCAATGAGTCCAGAGAGTGCACTGGCACCACTGGGGATGCACTGCAGTGAGTCCAGAGAGAGCACTGGCACCACTGGGGATGCACTGAAGTGAGTCCAGAGAGTGCACTGGCACCACAGGGGATGCAGTGCAGTGAGTCCAGAGAGTGCACTGGCACCACTGGGGATGCAGTGCAGTGAGTCCAGAGAGTGCACTGGCACCAGTGGGGTTGCAGTGCAGTGAGTCCAGAGAGTTCACTGGCACCAGTTGGGATGCAGTGCAGTGACTCCAGAGAGTGCAATGGCAGTAGTGGGGATGCAGTGCAGTGAGTCCAGAGAGTGCACTGGCACCACTGGGGATGCAGTGCAGTGAGACCAGAGAGTGCACTGGCACCACTGGGGATGCAGTGCAGTGAGTCCAGAGAGTGCACTGGCACCACTAGGGATGCAGTGCAGTGACTCCAGAAAGTGCACTGGCACTACTGGGGATGCAGTGCAGTGAGTCCAGAGAGTGCACTGGCACCAGTGGGGATGCAGTGCAGTGAGTCCAGAGAGTGCACTGGCACCACCGGGGATGCACTGCAGTGAGTCCAGAGACTGCACTAGCACCAGTGGGGATGCAGTGTAGTGAGTCCAGAGAGTGCACTGGCACCAGTGGGGTTGCAGTGCAGTGAGTCCAGAGAGTGCACTGGCACCAGTGGGGATGCACTGCAGTGAGTCCAGAGAGTGCACTGGCACCACTGGGGATGCAGTGCAGTGACTCCAGAGAGTGCACTGGCACCAGTGGGGATGCAGTGCAGTGGCTCCAGAGAGTGCACTGGCACCACTAGGGATGCAGTGCAGTGACTCCAGAAAGTGCACTGGCACTACTGGGGATGCAGTGCAGTGAGTCCAGAGAGTGCACTGGCACCAGTGGGGATGCAGTGCAGTGACTCCAGAGAGTGCACTGGCACCACTGGGGATGCAGTGCAGTGAGTCCAGAGAGTGCACTGGCAGCAGTGGGGATGCAGTGTAGTGAGTCCCGAGAGTGCACTGGCACCGGTGGGGTTGCAGTGCAGTGAGTCCAGAGAGTGCACTGGCACCAGTGGGGATGCAGTGCAGTCAGTCCAGAGAGTGCACTGGTACCAGTGGGGATGCAGTGCAGTGAGTCCAGAGAGTGCACTGGCACCACTGCGGATCAGTGCAGTGACTCTAGAGAGTGCACTGGCACCAGTGGGGTTGGAGTGCAGTGACTCTAGAGAGTGCACTGGCACCAGAGGGGATGCAGTGTAGTGAGTCGTGAGAGTGCACTGGCACCAGTGGGGATGCAGTGCAGTGAGTGCAGAGAGTGCACTGGCACCAGTGGGGATGCAGTGCAGTGAGTCCAGAGAGTGCACTGGCACCACTGGGGATGCATTGCAGTGAGTCCAGAGAGTGCACTGGCACCAGTGGGGATGCAGTGCAGTGAGTCCAGAGAGTGCACTGGCACCAGTAGGGATGCAGTGCAGTGACTCCAGAGAGTGCATTGACACCAGTGGGTATGCAGTGCAGTGAGTCCAGAGAGTGCACTGGCACCACTGGGGATGCACTGCAGTGACTCCAGAGACTGCACTGGCACCAGTGGGGATGCCGTGCAGTGAGTCCAGAGAGTGCACTGGCACCAGTGGGGATGCAGTGCAGTCAGTCCAGAGAGTGCACTGGCACCACTGGGGATGCAGTGCAGTGAGTCCAGAGAGTGCACTGGCACCAGTGGGGTTGCAGTGCAGTGAGTCCGGAGAGTGCACTGGCACCAGTGGGAATGCAGTGCAGTGAGTCCAGAGAGTGCACTGGCAGCAGTGGGGATGCAGTGTAGTGAGTCCAGAGAGTGCACTGGCACCAGTGGGGTTGCAGTGCAGTGAGTCCAGAGAGTGCACTGGCACCAGTGGGAATACAGTGCAGTGAGTCCAGAGAGTGCACTGGCAGCAGTGGGGATGCAGTGCAGTGAGTCCAGAGAGTGCACTGGCACCAGTGGGGATGCAGTGCAGTGAGTCCAGAGAGTGCCGTGGCACCACTGGGGATGCAGTGCAGTGAGTCCAGAGAGTGCACTGGCACCACTAGGGATGCAGTGCAGTGACTCCAGAAAGTGCACTGGCACTACTGGAGATGCAGTGCAGTGAGTCCAGAGAGTGCACTGGCACCAGTGGGGATGCAGTGCAGTGAGTCCAGAGAGTGCACTGGCACCAGTCGGGATGCAGTGCAGTGAGTCCAGAGAGTGCACTGGCACCACTGGGGATGCAGTGTAGTGAGTCCAGAGAGTGCACTGGCACCAGTGGGGTTGCAGTGCAGTGAGTCCAGAGAGTGCACTGGCACCAGTGGGGATGCAGTGCAGTGAGTCCAGAGAGTGCACTGGCATCTGTGGGGATGCAGTGCAGTGAGTCCAGAGAGTGCACTGGCACCACTGGGGATGCAGTGCAGTGACTCCAGAGAGTGCACTGGCACCAGTGGGGATGCAGTGCAGTGAGTCCAGAGAGTCCACTGGCACCAGTGGGGATGCAGTTCAGTGAGCCCAGAGAGTGCACTGGCACCAGTGGGGATGCAGTGCAGTGAGTACAGAGAGTGCACTGGCACCAGTGGGGATGCAGTGCAGTCAGTCCAGACAGTGCAATGGCACCAGTGGGGATGCAAAGCAGTGAGTCCAGAGAGTGCACTGGCACCAGTGGGAATGCAGTGCAGTGAGTTGAGAGAGTGCACTGGAACCACTGGGGATGCAGTGCAGTGTCTCCAGAGAGTGCACTGGCAGCAGTGGTTATGCAGTGCAGTGAGTCCAGAGAGTGCATTGGCACCAGTGGGGATGCAGTGCAGTGAGTCCAGAGAGTGCACTGGCACCAGTGGGGATGCAGTGCAGTGAGTCCAGAGAGTGCACTGGTACCAGTGGGGATGCAGTGCAGTGAGTCCAGAGAGTGAACAGGCACCACTGCGGATCAGTGCAGTGACTCTAGAGAGTGCACTGGCACCAGTGGGAATGCAGTGCAGTGAGTCCAGAGAGTGCACTGGCACCACTGGGGATGCAGTGCAATGAGTGCAGAGAGTGCACTGGCACCAGTGGGGATGCAGTGCAGTGAGTCCCGAGAGTGCACTGGCACCAGTGGGCGTGCAGTGCAATGAGTCCAGAGAGTGCACTGGCACCAGTGGGGATGCAGTGCAGTGAGTCCAGAGAGTTCACTGGCACTACTGGGGATGCAGTGCAGTGAGTCCAGAGAGTGCACTGGCACCAGTGGGCATGCAGTGCAGTGAGTCCAGAGAGTTCACTGGCACCAGTGGGGATGCAGTGCAGTGACTCCAGAGAGTGCACTGGCACCAGTGGGGATGCACTGCAGTGAGTCCAGACAGTGCACTGGCACTAGTGGGGATGCAGTGCAGTGACTCCAGAGAGTGCACTGGCACCAGTGGGGATGCAGTGCAGTGACTCCAGAGAGTGCACTGGCACCAGTGGGGATGCAGTGCAGTGAGTCCAGAGAGTGCCGTGGCACCACTGGGGATGCAGTGCAGTGAGTCTAGAGAGTGCACTGGCAGCAGTGGGGATGCAGTGCAGTGACTTCAGAAAGTGCACTGGCACTACTGGAGATGCAGTGCAGTGACTCCAGAAAGTGCACTGGCACTACTGGGGATGCAGTGCAGTGAGTCCAGAGAGTGCACTGGCACCAGTGGAGATGCAGTGCAGTGAGTCCAGAGAGTGCACTGGCACCAGTGGGGATGCAGTGTAGTGAGTCCAGAGAGTGCACTGGCACCAGTGGGGTTGCAGTGCAGTGAGTCCAGAGAGTGCACTGGCACCAGTGGGGATGCAGTGCAGTGAGTCCAGAGAGTGCACTGGCACCACTGCGGATCAGTGCAGTGACTCTAGAGAGTGAACTGGCACTAGTGGGGATTCAGTGCAGTGACTCTAGAGAGTGTACTGGCACCAGTGGGGATGCAGTGCAGTGAGTCCAGAGAGTGCACTGGCACCAGTGGGGATGCAGTGCAGTGAGTGCAGAGAGTGCACTGGCACCAGTGGGGATGCAGTGCAGTGAGTCCCGAGAGTGCACTGGCACCAGTGGGCGTGCAGTGCAATGAGTCCAGAGAGTGCACTGGCACCAGTGGGGATGCAGTGCAGTGAGTCCAGAGAGTTCACTGGCACTAGTGGGGATGCAGTGCAGTGAGTCCAGAGAGTGCACTGGCAGCAGTGGGCATGCAGTGCAGTGAGTCCAGAGAGTTCACTGGCACCAGTGGGGATGCAGTGCAGTGACTCCAGAGAGTGCACTGGCACCAGTGGGGATGCAGTGCAGTGAGTCCAGACAGTGCACTGGCACCAGTGGGGATGCAGTGCAGTGACTCCAGAGAGTGCACTGGCACCAGTGGGGATGCACTGCAGTGAGTCCAGAGAGTGCACTGGCACCACTGGGGATGCAGTGCAGTGAGTCCAGAGAGTGCACTGGCACCAGTGGGGATGCAGTGCAGTGAGTCCAGAGAGTGCCGTGGCACCACTGGGGATGCAGTGCAGTGAGTCCAGAGAGTGCACTGGCACCACTAGGGATGCAGTGCAGTGACTCCAGAAAGTGCACTGGCACTACTGGAGATGCAGTGCAGTGACTCCAGAAAGTGCACTGGCACTACTGGGGATGCAGTGCAGTGAGTCCAGAGAGTGCACTGGCACCAGTGGAGATGCAGTGCAGTGAGTCCAGAGTGTGCACTGGCACCAGTGGGGATGCAGTGTAGTGAGTCCAGAGAGTGCACTGGCACCAGTGGGGTTGCAGTGCAGTGAGTCCAGAGAGTGCACAGGCACCAGTGGGGATGCACTGCAGTGTCTCCAGAGAGTGCACTGGCACCACTGGGGATGCATTGCAGTGACTCCAGAGAGTGCACTGGCACCAGTGGGGATGCAGTGCAGTGAGTCCAGAGAGTGCACTGGTACCAGTGGGGATGCAGTGCAGTGAGTCCAGAGAGTGCACTGGCACCACTGCGGATCAGTGCAGTGACTCTAGAGAGTGAACTGGCACCAGTGGGGATGCAGTGCAGTGAGTCCAGAGAGTGCACTGGCACCACTGGGGATGCAGTGCAGTGAGTCCAGAGAGTGCACTGGCACCACTGGGGATGCAGTGCAGTGAGTGCAGAGAGTGCACTGGCACCAGTGGGGATGCAGTGCAGTGAGTCCCGAGAGTGCACTGGCACCAGTGGGCGTGCAGTGCAATGAGTCCAGAGAGTGCACTGGCACCAGTGGGGATGCAGTGCAGTGAGTCCAGAGAGTTCACTGGCACTACTGGGGATGCAGTGCAGTGAGTCCAGAGAGTGCACTGGCATCACTGGGGATGCAGTGCAGTGTCTCCAGAGAGTTCACTGGCACCAGTGGGGATGCAGTGCAGTGACTCCAGAGAGTGCACTGGCACCAGTGGGGATGCAGTGCAGTGAGTCCAGACAGTGCACTGGCACCAGTGGGGATGCAGTGCAGTGACTCCAGAGAGTGCACTGGCACCAGTGGGGATGCAGTGCAGTGAGTCCAGAGAGTGCATTGGCACCACTGGGGATGCAGTGCAGTGAGTCCAGAGAGTGCACTGGCACCACTAGGGATGCAGTGCAGTGACTCCAGAAAGTGCACTGGCACTACTGGAGATGCAGTGCAGTGAGTCCAGAGAGTGCACTGGCACCAGTCGGGATGCAGTGCAGTGAGTCCAGAGAGTGCACTGGCACCACTGGGGATGCAGTGCAGTGAGTCCAGAGAGTGCACTGGCACCAGTGGGGATGCAGTGTAGTGAGCCCAGAGAGTGCACTGGCACCAGTGGGGTTGCAGTGCAGTGAGTCCAGAGAGTGCACTGGCACCAGTGGGGATGCAGTGCAGTGAGTCCAGAGAGTGCACTGGCAGCAGTGGGGATGCAGTGCAGTGAGTCCAGAGAGTGCACTGGCACCACTGGGGATGCAGTGCAGTGACTCCAGAGAGTGCACTGGCACCAGTGGGGATGCAGTGCAGTGAGTCCAGAGAGTCCACTGGCACTAGTGGGGATGCAGTTCAGTGAGCCCAGAGAGTGCACTGGCACCAGTGGGGATGCAGTGCAGTGAGTACAGAGAGTGCACTGGCACAAGTGGGGATGCAGTGCAGTCAGTCCAGACAGTGCAATGGCACCAGTGGGGATGCAAAGCAGTGAGTCCAGATTGTGCACTGCCACCAGTGGGAATGCAGTGCAGTGAGTTGAGAGAGTGCACTGGAACCAGTGCGGATGCACTGGAGTGTCTCCAGAGAGTGCACTGGCAGCAGTGGTTATGCAGTGCAGTGAGTCCAGAGAGTGCATTGGCACCAGTGGGGATGCAGTGCAGTGAGTCCAGAGAGTGCACTGGCACCAGTGGGGATGCAGTGCAGTGAGTCCAGAGAGTGTACTGGCACCAGTGGGGATGCAGTGCAGTGACTCCAGAGAGTGCACTGGCACCAGTAGGGATGCAGTGAAGTGAGTCCAGAGAGTGCACTGGCACCAGTGGGGATGCAGTGCAGTGAGTCCAGAGAGTGCACTGGCACCACGTGGGGATGCAGTGCAGTGAGTCCTGAGAGAGTTCACTGGCACCGCTTGGCATGCAGTGCAGTGACTCCAGAAAGTGCACTGGCACCAGTGGGGATGCAGTGCAGCGACTCTAGAGAGTGCACTGGCACCAGTGGGGATGCAGTGCAGTGAGTCCCGAGAGTGCACTGGCACCACTGGGGATGCAGTGCAGTGAGTCCACAGAGTGCATTGGCACCAGTGGGGATGCAGTGTAGTGAGTCCAGCGAGTGCACTGTCAACAGTGGTTATGCAGTGCAGTGACTCCAGAAAGTGCACTGGCACCAGTGGGGATGCAGAGCAGTGAGTCCAGAGAGTGCACTGGCACCAGTGGGGATGCAGTGGAGTGAGTCCAGAGAGTGCACTGGCACCACTGGGGATGCAGTGCAGTGAGTCCAGAGAGTGTACTGGCACCACTGGGGATGCAGTGCAGTGACTCCAGAGAATGCACTGGCACCACTGGGGATGCAGTGAAGTGAGTCCAGAGAGTGCACTGGCACCACTGGGGATGCAGTGCAGTGAGTCCAGAGAGTTCACTGGCACCACTGGGGATGCAGTGCAGTGAGTCCAGAGAGTGCACTGGCACCACTGGGGATGCAGTGCAGTGAGTCCAGAGAGTTCACTGGCACTACTGGTGATGCAGTGCAGTGACTCCAGAGAGTGCACTGGCAGCAGTGGGGATGCAGTGCAGCGACTCTAGAGAGTGCACTGGCACCAGTGGGGATGCAGTGCAGTGAGTCCAGAGAGTGCACTGGCACCACTGGGGATGCAGTGCAGTGAGTCCAGAGAGTGCATTGGCACCAGTGGGGATGCAGTGCAGTGAGTCCAGAGAGTCCACTGGCACCAGTGGGGATGCAGTGTAGTGAGCCCAGAGAGTGCACTGGCACCAGTGGGGATGCAGTGCAGTGAGTCCAGAAAGTGCACTGGCACCACTGGGGATGCAGTGCAGTCAGTCCAGATAGTGCAATGGCACCAGTGGGGATGCAAAGCAGTGAGTCCAGAGAGTGCACTGGCACCAGTGGGAATGCAGTGCAGTGAGTTGAGAGAGTGCACTGGAACCAGTGCGGATGCACTGCAGTGTCTCCAGAGAGTGCACTGGCAGCAGTGGTTATGCAGTGCAGTGAGTCCAGAGAGTGCATTGGCACCAGTGGGGATGCAGTGCAGTGAGTCCAGAGAGTGCACTGGCACCACTGGGGATGCAGTGCAGTGAGTCCAGAGAGTGCACTGGCACCAGTGGGGATGCAGTGCAGTGACTCCAGAGAGTGCACTGGAACTACTGGGGATGCAGTGCAGTGAGTCCAGAGAGTGTACTGGCACCAGTGGGGATGCAGTGCAGTGAGTCCAGAGAGTGCACTGGCACCACTGGGGATGCAGTGCAGTGAGTCCAGAGAGTGCATTGGCACCAGTGGGGATGCAGTGTAGTGAGTCCAGAGAGTGCACTGTCAACAGTGGTTATGCAGTGCAGTGACTCCAGAAAGTGCACTGGCACCAGTGGGGATGCAGAGCAGTGAGTGCAGAGAGTGCACTGGCACCAGTGGGGATGCAGTGCAGTGAGTCCAGAGAGTGCACTGGCACCACTGGGGATGCAGTGCAGTGAGTCCAGAGAGTGCACTGGCACCAGTGGGGATGCAGTGCAGTGAGTCCAGAGAGTGCACTGGTACCAGTGGGGATGCAGTGCAGTGAGTCCAGAGAGTGCACTGGCACCACTGCGGATCAGTGCAGTGACTCTAGAGAGTGAACTGGCACCAGTGGGGATGCAAAGCAGTGACTCCAGAGAGTGCACTGGCACCAGTGGGAATGCAGTGCAGTGACTCCAGAGAGTGCACTAGCAACAACTGGGGATGCACTGCAGTGTCTCCGGAGAGTACACTGGTATCAATGGGGATGCAGTGCAGTGAGTTCAGATAGTGCACTGGCACCAGTGGGGATGCAGTGCAGTGAGTCCAGAGAGTGCACTGGCATCTGTGGGGATGCAGTGCAGTGACTCCAGAGAGTGCACTGGCACCACTGGGGATGCAGTGCAGTGAGTCCAGAGAGTGCACTGGCACCACTGGGGATGCAGTGCAGTGAGTCCAGAGAGTGCACTGGCACTAGTGGGGATAAGTGCAGTGACTCCATAGAGTGCACTGGCACCAGTGGGGTTGGAGTGCAGTGACTCCTGAGAGTGCACTGTGAGCAGTGGGGATTCAGTGCAGTGAGTCCAGAGAGTGCACTGGCACCACTGGGGATGCAGTGCAGTGAGTCCAGAGAGTGCACTGGCAGCAGTGGGGATGCAGTGCAGTGAGTCCAGAGAGTGCACTGGCACCACTGGGGATGCAGTGCAGTGAGTCCAGAGAGTGCACTGGCACCACTGGGGATGCAGTGCAGTGAGTCCAGAGAGTGCACTGGCACTACTGGGGATGCAGTGCAGTGAGTCCAGAGAGTGCACTGGCACCAGTGGGGATGCAGTGCAGTGAGTCCAGAGAGTGCACTGGCACCAGTGGGGATGCAGTGCAGTGAGTCCAGAGAGTTCACTGGCACCACTGGGGATGCAGTGCAGTGTAGTGAGTCCTTAGAGTGCACTGGCACCAGTGGGGATGCAGTGCAGTGAGTCCAGAGAGTGCACTGGTACCAGTGGGGATGCAGTGCAGTGAGTCCAGAGAGTGCACTGGCACCACTGCGGATCAGTGCAGTGACTCTAGAGAGTGAACTGGCACCAGTGGGGATTCAGTGTAGTGACTCTAGAGAGTGCACTGGCACCAGTGGGGATGCAGTGCAGTGAGTCCAGAGAGTGCACTGGCACCAGTGGGGATGCAGTGCAGTGAGTGCAGAGAGTGCACTGGCACCAGTGGGGATGCAGTGCAGTGAGTCCCGAGAGTGCACTGGCACCAGGGGGCGTGCATTGCAATGAGTCCAGAGAGTGCACTGGCACCAGTGGGGATGCAGTGCAGTGAGTCCAGAGAGTTCACTGGCACCAGTGGGGATGCAGTGCAGTGAGTCCAGAGAGTGCACTGGCACCAGTGGGGATGCAGTGCAGTGACTCCAGAGAGTTCACTGGCACCAGTGGGGATGCAGTGCAGTGAGTCCAGAAAGTGCACTGGCACTACAGGGGATGCAGTGCAGTGAGTCCAGAGAGTGCACTGGCACCAGTGGGGATGCAGTGCAGTGAGTCCAGAGAGTGCACTGGCACCACTGGGGATGCAGTGCAGTGAGTCCAGAGAGTGCACTGGCACCAGTGGGGATGCAGTGCAGTGAGTCCAGAGAGTGCACTGGCACCAGTGGGGATGCAGTGCAGTGACTCCAGAGAGTGCACTGGCACCAGTGGGGATGCAGTGCAGTGAGTCCAGAGAGTGCCGTGGCACCACTGGGGATGCAGTGCAGTGAGTCCAGAGAGTGCACTGGCACCACTAGGGATGCAGTGCAGTGACTCCAGAAAGTGCACTGGCACTACTGGAGATGCAGTGCAGTGAGTCCAGAGAGTGCACTGGCACCAGTCGGGATGCAGTGCAGTGAGTCCAGAGAGTGCACTGGCACCAGTGGGGATGCAGTGCAGTGAGTCCAGAGAGTGCACTGGCACCAGTGGGGATGCAGTGTATTGAGTCCAGAGAGTGCACTGGCACCAGTGGGAATGCAGTGCAGTGAGTTGAGAGAGTGCACTGGAACCAGTGGGGATGCAGTGCAGTGAGTCCAGAGAGTGCACTGGCAGCAGTGGGGATGCAGTGCAGTGAGTCCAGAGAGTGCACTGGCACCAGTGGGGATGCAGTGCAGTGAGTCCAGAGAGTCCACTGGCACCAGTGGGTGTGCAGTGCATTGAGCCCAGAGAGTGCACTGGCAACACTGGGGATGCAGTGCAGTGAGTCCAGAGAGTGCACTGGCACCACTGGGGATGCAGTGCAGTCAGTCCAGAGAGTGCAATGGCACCAGTGGGGATGCAAAGCAGTGAGTCCAGAGAGTGCACTGGCACCTTTGGGGATGTAGTGCAGTGAGTCCAGAGAGTGCACTGGCACCAGTGGGGATGCAAAGCAGTGACTCCAGAGAGTGCACTGGCACCAGTGGGGATGCAGTGCAGTGAGTCCAGAGAGTGCAATGGCACCAGTGGGGATGCAAAGCAGTGAGTCCAGAGAGTGCACTCGCACCAGTGGGAATGCAGTGCAGTGAGTTGAGAGAGTGCACTGGAACCAGTGGGGATGCACTGCAGTGTCTCCAGAGAGTGCAGTGGCACCAGTGGGGATGCAGTTTAGTGAGTCCAGAGAGTGCACTGGCACCAGTGGGGATGCAGTGCAGTGAGTCCAGAGAGTGCATTGGCACCACTGGGGATGCAGTGCAGTGAGTCCAGAGAGTGCACTGGCACCAGTGGGGATGCAGTGCAGTGACTCCAGAGAGTGCACTGGCACCACTGGGGATGCAGTGCAGTGAGTCCAGAGAGTCCACTGGCACCAGTGGGGATGCAGTGCAGTGAGCCCAGAGAGTGCACTGGCACCAGTGGGGATGCAGTTTAGTGAGTCCAGAGAGTGCACTGGCACTAGTGGGTATGCAAAGCAGTGACTCCAGAGCGTGCACTGACACCAGTGGGGATGCAGTGCAGTGAGTGCAGAGAGTGCACTGGCACCAGTGGGGATGTAGTGCAGTGAGTCCAGAGAGTGCACTGGCACCAGTGGGGATGCAGTGCAGCGACTCTAGAGAGTGCACTGGCACCAGTGGGGATGCAGTGCAGTGAGTCCCGAGAGTGCACTGGCACCACTGGGGATGCAGTGCAGTGAGTCCACAGAGTGCATTGGCACCAGTGGGGATGCAGTGTAGTGAGTCCAGCGAGTGCACTGTCAACAGTGGTTATGCAGTGCAGTGACTCCAGAAAGTGCACTGGCACCAGTGGGGATGCAGAGCAGTGAGTCCAGAGAGTGCACTGGCACCAGTGGGGATGCAGTGGAGTGAGTCCAGAGAGTGCACTGGCACCACTGGGGATGCAGTGCAGTGAGTCCAGAGAGTGTACTGGCACCACTGGGGATGCAGTGCAGTGACTCCAGAGAATGCACTGGCACCACTGGGGATGCAGTGAAGTGAGTCCAGAGAGTGCACTGGCACCACTGGGGATGCAGTGCAGTGAGTCCAGAGAGTTCACTGGCACCACTGGGGATGCAGTGCAGTGAGTCCAGAGAGTGCACTGGCACCACTGGGGATGCAGTGCAGTGAGTCCAGAGAGTTCACTGGCACTACTGGTGATGCAGTGCAGTGACTCCAGAGAGTGCACTGGCAGCAGTGGGGATGCAGTGCAGCGACTCTAGAGAGTGCACTGGCACCAGTGGGGATGCAGTGCAGTGAGTCCAGAGAGTGCACTGGCACCACTGGGGATGCAGTGCAGTGAGTCCAGAGAGTGCATTGGCACCAGTGGGGATGCAGTGCAGTGAGTCCAGAGAGTCCACTGGCACCAGTGGGGATGCAGTGTAGTGAGCCCAGAGAGTGCACTGGCACCAGTGGGGATGCAGTGCAGTGAGTCCAGAAAGTGCACTGGCACCACTGGGGATGCAGTGCAGTCAGTCCAGATAGTGCAATGGCACCAGTGGGGATGCAAAGCAGTGAGTCCAGAGAGTGCACTGGCACCAGTGGGAATGCAGTGCAGTGAGTTGAGAGAGTGCACTGGAACCAGTGCGGATGCACTGCAGTGTCTCCAGAGAGTGCACTGGCAGCAGTGGTTATGCAGTGCAGTGAGTCCAGAGAGTGCATTGGCACCAGTGGGGATGCAGTGCAGTGAGTCCAGAGAGTGCACTGGCACCACTGGGGATGCAGTGCAGTGAGTCCAGAGAGTGCACTGGCACCAGTGGGGATGCAGTGCAGTGACTCCAGAGAGTGCACTGGAACTACTGGGGATGCAGTGCAGTGAGTCCAGAGAGTGTACTGGCACCAGTGGGGATGCAGTGCAGTGAGTCCAGAGAGTGCACTGGCACCACTGGGGATGCAGTGCAGTGAGTCCAGAGAGTGCATTGGCACCAGTGGGGATGCAGTGTAGTGAGTCCAGAGAGTGCACTGTCAACAGTGGTTATGCAGTGCAGTGACTCCAGAAAGTGCACTGGCACCAGTGGGGATGCAGAGCAGTGAGTGCAGAGAGTGCACTGGCACCAGTGGGGATGCAGTGCAGTGAGTCCAGAGAGTGCACTGGCACCACTGGGGATGCAGTGCAGTGAGTCCAGAGAGTGCACTGGCACCAGTGGGGATGCAGTGCAGTGAGTCCAGAGAGTGCACTGGTACCAGTGGGGATGCAGTGCAGTGAGTCCAGAGAGTGCACTGGCACCACTGCGGATCAGTGCAGTGACTCTAGAGAGTGAACTGGCACCAGTGGGGATGCAAAGCAGTGACTCCAGAGAGTGCACTGGCACCAGTGGGAATGCAGTGCAGTGACTCCAGAGAGTGCACTAGCAACAACTGGGGATGCACTGCAGTGTCTCCGGAGAGTACACTGGTATCAATGGGGATGCAGTGCAGTGAGTTCAGATAGTGCACTGGCACCAGTGGGGATGCAGTGCAGTGAGTCCAGAGAGTGCACTGGCATCTGTGGGGATGCAGTGCAGTGACTCCAGAGAGTGCACTGGCACCACTGGGGATGCAGTGCAGTGAGTCCAGAGAGTGCACTGGCACCACTGGGGATGCAGTGCAGTGAGTCCAGAGAGTGCACTGGCACTAGTGGGGATAAGTGCAGTGACTCCATAGAGTGCACTGGCACCAGTGGGGTTGGAGTGCAGTGACTCCTGAGAGTGCACTGTGAGCAGTGGGGATTCAGTGCAGTGAGTCCAGAGAGTGCACTGGCACCAGTGGGGATGCAGTGCAGTGAGTCCAGAGAGTGCACTGGCACCACTGGGGATGCAGTGCAGTGAGTCCAGAGAGTGCACTGGCAGCAGTGGGGATGCAGTGCAGTGAGTCCAGAGAGTGCACTGGCACCACTGGGGATGCAGTGCAGTGAGTCCAGAGAGTGCACTGGCACCACTGGGGATGCAGTGCAGTGAGTCCAGAGAGTGCACTGGCACTACTGGGGATGCAGTGCAGTGAGTCCAGAGAGTGCACTGGCACCAGTGGGGATGCAGTGCAGTGAGTCCAGAGAGTGCACTGGCACCAGTGGGGATGCAGTGCAGTGAGTCCAGAGAGTTCACTGGCACCACTGGGGATGCAGTGCAGTGTAGTGAGTCCTTAGAGTGCACTGGCACCAGTGGGGATGCAGTGCAGTGAGTCCAGAGAGTGCACTGGTACCAGTGGGGATGCAGTGCAGTGAGTCCAGAGAGTGCACTGGCACCACTGCGGATCAGTGCAGTGACTCTAGAGAGTGAACTGGCACCAGTGGGGATTCAGTGTAGTGACTCTAGAGAGTGCACTGGCACCAGTGGGGATGCAGTGCAGTGAGTCCAGAGAGTGCACTGGCACCAGTGGGGATGCAGTGCAGTGAGTGCAGAGAGTGCACTGGCACCAGTGGGGATGCAGTGCAGTGAGTCCCGAGAGTGCACTGGCACCAGGGGGCGTGCATTGCAATGAGTCCAGAGAGTGCACTGGCACCAGTGGGGATGCAGTGCAGTGAGTCCAGAGAGTTCACTGGCACCAGTGGGGATGCAGTGCAGTGAGTCCAGAGAGTGCACTGGCACCAGTGGGGATGCAGTGCAGTGACTCCAGAGAGTTCACTGGCACCAGTGGGGATGCAGTGCAGTGAGTCCAGAAAGTGCACTGGCACTACAGGGGATGCAGTGCAGTGAGTCCAGAGAGTGCACTGGCACCAGTGGGGATGCAGTGCAGTGAGTCCAGAGAGTGCACTGGCACCACTGGGGATGCAGTGCAGTGAGTCCAGAGAGTGCACTGGCACCAGTGGGGATGCAGTGCAGTGAGTCCAGAGAGTGCACTGGCACCAGTGGGGATGCAGTGCAGTGACTCCAGAGAGTGCACTGGCACCAGTGGGGATGCAGTGCAGTGAGTCCAGAGAGTGCCGTGGCACCACTGGGGATGCAGTGCAGTGAGTCCAGAGAGTGCACTGGCACCACTAGGGATGCAGTGCAGTGACTCCAGAAAGTGCACTGGCACTACTGGAGATGCAGTGCAGTGAGTCCAGAGAGTGCACTGGCACCAGTCGGGATGCAGTGCAGTGAGTCCAGAGAGTGCACTGGCACCAGTGGGGATGCAGTGCAGTGAGTCCAGAGAGTGCACTGGCACCAGTGGGGATGCAGTGTATTGAGTCCAGAGAGTGCACTGGCACCAGTGGGAATGCAGTGCAGTGAGTTGAGAGAGTGCACTGGAACCAGTGGGGATGCAGTGCAGTGAGTCCAGAGAGTGCACTGGCAGCAGTGGGGATGCAGTGCAGTGAGTCCAGAGAGTGCACTGGCACCAGTGGGGATGCAGTGCAGTGAGTCCAGAGAGTCCACTGGCACCAGTGGGTGTGCAGTGCATTGAGCCCAGAGAGTGCACTGGCAACACTGGGGATGCAGTGCAGTGAGTCCAGAGAGTGCACTGGCACCACTGGGGATGCAGTGCAGTCAGTCCAGAGAGTGCAATGGCACCAGTGGGGATGCAAAGCAGTGAGTCCAGAGAGTGCACTGGCACCTTTGGGGATGTAGTGCAGTGAGTCCAGAGAGTGCACTGGCACCAGTGGGGATGCAAAGCAGTGACTCCAGAGAGTGCACTGGCACCAGTGGGGATGCAGTGCAGTGAGTCCAGAGAGTGCAATGGCACCAGTGGGGATGCAAAGCAGTGAGTCCAGAGAGTGCACTCGCACCAGTGGGAATGCAGTGCAGTGAGTTGAGAGAGTGCACTGGAACCAGTGGGGATGCACTGCAGTGTCTCCAGAGAGTGCAGTGGCACCAGTGGGGATGCAGTTTAGTGAGTCCAGAGAGTGCACTGGCACCAGTGGGGATGCAGTGCAGTGAGTCCAGAGAGTGCATTGGCACCACTGGGGATGCAGTGCAGTGAGTCCAGAGAGTGCACTGGCACCAGTGGGGATGCAGTGCAGTGACTCCAGAGAGTGCACTGGCACCACTGGGGATGCAGTGCAGTGAGTCCAGAGAGTCCACTGGCACCAGTGGGGATGCAGTGCAGTGAGCCCAGAGAGTGCACTGGCACCAGTGGGGATGCAGTTTAGTGAGTCCAGAGAGTGCACTGGCACTAGTGGGTATGCAAAGCAGTGACTCCAGAGCGTGCACTGACACCAGTGGGGATGCAGTGCAGTGAGTGCAGAGAGTGCACTGGCACCAGTGGGGATGTAGTGCAGTGAGTCCAGAGAGTGCACTGGCACCAGTGGGGATGCAGTGCAGTGAGTCCAGAGAGTGCACTGGCACCAGTGGTGATGCAGTGCAGTGAGTCCAGAGAGTGCACTGTCACCACTGGGGATGCAGTGCAGTGAGTCCAGAGAGTTCACTGGCACCACTGGGGATGCAGTGCAGTGTAGTGAGTCCTTAGAGTGTACTGGCACCAGTGGGGATGCAGTGCAGTGAGTCCAGAGAGTGCACTGGCACCACTGGGGATGCAGTGCAGTGAGTCCAGAGAGTGCACTGGCACCAGTGGGGATGCAGTGTAGTGAGTCCAGAGAGTGCACTGGCACCAGTGGGGTTGCAGTGCAGTGAGTCCAGAGAGTGCACTGGCACCAGTGGGGATGCAGTGCAGTGAGTCCAGAGAGTGCACTGGCAGCAGTGGGGATGCAGTGCAGTGAGTCCAGAGAGTGCACTGGCACCACTGGGGATGAAGTGCAGTGACTCCAGAGAGTGCACTGGCACCAGTGGGGATGCAGTGCAGTGAGTCCAGAGAGTCCACTGGCACCAGTGGGGATGCAGTGCAGTGAGCCCAGAGAGTGCACTGGCACCACTGGGGATGCAGTGCAGTGAGTCCAGAGAGTGCACTGGCACCACTGGGGATGCAGTGCAGTGAGTCCAGAGAGTGCACTGGCACCACCGGGGATTCAGTGCAGTGAGTCCAGAGAGTGCACTGGCACCACTAGGGATGCAGTGCAGTGACTCCAGAAAGTGCACTGGCACTCTTGGGGATGCAGTGCAGTGAGTCCAGAGAGTGCACTGGCACCAGTGGGGATGCAGTGCAGTCAGTCCAGAGAGTGCACTGGCACCAGTGGGGATGCAAAGCAGTGACACCAGAGAGTGCACTGGCACCACTGGGGATGCACTGCAGTGTCTCCATAGAGTGCACTGGCACCACTGGGGATGCAGTGCAGTGAGTCCAGAGAGTGCACTGGCATCACTGGGGATGCAGTGCAGTGACTCCAGAGAGTGCACTGGCACCAGTGGGTTTGCAGTGCAGTGAGTCCAGAGAGTGCCCTGGCACCACTGGGGATGCATTGCAGTGAGTCCAGAGAGTGCACTGGCACCAGTGGGGATGTCGTGCAGTGACTCCAGAGAGTGCACTGGCACCAGTGGGGATGCAGTGCAGTGAGTCCAGAGAGTGCACTGGCACCACTGGGGATGCAGTGCAGTGAGTCCAGAGAGTGCACTGGCACCAGTGGGGATGCAGTGCAGTGAGTCCAGAGAGTGCACTGGCACCACTGGGGATGCAGTGCAGTGAGTCCAGGGAGTGCACTGGCACCAGTGGGGATGCACTGCAGTGAGTCCAGAGAGTGCACTGGCACCAGTGGGGATGCAGAGCAGTGACTCCAGAGAGTGCACTGGCACCAGTGGGGAGGCAGTGCAGTGAGTCCAGAGAGTGCACTGGCACCACTGGGGATGCAGTGCAGTGACTCCAGAGAGTGCACTGGCACCACTAGGAATGCAGTGAAGTGACTCCAGAAAGTGCACTGGCACTACTGGGGATGCAGTGCAGTGAGTCCAGAGAGTGCACTGGCACCAGTGGGGATGCAGTGCAGTCAGTCCAGAGAGTGCACTGGCACCAGTGGGGATGCAAAGCAGTGACACCAGAGAGTGCACTGGCACCACTGGGGATGCACTGCAGTGTCTCCATAGAGTGCACTGGCACTACTGGGGATGCAGTGCAGTGAGTCCAGAGAGTGCACTGGCACCAGTGGGGATGCACTGCAGTGAGTCCGGAGAGTGCAATGGCACCAGTGGGGATGCAAAGCAGTGAGTCCAGAGAGTGCACTGGCACCAGTGGGAATGCAGTGCAGTGAGTCCAGAGAGTGCACTGGCACCACTGGGGATGCAGTGCAGTGACTCCAGAAAGTGCACTGGCACTACTGGAGATGCAGTGCAGTGAGTCCAGAGAGTGCACTGGCACCAGTGGGGATGCAGTGCAGTGAGTCCAGAGAGTGCACTGGCACCAGTGGGGATGCAGTGCAGTGAGTCCAGAGAGTGCACTGGCACCAGTGGGGATGCAGTGCAGTGAGTCCAGAGAGTGCAATGGCACCAGTGGGAATGCAAAGCAGTGAGTCCAGAGAGTGCACTGGCACCAGTGGGAATGCAGTGCAGTGAGTTGAGAGAGTGCACTGGAACCAGTGCGGATGCACTGCAGTGTCTCCAGAGAGTGCACTGGCACCACTGGGGATGCAGTGCAGTGAGTCCAGAGAGTGCATTGGCACCAGTGGGGATGCAGTGCACTGACTCCAGAGAGTGCACTGGCACCAGTGGGGATGCAGTGCAGTGAGTCCAGAGAGTGCACTGGCACCAGTGGGGTTGCAGTGCAGTGAGTCCAGAGAGTGCACTGGCACCAGTGGGGATGCAGTGCAGTGAGTCTAGAGAGTGCACTGGCAGCAGTGGTGATGCAGTGCAGTGAGTCCAGAGAGTGCACTGGCACCAGTGGGGATGCAGTGCAGTGACTCCAGAGAGTGCTCTGGCAGCAGTGGGGATGCAGTGCAGTGAGTCCAGAGAGTGCACTGGCACCAGTGGGGATGCAGTGCAGTGAGTCCAGAGAGTGCACTGGCACCAGTGGGGATGTAGTGCAGTGAGTCCAGAGAGTGCACTGGCACCAGTGGGGATGCAAAGCAGTGACTCCAGAGAGTGCACTGGCACCAGTGGGGATGCAGTGCAGTGAGTCCAGAGAGTGCACTGGCACCAGTGGGGATGTAGTGCAGTGAGTCCAGAGAGTGCACTGGCACCAGTGGGGATGCAGTGCAGTGAGTCCAGAGAGTGCACTGGCACCACTGGGGATGCAGTGCAGTGAGTCCAGAGAGTTCACTGGCACCACTGGGGATGCAGTGCAGTGAGTCCAGAGAGTTCACTGGCACCACTGGGGATGCAGTGCAGTGTAGTGAGTCCTTAGAGTGCACTGGCACCAGTGGGGATGCAGTGCAGTGAGTCCAGAGAGTGCACTGGCACCAGTGGGGATGCACTGCAGTGACTCCAGAGAGTGCACTGGCACCAGTGGGGATGCAGTGCAGTGAGTCCAGAGAGTGCACTGGCACCACCGGGGATTCAGTGCAGTGACTCCAGAGAGTTCACTGGCACCACTAGGGATGCAGTGCAGTGACTCCAGAAAGTGCACTGGCACCAGTGGGGATGCAGTGCAGTGAGTCCAGAGAGTCCACTGGCACCAGTGGGGATGCAGTGCAGTGAGCCCAGAGAGTGCACTGGCACCACTGGGGATGCAGTGCAGTGAGTCCAGAGAGTGCACTGGCACCACTGGGGATGCAGTGCAGTGAGTCCAGAGAGTGCACTGGCACCACCGGGGATTCAGTGCAGTGAGTCCAGAGAGTGCACTGGCACCACTAGGGATGCAGTGCAGTGACTCCAGAAAGTGCACTGGCACTCTTGGGGATGCAGTGCAGTGAGTCCAGAGAGTGCACTGGCACCAGTGGGGATGCAGTGCAGTCAGTCCAGAGAGTGCACTGGCACCAGTGGGGATGCAAAGCAGTGACACCAGAGAGTGCACTGGCACCACTGGGGATGCACTGCAGTGTCTCCATAGAGTGCACTGGCAGCAGTGGGGATGCAGTGCAGTGAGTCCAGAGAGTGCACTGGCATCACTGGGGATGCAGTGCAGTGACTCCAGAGAGTGCACTGGCACCAGTGGGTTTGCAGTGCAGTGAGTCCAGAGAGTGCCCTGGCACCACTGGGGATGCATTGCAGTGAGTCCAGAGAGTGCACTGGCACCAGTGGGGATGTCGTGCAGTGACTCCAGAGAGTGCACTGGCACCAGTGGGGATGCAGTGCAGTGAGTCCAGAGAGTGCACTGGCACCACTGGGGATGCAGTGCAGTGAGTCCAGAGAGTGCACTGGCACCAGTGGGGATGCAGTGCAGTGAGTCCAGAGAGTGCACTGGCACCACTGGGGATGCAGTGCAGTGAGTCCAGGGAGTGCACTGGCACCAGTGGGGATGCACTGCAGTGAGTCCAGAGAGTGCACTGGCACCAGTGGGGATGCAGAGCAGTGACTCCAGAGAGTGCACTGGCACCACTGGGGAGGCAGTGCAGTGAGTCCAGAGAGTGCACTGGCACCACTGGGGATGCAGTGCAGTGACTCCAGAGAGTGCACTGGCACCACTAGGGATGCAGTGAAGTGACTCCAGAAAGTGCACTGGCACTACTGGGGATGCAGTGCAGTGAGTCCAGAGAGTGCATTGGCACCAGTGGGGATGCAGTGCAGTCAGTCCAGAGAGTGCACTGGCACCAGTGGGGATGCAAAGCAGTGACACCAGAGAGTGCACTGGCACCACTGGGGATGCACTGCAGTGTCTCCATAGAGTGCACTGGCACCACTGGGGATGCAGTGCAGTGAGTCCAGAGAGTGCACTGGCACCAGTGGGGATGCACTGCAGTGAGTCCGGAGAGTGCAATGGCACCAGTGGGGATGCAAAGCAGTGAGTCCAGAGAGTGCACTGGCACCAGTGGGAATGCAGTGCAGTGAGTCCAGAGAGTGCACTGGCACCACTGGGGATGCAGTGCAGTGACTCCAGAAAGTGCACTGGCACTACTGGAGATGCAGTGCAGTGAGTCCAGAGAGTGCACTGGCACCAGTGGGGATGCAGTGCAGTGAGTCCAGAGAGTGCACTGGCACCAGTGGGGATGCAGTGCAGTGAGTCCAGAGAGTGCACTGGCACCAGTGGGGATGCAGTGCAGTGAGTCCAGAGAGTGCAATGGCACCAGTGGGAATGCAAAGCAGTGAGTCCAGAGAGTGCACTGGCACCAGTGGGAATGCAGTGCAGTGAGTTGAGAGAGTGCACTGGAACCAGTGCGGATGCACTGCAGTGTCTCCAGAGAGTGCACTGGCACCACTGGGGATGCAGTGCAGTGAGTCCAGAGAGTGCATTGGCACCAGTGGGGATGCAGTGCACTGACTCCAGAGAGTGCACTGGCACCAGTGGGGATGCAGTGCAGTGAGTCCAGAGAGTGCACTGGCACCAGTGGGGTTGCAGTGCAGTGAGTCCAGAGAGTGCACTGGCACCAGTGGGGATGCAGTGCAGTGAGTCTAGAGAGTGCACTGGCAGCAGTGGTGATGCAGTGCAGTGAGTCCAGAGAGTGCACTGGCACCAGTGGGGATGCAGTGCAGTGACTCCAGAGAGTGCTCTGGCAGCAGTGGGGATGCAGTGCAGTGACTCTAGAGAGTGCACTGGCACCAGTGGGGTTGGAGTGCAGTGACTCTAGAGAGTGCACTGGCACCAGTGGGGATGCAGTGTAGTTAGTCCTGAGAGTGCACTGGCACCAGTGGGGATGCAGTGCAGTGAGTGCAGAGAGTGCACTGGCACCAGTGGGGATGCAGTGCAGTGAGTCCAGAGAGTGCACTGGCACCACTGGGGATGCAGTGCAGTGAGTCCTTATAGTGCACTGGCACCAGTGGGGATGCAGTGCAGTGAGTCCAGAGAGTGCACTGGCACCACTGGGGATGCAGTGCAGTGAGTCCTTATAGTGCACTGGCACCAGTGGGGATGCAGTGCAGTGAGTCCAGAGAGTGCACTGGCACCACTGGGGATGCACTGCAGTGACTCCAGAGAGTGCACTGGCACCAGTGGGAATGCCGTGCAGTGAGTCCAGAGAGTGCACTGGCACCAGTGGGGATGCACTGCAGTGACTCCAGAGAGTGCACTGGCACCAGTGGGGATGCAGTGCAGTGAGTCCAGAGAGTGCACTGGCACCACCGGGGATTCAGTGCAGTGACTCCAGAGAGTTCACTGGCACCACTAGGGATGCAGTGCAGTGACTCCAGAAAGTGCACTGGCACCAGTGGGGATGCAGTGCAGTGAGTCCAGAGAGTGCACTGGCACCACTGGGAATGCAGTGCAGTGAGTCCAGAGAGTGCACTGGCACCAGTGGGGATGTAGTGCAGTGAGTCCAGAGAGTGCACTGGCACCAGTGGGGATGCAAAGCAGTGACTCCAGAGAGTGCACTGGCACCAGTGGGGATGCAAAGCAGTGACTCCAGAGAGTGCACTGGCACCAGTGGGGATGCAAAGCAGTGAGTCCAGAGAGTGCACTGGCACCAGTGGGGATGCAGTGCAGTGACTGCAGAGACTGCACTGGCACCAGTGGGGATGCAAAGCAGTGAGTCCAGAGAGTGCACTGGCACCAGTGGGAATGCAGTGCAGTGAGTCCAGAGAGTGCACTGGCACCACTGGGGATGCAGTGCAGTGACTCCAGAAAGTGCACTGGCACTACTGGAGATGCAGTGCAGTGAGTCCAGAGAGTGCACTGGCACCAGTGGGGATGCAGTGCAGTGAGTCCAGAGAGTGCACTGGCACCAGTGGGGATGCAGTGCAGTGAGTCCAGAGAGTGCACTGGCACCAGTGGGGATGCAGTGCAGTGAGTCCAGAGAGTGCAATGGCACCAGTGGGAATGCAAAGCAGTGAGTCCAGAGAGTGCACTGGCACCAGTGGGAATGCAGTGCAGTGCGTTGAGAGAGTGCACTGGAACCAGTGCGGATGCACTGCAGTGTCTCCAGAGAGTGCACTGGCACCACTGGGGATGCAGTGCAGTGAGTCCAGAGAGTGCATTGGCACCAGTGGGGATGCAGTGCACTGACTCCAGAGAGTGCACTGGCACCAGTGGGGATGCAGTGCAGTGAGTCCAGAGAGTGCACTGGCACCAGTGGGGTTGCAGTGCAGTGAGTCCAGAGAGTGCACTGGCACCAGTGGGGATGCAGTGCAGTGAGTCTAGAGAGTGCACTGGCAGCAGTGGTGATGCAGTGCAGTGAGTCCAGAGAGTGCACTGGCACCAGTGGGGATGCAGTGCAGTGACTCCAGAGAGTGCTCTGGCAGCAGTGGGGATGCAGTGCAGTGAGTCCAGAGAGTGCACTGGCACCAGTGGGGATGCAGTGCAGTGAGTCCAGAGAGTGCACTGGCACCAGTGGGGATGTAGTGCAGTGAGTCCAGAGAGTGCACTGGCACCAGTGGGGATGCAAAGCAGTGACTCCAGAGAGTGCACTGGCACCAGTGGGGATGCAGTGCAGTGAGTCCAGAGAGTGCACTGGCACCAGTGGGGATGTAGTGCAGTGAGTCCAGAGAGTGCACTGGCACCAGTGGGGATGCAGTGCAGTGAGTCCAGAGAGTGCACTGGCACCACTGGGGATGCAGTGCAGTGAGTCCAGAGAGTTCACTGGCACCACTGGGGATGCAGTGCAGTGAGTCCAGAGAGTTCACTGGCACCACTGGGGATGCAGTGCAGTGTAGTGAGTCCTTAGAGTGCACTGGCACTAGTGGGGATGCAGTGCAGTGAGTCCGGAGAGTGCACTGGCACCAGTGGGGATGCAGTGCAGTGACTCCAGAAAGTGCACTGGCACCACTGGGGATGCAGTGCAGTGAGTCCAGAGAGTGCACTGGCACCACTGGGAATGCAGTGCAGTGAGTCCAGAGAGTTCACTGGCACCAGTGGGGATGCAGTGCAGTGAGTCCAGAGAGTTCACTGGCACCAGTGGGGATGCAGTGCAGTGACTCCAGAGAGTGCACTGGCACCAGTGGGGATGCACTGCAGTGAGTCCAGAAAGTGCACTGGCACCAGTGGGGATGCAGTGCAGTGAGTCCAGAGAGTGCACTAGCACCAGTGGAGATGCAGTGCAGTGAGTCCAGAGAGTGCACTGGCACCACTGGGGATGCAGTGTAGTGAGTCCAGAGAGTGCACTGGCACCAGTGAGGTTGCAGTGCAGTGACTCCAGAGAGTGCACTGGCACCAGTGGGTATGCAGTGCAGTGACTCCAGAGAGTGCACTGGCACCAGTGGGGATGCAGTGCAGTCAGTCCAGAGAGTGCAATGGCACCAGTGGTGATGCAAAGCAGTGACTCCAGAGAGTGCACTGGAACCACTGGGGATGCACTGCAGTGTCTCCTGAGATTGCACTGGCACCAGTGGGGATGCAGTGCAGTGAGTCCAGAGAGTGCACTGGCATCACTGGGGATGCAGTGCAGTGACTCCAGAGAGTGCACTGGCACCAGTGGGGTTGCAGTGCAGTGAGTCCAGAGAGTGCACTGGCACCACTGGGGATGCATTGCAGTGAGTCCAGAGAGTGCACTGGCACCAGTGGGGATGCAGTGCAGTGAGTCCTGAGAGTGCACTGGCACCAGTGGGGATGCAGTGCAGTGACTCCAGAGAGTGCACTGGCACCAGTCGGGATGCAGTGCAGCGAGTCCAGACAGTGCACTGGCACCACTGGGGATGCACTGCAGTGATTCCAGAGAGTGCACTGGCACCAGTGGGGATGCAGTGCAGTGAGTCCAGAGAGTTCACTGGCACCACTTGGGATGCAGTGCAGTGAGTCCAGAGAGTGCACTGGTACCAGTGGGGATGCAGTGCAGTGACTCCAGAGAGTGCACTGGCACCACTAGGGATGCAGTGCAGTGAGTCCAGAAAGTGCACTGGCACTACTGGGGATGCAGTGCAGTGAGTCCAGAGAGTGCACTGGCACCAGTGGGGATGCAGTGCAGTGAGTCCAGAGAGTTCACTGGCACCAGTGGGGATGCAGTGCAGTGACTCCAGAGAGTGCACTGGCACCAGTGGGGATGCACTGCAGTGAGTCCAGACAGTGCACTGGCACCAGTGGGGATGCAGTGCAGTGAGTCCAGAGACTGCACTGGCACCAGTGGGGATGCAGTGCAGTGAGTCCAGAGAGTTCACTGGCACCACTGGGGATGCAGTGCAGTGTAGTGAGTCCTTAGAGTGCACTGGCACCAGTGGGGATGCAGTGCAGTGAGTCCAGAGAGTGCACTGGCACCACTGGGGATGCACTGCAGTGACTCCAGAGAGTGCACTGGCACCAGTGGGGATGCAGTGCAGTGAGTCCAGAGAGTGCACTGGCACCACCGGGGATTCAGTGCAGTGAGTCCAGAGAGTTCACTGGCACCACTAGGGATGCAGTGCAGTGACTCCAGAAAGTGCACTGGCACCAGAGGGGATGCAGTGCAGTGAGTCCAGAGAGTGCACTGGCACCACTGGGAATGCAGTGCAGTGAGTCCAGAGAGTTCACTGGCACCAGTGGGGATGCACTGCAGTGAGTCCAGAAAGTGCACTGGCACTACTGGGGATGCAGTGCAGTGAGTCCAGAGAGTGCACTGGCACCAGTGGAGATGCAGTGCAGTGAGTCCAGAGAGTGCACTGGCACCATTGGGGATGCAGTGTAGTGACTCCAGAGAGTGCACTGGCACCAGTGGGGTTGCAGTGCAGTGACTCCAGAGAGTGCACTGGCACCAGTGGGGATGCAGTGCAGTGAGTGCAGAGAGTGCACTGGCACCAGTGGGGATGCAGTGCAGTCAGTCCAGAGAGTGCAATGGCACCAGTGGGGATGCAAAGCAGTGACTCCAGAGAGTGCACTGGCACCACTGGAGATGCACTGCAGTGTCTCCAGAGAGTGCACTGGCACCAGTGGTGATGCAGTGCAGTGAGTCCAGAGAGTGCACTGGCATCACTGGGGATGCAGTGCAGTGACTCCAGAGAGTGCACTGGCACCACTGGGGTTGCAGTGCAGTGACTCCAGAGAGTGCACTGGCACCACTGGGAATGCATTGCAGTGAGTCCAGAGAGTGCACTGGCACCAGTGGGGATGCAGTGCAGTGAGTCCTGAGAGTGCACTGGCACCAGTGGGGATGCAGTGCAGTGACTCCAGAGAGTGCACTGGCACCAGTCGGGATGCAGTGCAGTGAGTCCAGACAGTGCACTGGCACCACTGGGGATGCACTGCAGTGAGTCCAGAGAGTGCACTGGCACCACTGGGGATGCAGTGCAGTGAGTCCAGAGAGTTCACTGGCACCAGTGGGGATGCAGTGCAGTGAGTCCAGAGAGTGCACTGTCACCAGTGGGGATGCAGTGCAGTGACTCCAGAGAGTGCACTGGCAGCAGTGGGGATGCAGTGCAGTGACTCCAGAGAGTGCACTGGCAGCAGTGGGGATGCAGTGCAGTGAGTCCAGAGAGTGCACTGGCACCACTGGGGATGCAGTGCAGTGACTCCAGAGAGTGCACTGGCACCACTGGGGATGCAGTGCAGTGAGTCCAGAGAGTGCACTGGCACCAGTGGGGATGCACTGCAGTGAGTCCAGAAAGTGCACTGGCACTACTGGGGATGCAGTGCAGTGAGTCCAGAGAGTGCACTGGCACCAGTGGAGATGCAGTGCAGTGAGTCCAGAGAGTGCACTGGCACCACTGGGGATGCAGTGTAGTGAGTCCAGAGAGTGCACTGGCACCAGTGGGGATGCAGTGCAGTGAGTCCAGAGAGTGCACTGGCATCACTGGGGATGCAGTGCAGTGACTCCAGAGAGTGCACTGGCACCAGTGGGGTTGCAGTGCAGTGACTCCAGAGAGTGCACTGGCACCACTGGGGATGCATTGCAGTGAGTCCAGAGAGTGCACTGGCACCAGTGGGGATGCAGTGCAGTGAGTCCTGAGAGTGCACTGGCACCAGTGGGAATGCAGTGCAGTGACTCCAGAGAGTGCACTGGCAC
Source organism: Anser brachyrhynchus (assembly GCF_964034855.1). Lineage (NCBI taxonomy): Eukaryota > Metazoa > Chordata > Aves > Anseriformes > Anatidae > Anser > Anser brachyrhynchus. Next base: position 555,801 of record NW_027663695.1, read on the forward strand.
CAGTCGGGATGCAGTGCAGTGAGTCCAGACAGTGCACTGGCACCACTGGGGATGCACTGCAGTGAGTCCAGAGAGTCCACTGGCACCACTGGGGATGCAGTGCAGTGAGTCCAGAGAGTTCACTGGCACCAGTGGGGATGCAGTGCAGTGAGTCCAGAGAGTGCACTGTCACCAGTGGGGATGCAGTGCAGTGAGTCCAGAGAGTGCACTGGCACCACTAGGGATGCAGTGCAGTGAGTCCAGAAAGTGCACTGGCACTACTGGGGATGCAGTGCAGTGAGTCCAGAGAGTGCACTGGCACCAGTGGGGATGCAGTGCAGTGACTCCAGAGAGTGCACTGGCACCAGTGGGGATGCACTGCAGTGAGTCCAGACAGTGCACTGGCACCACTGGGGATGCAGTGCAGTGACTCCATAGACTGCACTGGCACCAGTGGGGATGCAGTGCAGTGAGTCCAGAGAGTGCACTGGCACCAGTGGGGATGCAGTGCAGTGAGTCCAGAGAGTGCACTGGCTCCACTAGGGATGCAGTGTAGTGACTCCATAAAGTGCACTGGCACTACTGGGTATGCAGTGCAGTGAGTCCAGACAGTGCACTGGCACCACTGGGGATGCAGTGCAGTGACTCCATAGACTGCACTGGCACCAGTGGGGATGCAGTGCAGTCAGTCCAGAGAGTGCACTGGCACCACTGGGGATGCAGTGCAGTGAGTCCAGAGAGTGCACTGGCACCAGTGGGGTTGCAGTGCAGTGAGTCCAGAGAGTGCACTGGCACCAGTGGGAATGCAGTGCAGTGAGTCCAGAGAGTGCACTGACAACAGTGGGGATGCAGTGTAGTGAGTCCAGAGAGTGCACTGGCACCAGTGGGGTTGCAGTGCAGTGAGTCCAGAGAGTGCACTGGCACCAGTGGGAATACAGTGCAGTGAGTCCAGAGAGTCCACTGGCAGCAGTGGAGATGCAGTGCAGTGAGTCCAGAGAGTGCACTGGCACCACTGGGGATGCAGTGCAGTGACTCCAGAGAGTGCACTGGCACCAGTGGGAATGCAGTGCAGTGAGTTGAGAGAGTGCACTGGAACCAGTGGGGATGCACTGCAGTGTCTCCAGAGAGTGCACTGGCACCACTGGGGATGCAGTGCAGTGAGTCCAGAGAGTGCACTGGCACCAGTGGGGATGCCGTGCAGTGACTCCAGAGAGTGCACTGGCAGCAGTGGGGATGCAGTGCAGTGAGTCCAGAGAGTGCACTGGCACCAGTGGGGATGCAGTGCAGTGACTCCAGAGAGTGCACTGGCACCAGTGGGGATGCAGTGCAGTGAGTCTAGAGAGTGCACTGGCACCAGTGGGGATGCAGTGCAGTGAGTCCAGAAAGTGCACTGGCACCAGTGGGGATGCAGTGCAGTGACTCCAGAGAGTGCTCTGGCAGCAGTGGGGATGCAGTGCAGTGAGTCCAGAGAGTGCACTGGCACCAGTGGGGATGCAGTGCAGTGAGTCCAGAGAGTGCACTGGCACCACTGGGGATGCAGTGCAGTGAGTCCAGAGAGTGCACTGGCACCAGTGGGGATGCAGTGCAGTGAGTCCAGAGAGTTCACTGGCACCACTGGGGATGCAGTGCAGTGACTCCAGAGAGTGCACTGGCACCAGTGGGGATGCACTGCAGTGAGTCCAGAGAGTGCATTGGCACCAGTGGGGATGCAGTGCAGTGAGTCCAGAGAGTGCACTGGTACCAGTGGAGATGCAGTGCAGTGAGTTCAGAGAGTGCACTGGCACCACTGCGGATCAGTGCAGTGACTCTAGAGAGTGCACTGTCACCAGTGGGGATGCAGTGCAGTGAGTGCAGAGAGTGCACTGGCAGCAGTGGGGATGCAGTGCAGTGAGTCCAGAGAGTGCACTGGCACCACTGGGGATGCAGTGCAGTGAGTCCAGAGAGTGCACTGGAACCACTGGGGATGCAGTGCAGTGAGTCCAGAGAGTTCACGGGCACCAGTGGGGATGCAGTGCAGTGACTGCAGAGAGTGCACGGGCACCAGTGGGGATGCACTGCAGTGACTCCAGAGAGTGCATTGGCACCAGTGGGGATGCAGTGCAGTGACTCCAGAGAGTGCACTGGCACCAGTGGGGATGCAGTGCAGTGAGTCCAGAGAGTGCACTGGCACCAGTGGGGATGCAGTGCAGTGACTCCAGAGAGTGCACTGGCACCAGTGGGGATGCAGTGCAGTGAGTCCAGAGAGTGCACTGGCACCAGTGGGGATGCAGTGTAGTGAGTCCAGAGAGTTCACTGGCACCAGTGGGGTTGCAGTGTAGTGAGTCCAGAGAGTGCACTGGCACCAGTGGGGATGCAGTGCAGTGACTCCAGAGAGTGCACTGGCACCACTGGGGATGCAGTGCAGTGAGTCCAGAGAGTGCACTGGCACCAGTGGGGATGCAGTGCAGTGAGTCCAGGCAGTTCACTGGCACCAGTGGGGATGCAGTGCAGTGTCTTCAGAGAGTATACTGGCACCACTGGGGATGCACTGCAGTGAGCCCAGAGAGTGCATTGGCACCAGTGGGGATGCAGTGCAGTGAGTCCAGAGAGTGCACTGGCACCAGTGGGGTTGCAGTGCAGTGAGTCCAGAGAGTGCACTGGCACCAGTGGGCATGCAGTGCAGTGACTCCAGAGAGTGCACTGGCAGCAGTGGGGTTGCAGTGCAGTGAGCCCAGAGAGTGCACTGGCACCAGTGGGGATGCAGTGCAGTGAGTCCAGAGAGTGCACTGGCACCAGTTGGGATGCAGTGCAGTGGGTCCGAAGAGTGCACTGGCACCAGTGGGGATGCAGTGCAGTGACTCCAGAGAGTGCACTTGCACCAGTGGGGATGCAGTGCAGGGAGTCCAGAGAGTGCACTGGCACCACTGGGGATGCAGTGCAGTGAGTCCAGAGAGTGCACTGGCACCAGTGGGGATGCAGTGCAGTGAGTCCAGAGAGTTCACTGGCACCACTTGGGATGCGGTGCAGTGACTCCAGAAAGTGCACTGGCACTACTGGGGATGCAGTGCAGTGAGTCCAGAGAGTGCACTGGCACCACTGGGGATGCAGTGCAGTCAGTCCATAGAGTGCACTGGCAGCAGTGGGGCTGCAGTGCAGTGAGTCCAGAGAGTGCACTGGCAGCAGTGGGGATGCAGTGCAGTGACTCCAGAGAGTGGACTGGCACCAGTGGGGATGCACTGCAGTGAGTCCAGAAAGTGCACTGGCACCAGTGGGGATGCAGTGCAGTGACTCCAGAGAGTGCACTGGCACCACGGGGGATGCAGTGCAGTGACTCCAGACAGTGCACTGGCACCACTGGGGATGCACTGCAGTGACTCCAGAGAGTGCATTGGCACCAGTGGGGATGCAGTGCAGTGACTCCAGAGAGTGCACTGGCACCACTGGGGATGCAGTGCAGTGAGTGCAGAGAGTGCACTGGCAGCAGTGGGGATGCAGTGCAGTCAGTCCAGAGAGTGCACTGGCACCAGTGGGGATGCAGTGCAGTGAGTCCAGAGAGTGCAGTGGCACCATTGGGGATGCAGTGCTGTGAGTCCAGAGAGTGCACTGGCACCACTGGGGATGCAGTGCAGTGAGTCCAGAGAGTTCACTGGCACCAGTGGGGATGCAGTGCAGTGACTCCAGAGAGTGCACTGGCACTACTGGGGATGCAGTGTAGTGAGTCCAGAGAGTGCACTGGCACCAGTGGGCATGCACTGCAGTGAGTCCAGAGAGTGCATTGGCACCAGTGGGGATGTAGTGCAGTGAGTCCAGAGAGTGCACTGGCACCACTGGGGATGCAGTGCAGTGAGTCCAGAGAGTGCACTGGCACCACTGGGGATGCAGTGCAGTGAGTCCAGAGAGTTCACTGGCACCACTAGGGATGCAGTGCAGTGACTCCAGAAAGTGCACTGGCACTACTGGGGATGCAGTGCAGTGAGTCCAGAGAGTGCACTGGCACCAGTGGGGGTGCAGTGCAGTGAGTCCAGAGAGTGCACTGGCACCAGTGGGGATGCAGTGCAGTGAGTCCAGAGAGTGCACTGGCACCAGTGGGGATGCAGTGCAGTGAGTCCTTAGATTGCACTGGCACCAGTGGGGATGCAGTGCAGTGAGTCCAGAGAGTGCACTGGCACCAGTGGGGATGCAGTGCAGTGAGTCCAGAGAGTGCATTGGCACCAGTGGGGATGCAGTGCAGTGACTCCAGAGAGTACACTGGCACCACTGGGGATGCACTGCAGTGACTCCAGAGAGTGCACTGGCACCACTGGGGATGTCGTGCAGTGAGTCCAGAGAGTGCACTGTCACCACTGGGGATGCAGTGCAGTGAGTCCAGAGAGTTCACTGGCACCACCAGGGATGCAGTGCAGTGACTCCATAAAGTGCACTGGCACCAGTGGGGATGCAGTGCAGTGAGTCCAGAGAGTGCACTGGCACCAGTGGGGATGCAGTGTAGTGAGTCCAGAGAGTGCACTGGCACCACTGGGGATGCAGTGCAGTGAGTCCAGAGAGTTCACTGGCACCAGTGGGGATGCAGTGCAGTGACTCCAGAGAGAGCACTGGCACCAGTGGGGATGCACTGCAGTGAGTCCAGACAGTGCACTGGCACCAGTGGGGATGCAGTGCAGTGAGTCCAGAGAGTGCATTGGCACCAGTGGGGATGCAGTGCAGTGAGTCCAGAGAGTGCACTGGCATCACTGGGGATGCAGTGCAGTGACTCCAGAAAGTGCACTGGCACCACTAGGGATGCAGTGCAGTGACTCCAGAAAGTGCACTGGCACCAGTGGGGATGCAGTGCAGTGAGTCCAGAGAGTGCACTGGTACCAGTGGGGATGCAGTGCGATGAGTCCAGAGAGTGCACTGGCACCAGTGGGGATGCAGTGTAGTGAGTCCAGAGAGTGCACTGGCACCAGTGGGGTTGCAGTGCAGTGACTCCAGAGAGTGCACTGGCACCAGTGGGGATGCAGTGCAGTGAGTCCAGAGAGTGCACTGGCACCACTGGGGATGCAGTGCAGTGAGTCCAGAGAGTGCAGTGGCACCACTGGGGATGCAGTGCAGTGACTCCAGAGAGTGCACTGGCACCAGTGGGGATGCAGTGCAGTGAGTCCAGAGAGTTCACTGGCACCAGTGGGCATGCAGTGCAGTGAGTCCAGAGAGTGCACTGGCACCAGTGGGGATGCAGTGCAGTGAGTCCAGAGAGTGCAATGGCACCAGTGGGGATGCAGTGCAGTCAGTTCAGAGAGTGCAATGGCACCAGTGGGGATGCAAAGCAGTGAGTCCAGAGAGTGCACTGGCACCAGTGGGAATGCAGTGCAGTGAGTTGAGAGAGTGCACTGGAACCAGTGGGGATGCACTGCAGTGTCTCCAGAGAGTGCACTGTCACCAGTGGGGATGCAGTGCAGTGAGTCCAGAGAGTGCATTGACACCAGTGGGGATGCAGTGCAGTGAGTCCAGAGAGTGCACTGGCACCAGTGGGGATGCAGTGCAGTGAGTCCAGAGAGTGCACTGGCACCACTGGGGATGCAGTGCAGTGAGTCCAGAGAGTGCACTGGCACCAGTGGGGATGCAGTGCAGTGAGTCTAGAGAGTGCACTGGCACCACTGGGGATGCAGTGCAGTGAGTCCAGAGAGTGCACTGGCACCAGTAGGGATGCAGTGCAGTGACTCCAGAGAGTGCTCTGGCAGCAGTGGGGATGCAGTGCAGTGAGTCCAGAGAGTGCACTGGTACCAGTGGGGTTGGAGTGCAGTGACTCTAGAGAGTGCACTGGCACCAGTGGGGATGCAGTGCAGTGAGTGCAGAGAGTGCACTGGCTTCAGTGGGGATGCACTGCAGTGAGTCCAGACAGTGCACTGGCACTAGTGGGGATGCAGTGCAGTGAGTCCAGAGAGTTCACTGGTACCAGTGGGGATGCAGTGCAGTGAGTCCAGAGAGTGCACTGTCACCAGTGGGGATGCAGTGCAGTGAGTCCAGAGAGTGCACTGGCACCACTAGGGATGCAGTGCAGTGAGTCCAGAAAGTGCACTGGCACTACTGGGGATGCAGTGCAGTGAGTCCAGAGAGTGCACTGGCACCAGTGGGGATGCAGTGCAGTGACTCCAGAGAGTGCACTGGCACCAGTGGGGATGCAGTGTAGTGAGTCCAGAGAGTGCACTGGCACCAGTGGGGTTGCAGTGCAGTGAGTCCATAGACTGCACTGGCACCAGTGGGGATGCAGTGCAGTGAGTCCAGAGAGTGCACTGGCAGCAATGGGGATGCAGTGCAGTGACTCCAGAGAGTGCACTGGCACCACTGGGGATGCAGTGCAATGAGTCCAGAGAGTGCACTGGCACCAGTGGGGATGCAGTGCAGTGAGTCCAGAGAGTTCACTGGCACCAGTGGGGATGCAGTGCAGTGAGTCCAGAGAGTGCACTGGCACCAGTGGGGTTGCAGTGCAGTGAGTCCAGAGAGTGCACTGGCACCAGTGGGGATGCAGTGCAGTCAGTCCAGAGAGTGCAATGGCACCAGTGGGGATGCAAAGCAGTGAGTCCAGAGAGTGCACTGGCACCAGTGGGAATGCAGTGCAGTGAGTTGAGAGAGTGCACTGGAACCAGTGGGGATGCACTGCAGTGTCTCCAGAGAGTGTACTGGCACCAGTGGGGATGCAGTGCAGTGAGTCCAGAGAGTGCATTGGCACCAGTGGGAATGCAGTGCAGTGACTCCAGAGAGTGCACTGGCACCACTGGGGATGCAGTGCAGTGAGTCCAGAGAGTGCACTGGCACCAGTGGGGATGCAGTGCAGTGACTCCAGAGAGTGCACTGGCAGCAGTGGGGATGCAGTGCAGTGAGTCTAGAGAGTGCACTGGCACCAGTGGGGATGCAGTGCAGTGAGTCCAGAGAGTGCACTGGCACCAGTGGGGATGCAGTGCAGTGACTCCAGACAGTGCACTGGCACCAGTGGGGATGCAGTGCAGTTAGTCCAGAGAGTGCACTGGTACCAGTGGGGTTGGAGTGCAGTGACTCTAGAGAGTGCACTGGCACCAGTGGGGATGCACTGCAGTGACTCCAGAGAGTGCACTGGCACCACTGGGGATGCAGTGCAGTGAGTCCAGAGAGTGCATTGGCACCACTGGGGATGCAGTGCAGTGAGTCCAGAGAGTGCACTGGCACCAGTGGGGATGCAGTGCAGTGACTCCAGAGAGTGCACTGGCACCACTGGGGATGCAGTGCAGTGAGTCCAGAGAGTGCACTGGCACCACTGGGGATGCAGTGCAGTGACTCCAGAGAGTGCACTGGCAGCAGTGGGGATGCAGTGCAGTGAGTCCAGAGAGTGCACTGGCACCAGTGGGGATGCAGGGCAGTGAGTCCAGGGAGTGCACTGGTAGCAGTGGGGATGCAGTGCAGTGAGTCCAGAGAGTTCACTGGCACCAGTGGGGATGCAGTCCAGTGACTCCAGAGAGTGCACTGGCACCAGTGGGGATGCAGTGCAGTGAGTCCAGAGAGTTCACTGGCACTACTGGGGATGCAGTGCAGTGAGTCCAGAGAGTGCACTGGCACCAGTGGGGATGCAGTGCAGTGAGTCCTTATAGTGCACTGGCACCAGTGGGGATGCAGTGCAGTGACTCCAGAGAGTGCACTGGCACCAGTGGGGATGCAGTGTAGTGAGTCCAGAGAGTTCACTGGCACCAGTGGGGTTGCAGTGCAGTGAATCCAGAGAGTGCACTGGCACCAGTGGGGATGCAGTGCAGTGAGTCCAGGCAGTTCACTGGCACCACTGGGGTTGCAGTGCAGTGACTCCAGAGAGCGCACTGGCACCACTGGGAATGCATTGCAGTGTCTCCAGAGAGTATAGTGGCACCAGTGGGGATGCAGTGCAGTGACTCCAGAGAGTGCACTGGCACCAGTGGGGATGCAGTGCAGTGAGTCCAGAGAGTGCACTGGCACCAGTGGGGTTGCAGTGCAGTGAGTCCAGAGAGTGCACTGGCACCAGTGGGGATGCAGTGCAGTGAGTCCAGAGAGTGCACTGGCACCACTGGGGATGCAGTGCAGTGACTCCAGAGAGTGCACTGGCACCAGTGGGGATGCAGTGCAGTGAGTCCAGAGAGTGCACTGGCACCAGTGGGGATGCACTGCAGTGAGTCCAGAGAGTGCACTGGCACCAGTGGGGCATGCAGTGCAGTGAGTCCTTAGATTGCACTGGCACCAGTGGGGATGCAGTGCAGTGAGTCCAGAGAGTGCACTGGCACCAGTGGGGTTCGAGTGCAGTGACTCCAGAGAGTGCACTGGCACCAGTGGGGTTGCAGTGCAGTGACTCCAGAGAGTGCACTGGCACCACTGGGGATGCATTGCAGTGAGTCCAGAGAGTGCACTGGCACCAGTGGGGATGCAGTGCAGTGAGTGCAGAGAGTTCACTAGCACCACCAGGGATGCAGTGCAGTGACTCCAGAAAGTGCACTGGCACTACTGGGGATGCAGTGCAGTGAGTCCAGAGAGTTCACTGGCACCAGTGGGGTTGCAGTGCAGTGAGTCCAGAGAGTGCACTGGCTTCAGTGGGGATGCAGTGCAGTCAGTCCAGAGAGTGCAATGGCACCAGTGGGGATGCAAAGCAGTGAGTCCAGAGAGTGCACTGGCACCAGTGGGAATGCAGTGCAGTGAGTTGAGAGAGTGCACTGGAACCAGTGGGGATGCACTGCAGTGTCTCCAGAGAGTGTACTGGCACCAGTGGGGATGCAGTGCAGTGAGTCCAGAGAGTGCATTGGCACCAGTGGGAATGCAGTGCAGTGACTCCAGAGAGTGCACTGGCACCACTGGGGATGCAGTGCAGTGAGTCCAGAGAGTGCACTGGCACCAGTGGGGATGCAGTGCAGTGACTCCAGAGAGTGCACTGGCAGCAGTGGGGATGCAGTGCAGTGAGTCTAGAGAGTGCACTGGCACCAGTGGGGATGCAGTGCAGTGAGTCCAGAGAGTGCACTGGCACCAGTGGGGATGCAGTGCAGTGACTCCAGACAGTGCACTGGCACCAGTGGGGATGCAGTGCAGTTAGTCCAGAGAGTGCACTGGTACCAGTGGGGTTGGAGTGCAGTGACTCTAGAGAGTGCACTGGCACCAGTGGGGATGCACTGCAGTGACTCCAGAGAGTGCACTGGCACCACTGGGGATGCAGTGCAGTGAGTCCAGAGAGTGCATTGGCACCACTGGGGATGCAGTGCAGTGAGTCCAGAGAGTGCACTGGCACCAGTGGGGATGCAGTGCAGTGACTCCAGAGAGTGCACTGGCACCACTGGGGATGCAGTGCAGTGAGTCCAGAGAGTGCACTGGCACCACTGGGGATGCAGTGCAGTGACTCCAGAGAGTGCACTGGCAGCAGTGGGGATGCAGTGCAGTGAGTCCAGAGAGTGCACTGGCACCAGTGGGGATGCAGGGCAGTGAGTCCAGGGAGTGCACTGGTAGCAGTGGGGATGCAGTGCAGTGAGTCCAGAGAGTTCACTGGCACCAGTGGGGATGCAGTCCAGTGACTCCAGAGAGTGCACTGGCACCAGTGGGGATGCAGTGCAGTGAGTCCAGAGAGTTCACTGGCACTACTGGGGATGCAGTGCAGTGAGTCCAGAGAGTGCACTGGCACCAGTGGGGATGCAGTGCAGTGAGTCCTTATAGTGCACTGGCACCAGTGGGGATGCAGTGCAGTGACTCCAGAGAGTGCACTGGCACCAGTGGGGATGCAGTGTAGTGAGTCCAGAGAGTTCACTGGCACCAGTGGGGTTGCAGTGCAGTGAATCCAGAGAGTGCACTGGCACCAGTGGGGATGCAGTGCAGTGAGTCCAGGCAGTTCACTGGCACCACTGGGGTTGCAGTGCAGTGACTCCAGAGAGTGCACTGGCACCACTGGGAATGCATTGCAGTGTCTCCAGAGAGTATAGTGGCACCAGTGGGGATGCAGTGCAGTGACTCCAGAGAGTGCACTGGCACCAGTGGGGATGCAGTGCAGTGAGTCCAGAGAGTGCACTGGCACCAGTGGGGTTGCAGTGCAGTGAGTCCAGAGAGTGCACTGGCACCAGTGGGGATGCAGTGCAGTGAGTCCAGAGAGTGCACTGGCACCACTGGGGATGCAGTGCAGTGACTCCAGAGAGTGCACTGGCACCAGTGGGGATGCAGTGCAGTGAGTCCAGAGAGTGCACTGGCACCAGTGGGGATGCACTGCAGTGAGTCCAGAGAGTGCACTGGCACCACTGGGGATGCAGTGCAGTGAGTCCAGAGAGTGCACTGGCACCAGTGGGGTATGCAGTGCAGTGAGTCCTTAGATTGCACTGGCACCAGTGGGGATGCAGTGCAGTGAGTCCAGAGAGTGCACTGGCACCAGTGGGGTTCGAGTGCAGTGACTCCAGAGAGTGCACTGGCACCAGTGGGGTTGCAGTGCAGTGACTCCAGAGAGTGCACTGGCACCACTGGGGATGCATTGCAGTGAGTCCAGAGAGTGCACTGGCACCAGTGGGGATGCAGTGCAGTGAGTGCAGAGAGTTCACTAGCACCACCAGGGATGCAGTGCAGTGACTCCAGAAAGTGCACTGGCACTACTGGGGATGCAGTGCAGTGAGTCCAGAGAGTTCACTGGCACCAGTGGGGATGCAGTGCAGTGAGTCCAGAGAGTTCACTGGCACCAGTGGGGATGCAGTGCAGTGAGTCCAGAGAGTGCACTGGCACCAGTGGGGATGCAGTGCAGTGAGTCCAGAGAGTGCACTGGCAGCAGTGGGGCTGCAGTGCAGTGAGTCCAGAGAGTGCATTGGCACCAGTGGGGATGCAGTGCAGTGAGTCCAGAGAGTTCACTGGCACCAGTGGGGATGCAGTGCAGTGAGTCCAGAGAGTGCACTGGCACCAGTGGGGTTGCAGTGCAGTGAGTCCAGAGAGTGCACTGGCACCACTGGGGATGCAGTGCAGTCAGTCCAGAGAGTGCAATGGCACCAGTGGGGATGCAAAGCAGTGAGTCCAGAGAGTGCACTGGCACCAGTGGGGATGCAGTGCAGTGAGTCCAGAGAGTGCACTGGCACCACCGGGGATTCAGTGCAGTGAGTCCAGAGAGTTCACTGGCACCACTAGGGATGCAGTGCAGTGACTCCAGAAAGTGCACTGGCACCAGTGGGGATGCAGTGCAGTGAGTCCAGAGAGTGCACTGGCACCAGTGGGGATGCAGTGCAGTGACTCCAGACAGTGCACTGGCACCAGTGGGGATGCAGTGCAGTGAGTCCAGAGAGTGCACTGGTACCAGTGGGGTTGGAGTGCAGTGACTCTAGAGAGTGCACTGGCACCAGTGGGGATGCAGTGCAGTGACTCCAGAGAGTGCACTGGCACCACTGGGGATGCAGTGCAGTGAGTCCAGAGAGTGCATTGGCACCACTGGGGATGCAGTGCAGTGAGTCCAGAGAGTGCACTGGCACCAGTGGGGATGCAGTGCAGTGACTCCAGAGAGTGCACTGGCACCACTGGGGATGCAGTGCAGTGAGTCCAGAGAGTGCACTGGCACCACTGGGGATGCAGTGCAGTGACTCCAGAGAGTGCACTGGCAGCAGTGGGGATGCAGTGCAGTGAGTCCAGAGAGTGCACTGGCACCAGTGGGGATGCAGGGCAGTGATTCCAGGGAGTGCACTGGTAGCAGTGGGGATGCAGTGCAGTGAGTCCAGAGAGTTCACTGGCACCAGTGGGGATGCAGTCCAGTGACTCCAGAGAGTGCACTGGCACCAGTGGGGATGCAGTGCAGTGAGTCCAGAGAGTTCACTGGCACTACTGGGGATGCAGTGCAGTGAGTCCACAGAGTGCACTGGCACCAGTGGGGATGCAGTGCAGTGAGTCCTTATAGTGCACTGGCACCAGTGGGGATGCAGTGCAGTGACTCCAGAGAGTGCACTGGCACCAGTGGGGATGCAGTGTAGTGAGTCCAGAGAGTTCACTGGCACCAGTGGGGTTGCAGTGCAGTGAATCCAGAGAGTGCACTGGCACCAGTGGGGATGCAGTGCAGTGAGTCCAGGCAGTTCACTGGCACCAGTGGGGATGCAGTGCAGTGAGTCCAGGCAGTTCACTGGCACCAGTGGGGATGCAGTGCAGTGTCTCCAGAGAGTATAGTGGCACCAGTGGGGATGCAGTGCAGTGACTCCAGAGAGTGCACTGGCACCAGTGGGGATGCAGTGCAGTGAGTCCAGAGAGTGCACTGGCACCAGTGGGGATGCAGTGCAGTGAGTCCAGAGAGTGCACTGGCACCAGTGGGGATGCAGTGCAGTGAGTCCAGAGAGTGCACTGGCACCACTGGGGATGCAGTGCAGTGACTCCAGAGAGTGCACTGGCACCAGTGGGGATGCAGTGCAGTGAGTCCAGAGAGTGCACTGGCACCAGTGGGGATGCACTGCAGTGAGTCCAGAGAGTGCACTGGCACCAGTGGGGATGCAGTGCAGTGAGTCCAGAGAGTGCACTGGCACCAGTGGGCATGCAGTGCAGTGAGTCCTTAGATTGCACTGGCACCAGTGGGGATGCAGTGCAGTGAGTCCAGAGAGTGCACTGGCACCAGTGGGGATGCACTGCAGTGACTCCAGAGAGTGCACTGGCACCACTGGGGATGCACTGCAGTGACTCCAGAGAGTGCACTGGCACCAGTGGGGATGCCGTGCAGTGAGTCCAGAGAGTGCACTGTCACCAGTGGGGATGCAGTGCAGTGAGTCCAGAGTGTTCACTAGCACCACCAGGGATGCAGTGCAGTGACTCCAGAAAGTGCACTGGCACTACTGGGGATGCAGTGCAGTGAGTCCAGAGAGTTCACTGGCACCAGTGGGGATGCAGTGCAGTGAGTCCAGAGAGTTCACTGGCACCAGTGGGGATGCAGTGCAGTGAGTCCAGAGAGTGCACTGGCACCAGTGGGGATGCAGTGCAGTGAGTCCAGAGAGTGCACTGGCAGCAGTGGGGCTGCAGTGCAGTGAGTCCAGAGAGTGCATTGGCACCAGTGGGGATGCAGTGCAGTGAGTCCAGAGAGTGCACTGGCACCAGTGGGGATGCAGTGTAGTGACTCCAGAGAGTGCACTGGCAACAGTGGTGTTGCAGTGCAGTGACGCCAGAGAGTGCACTGGCACCAGTGGGTAGGCAGTGCAGTGACTCCAGAGAGTGCACTGGCACCAGTGGGGATGCAGTGCAGTCAGTCCAGAGAGTGCACTGGCACCAGTGGGGATGCAGTGCAGTGAGTCCAGAGAGTGCACTGGCACCAGTGGGAATGCAGTGCAGTGAGCCCAGAGAGTGCACTAGCACCACTGGGGATGCACTGCAGTGTCTCCGGAGAATGCACTGGCACCACTGGGGATGCAGTGCAGTGAGTCCAGAGAGTGCACTGGCAGCAGTGGGGATGCAGTGCAGTGAGTCCAGAGAGTGCACTGGCACCAGTGGGGATGCACTGCAGTGACTCCAGAGAGTGCACTGGCACCAGTGGGGATGCAGTGCAGTGAGTCCAGAGAGTGCACTGACTCCACTGAGGATCAGTGCAGTGACTCCATAGAGTGCACTGGCACCAGTGGGGTTGGAGTGCAGTGACTCTAGAGAGTGCACTGGCACCACTGGGGATGCAGTGCAGTGAGTCCAGAGAGTGCACTGGCACCACTGGGGATGCAGTGCAGTGAGTCCAGAGAGTGCACTGGCACCAGTGGGGATGCAGTGCAGTGACTCCAGAGAGTGCACTGGCACCAGTGGGGATGCAGTGTAGTGAGTCCAGAGAGTTCACTGGCACCAGTGGGGTTGCAGTGCAGTGAATCCAGAGAGTGCACTGGCACCAGTGGGGATGCAGTGCAGTGAGTCCAGGCAGTTCACTGGCACCACTGGGGTTGCAGTGCAGTGACTCCAGAGAGTGCACTGGCACCACTGGGAATGCATTGCAGTGTCTCCAGAGAGTATAGTGGCACCAGTGGGGATGCAGTGCAGTGACTCCAGAGAGTGCACTGGCACCAGTGGGGATGCAGTGCAGTGAGTCCAGAGAGTGCACTGGCACCAGTGGGGTTGCAGTGCAGTGAGTCCAGAGAGTGCACTGTCACCAGTGGGGATGCAGTGCAGTGAGTCCAGAGAGTGCACTGGCACCACTGGGGATGCAGTGCAGTGACTCCAGAGAGTGCACTGGCACCAGTGGGGATGCAGTGCAGTGAGTCCAGAGAGTGCACTGGCACCAGTGGGGATGCACTGCAGTGAGTCCAGAGAGTGCACTGGCACCACTGGGGATGCAGTGCAGTGAGTCCAGAGAGTGCACTGGCACCAGTGGGGTATGCAGTGCAGTGAGTCCTTAGATTGCACTGGCACCAGTGGGGATGCAGTGCAGTGAGTCCAGAGAGTGCACTGGCACCAGTGGGGTTCGAGTGCAGTGACTCCAGAGAGTGCACTGGCACCAGTGGGGTTGCAGTGCAGTGACTCCAGAGAGTGCACTGGCACCACTGGGGATGCATTGCAGTGAGTCCAGAGAGTGCACTGGCACCAGTGGGGATGCAGTGCAGTGAGTGCAGAGAGTTCACTAGCACCACCAGGGATGCAGTGCAGTGACTCCAGAAAGTGCACTGGCACTACTGGGGATGCAGTGCAGTGAGTCCAGAGAGTTCACTGGCACCAGTGGGGATGCAGTGCAGTGAGTCCAGAGAGTTCACTGGCACCAGTGGGGATGCAGTGCAGTGAGTCCAGAGAGTGCACTGGCACCAGTGGGGATGCAGTGCAGTGAGTCCAGAGAGTGCACTGGCAGCAGTGGGGCTGCAGTGCAGTGAGTCCAGAGAGTGCATTGGCACCAGTGGGGATGCAGTGCAGTGAGTCCAGAGAGTTCACTGGCACCAGTGGGGATGCAGTGCAGTGAGTCCAGAGAGTGCACTGGCACCAGTGGGGTTGCAGTGCAGTGAGTCCAGAGAGTGCACTGGCACCACTGGGGATGCAGTGCAGTCAGTCCAGAGAGTGCAATGGCACCAGTGGGGATGCAAAGCAGTGAGTCCAGAGAGTGCACTGGCACCAGTGGGGATGCAGTGCAGTGAGTCCAGAGAGTGCACTGGCACCACCGGGGATTCAGTGCAGTGAGTCCAGAGAGTTCACTGGCACCACTAGGGATGCAGTGCAGTGACTCCAGAAAGTGCACTGGCACCAGTGGGGATGCAGTGCAGTGAGTCCAGAGAGTGCACTGGCACCAGTGGGGATGCAGTGCAGTGACTCCAGACAGTGCACTGGCACCAGTGGGGATGCAGTGCAGTGAGTCCAGAGAGTGCACTGGTACCAGTGGGGTTGGAGTGCAGTGACTCTAGAGAGTGCACTGGCACCAGTGGGGATGCAGTGCAGTGACTCCAGAGAGTGCACTGGCACCACTGGGGATGCAGTGCAGTGAGTCCAGAGAGTGCATTGGCACCACTGGGGATGCAGTGCAGTGAGTCCAGAGAGTGCACTGGCACCAGTGGGGATGCAGTGCAGTGACTCCAGAGAGTGCACTGGCACCACTGGGGATGCAGTGCAGTGAGTCCAGAGAGTGCACTGGCACCACTGGGGATGCAGTGCAGTGACTCCAGAGAGTGCACTGGCAGCAGTGGGGATGCAGTGCAGTGAGTCCAGAGAGTGCACTGGCACCAGTGGGGATGCAGGGCAGTGATTCCAGGGAGTGCACTGGTAGCAGTGGGGATGCAGTGCAGTGAGTCCAGAGAGTTCACTGGCACCAGTGGGGATGCAGTCCAGTGACTCCAGAGAGTGCACTGGCACCAGTGGGGATGCAGTGCAGTGAGTCCAGAGAGTTCACTGGCACTACTGGGGATGCAGTGCAGTGAGTCCAGAGAGTGCACTGGCACCAGTGGGGATGCAGTGCAGTGAGTCCTTATAGTGCACTGGCACCAGTGGGGATGCAGTGCAGTGACTCCAGAGAGTGCACTGGCACCAGTGGGGATGCAGTGTAGTGAGTCCAGAGAGTTCACTGGCACCAGTGGGGTTGCAGTGCAGTGAATCCAGAGAGTGCACTGGCACCAGTGGGGATGCAGTGCAGTGAGTCCAGGCAGTTCACTGGCACCAGTGGGGATGCAGTGCAGTGAGTCCAGGCAGTTCACTGGCACCAGTGGGGATGCAGTGCAGTGTCTCCAGAGAGTATAGTGGCACCAGTGGGGATGCAGTGCAGTGACTCCAGAGAGTGCACTGGCACCAGTGGGGATGCAGTGCAGTGAGTCCAGAGAGTGCACTGGCACCAGTGGGGATGCAGTGCAGTGAGTCCAGAGAGTGCACTGGCACCACTGGGGATGCAGTGCAGTGACTCCAGAGAGTGCACTGGCACCAGTGGGGATGCAGTGCAGTGAGTCCAGAGAGTGCACTGGCACCAGTGGGGATGCACTGCAGTGAGTCCAGAGAGTGCACTGGCACCAGTGGGGATGCAGTGCAGTGAGTCCAGAGAGTGCACTGGCACCAGTGGGCATGCAGTGCAGTGAGTCCTTAGATTGCACTGGCACCAGTGGGGATGCAGTGCAGTGAGTCCAGAGAGTGCACTGGCACCAGTGGGGATGCACTGCAGTGACTCCAGAGAGTGCACTGGCACCACTGGGGATGCACTGCAGTGACTCCAGAGAGTGCACTGGCACCAGTGGGGATGCCGTGCAGTGAGTCCAGAGAGTGCACTGTCACCAGTGGGGATGCAGTGCAGTGAGTCCAGAGTGTTCACTAGCACCACCAGGGATGCAGTGCAGTGACTCCAGAAAGTGCACTGGCACTACTGGGGATGCAGTGCAGTGAGTCCAGAGAGTTCACTGGCACCAGTGGGGATGCAGTGCAGTGAGTCCAGAGAGTTCACTGGCACCAGTGGGGATGCAGTGCAGTGAGTCCAGAGAGTGCACTGGCACCAGTGGGGATGCAGTGCAGTGAGTCCAGAGAGTGCACTGGCAGCAGTGGGGCTGCAGTGCAGTGAGTCCAGAGAGTGCATTGGCACCAGTGGGGATGCAGTGCAGTGAGTCCAGAGAGTGCACTGGCACCAGTGGGGATGCAGTGTAGTGACTCCAGAGAGTGCACTGGCAACAGTGGTGTTGCAGTGCAGTGACGCCAGAGAGTGCACTGGCACCAGTGGGTAGGCAGTGCAGTGACTCCAGAGAGTGCACTGGCACCAGTGGGGATGCAGTGCAGTCAGTCCAGAGAGTGCACTGGCACCAGTGGGGATGCAGTGCAGTGAGTCCAGAGAGTGCACTGGCACCAGTGGGAATGCAGTGCAGTGAGCCCAGAGAGTGCACTAGCACCACTGGGGATGCACTGCAGTGTCTCCGGAGAATGCACTGGCACCACTGGGGATGCAGTGCAGTGAGTCCAGAGAGTGCACTGGCACCACTGGGGATGCAGTGCAGTGAGTCCAGAGAGTGCACTGGCACCAGTGGGGATGCACTGCAGTGACTCCAGAGAGTGCACTGGCACCAGTGGGGATGCAGTGCAGTGAGTCCAGAGAGTGCACTGACTCCACTGAGGATCAGTGCAGTGACTCCATAGAGTGCACTGGCACCAGTGGGGTTGGAGTGCAGTATCTCTAGAGAGTGCACTGGCACCACTGGGGATGCAGTGCAGTGAGTCCAGAGAGTGCACTGGCACCACTGGGGATGCAGTGCAGTGAGTCCAGAGAGTGCACTGGCACCACTGGGGATGCAGTGCAGTGAGTCCAGAGAGTGCACTGGCACCAGTGGGGATTCAGTGCAGTGAGTCCAGAGAGTGCACTGGCACCAGTGGGGATGCAGTGCAGTGAGTGCAGAGAGTGCACTGGCACCACTGGGGATGCAGTGCAGTGAGTCCAGAGAGTGCACTGGCACCACTGGGGATGCAGTGCAGTGAGTCCAGAGAGTGCACTGGCACCAGTGGGGATTCAGTGCAGTGAGTCCAGAGAGTGCACTGGCACCAGTGGGGATGCAGTGCAGTGAGTGCAGAGAGTGCACTGGCACCAGTGGGGATGCAGTGCAGTCAGTCCAGAGAGTGCACTGGCACCACTGGGGATGCACTGCAGTGAGTCCAGAGAGTGCACTGGCACCAGTGGGGATGCAGTGCAGTGAGTGCAGAGAGTGCACTGGCACCAGTGGGGATGCAGTGCAGTGACTCCAGAGAGTGCACTGGCACCACTAGGGATGCAGTGCAGTGAGTCCAGAGAGTGCACTGGCACCAGTGGGGATTCAGTGCAGTGAGTCCAGAGAGTGCACTGGCACCAGTGGGGGTGCACTGCAGTGAGTCCAGAGAGTGCACTGACTCCACTGAGGATCAGTGCAGTGACTCCATAGAGTGCACTGGCACCAGTGGGGATGCAGTGCAGTGAGTGCAGAGAGTGCACTGGCACCAGTGGGGATGCAGTGCAGTGACTCCAGAGAGTGCACTGGCACCACTAGGGATGCAGTGCAGTGAGTCCAGAGAGTGCACTGGCACCAGTGGGGATGCAGTGCAGTGAGTCCAGAGAGTGCACTGACTCCACTGAGGATCAGTGCAGTGACTCCATAGAGTGCACTGGCACCAGTGGGGTTGGAGTGCAGTGACTCTAGAGAGTGCACTGGCACCACTGGGGATGCAGTGCAGTGAGTCCAGAGAGTGCACTGGCACCACTGGGGATGCAGTGCAGTGAGTCCAGAGAGTGCACTGGCACCACTGGGGATGCAGTGCAGTGAGTCCAGAGAGTGCACTGGCACCAGTGGGGATTCAGTGCAGTGAGTCCAGAGAGTGCACTGGCACCAGTGGGGGTGCACTGCAGTGAGTCCAGAGAGTGCACTGGCACCAGTGGGGATGCAGTGCAGTGACTCCAGAGAGTGCACTGGCACCAGTGGGGATGCACTGCAGTGACTCCAGAGAGTGCATTGGCACCAGTGGGGATGCAGTGCAGTGACTCCAGAGAGTGCACTGGCAGCAGTGGGGATGCAGTGCAGTGAGTCCAGAGAGTGCACTGGCACCAGTCGGGATGCAGTGCAGTGAGTCCAGAGAGTGCACTGGCACCACTGGGGATGCAGTGCAGTGAGTCCAGAGAGTGCACTGGCACCACTGGGGATGCACTGCAGTGAGTCCAGAGAGTGCACTGGCACCACAGGGAATGCACTGCAGTGAGTACAGAGAATCCACTGGCACTACTGGGGATGCAGTGCAGTGAGTCCAGAGAGTGCACTGGCACCAGTGGGGATGCAGTGCTGTGAGTCCAGAGAGTGCACTGGCACCAGTGCGCATGCAGTGCAGTGAGTCCAGAGAGTGCACTGGCACCAGTGGGGATGCAGTGCAGTGAGTCCAGAGAGTGCACTGGCACCACTGGGGATGCAGTGCAGTGAGTCCAGAGAGTGCACTGGCACCAGTGGGGATGCAGTGTAGTCAGTCCAGAGAGTGCACTGGCAACACTGGAGATGCAGTGCAGTGAGTCCAGTGAATGCACTGGCACCAGTGGGGATGCAAAGCAGTGACTCCAGAGAGTGCACTGGCACCACAGGGGATGCACTGCAGTGAGTCCAGAGAGTGCACTGTCACCACTGGGGATGCAGTGCAGTGACTCCAGAGAGTGCACTGGCACCACTAGGGATGCAGTGCAGTGAGTTCAGAAAGTGCACTGGCACTACTGGGGATGCAGTTCAGTGAGTCCAGAGAGTGCACTGGCACCACTGGGGATGCAGTGCAGTGAGTCCAGAGAGTGCACTGGTACCAGTGGGGATGCAGTGCAGTGAGTCCAGAGAGTGCACTGGCACCACTGCGGATCAGTGCAGTGACTCTAGAGAGTGAACTGGCACCAGTGGGGTTGGAGTGCAGTGACTCTAGAGAGTGCACTGGCACCAGTGGGCATGCAGTGCAGTGACTCCATAGAGTGCACTGGCACCAGTGGGGATGCAGTGCAGTGAGTCCAGAGAGTGCACTGGCACCAGTGGGGATGCAGTGCAGTGAGTCCAGAGAGTGCACTGGCACCACCGGGGATTCAGTGCAGTGAGTCCAGAGAGTTCACTGGCACCACTAGGGATGTAGTGCAGTGACTCCAGAAAGTGCACTGGAACTACTGGGGATGCAGTGCAGTGACTCCAGAGAGTGCACTGGCACCAGTGGGGATGCAGTGCAGTAAGTCCAGAGAGTGCACTGGCACCACCGGGGATTCAGTGCAGTGAGTCCAGAGAGTTCACTGGCACCACTAGGGATGCAGTGCAGTGACTCCAGAGAGTGCACTGGCAGCAGTGGGGCTGCAGTGCAGTGAGTCCAGAGAGTGCATTGGCACCAGTGGGGATGCAAAGCAGTGACTCCAGAGAGTGCACTGGCACCACTAGGGATGCAGTGCAGTGAGTCCAGAGAGTGCACTGGCACCACTGGGGATGCAGTGCAGTGACTCCAGAGAGTGCACTGGCACCAGTGGGGATGCAGTGCAGTGACTCCAGAGAGTGCACTGGCACCACTGGGGATGCAGTGCAGTGACTCCAGAGAGTGCACTGGCACCAGTGGTGATGCACTGCAGTGAGTCCAGACAGTGCACTGGTAGCAGTGGGGATGCAGTGCAGTGACTCCAGAGAGTGCACAGGCACCAGTGGGGATGCACTGCAGTGACTCCAGAGAGTGCATTGGCACCAGTGGGGATGCAGTGCAGTGACTCCAGAGAGTGCACTGGCACCACTGGGGATGCAGTGCAGTGAGTCCAGAGAGTGCACTGGCAGCAGTGGGGATGCAGTGCAGTGAGTCCAGAGAGTGCACTGTCACCACTGGGGATGCAGTGCAGTGAGTCCAGAGAGTGCACTGGCACCAGTGGGGATGCAGTGCAGTGAGTCCAGAGAGTTCACTGGCACCAGTGGGGATGCAGTGCAGTGACTCCAGAGAGTGCACTGGCACCAGTGGGTATGCAGTGCAGTGAGTCCAGAGAGTGCACTGGCACCAGTGGGGATGCAGTGCAGTGAGTCCAGAGAGTGCACTGGCACCACTGGGGATGCAGTGCAGTGACTCCAGAGAGTGCACTGGCACTTCTGGGGATGCAGTGCAGTGAGTCCAGAGAGTGCACTGGCACCAGTGGGGATGCAGTTTAGTGAGTCCAGAGAGTGCACTGGCACCAGTGGGGATGCAGTGCAGTGAGTCCAGAGAGTGCACTGGCACCACTGGAGATGCAGTGTAGTGAGTCCAGAGAATGCACGGGCACCAGTGGGGTTGCAGTGCAGTGAGTCTAGAGAGTGCATTGGCAGCAGTGGGGATGCAGTGCAGTGAGTCCAGAGAGTGCACTGGCACCAGTGGGGATGCAGTGCAGTGAGTCCAGAGAGTGCACTGGCACCACTGGGGATGCAGTGCAGTGAGTCCAGAGAGTGGTAGCAGTGGGGATGCAGTGTAGTGACTCTAGAGAGTGCACTGGCACCAGTGGGGTTGGAGTGCAGTGACTCTAGAGAGTGCACTGGCACCACTGGGGACGCAGTGCAGTGAGTCCAGAGAGTGCACTGTCACCACTGGGGATGCAGTGCAGTGAGTGCAGAGAGTGCACTGGCACCAGTGGGGATGCAGTGCAGTGACTCCAGAGAGTGCACTGGCACCAGTGGGGATGCAGTGCAGTGAGTCCAGAGAGTGCACTGGCACCAGTGGGGATGCAGTTTAGTGAGTCCAGAGAGTGCAGTTGCACCAGTGGGGATGCAGTGCAGTGAGTCCAGAGAGTGCACTGGCACCACTGGGGATGCAGTGCAGTGAGTCCAGAGAGTGCACTGGCACCAGTGGGGATGCAGTGCAGTGAGTCCAGAGAGTGCACTGGCACCACTGGGGATGAAGTGCAGTGAGACCAGAGAGTGCACTGGCACCACTGGGGATGCAGTGCAGTGACTCCAGAGAGTTCACTGGCACCACTGGGGATGCAGTGCAGTGCAGTGAGTCCTTAGAGTGCACTGGCACCAGTGGGGATGCATTGCAGTGACTCCAGAGAGTGCAGTGGCACCACTGGGGATGCAGTGCAGTGAGTCCAGAGAGTGCACTGGCACCATTGGGGATGCAGTGCAGTGAGTCCAGAGAGTTCACTGGCACCACTAGGGATGCAGTGCAGTGACTCCAGAAAGTGCACTGGCACTACTGGGGATGCACTGCAGTGAGTCCAGAGAGTGCACTGGCACCAGTGGGGATGCAGTGCAGTGAGTCCAGAGAGTGCACTGGCACCAGTGGGGATGCAGTGCAGTGTCTCCAGAGAGTGTAGAGTGTACTGGCACCAGTGGGGATGCAGTGCAGTGAGTCCAGAGAGTGCACTGGCACCAGTGGGGCTGCAGTGCAGTGAGTCCAGAGAGTGCATTGGCACCAGTGGGGATGCAGTGCAGTGAGTCCAGAGAGTGCACTCGCCCCACTGGGGATGCAGTGCAGTGAGTCCAGAGAGTGCACTGGCACCACTGGGGATGCAGTGCAGTGACTCCAGAGAGTGCACTGGCACCAGTGGGGATGCAGTGCAGTGAGTCCAGACCGTGCACTGGCACCAGTGGGGTTGCAATGCAGTGACTCCAGAGAGTGCACTGGCACCAGTGGGGATGCACTGCAGTGACTCCAGAGAGTGCATTGGCACCAGTGGGGATGCAGTGCAGTGAGTCCAGAGAGTGCACTGGCACCACTGGGGATGCAGTGCAGTGAGTCCAGAGAGTGCACTGGCAGCAGTGGGGATGCAGTGCAGTGAGTCCAGAGAGTGCACTGGCACCAGTGGGGATGCAGTGCAGTGAGTTAAGAGAGTGCACTGGCACCACTGGGGATGCAGTGCAGTGAGTCCAGAGAGTGCACTGGCCCCACAGGGGATGCACTGCAGTGAGTACAGAGAGTCCACTGGCACTACTGGGGATGCAGTGCTGTGAGTCGAGAGAGTGCACTGGCACCACTGCGGATCAGTGCAGTGACTCTAGAGAGTGCACTGGCACCAGTGGGTATGCAGTGCAGTGAGTCCCTATAGTGCACTGGCACCAGTGGGGATGCAGTGCAGTGAGTCCAGAGAGTGCACTGGCACTACTGGGGATGCAGTGCAGTGACTCCAGAGAGTGCACTGGCACCACCGGGGATTCAGTGCAGTGAGTCCAGAGAGTACACTGGCACCACTGGGGATGCACTGCAGTGACTCCAGAGAGTGCACTGGCATCAGTGGGGATGCCGTGCAGTGAGTCCAGAGAGTGCACTGGCAGCAGTGGGGATGCAGTGCAGTGAGTCCAGAGAGTGCACTGTCACCACTGGGGATGCAGTGCAGTGAGTCCAGAGAGTGCACTGGCACCAGTGGGGATGCAGTGCAGTGAGTCCAGAGAGTTCACTGGCACCAGTGGGGATGCAGTGCAGTGACTCCAGAGAGTGCACTGGCACCAGTGGGTATGCAGTGCAGTGAGTCCAGAGAGTGCACTGGCACCAGTGGGGATGCAGTGCAGTGAGTCCAGAGAGTGCACTGGCACCACTGGGGATGCAGTGCAGTGACTCCAGAGAGTGCACTGGCACTTCTGGGGATGCAGTGCAGTGAGTCCAGAGAGTGCACTGGCACCAGTGGGGATGCAGTTTAGTGAGTCCAGAGAGTGCACTGGCACCAGTGGGGATGCAGTGCAGTGAGTCCAGAGAGTGCACTGGCACCACTGGAGATGCAGTGTAGTGAGTCCAGAGAATGCACGGGCACCAGTGGGGTTGCAGTGCAGTGAGTCTAGAGAGTGCATTGGCAGCAGTGGGGATGCAGTGCAGTGAGTCCAGAGAGTGCACTGGCACCAGTGGGGATGCAGTGCAGTGAGTCCAGAGAGTGCACTGGCACCACTGGGGATGCAGTGCAGTGAGTCCAGAGAGTGGTAGCAGTGGGGATGCAGTGTAGTGACTCTAGAGAGTGCACTGGCACCAGTGGGGTTGGAGTGCAGTGACTCTAGAGAGTGCACTGGCACCACTGGGGACGCAGTGCAGTGAGTCCAGAGAGTGCACTGGCACCAGTGGGGATGCAGTTTAGTGAGTCCAGAGAGTGCAGTTGCACCAGTGGGGATGCAGTGCAGTGAGTCCAGAGAGTGCACTGGCACCACTGGGGATGCAGTGCAGTGAGTCCAGAGAGTGCACTGGCACCATTGGGGATGCAGTGCAGTGAGTCCAGAGAGTGCACTGGCACCACTGGGGATGAAGTGCAGTGAGACCAGAGAGTGCACTGGCACCACTGGGGATGCAGTGCAGTGACTCCAGAGAGTTCACTGGCACCACTGGGGATGCAGTGCAGTGCAGTGAGTCCTTAGAGTGCACTGGCACCAGTGGGGATGCATTGCAGTGACTCCAGAGAGTGCAGTGGCACCACTGGGGATGCAGTGCAGTGAGTCCAGAGAGTGCACTGGCACCATTGGGGATGCAGTGCAGTGAGTCCAGAGAGTTCACTGGCACCACTAGGGATGCAGTGCAGTGACTCCAGAAAGTGCACTGGCACTACTGGGGATGCACTGCAGTGAGTCCAGAGAGTGCACTGGCACCAGTGGGGATGCAGTGCAGTGAGTCCAGAGAGTGCACTGGCACCAGTGGGGATGCAGTGCAGTGTCTCCAGAGAGTGTAGAGTGTACTGGCACCAGTGGGGATGCAGTGCAGTGAGTCCAGAGAGTGCACTGGCACCAGTGGGGCTGCAGTGCAGTGAGTCCAGAGAGTGCATTGGCACCAGTGGGGATGCAGTGCAGTGAGTCCAGAGAGTGCACTCGCCCCACTGGGGATGCAGTGCAGTGAGTCCAGAGAGTGCACTGGCACCACTGGGGATGCAGTGCAGTGACTCCAGAGAGTGCACTGGCACCAGTGGGGATGCAGTGCAGTGAGTCCAGACCGTGCACTGGCACCAGTGGGGTTGCAATGCAGTGACTCCAGAGAGTGCACTGGCACCAGTGGGGATGCACTGCAGTGACTCCAGAGAGTGCATTGGCACCAGTGGGGATGCAGTGCAGTGAGTCCAGAGAGTGCACTGGCACCACTGGGGATGCAGTGCAGTGAGTCCAGAGAGTGCACTGGCAGCAGTGGGGATGCAGTGCAGTGAGTCCAGAGAGTGCACTGGCACCAGTGGGGATGCAGTGCAGTGAGTTAAGAGAGTGCACTGGCACCACTGGGGATGCAGTGCAGTGAGTCCAGAGAGTGCACTGGCACCAGTGGGGATGCAGTGTAGTGAGTCCAGAGAGTGCACTGGCCCCACAGGGGATGCACTGCAGTGAGTACAGAGAGTCCACTGGCACTACTGGGGATGCAGTGCTGTGAGTCGAGAGAGTGCACTGGCACCACTGCGGATCAGTGCAGTGACTCTAGAGAGTGCACTGGCACCAGTGGGTATGCAGTGCAGTGAGTCCCTATAGTGCACTGGCACCAGTGGGGATGCAGTGCAGTGAGTCCAGAGAGTGCACTGGCACTACTGGGGATGCAGTGCAGTGACTCCAGAGAGTGCACTGGCACCACCGGGGATTCAGTGCAGTGAGTCCAGAGAGTACACTGGCACCACTGGGGATGCACTGCAGTGACTCCAGAGAGTGCACTGGCATCAGTGGGGATGCCGTGCAGTGAGTCCAGAGAGTGCACTGGCACCAGTGGGGATGCAGTGCAGTGAGTCCAGAGAGTGCACTGGCACCACTGCGGATCAGTGCAGTGACTCTAGAGAGTGCACTGGCACCAGTGGGGTTGGAGTGCAGTGACTCTAGAGAGTGCACTGGCACCAGTGGGGATACAGTGTAGTGAGTCCAGAGAGTGCACTGGCACCACTAGGGAGGCAGTGCAGTGACTCCAGAAAGTGCACTGGCACTACTGGGGATGCAGTGCAGTGATTCCAGAGAGTGCACTGGCACCAGTGGGGATGCAGTGCAGTGAGTCCAGAGAGTTCACTGGCACCAGTGGGGATGCAGTGCAGTGAGTCCAGAGAGTGCACTGGCACCAGTGGGGATGCAGTGCAGTGAGTCCAGAGAGTGCACTGGCAGCAGTGGGGCTGCAGTGCAGTGAGTCCAGAGAGTGCATTGGCACCAGTGGGGATGCAGTGCAGTGAGTCCAGAGAGTGCACTGGCACCAGTGGGGATGCAGTGTAGTGACTCCAGAGAGTGCACTGGCAACAGTGGTGTTGCAGTGCAGTGACGCCAGAGAGTGCACTGGCACCAGTGGGTAGGCAGTGCAGTGACTCCAGAGAGTGCACTGGCACCAGTGGGGATGCAGTGCAGTCAGTCCAGAGAGTGCACTGGCACCAGTGGGGATGCAGTGCAGTGAGTCCAGAGAGTGCACTGGCACCAGTGGGAATGCAGTGCAGTGAGCCCAGAGAGTGCACTAGCACCACTGGGGATGCACTGCAGTGTCTCCGGAGAATGCACTGGCACCACTGGGGATGCAGTGCAGTGAGTCCAGAGAGTGCACTGGCACCACTGGGGATGCAGTGCAGTGAGTCCAGAGAGTGCACTGGCACCAGTGGGGATGCACTGCAGTGACTCCAGAGAGTGCACTGGCACCAGTGGGGATGCAGTGCAGTGAGTCCAGAGAGTGCACTGACTCCACTGAGGATCAGTGCAGTGACTCCATAGAGTGCACTGGCACCAGTGGGGTTGGAGTGCAGTGACTCTAGAGAGTGCACTGGCACCACTGGGGATGCAGTGCAGTGAGTCCAGAGAGTGCACTGGCACCACTGGGGATGCAGTGCAGTGAGTCCAGAGAGTGCACTGGCACCACTGGGGATGCAGTGCAGTGAGTCCAGAGAGTGCACTGGCACCAGTGGGGATTCAGTGCAGTGAGTCCAGAGAGTGCACTGGCACCAGTGGGGATGCAGTGCAGTGAGTGCAGAGAGTGCACTGGCACCACTGGGGATGCAGTGCAGTGAGTCCAGAGAGTGCACTGGCACCACTGGGGATGCAGTGCAGTGAGTCCAGAGAGTGCACTGGCACCAGTGGGGATTCAGTGCAGTGAGTCCAGAGAGTGCACTGGCACCAGTGGGGATGCAGTGCAGTGAGTGCAGAGAGTGCACTGGCACCAGTGGGGATGCAGTGCAGTCAGTCCAGAGAGTGCACTGGCACCACTGGGGATGCACTGCAGTGAGTCCAGAGAGTGCACTGGCACCAGTGGGGATGCAGTGCAGTGAGTGCAGAGAGTGCACTGGCACCAGTGGGGATGCAGTGCAGTGACTCCAGAGAGTGCACTGGCACCACTAGGGATGCAGTGCAGTGAGTCCAGAGAGTGCACTGGCACCAGTGGGGATTCAGTGCAGTGAGTCCAGAGAGTGCACTGGCACCAGTGGGGGTGCACTGCAGTGAGTCCAGAGAGTGCACTGACTCCACTGAGGATCAGTGCAGTGACTCCATAGAGTGCACTGGCACCAGTGGGGATGCAGTGCAGTGAGTGCAGAGAGTGCACTGGCACCAGTGGGGATGCAGTGCAGTGACTCCAGAGAGTGCACTGGCACCACTAGGGATGCAGTGCAGTGAGTCCAGAGAGTGCACTGGCACCAGTGGGGATGCAGTGCAGTGAGTCCAGAGAGTGCACTGACTCCACTGAGGATCAGTGCAGTGACTCCATAGAGTGCACTGGCACCAGTGGGGTTGGAGTGCAGTGACTCTAGAGAGTGCACTGGCACCACTGGGGATGCAGTGCAGTGAGTCCAGAGAGTGCACTGGCACCACTGGGGATGCAGTGCAGTGAGTCCAGAGAGTGCACTGGCACCACTGGGGATGCAGTGCAGTGAGTCCAGAGAGTGCACTGGCACCAGTGGGGATTCAGTGCAGTGAGTCCAGAGAGTGCACTGGCACCAGTGGGGGTGCACTGCAGTGAGTCCAGAGAGTGCACTGGCACCAGTGGGGATGCAGTGCAGTGACTCCAGAGAGTGCACTGGCACCAGTGGGGATGCACTGCAGTGACTCCAGAGAGTGCATTGGCACCAGTGGGGATGCAGTGCAGTGACTCCAGAGAGTGCACTGGCAGCAGTGGGGATGCAGTGCAGTGAGTCCAGAGAGTGCACTGGCACCAGTCGGGATGCAGTGCAGTGAGTCCAGAGAGTGCACTGGCACCACTGGGGATGCAGTGCAGTGAGTCCAGAGAGTGCACTGGCACCACTGGGGATGCACTGCAGTGAGTCCAGAGAGTGCACTGGCACCACAGGGAATGCACTGCAGTGAGTACAGAGAATCCACTGGCACTACTGGGGATGCAGTGCAGTGAGTCCAGAGAGTGCACTGGCACCAGTGGGGATGCAGTGCTGTGAGTCCAGAGAGTGCACTGGCACCAGTGCGCATGCAGTGCAGTGAGTCCAGAGAGTGCACTGGCACCAGTGGGGATGCAGTGCAGTGAGTCCAGAGAGTGCACTGGCACCACTGGGGATGCAGTGCAGTGAGTCCAGAGAGTGCACTGGCACCAGTGGGGATGCAGTGTAGTCAGTCCAGAGAGTGCACTGGCAACACTGGAGATGCAGTGCAGTGAGTCCAGTGAATGCACTGGCACCAGTGGGGATGCAAAGCAGTGACTCCAGAGAGTGCACTGGCACCACAGGGGATGCACTGCAGTGAGTCCAGAGAGTGCACTGTCACCACTGGGGATGCAGTGCAGTGACTCCAGAGAGTGCACTGGCACCACTAGGGATGCAGTGCAGTGAGTTCAGAAAGTGCACTGGCACTACTGGGGATGCAGTTCAGTGAGTCCAGAGAGTGCACTGGCACCACTGGGGATGCAGTGCAGTGAGTCCAGAGAGTGCACTGGTACCAGTGGGGATGCAGTGCAGTGAGTCCAGAGAGTGCACTGGCACCACTGCGGATCAGTGCAGTGACTCTAGAGAGTGAACTGGCACCAGTGGGGTTGGAGTGCAGTGACTCTAGAGAGTGCACTGGCACCAGTGGGCATGCAGTGCAGTGACTCCATAGAGTGCACTGGCACCAGTGGGGATGCAGTGCAGTGAGTCCAGAGAGTGCACTGGCACCAGTGGGGATGCAGTGCAGTGAGTCCAGAGAGTGCACTGGCACCACCGGGGATTCAGTGCAGTGAGTCCAGAGAGTTCACTGGCACCACTAGGGATGTAGTGCAGTGACTCCAGAAAGTGCACTGGAACTACTGGGGATGCAGTGCAGTGACTCCAGAGAGTGCACTGGCACCAGTGGGGATGCAGTGCAGTAAGTCCAGAGAGTGCACTGGCACCACCGGGGATTCAGTGCAGTGAGTCCAGAGAGTTCACTGGCACCACTAGGGATGCAGTGCAGTGACTCCAGAGAGTGCACTGGCAGCAGTGGGGCTGCAGTGCAGTGAGTCCAGAGAGTGCATTGGCACCAGTGGGGATGCAAAGCAGTGACTCCAGAGAGTGCACTGGCACCACTAGGGATGCAGTGCAGTGAGTCCAGAGAGTGCACTGGCACCACTGGGGATGCAGTGCAGTGACTCCAGAGAGTGCACTGGCACCAGTGGGGATGCAGTGCAGTGACTCCAGAGAGTGCACTGGCACCAGTGGGGATGCAGTGCAGTGACTCCAGAGAGTGCACTGGCACCAGTGGTGATGCACTGCAGTGAGTCCAGACAGTGCACTGGTAGCAGTGGGGATGCAGTGCAGTGACTCCAGAGAGTGCACAGGCACCAGTGGGGATGCACTGCAGTGACTCCAGAGAGTGCATTGGCACCAGTGGGGATGCAGTGCAGTGACTCCAGAGAGTGCACTGGCACCACTGGGGATGCAGTGCAGTGAGTCCAGAGAGTGCACTGGCAGCAGTGGGGATGCAGTGCAGTGAGTCCAGAGAGTGCACTGTCACCACTGGGGATGCAGTGCAGTGAGTCCAGAGAGTGCACTGGCACCAGTGGGGATGCAGTGCAGTGAGTCCAGAGAGTTCACTGGCACCAGTGGGGATGCAGTGCAGTGACTCCAGAGAGTGCACTGGCACCAGTGGGTATGCAGTGCAGTGAGTCCAGAGAGTGCACTGGCACCAGTGGGGATGCAGTGCAGTGAGTCCAGAGAGTGCACTGGCACCACTGGGGATGCAGTGCAGTGACTCCAGAGAGTGCACTGGCACTTCTGGGGATGCAGTGCAGTGAGTCCAGAGAGTGCACTGGCACCAGTGGGGATGCAGTTTAGTGAGTCCAGAGAGTGCACTGGCACCAGTGGGGATGCAGTGCAGTGAGTCCAGAGAGTGCACTGGCACCACTGGAGATGCAGTGTAGTGAGTCCAGAGAATGCACGGGCACCAGTGGGGTTGCAGTGCAGTGAGTCTAGAGAGTGCATTGGCAGCAGTGGGGATGCAGTGCAGTGAGTCCAGAGAGTGCACTGGCACCAGTGGGGATGCAGTGCAGTGAGTCCAGAGAGTGCACTGGCACCACTGGGGATGCAGTGCAGTGAGTCCAGAGAGTGGTAGCAGTGGGGATGCAGTGTAGTGACTCTAGAGAGTGCACTGGCACCAGTGGGGTTGGAGTGCAGTGACTCTAGAGAGTGCACTGGCACCACTGGGGACGCAGTGCAGTGAGTCCAGAGAGTGCACTGTCACCACTGGGGATGCAGTGCAGTGAGTGCAGAGAGTGCACTGGCACCAGTGGGGATGCAGTGCAGTGACTCCAGAGAGTGCACTGGCACCAGTGGGGATGCAGTGCAGTGAGTCCAGAGAGTGCACTGGCACCAGTGGGGATGCAGTTTAGTGAGTCCAGAGAGTGCAGTTGCACCAGTGGGGATGCAGTGCAGTGAGTCCAGAGAGTGCACTGGCACCACTGGGGATGCAGTGCAGTGAGTCCAGAGAGTGCACTGGCACCAGTGGGGATGCAGTGCAGTGAGTCCAGAGAGTGCACTGGCACCACTGGGGATGAAGTGCAGTGAGACCAGAGAGTGCACTGGCACCACTGGGGATGCAGTGCAGTGACTCCAGAGAGTTCACTGGCACCACTGGGGATGCAGTGCAGTGCAGTGAGTCCTTAGAGTGCACTGGCACCAGTGGGGATGCATTGCAGTGACTCCAGAGAGTGCAGTGGCACCACTGGGGATGCAGTGCAGTGAGTCCAGAGAGTGCACTGGCACCATTGGGGATGCAGTGCAGTGAGTCCAGAGAGTTCACTGGCACCACTAGGGATGCAGTGCAGTGACTCCAGAAAGTGCACTGGCACTACTGGGGATGCACTGCAGTGAGTCCAGAGAGTGCACTGGCACCAGTGGGGATGCAGTGCAGTGAGTCCAGAGAGTGCACTGGCACCAGTGGGGATGCAGTGCAGTGTCTCCAGAGAGTGTAGAGTGTACTGGCACCAGTGGGGATGCAGTGCAGTGAGTCCAGAGAGTGCACTGGCACCAGTGGGGCTGCAGTGCAGTGAGTCCAGAGAGTGCATTGGCACCAGTGGGGATGCAGTGCAGTGAGTCCAGAGAGTGCACTCGCCCCACTGGGGATGCAGTGCAGTGAGTCCAGAGAGTGCACTGGCACCACTGGGGATGCAGTGCAGTGACTCCAGAGAGTGCACTGGCACCAGTGGGGATGCAGTGCAGTGAGTCCAGACCGTGCACTGGCACCAGTGGGGTTGCAATGCAGTGACTCCAGAGAGTGCACTGGCACCAGTGGGGATGCACTGCAGTGACTCCAGAGAGTGCATTGGCACCAGTGGGGATGCAGTGCAGTGAGTCCAGAGAGTGCACTGGCACCACTGGGGATGCAGTGCAGTGAGTCCAGAGAGTGCACTGGCAGCAGTGGGGATGCAGTGCAGTGAGTCCAGAGAGTGCACTGGCACCAGTGGGGATGCAGTGCAGTGAGTTAAGAGAGTGCACTGGCACCACTGGGGATGCAGTGCAGTGAGTCCAGAGAGTGCACTGGCCCCACAGGGGATGCACTGCAGTGAGTACAGAGAGTCCACTGGCACTACTGGGGATGCAGTGCTGTGAGTCGAGAGAGTGCACTGGCACCACTGCGGATCAGTGCAGTGACTCTAGAGAGTGCACTGGCACCAGTGGGTATGCAGTGCAGTGAGTCCCTATAGTGCACTGGCACCAGTGGGGATGCAGTGCAGTGAGTCCAGAGAGTGCACTGGCACTACTGGGGATGCAGTGCAGTGACTCCAGAGAGTGCACTGGCACCACCGGGGATTCAGTGCAGTGAGTCCAGAGAGTACACTGGCACCACTGGGGATGCACTGCAGTGACTCCAGAGAGTGCACTGGCATCAGTGGGGATGCCGTGCAGTGAGTCCAGAGAGTGCACTGGCAGCAGTGGGGATGCAGTGCAGTGAGTCCAGAGAGTGCACTGTCACCACTGGGGATGCAGTGCAGTGAGTCCAGAGAGTGCACTGGCACCAGTGGGGATGCAGTGCAGTGAGTCCAGAGAGTTCACTGGCACCAGTGGGGATGCAGTGCAGTGACTCCAGAGAGTGCACTGGCACCAGTGGGTATGCAGTGCAGTGAGTCCAGAGAGTGCACTGGCACCAGTGGGGATGCAGTGCAGTGAGTCCAGAGAGTGCACTGGCACCACTGGGGATGCAGTGCAGTGACTCCAGAGAGTGCACTGGCACTTCTGGGGATGCAGTGCAGTGAGTCCAGAGAGTGCACTGGCACCAGTGGGGATGCAGTTTAGTGAGTCCAGAGAGTGCACTGGCACCAGTGGGGATGCAGTGCAGTGAGTCCAGAGAGTGCACTGGCACCACTGGAGATGCAGTGTAGTGAGTCCAGAGAATGCACGGGCACCAGTGGGGTTGCAGTGCAGTGAGTCTAGAGAGTGCATTGGCAGCAGTGGGGATGCAGTGCAGTGAGTCCAGAGAGTGCACTGGCACCAGTGGGGATGCAGTGCAGTGAGTCCAGAGAGTGCACTGGCACCACTGGGGATGCAGTGCAGTGAGTCCAGAGAGTGGTAGCAGTGGGGATGCAGTGTAGTGACTCTAGAGAGTGCACTGGCACCAGTGGGGTTGGAGTGCAGTGACTCTAGAGAGTGCACTGGCACCACTGGGGACGCAGTGCAGTGAGTCCAGAGAGTGCACTGGCACCAGTGGGGATGCAGTTTAGTGAGTCCAGAGAGTGCAGTTGCACCAGTGGGGATGCAGTGCAGTGAGTCCAGAGAGTGCACTGGCACCACTGGGGATGCAGTGCAGTGAGTCCAGAGAGTGCACTGGCACCATTGGGGATGCAGTGCAGTGAGTCCAGAGAGTGCACTGGCACCACTGGGGATGAAGTGCAGTGAGACCAGAGAGTGCACTGGCACCACTGGGGATGCAGTGCAGTGACTCCAGAGAGTTCACTGGCACCACTGGGGATGCAGTGCAGTGCAGTGAGTCCTTAGAGTGCACTGGCACCAGTGGGGATGCATTGCAGTGACTCCAGAGAGTGCAGTGGCACCACTGGGGATGCAGTGCAGTGAGTCCAGAGAGTGCACTGGCACCATTGGGGATGCAGTGCAGTGAGTCCAGAGAGTTCACTGGCACCACTAGGGATGCAGTGCAGTGACTCCAGAAAGTGCACTGGCACTACTGGGGATGCACTGCAGTGAGTCCAGAGAGTGCACTGGCACCAGTGGGGATGCAGTGCAGTGAGTCCAGAGAGTGCACTGGCACCAGTGGGGATGCAGTGCAGTGTCTCCAGAGAGTGTAGAGTGTACTGGCACCAGTGGGGATGCAGTGCAGTGAGTCCAGAGAGTGCACTGGCACCAGTGGGGCTGCAGTGCAGTGAGTCCAGAGAGTGCATTGGCACCAGTGGGGATGCAGTGCAGTGAGTCCAGAGAGTGCACTCGCCCCACTGGGGATGCAGTGCAGTGAGTCCAGAGAGTGCACTGGCACCACTGGGGATGCAGTGCAGTGACTCCAGAGAGTGCACTGGCACCAGTGGGGATGCAGTGCAGTGAGTCCAGACCGTGCACTGGCACCAGTGGGGTTGCAATGCAGTGACTCCAGAGAGTGCACTGGCACCAGTGGGGATGCACTGCAGTGACTCCAGAGAGTGCATTGGCACCAGTGGGGATGCAGTGCAGTGAGTCCAGAGAGTGCACTGGCACCACTGGGGATGCAGTGCAGTGAGTCCAGAGAGTGCACTGGCAGCAGTGGGGATGCAGTGCAGTGAGTCCAGAGAGTGCACTGGCACCAGTGGGGATGCAGTGCAGTGAGTTAAGAGAGTGCACTGGCACCACTGGGGATGCAGTGCAGTGAGTCCAGAGAGTGCACTGGCACCAGTGGGGATGCAGTGTAGTGAGTCCAGAGAGTGCACTGGCCCCACAGGGGATGCACTGCAGTGAGTACAGAGAGTCCACTGGCACTACTGGGGATGCAGTGCTGTGAGTCGAGAGAGTGCACTGGCACCACTGCGGATCAGTGCAGTGACTCTAGAGAGTGCACTGGCACCAGTGGGTATGCAGTGCAGTGAGTCCCTATAGTGCACTGGCACCAGTGGGGATGCAGTGCAGTGAGTCCAGAGAGTGCACTGGCACTACTGGGGATGCAGTGCAGTGACTCCAGAGAGTGCACTGGCACCACCGGGGATTCAGTGCAGTGAGTCCAGAGAGTACACTGGCACCACTGGGGATGCACTGCAGTGACTCCAGAGAGTGCACTGGCATCAGTGGGGATGCCGTGCAGTGAGTCCAGAGAGTGCACTGGCACCAGTGGGGATGCAGTGCAGTGAGTCCAGAGAGTGCACTGGCACCACTGCGGATCAGTGCAGTGACTCTAGAGAGTGCACTGGCACCAGTGGGGTTGGAGTGCAGTGACTCTAGAGAGTGCACTGGCACCAGTGGGGATACAGTGTAGTGAGTCCAGAGAGTGCACTGGCACCACTAGGGAGGCAGTGCAGTGACTCCAGAAAGTGCACTGGCACTACTGGGGATGCAGTGCAGTGATTCCAGAGAGTGCACTGGCACCAGTGGGGATGCAGTGCAGTGAGTCCAGAGAGTGCACTGGCACCAGTGGGGATGCAGTGCAGTGTCTCCAGAGAGTGTACTGGCACCACTGGGGATGCAGTGCAGTGAGCCCAGAGAGTGCACTGGCACCACTGGGGATGCAGTGCAGTGAGTCCAGAGAGTGCACTGGCACCACTGGGGTTGCAGTGCAGTGAGTCCAGAGAGTGCACTGGCACCAGTGGGGATGCAGTGCAGTGAGTCCAGAGAGTGCACTGGCAGCAGTGGGGCTGCAGTGCAGTGAGTCCAGAGAGTGCATTGGCACCACTGGGGATGCAGTGCAGTGAGTCCAGAGAGTGCACTGGCCCCACTGGGGATGCAGTGCAGTGAGTCCAGAGAGTGCACTGGCACCACTGGGGATGCAGTGCAGTGACTCCAGAGAGTGCACTGGCACCACTGGGGATGCACTGCAGTGAGTCCAGACCGTGCACTGGCACCAGTGGGGATGCAGTGCAGTGACTCTAGAGAGTGCACTGGCACCAGTGGGGATGCACTGCAGTGACTCCAGAGAGTGCATTGGCACCAGTGGGGATGCAGTGCAGTGACTCCAGAGAGTGCACTGGCACCAGTGGGGATGCAGTGCAGTGAGTCCAGAGAGTGCACTGGCCCCACTGGGGATGCAGTGCAGTGAGTCCAGAGAGTGCACTGGCACCAGTCGGGATGCAGTGCAGTGAGTCCAGAGAGTGCACTGGCACCACTGGGGATGCAGTGCAGTGAGTCCAGAGAGTGCACTGGCACCACTGGGGATGCAGTGCAGTGAGTCCAGAGAGTGCACTGGCCCCACAGGGGATGGACTGCAGTGAGTACAGAGAGTCCACTGGCACTACTGGGGATGTAGTGCTGTGAGTCGAGAGAGTGCACTGGCACCACTGCGGATCAGTGCAGTGACTCTAGAGAGTGCACTGGCACCAGTGGGGTTGGAGTGCAGTGACTCTAGAGAGTGCACTGACACCAGTGGGGATGCAGTGTAGTGAGTCCTGAGAGTGCACTGGCACCAGTGGGGATGCAGTGCAGTGAGTGCAGAGAGTGCACTGGCACCAGTGGGCATGCAGTGCAGTGAGTCCTTATAGTGCACTGGCACCAGTGGGGATGCAGTGCAGTGAGTCCAGAGAGTGCATTGGCACCAGTGGGGATGCAGTGCAGTGACTCCAGAGAGTGCACTGGCACCAGTGGGGATGCAGTGCAGTGAGTCCAGAGAGTTCACTGGCACCACTAGGGATGCAGTGCAGTGACTCCAGAAAGTGCACTGGAACTACTGGGGATGCAGTGCAGTGAGTCCAGAGAGTGCACTGGCACCACTGGGGATGCAGTGCAGTGAGTCCAGAGAGTTCACTGGCACCACTAGGGATGCAGTGCAGTGACTCCAGAAAGTGCACTGGAACTACTGGGGATGCAGTGCAGTGAGTCCAGAGAGTGCACTGGCACCAGTGGGAATGCAGTGCAGTGAGTCCAGAGAGTGCACTGGCACCACTGGGGATGCAGTGCAGTGAGTCCAGAGAGTGCACTGGCACCACTGGGGATGCAGTGCAGTGAGTCCAGAGAGTGCACTGGCACCACCGGGGATTCACTGCAGTGAGTCCAGAGAGTGTACTGGCACCAGTGGGGATGCAGTGCAGTGAGTCCAGAGAGTGCACTGGCACCAGTGGGGATGCAGTGTAGTGAGTCCAGAGAGTGCACTGGCACCAGTGGGGTTGCAGTGCAGTGAGTCCAGAGAGTGCACTGGCACCAGTGGGTATGCAGTGCAGTGAGTGCAGAGAGTGCACTTTCACCAGTGGGGATGCAGTGCAGTCAGTCCAGAGAGTGCAATGGCACCAGTGGGGATGCAAAGCAGTGAGTCCAGAGAGTGCACTGGCACCACTGGGGATGCAGTGCAGTGAGTCCAGAGAGTGCACTGGCATCACTGGGGATGCAGTTCAGTGAATGCAGAGAGTGCACTGGCACCACTGGGGATGCAGTGCAGTGAGTGCAGAGAGTGCACTGGCACCACTGGGGATGCACTGCAGTGAGTCCAGAGAGTGCAGTGGCACCATTGGGGATGCAGTGCTGTGAGTCCAGAGAGTGCACTGGCACCACTGGGGTTTTAGTGCAGTTAGTCCAGAGAGTGCCCTTGCACCACTGGGGATGCAGTGCAGTGAGTGCAGAGAGTGCACTGGCACCACTGGGGATGCAGTGCAGTGAGTACAGAGAGTGCACTGTCAACACTGGGGATGCACTGCAGTGAGTCCAGAGAATGACCTGGCACTAATGGGGATGCAGTGCAGTGACTCGAAAGAGTGCACTGGCACCACTGCGGATGCAGTGCAGTGAGTCCGGAGAGTGCCCTGGCACCACAGGGGATGCAGTGCAGTTAGTCGAGAGAGTGCACTGGCACCACTGGGGATGCAGTGCAGTAAGTCCAGAGAGTGCACTGGCACCACAGGGGATGCAGTGCAGTGAGTCCAGAGAGTGCACTGGCACCAGTGGGGATGCAGTGCAGTGAGTCCAGAGAGTGCACTGGCACCACTGGGGATGCAGTGCAGTGAGTCCGGAGAGTGCCCTGGCACCACAGGGGATGCAGTGCAGTTAGTCCAGAGAGTGCATTGGAAAAACTGGGGATGCAGTGCAGTAAGTCCAGAGAATGCACTGGCACCACAGGGGATGCAGTGCAGTGAGTCCAGAGAGTGCACTGGCACCAGTGGGGATGCACTGCAGTGAGTCCAGAGAGTGCACTGGCACCACTGGGGATGCAGTGCAGTGACTCCAGAGAGTGCACTGGCACCAGTGGGGATGCACTGCAGTGAGTCCAGACCGTGCACTGGCACCAGTGGGGATGCAGTGCAGTGACTCCAGAGAGTGCACTGGCACCAGTGGGGATGCAGTGCAGTGACTCCAGAGAGTGCATTGGCACCAGTGGGGATGCAGTGCAGTGACTCCAGAGAGTGCACTGGCACCACTGGGGATGCAGTGCAGTGAGTCCAGAGAGTGCACTGGCAGCAGTGGGGATGCAGTGCAGTGAGTCCAGAGAGTGCACTGGCACAAGTCGTGATGCAGTGCAGTGAGTCCAGAGATTGCACTGGCACCACTGCGGATGCAGTGCAGTGAGTCCAGAGAGTGCACTGGCACCACTGGGGATGCAGTGCAGTGAGTCCAGAGAGTGCACTGGCCCCACAGGGGATGCACTGCAGTGAGTCCAGAGAGTCCACTGGCACTACTGGGGATGCAGTGCAGTGAGTCGAGAGAGTGCACTGGCACCACTGCGGATCAGTGCAGTGACTCTAGAGAGTGCACTGGCGCCAGTGGGGTTGGAGTGCAGTGACTCTAGAGAGTGCACTGGCACCAGTGGGGATGCAGTGTAGTGAGTCCTGAGAGTGCACTGGCACCAGTGGGCATGCAGTGCAGTGAGTCCAGAGAGTGCACTGGCACCAGTGGGGATGCAGTGCAGTGAGTCCAGAGAGTTCACTGGCACCACTGGGGATGCAGTGCAGTGACTCCAGAAAGTGCACTGGCACTACTGGGGATGCAGTGCAGTGAGTCCAGAGAGTGCACTGGCACCAGTGGGGATGCAGTGCAGTGACTCCAGAGAGTGCACTGGCACCAGTGGGGATGCAGTGCAGTGAGTCCAGAGAGTGCACTGGCACCAGTGGGCATGCAGTGCAGTGAGTCCAGAGAGTGCACTGGCACCAGTGGGGATGCAGTGCAGTGAGTCCAGAGAGTGCACTGGCACCAGTGGGGATGCAGTGCAGTGACTCCAGAGAGTGCACTGGCACCAGTGGGGATGCAGTGCAGTGAGTCCAGAGAGTGCACTGGCACCACTGGGGATGCAGTGCAGTGACTCCATAGAGTGCACTGGCACCATTGGGGTTGGAGTGCAGTGACTCTAGAGAGTGCACTGGCACCAGTGGGGATGTAGTGCAGTGAGTCCAGAGAGTGCACTGGCACCAGTGGGGATGCAGTGCAGTGAGTGCAGAGAGTGCACTGGCACCAGTGGGAATGAAGTGCAGTGAGTCCAGAGAGTGCAGTTGCACCAGTGGGGATGCAGTGCAGTGAGTCCAGAGAGTGCACTGGCACCACTGGGGATGCAGTGCAGTGAGTCCAGAGAGTGCACTGGCACCAGTGGGGATGCAGTGCAGTGAGTCCAGAGAGTGCACTTGCACCACTGGGGATGCAGTGCAGGGAGACCAGAGAGTGCACTGGCACCACTGGGGATGCAGTGCAGTGACTCCAGAGAGTTCACTGGCACCACTGGGGATGCAGTGCAGTGCAGTGAGTCCTTAGAGTGCACTGGCACCAGTGGGGATGCATTGCAGTGACTCCAGAGAGTGCAGTGGCACCACTGGGGATGCAGTGCAGTGAGTCCAGAGAGTGCACTGGCACCATTGGGGATGCAGTGCAGTGAGTCCAGAGAGTTCACTGGCACCACTAGGGATGCAGTGCAGTGACTCCAGAAAGTGCACTGGCACTACTGGGGATGCACTGCAGTGAGTCCAGAGAGTGCACTGGCACCAGTGGGGATGCAGTACAGTGAGTCCAGAGAGTGCACTGGCACCACTGGGGATGCAGTGCAGTGTAGTGAGTCCTTAGAGTGCACTGGCACCAGTGGGGATGCAGTGCAGTGAGTGCAGAGAGTGCACTAGCACCACTGGGGATGCAGTGCAGTGACTCCAGAGAGTGCACTGGCACCAGTGGGGTTGCACTGCAGTGAGTCCAGAGAGTGCACTGGCACCACCGGGGATTCAGTGCAGTGAGTCCAGAGAGTTCACTGGCACCACTAGGGATGCAGTGCAGTGACTCCAGAAAGTGCACTGGCACTACTGGGGATGCAGTGCAGTGAGTCCAGAGAGTGCACAGGCACCAATGGGGATGCAGTGCAGTTAGTCCAGAGAGTGCACTGGCACCACTGGGGATGCAGTGCAGTGAGTCCAGAGAGTTCACTGGCACCAGTGGGGATGCACTGCAGTGAGTCCAGAGAGTGCACTGGCACCACTGGGGATGCAGTGCAGTGAGTCCAGAGAGTTCACTGGCACCACTTGGGATGCGGTGCAGTGACTCCAGAAAGTGCACTGGCACTACTGGGGATGCAGTGCAGTGAGTCCAGAGAGTGCACTGGCACCAGTGGAGATGCAGTGCAGTGAGTCCAGAGATTTCACTGGCACCAGTGGAGATGCAG
This sequence comes from Anser brachyrhynchus, assembly GCF_964034855.1. Taxonomy (NCBI): domain Eukaryota; kingdom Metazoa; phylum Chordata; class Aves; order Anseriformes; family Anatidae; genus Anser; species Anser brachyrhynchus. Next base: position 595,613 of record NW_027663695.1, read on the forward strand.
TGTAGTGAGTCCAGAGAGTGCACTGGCACCAGTGGGGTTGCAGTGCAGTGACTCCAGAGAGTGCAATGGTACCAGTGGGGATGCAAAGCAGTGAGTCCAGAGAGTGCCGTGGCACCACTGGGGATGCAGTGCAGTGAGTCCAGAGAGTGCACTGGCAACAGTGGGGATGCAGTGCAGTGAGTCCAGAGAGTGCACCGGCATCACTGGGGATGCAGTGCAGTGACTCCTGAGAGTGCACTGGCACCAGTGTGGTTGCAGTGTAGTGACTCCAGAGAGTGCACTGGCACCACTGGGGATGCATTGCAGTGACTCCAGAGAGTGCACTGGCACCAGTGGGGATGCACTGCAGTGACTCCAGAGAGTGCACTGGCACCAGTGGGGATGTAGTGCAGTGAGTCCAGAGAGTGCACTGGCACCACTGGGGATGCAGTGAAGTGAGTCCAGAGAGTGCACTGGCACCAGTGGGTATGCAGTGCAGTGAGTCCCTATAGTGCACTGGCACCAGTGGGGATGCAGTGCAGTGAGTCCAGAGAGTGCACTGGCACTACTGGGGATGCAGTGCAGTGACTCCAGAGAGTGCACTGGCACCACAGGGGATTCAGTGCAGTGAGTCCAGAGAGTACACTGGCACCACTGGGGATGCACTGCAGTGACTCCAGAGAGTGCACTGGCCCCACAGGGGATGCACTGCAGTGAGTCCAGTGAGTGCACTGGCACCAGTGGGGATGCAGTGCAGTGACTCCAGAGAGTGCACTGGCACCACTGCGGATCAGTGCAGTGACTCTAGAGAGTGCACTGGCACCAGTGGGGTTGGAGTGCAGTGACTCTAGGGAGTGCACTGGCACCAGTGGGGATGCAGTGTCGTGAGTCCAGAGAGTGCACTGGCACCACTAGGGAGGCAGTGCAGTGACTCCAGAAAGTGTACTGGCACTACTGGGGATGCAGTGCAGTGAGTCCTTATAGTGCACTGGCACCAGTGGGGATGCAGTGCAGTGAGTCCAGAGAGTGCACTGGCACCAGTGGGGATGCAGTGCAGTGTCTCCAGAGAGTGTACTGGCACCACTGGGGATGCAGTGCAGTGAGCCCAGAGAGTGCACTGGCACCAGTGGGGATGCAGTGCAGTGAGTCCAGAGAGTGCACTGGCACCAGTGGGGATGCAGTGCAGTGAGTCCAGAGAGTGCACTGGCACCAGTGGGGATGCAGTGCAGTGAGTCCAGAGAGTGCACTGGTAGCAGTGGGGCTGCAGTGCAGTGAGTACAGAGAGTGCATTGGCACCAGTGGGGATGCAGTGCAGTGAGTCCAGAGAGTGCACTGGCCCCACTGGGGATGCAGTGCAGTGAGTCCAGAGAGTGCACTGGCACCACTGGGGATGCACTGCAGTGAGTCCAGAGAGTGCACTGGCACCAGTGGGGATGCACTTCAGTGAGTCCAGACCGTGCACTGGCACCAGTGGGGATGCAGTGCAGTGACTCCAGAGAGTGCACTGGCACCAGTGGGGATGCACTGCAGTGACTCCAGAGAGTGCATTGGCACCAGTGGGGATGCAGTGCAGTGACTCCAGAGAGTGCACTGGCACCACTGGGGATGCAGTGCAGTGAGTCCAGAGAGTGCACTGGCACCAGTGGGGATGCAGTGCAGTGAGTCCAGAGAGTGCACTGGCACCAGTCGGGATGCAGTGCAGTGAGTCCAGAGAGTGCACTGGCACCACTGGGGATGCAGTGCAGTGAGTCCAGAGAGTGCACTGGCACCACTGGGGATGCAGTGCAGTGAGTCCAGAGAGTGCACTGGCCCCACAGGGGATGCACTGCAGTGAGTACAGAGAGTCCACTGGCACTACTGGGGATGCAGTGCTGTGAGTCGAGAGAGTGCACTGGCACCACTGCGGATCAGTGCAGTGACTCTAGAGAGTGCACTGGCACCAGTGGGGTTGGAGTGCAGTGACTCTAGAGAGTGCACTGACACCAGTGGGGATGCAGTGTAGTGAGTCCTGAGAGTGCACTGGCTCCAGTGGGGATGCAGTGCAGTGAGTGCAGAGAGTGCACTGGCACCAGTGGGCATGCAGTGCAGTGAGTCCTTATAGTGCACTGGCACCAGTGGGGATGCAGTGCAGTGAGTCCAGAGAGTGCATTGGCACGAGTGGGGATGCAGTGCAGTGACTCCAGAGAGTGCACTGGCACCAGTGGGGATGCAGTGCAGTGAGTCCAGAGAGTGCACTGGCACCACTGGGGATGCAGTGCAGTGAGTCCAGAGAGTTCACTGGCACCACTAGGGATGCAGTGCAGTGACTCCAGAAAGTGCACTGGCACCACTGGGGATGCAGTGCAGTGAGTCCAGAGAGTGCACTGGCACCACTTGGGATGCAGTGCAGTGACTCCAGAAAGTGCACTGGCACTACTGGGGATGCAGTGCAGTGAGTCCAGAGAGTCGACTGGCACCAGTGGAGGTGCAGTGCAGTGAGTCCAGAGAGTGCACTGGCACCAGTGGGGATGCAGTGTAGTGAGTCCAGAGAGTGCACTGGCACCAGTGGGGTTGCAGTGCAGTGAGTCCAGAGAGTGCACTGGCACCAGTGGGTATGCAGTGCAGTGAGTGCAGAGAGTGCACTGGCACCAGTGGGGATGCAGTGCAGTGAGTCCAGAGAGTGCACTGGCATCACTGGGGATGCAGTTCAGTGAGTGCAGAGAGTGCACTGGCACCACTGGGGATGCAGTGCAGTGAGTGCAGAGAGTGCACTGGCACCACTGGGGATGCACTGCAGTGAGTCCAGAGAGTGCAGTGGCACCATTGGGGATGCAGTGCAGTGAGTCCAGAGAGTGCACTGGCACCACTGGGGTTTTAGTGCAGTTAGTCCAGAGAGTGCCCTTGCACCACTGGGGATACACTGCAGTGTGTCCAGAGAGTGCACTGGCACCACTGGGGATGCAGTGCAGTGAGTCCAGAGAGTGCACTGTCAACACTGGGGATGCACTGCAGTGAGTCCAGAGAATGACCTGGCACTAATGGGGATGCAGTGCAGTGACTCGAAAGAGTGCACTGGCACCACTGCGGATGCACTGCAGTGAGTCCGGAGAGTGCCCTGGCACCACAGGGGATGCAGTGCAGTTAGTCGAGAGAGTGCACTGGCACCACTGGGGATGCAGTGCAGTGACTCCAGAGAGTGCACTGGCACCACAGGGGATGCAGTGCAGTGAGTCCAGAGAGTGCACTGGCACCAGTGGGGATGCAGTGCAGTGAGTCCAGAGAGTGCACTGGCACCACTGGGGATGCAGTGCAGTGAGTCCCGTGAGTGCACTGGCTCCACAGGAGATGCAGTGCAGTTAGTCCAGAGAGTGCATTGGCACCACTGGGGATGCAGTGCAGTAAGTCCAGAGAGTGCACTGGCACCACAGGGGATGCAGTGCAGTGAGTCCAGAGAGTGCACTGGCACCAGTGGGGATGCACTGCAGTGAGTCCAGAGAGTGCACTGGCAACACTGGGGATACAGTGCAGTGACTCCAGAGAGTGCACTGGCACCACTGGGGATGCACTGCAGTGAGTCCAGACCGTGCACTGGCACCAGTGGGGATGCAGTGCAGTGACTCCAGAGAGTGCACTGGCACCAGTGGGGATGCACTGCAGTGACTCCAGAGAGTGCATTGGCACCAGTGGGGATGCAGTGCAGTGAGTCCAGAGAGTGCCCTGGCACCACTGGGGATGCAGTGCAGTGAGTCCAGAGAGTGCACTGGCACCAGTGGGGATGCAGTGCAGTGAGTCCAGAGAGTGCACTGGCACAAGTCGTGATGCAGTGCAGTGAGTCCAGAGATTGCACTGGCACCACTGGGGATGCAGTGCAGTGAGTCCAGAGAGTGCACTGGCACCACTGGGGATGCAGTGCAGTGAGTCCAGAGAGTGCACTGGCCCCACAGGGGATGCACTGCAGTGAGTCCAGAGAGTGCACTGGCACTACTGGGGATGCAGTGCAGTGAGTCGAGAGAGTGCACTGGCACCACTGCGGATAAGTGCAGTGACTCTAGAGAGTGCACTGGCACCAGTGGGGTTGGAGTGCAGTGACTCTAGAGAGTGCACTGGCACCAGTGGGGATGCAGTGTAGTGAGTCCTGAGAGTGCACTGGCACCAGTGGGGATGCAGTGCAGTGAGTCCAGAGAGTGCACTGGCACCAGTGGGCATGCAGTGCAGTGAGTCCTTATAGTGCACTGGCACCAGTGGGGATGCAGTGCAGTGAGTCCAGAGAGTGCATTGGCACCAGTGGGGATGCAGTGCAGTGAGTCCAGAGAGTGCACTGGCACCAGTGGGGATGCAGTGCAGTGAGTCCAGAGAGTGCACTGGCACCACTGGGGATGCAGTGCAGTGAGTCCAGAGAGTGCACTGGCACCACCAGGGATTCACTGCAGTGAGTCCAGAGAGTGCACTGGCACCACTTGGGATGCGGTGCAGTGACTCCAGAAAGTGCACTGGCACTACTGGGGATGCAGTGCAGTGAGTCCAGAGAGTGCACTGGCACCACTGGGGATGCAGTGCAGTGAGTCCAGAGAGTGCACTGGCACCACTAGGGATGCAGTGCAGTGACTCCAGAAAGTGCACTGGCACTACTGGGGATGCAGTGCAGTGAGTCCAGAGAGTGCACTGGCACCAGTGGGTATGCAGTGCAGTGAGTCCAGAGAGTGCACTGGCACCAGTGGGGATGCAGTGCAGTCAGTTCAGAGAGTGCAATGGCACCAGTGGGGATGCAAAGCAGTGAGTCCAGAGAGTGCACTGGCATCACTGGGGATGCAGTGCAGTGTCTCCAGAGAGTGCACTGGCACCACTGGGGATGCAGTGCAGTGAGTGCAGAGAGTAAACTGGCACGACTGGGGATGCACTGCAGTGAGTCCAGAGAGTGCAGTGGCACCATTGGGGATGCAGTGTTTTGAATCCAGAGAGTGCACTGGCACCACTGGGGATGCAGTGCAGTTAGTCCAGAGAGTGCCCTTGCACCACTGGGGATACACTGCAGTGTGTCCAGAGAGTGCACTGGCACCACTGGGGATGCAGTGCAGTGAGTCCAGAGAGTGCACTGTCAACACTGGGGATGCACTGCAGTGAGTCCAGAGAATGACCTGGCACTAATGGGGATGCAGTGCAGTGATTCGAAAGAGTGCACTGGCACCACTGCGGATGCACTGCAGTGAGTCCGGAGAGTGCCCTGGCACCACAGGGGATGCAGTGCAGTTAGTCCAGAGAGTGCACTGGCACCACTGGGGATGCAGTGCAGTGAGTCCAGAGAGTGCACTGGCACCAGTGGGGATGCAGTGCAGTGAGTCCAGAGAGTGCACTGGCACCACTGGGGATGCAATGCAGTGAGTCCAGAGAGTGCTCTGGCTCCACTGGGGATGCAGTGCAGTGAGTACAGAGAGTGCACTGGCACCACTGGGGATGCAGTGCAGTGAGTACAGAGAGTGCAATGGCAGCACAGGGGATGCACTGCAGTGATTCCAGAGAGTGCACTGGCACCACTGGTGATGCAGTGCAGTGAGTCCAGAGAGTGCATGGGCACCACTGGGAATGCACTGCAGTGAGACCAGAGAGTGCACTTGCACCACTGGGGATGCAGTGCAGTGAGTCCAGAGAGTGCACTGGCACCACTGGGGATGCACTGCAGTGAGTCCAGAGAGTGCACTGGCAGCACAGGGGATGCACTGCAGTGAGTCCAGAGAGTGCACGGTCAGCACTGGGGATGCAGTGCAGTGAGTCCAGAAAGTGCACTGGCACCACTGGGGATGCAGTGCAGTGAGTCCAGAGAGTGCACTGGCACCACTGGGGATGCACTGCAGTGAGTCCAGAGAGTGCACTGGCACCACAGGGGATGCACTGCAGTGAGTCCAGAGAGTTCACTGGCACCACTGGGGATGCAGTGCAGTAAGACCAGAGAGTGCACTGGCACCACAGGGGATGCACTGCAGTGATTCCAGAAAGTGCACTGGCACCAGTGGGGATGCAGTGCAGTGAGTCCAGAGAGTGCACTGGCACCAGTGGGGATGGAGTGCAGTGAGTCCAGAGAGTTCACTGGCACCAGTGGGGATGCAGTGCAGTGAGTCCAGAGAGTGCACTGGCACCAGTGGGGTTGCAGTGCAGTGAGTCCAGAGAGTGCACTGGCACCACTGGGGATGCAGTGCAGTGAGTCCAGAGAGTGCACTGGCACCAGTAGGGATGCAGTGCAGTGACTCCAGAAAGTGCACTGGCACTACTGGGGATGCAGTGCAGTGAGTCCAGAGAGTGCACTGGCACCAGTGGGGATGCAGTTCAGTGAGTCCAAAGAGTGCACTGGCACCACTGGGGATGCACTGCAGTGACTGCAGAGACTGCACTGGCACCAGTGGGGATGCAGTGTAGTGAGTCCAGAGAGTGCACTGGCACCAGTGGGGTTGCAGTGCAGTGAGTCCAGAGAGTGCACTGGCACCAGTGGGGATGCAGTGCAGTGAGTCCAGAGAGTGCACTGGCACCAGTGGTTATGCAGTGCTGTGAGTGCAGAGAGTGCACTGGCACCAGTGGGAATGCAGTGCAGTCAGTCCAGAGAGTGCACTGGCACCAGTGGGGATGCAAAGCAGTGACTCCAGAGAGTGCACTGGCACCACTGGGGATGCACTGCAGTGTCTCCAGAGAGTGCACTGGCACCACTGGGGCTGCAGTGCAGTGAGTCAGAGAGTGCACTGGCATCACTGGGGATGCAGTTCAATGAGTGCAGAGAGTGCACTGGCACCATTGGGGATGCAGTGCTGTGAGTCCAGAGAGTGCACTGGCACCACTGGGGTTTTAGTGCAGTTAGTCCAGAGAGTGCCCTTGCACCACTGGGGATACACTGCAGTGTGTCCAGAGAGTGCACTGGCACCACTGGGGTTGCAGTGCAGTGAGTCCAGAGAGTGCACTGTCAACACTGGGGATGCACTGCAGTGAGTCCAGAGAATAACCTGGCACTAATGGGGATGCAGTGCAGTGACTCGAAAGAGTGCACTGGCACCACTGCGAATGCACTGCAGTGAGTCCAGGAGAGTGCCCTGGCACCACAGGGGATGCAGTGCAGTTAGTCCAGAGAGTGCACTGGCACCACTGGGGATGCAGTGCAGTGAGTCCAGAGAGTGCACTGGCACCACTGGGGATGCAGTGCAGTGAGTCCAGAGAGTGCACTGGCACCACTGGGGATGCAGTGCAGTGAGTCCTGAGAGTGCAATGGCAGCACAGGGGATGCACTGCAGTGATTCCAGAGAGTGCACTGGCACCACTGGGGATGCAGTGCAGTGAGTCCAGAGAGTGCATTGGTACCACTGGGAATGCACTGCAGTGAGTCCAGAGAGTGCACTGGCACCACTGGGGATGCAGTGCAATGAGTCCAGAGAGTGCACTGGCACCACTGGGGATGCACTGCAGTGAGTCCAGAGAGTGCACTGGCACCACAGGGGATGCACTGCAGTGAGTCCAGAGAGTGCACTGGCACCACTGGGGATGCAGTGCAGTAAGTCCAGAGAGTGCACTGGCACCACAGGGGATGCAGTGCAGTGATTCCAGAGAGTGCACTGGCACCACTGGGGATGCAGTGCAGTGAGTCCAGAGAGTGCACTGGCACCAGTGGGGATGCAGTGCAGTGAGTCCAGAGAGTACACTGGCACCAGTGGGGATGCAGTGCAGTGACTCCAGAGAGTGCACTGGCAGCAGTGGGGATGCAGTGCAGTGAGTCCAGAGAGTGCTCTGGCACCACTGGGGATGCAGTGCAGTGACTCCAGAGAGTGCACTGGCACCACTGGGGATGCAGTGCAGTGAGTCCAGAGAGTGCACTGGCACCACTAGGGATGCAGTGCAGTGACTGCAGAAAGTGCACTGGCATTACTGGGGATGCAGTGCAGTGAGTCCAGAGAGTGCACTGGCACCAGTGGGGATGCAGTGCAGTGAGTCCAGAGAGTGCACTGGCACCACTGGGGATGCACTGCAGTGACTCCAGAGACTGCACTGGCACCAGTGGGGATGCAGTGTAGTGAGTCCAGAGAGTGCACTGGCACCAGTGGGGATGCAGTGCAGTGAGTCCAGAGAGTGCACTGGCACCAGTGGGGATGCAGTGTAGTGAGTCCAGAGAGTGCACTGGCACCACTGGGGATGCAGTGCAGTGACTCCAGAGAGTGCACAGGCACCAGTGGGGATGCAGTGCAGTGACTCCAGAGAGTGCAGTGGCACCACTAGGGATGCAGTGCAGTGACTCCAGAAAGTGCACTTGCACTACTGCAGATGCAGTGCAGTGAGTCCAGAGAGTGCACTGGCACCAGTGGGGATGCAGTGCAGTGAGTCCAGAGAGTGCACTGGCACCACTGGGGATGCAGTGCAGTGAGTCCTGAGAGTGCACTGGCACCACTGGGGATGCAGTGTAGTGAGTCCAGAGAGTGCACTGGCACCAGTGGGGTTGTAGTGCAGTGAGTCCTTAGAGTGCACTGGCACCAGTGGGGATGCAGTGCAGTGAGTCCAGAGAGTGCACTGGCACCAGTGGGGATGCAGTGCAGTCAGTCCAGAGAGTGCACTGGCACCAGTGGGGATGCACTGCAGTGAGTCCAGAGAGTGCATTGGCACCAGTGGGGATGTAGTGCATTGAGTCCAGAGAGTGCATTGGCACCAGTGGGGATGCAGTGCAGTGAGTCCAGAGACTGCACTGGCACCACTGGGGATGCAGTGCAGTGAGTCCAGAGAGTGCACTGGCACCAGTGGGGATGCAGTACAGTGACTCCATAGAGTGCACTGGCACCAGTGGGGATGCAGTGCAGTGAGTCCAGAGAGTGCACTGGTACCAGTGGGGATGCAGTGCAGTGAGTCCAGAGAGTGCACTGGCACCACTGCGGATCAGTGCAGTGACTCTAGAGAGTGCACTGGCACCAGTGGGGTTGGAGTGCAGTGACTCTAGAGAGTGCACTGGCACCAGTGGGGATGCAGTGCAGTGAGTCCTGAGAGTGCACTGGCACCAGTGGGGATGCAGTGCAGTGAGTGCAGAGAGTGCACTGGCACCAGTGGGGATGCAGTGCAGTGAGTCCAGAGAGTGCACTGGCACCACTGGGGATGCAGTGCAGTGAGTCCTTATAGTGCACTGGCACCAGTGGGGATGCAGTGCAGTGAGTCCAGAGAGTGCACTGGCACCAGTAGGGATGCAGTGCAGTGACTCCAGAGAGTGCATTGACACCAGTGGGGATGCAGTGCAGTGAGTCCAGAGAGTGCACTGGCACCACTAGGGAGGCAGTGCAGTGACTCCAGAAAGTGCACTGGCACTACTGGGGATGCAGTGCAGTGAGTCCAGAGAGTGCACTGGCACCAGTGGGGATGCAGTGCAGTGAGTCCAGGCAGTTCACTGGCACCAGTGGGGATGCAGTGCAGTGACTCCAGAGAGTGCACTGGCACCACTGGGGATGCAGTGCAGTGAGTCCAGAGAGTGCACTGGCACCAGTGGGGATGCAGTGCAGTGTCTCCAGAGAGTGTACTGGCACCACTGGGGATGCAGTGCAGTGACTCCAGGGAGTGCACTGGCACCAGTGGGGATGCAGTGCAGTGAGTCCAGAGAGTGCACTGGCACCAGTGGGGTTGCAGTGCAGTGACTCCAGAGAGTGCACTGGTACCAGTGGGGATGCAGTGCAGTGACTCCAGAGAGTGCACTGGCAGCAGTGGGGCTGTAGTGCAGTGAGTCCAGAGAGTGCACTGGCACCAGTGGGGATGCAAAGCAGTGACTCCAGAGAGTGCACAGGCACCACTGGGGATGCAGTGCAGTGAGTCCAGAGAGTGCACTGGCACCAGTGGGGATGCAGTGCAGTGAGTCCAGAGAGTGCACTGGCACCACTGGGGATGCAATGCAGTGAGTCCAGAGAGTGCTCTGGCTCCACTGGGGATGGAGTGCAGTGAGTACAGAGAGTGCACTGGCACCACTGGGGATGCAGTGCAGTGAGTCCAGAGAGTGCAATGGCAGCACAGGGGATGCAGTGCAGTGATTCCAGAGAGTGCACTGGCACCACTGGTGATGCAGTGCAGTGAGTCCAGAGAGTGCATTGGTACCACTGGGAATGCACTGAAGTGAGTCCAGAGAGTGCACTGGCACCACTGGGGATGCACTGAAGTGAGTCCAGAGAGTGCACTGGCACCACAGGGGATGCACTGCAGTGAGTCCAGAGAGTGCACTGGCACCACTGGGGATGCAGTGCAGTAAGTCCAGAGAGTGCACTGGCACCACTGGGGATGCAATGCAGTGAGTCCAGAGAGTGCTCTGGCTCCACTGGGGATGCAGTGCAGTGAGTCCAGAGAGTGCACTGGCACCACTGGGGATGCAGTGCAGTGAGTACAGAGAGTGCAATGGCAGCACAGGGGATGCACTGCAGTGATTCCAGAGAGTGCACTGGCACCACTGGTGATGCAGTGCAGTGAGTCCAGAGAGTGCATTGGTACCACTGGGAATGCACTGCAGTGAGTCCAGAGAGTGCACTGGCACCAATGGGGATGCACTGAAGTGAGTCCAGAGAGTGCACTGGCACCACAGGGGATGCACTGCAGTGAGTCCAGAGAGTGCACTGGCACCACTGGGGATGCAGTGCAGTAAGTCCAGAGAGTGCACTGGCACCACAGGGGATGCAGTGCAGTGATTCCATAGAGTGCACTGGCACCACTGGGGATGCAGTGCAGTGAGTCCAGGGAGTGCACTGGCACCAGTGGGGATGGAGTGCAGTGAGTCCAGAGAGTTCACTGGCACCAGTGGGGATGCAGTGCAGTGACTCCAGAGAGTGCACTGGCAGCAGTGGGGATGCAGTGCAGTGAGTCCAGAGAGTGCACTGGCACCACTGGGGATGCAGTGCAGTGAGTCCAGAGAGTGCACTGGCACCACTAGGGATGCAGTGCAGTGACTCCAGAAAGTGCACTGGCACTACTGGGGATGCAGTGCAGTGAGTCCAGAGAGTGCACTGGCACCAGTGGGGATGCAGTGCAGTGAGTCCAGAGAGTGCACTGGCACCACTGGGGATGCACTGCAGTGACTCCAGAGACTGCACTGGCACCAGTGGGGATGCAGTGTAGTGAGTCCAGAGAGTGCACTGGCACCAGTGGGGTTGCAGTGCAGTGAGTCCAGAGAGTGCACTGGCACCAGTGGGGATGCACTGCAGTGAGTCCAGAGAGTGCACTGGCACCACTGGGGATGCAGTGCAGTGAGTCCTGAGAGTGCACTGGCACCAGTGGGGATGCAGTGTAGTGAGTCCAGAGAGTGCACTGGCACCAGTGGGGTTGCAGTGCAGTGAGTCCAGAGAGTGCACTGGCACCAGTGGGGATGCAGTGCAGTGAGTCCAGAGAGTGCACTGGCACCAGTGGGGATGCAGTGCAGTCAGTCCAGAGAGTGCACTGGCACCAGTGGGGATGCACTGCAGTGAGTCCAGAGAGTGCATTGGCACCAGTGGGGATGTAGTGCAGTGAGTCCAGAGAGTGCACTGGCACCAGTGGGGATGCAGTGCAGTGAGTCCAGAGACTGCACTGGCACCACTGGGGATGCAGTGCAGTGAGTCCTGAGAGTGCACTGGCACCAGTGGGGATGCAGTGCAGTGACTCCATAGAGTGCACTGGCACCAGTGGGGATGCAGTGCAGTGACTCCAGAGAGTGCACTGGTACCAGTGGGGATGCAGTGCAGTGAGTCCAGAGAGTGCACTGGCACCACTTCGGATCAGTGCAGTGACTCTATAGAGTGCACTGGCACCAGTGGGGTTGGAGTGTAGTGACTCTAGAGAGTGCACTGGCACCCACTGGGGATGCACTGCAGTGACTCCAGAGAGTCACTGGCACCAGTGGGGATGCAGTGTAGTGAGTCCAGAGAGTGCACTGGCACCAGTGGGGTTGCAGTGCAGTGAGTCCAGAGAGTGCACTGGAACCAGTGAGGATGCAGTGCAGTGAGTCCAGAGAGTGCACTGGCACCACTGGGGATGCAGTGCAGTGAGTCCTGAGAGTGCACTGGCACCAGTGGGGATGCAGTGTAGTGAGTCCAGAGAGTGCACTAGCACCAGTGGGGTTGCAGTGCAGTGAGTCCAGAGAGTGCACTGACACCAGTGGGGATGCAGTGCAGTGAGTCCAGAGAGTGCACTGGCACCAGTGGGGATGCAGTGCAGTCAGTCCAGAGAGTGCACTGGCACCAGTGGGGATGCACTGCAGTGAGTCCAGAGAGTGCATTGGCACAAGTGGGGATGTAGTGCAGTGAGTCCAGAGAGTGCACTGGCACCAGTGGGGATGCAGTGCAGTGAGTCCAGAGACTGCACTGGCACCACTGGGGATGCAGTGCAGTGAGTCCTGAGAGTGCAGTGGCACCAGTGGGGATGCAGTGCAGTGACTCCATAGAGTGCACTGGCACCAGTGGGGATGCAGTGCAGTGACTCCAGAGAGTGCACTGGTACCAGTGGGGATGCAGTGCAGTGAGTCCAGAGAGTGCACTGGCACCACTTCGGATCAGTGCAGTGACTCTAGAGAGTGCACTGGCACCAGTGGGGTTGGAGTGTAGTGACTCTAGAGAGTGCACTGGCACTACTGGGGATGCAGTGCAGTGAGTCCAGAGAGTGCACTGGCACCACTAGGGAGGCAGTGCAGTGACTGCAGAAAGTGCACTGGCACTACTGGGGATGCAGTGCAGTGAGTCCACAGAGTGCACTGGCACCAGTGGGGATGCAGTGCAGTGAGTCCAGGCAGCTCACTGGCACCAGTGGGGATGCAGTGCAGTGACTCCAGAGAGTGCACTGGCACCAGTGGGAATGCAGTGCAGTGAGTCCAGAGAGTGCACTGGCACCAGTGGGGATGCAGTGCAGTGTCTCCAGAGAGTGTACTGGCGCCACTGGGGATGCAGTGCAGTGACTCCAGAGAGTGCACTGGCACCAGTGGGGATGCAGTGCAGTGAGTCCAGAGAGTCGACTGGCACCAGTGGGGTGCAGTGCAGTGAGTCCAGAGAGTGCACTGGCACCAGTGGGGATGCAGTGTAGTGAGTCCAGAGAGTGCACTGGCACCAGTGGGGTTGCAGTGCAGTGAGTCCAGAGAGTGCACTGGCACCACTAGGGATGCAGTGCAGTGACTCCAGAAAGTGCACTGGCACTACTGGGAATGCAGTGCAGTGAGTCCAGAGAGTGCACTGGCACCAGTGGGGTTGCAGTGCAGTGAGTCCAGAGAGTGCACTGGCACCAGTGGGGATGCAGTGCAGTGAGTCCAGAGAGTGCACTGGCACCACTGGGGATGCAGTGCAGTGAGTCCTGAGAGTGCACTGGCACCAGTGGGGATGCAGTGTAGTGAGTCCAGAGAGTGCACTGGCACCAGTGGGGTTGCAGTGCAGTGAGTCCAGAGAGTGCACTGGCACCAGTGGGGATGCAGTGCAGTGAGTCCAGAGAGTGCACTGGCACCAGTGGGGATGCAGTGCAGTCAGTCCAGAGAGTGCACTGGCACCAGTGGGGATGCACTGCAGTGAGTCCAGAGAGTGCATTGGCACCAGTGGGGATGTAGTGCAGTGAGTCCAGAGAGTGCACTGGCACCAGTGGGGATGCAGTGCAGTGAGTCCAGAGACTGCACTGGCACCACTGGGGATGCAGTGCAGTGAGTCCTGAGAGTGCACTGGCACCAGTGGGGATGCAGTGCAGTGACTCCATAGAGTGCACTGGCACCAGTGGGGATGCAGTGCAGTGACTCCAGAGAGTGCACTGGTACCACTGGGGATGCAGTGCAGTGAGTCCAGAGAGTGCACTGGCACCACTTCGGATCAGTGCAGTGACTCTAGAGAGTGCACTGGCACCAGTGGGGTTGGAGTGTAGTGACTCTAGAGAGTGCACTGGCACCAGTGGGGATGCAGTGCAGTGAGTCCAGAGAGTGCACTGGCACCACTAGGGAGGCAGTGCAGTGACTGCAGAAAGTGCACTGGCACCACTGGGGATGCAGTGCAGTGAGTCCACAGAGTGCACTGGCACCAGTGGGGATGCAGTGCAGTGAGTCCAGGCAGCTCACTGGCACCAGTGGGGATGCAGTGCAGTGACTCCAGAGAGTGCACTGGCACCAGTGGGAATGCAGTTCAGTGAGTTCAGAGAGTGCACTGGCACCACTGGGGATGCAGTGCAGTGTCTCCAGAGAGTGTACTGGCGCCACTGGGGATGCAGTGCAGTGACTCCAGAGAGTGCACTGGCACCAGTGGGGATGCAGTGCAGTGAGTCCAGAGAGTCGACTGGCACCAGTGGGGTGCAGTGCAGTGAGTCCAGAGAGTGCACTGGCACCAGTGGGGATGCAGTGTAGTGAGTCCAGAGAGTGCACTGGCACCAGTGGGGTTGCAGTGCAGTGAGTCCAGAGAGTGCACTGGCACCACTAGGGATGCAGTGCAGTGACTCCAGAAAGTGCACTGGCACTACTGGGGATGCAGTGCAGTGAGTCCAGAGAGTGCACTGGCACCAGTGGGGATGCAGTGCAGTGAGTCCAGATAGTGCACTGGCACCACTGGGGATGCACTGCAGTGACTCCAGAGACTGAACTGGCACCAGTGGGGATGCAGTGTAGTGAGTCCAGACAGTGCACTGGCACCAGTGGGGTTGCAGTGCAGTGAGTCCAGAGAGTGCACTGGCACCAGTGGGGATGCAGTGCAGTGAGTCCAGAGAGTGCACTGGCACCACTGGGGATGCAGTGCAGTGAGTCCTGAGAGTGCACTGGCACCAGTGGGGATGCAGTGTAGTGAGTCCAGAGAGTGCACTGGCACCAGTGGGGTTGCAGTGCAGTGAGTCCAGAGAGTGCACTGGCACCAGTGGGGATGCAGTGCAGTGAGTCCAGAGAGTGCACTGGCACCAGTGGGGATGCAGTGCAGTCAGTCCAGAGAGTGCACTGGCACCAGTGGGGATGCACTGCAGTGAGTCCAGAGAGTGCATTGGCACCAGTGGGGATGTAGTGCAGTGAGACCAGAGAGTGCACTGGCACCAGTGGGGATGCAGTGCAGTGAGTCCAGAGACTGCACTGGCACCACTGGGGATGCAGTGCAGTGAGTCCTGAGAGTGCACTGGCACCAGTGGGGATGCAGTGCAGTGACTCCATAGAGTGCACTGGCACCAGTGGGGATGCAGTGCAGTGACTCCAGAGAGTGCACTGGTACCAGTGGGGATGCAGTGCAGTGACTCCAGAGAGTGCACTGGCACCACTTCGGATCAGTGCAGTGACTCTAGAGAGTGCACTGGCACCAGTGGGGTTGGAGTGTAGTGACTCTAGAGAGTGCACTGGCACCAGTGGGGATGCAGTGCAGTGAGTCCAGAGAGTGCACTGGCACCACTAGGGAGGCAGTGCAGTGACTGCAGAAAGTGCACTGGCACTACTGGGGATGCAGTGCAGTGAGTCCACAGAGTGCACTGGCACCAGTGGGGATGCAGTGCACTGACTCCAGAGAGTGCACTGGCACCAGTGGGGATGCAGTGCAGTGACTCCAGAGAGTGCACTGGCACCAGTGGGAATGCAGTGCAGTGAGTCCAGAGAGTGCACTGGCACCAGTGGGGATGATGTGCAGTGTCTCCAGAGAGTGTACTGGCGCCACTGGGGATGCAGTGCAGTGAGTCCAGAGAGTGCACTGGCACCAGTGGGGATGCAGTGCAGTGACTCCAGAGAGTCGACTGGCACCAGTGGGGTGCAGTGCAGTGAGTCCAGAGAGTGCACTGGCACCAGTGGGGATGCAGTGTAGTGAGTCCAGAGAGTGCACTGGCACCAGTGGGGTTGCAGTGCAGTGAGTCCAGAGAGTGCACTGGCACCAGTGGGTATGCAGTGCAGTGAGTGCAGAGAGTGCACTGGCACAAGTGGGGATGCAGTGCAGTCAGTTCAGAGAGTGCAATGGCACCAGTGGGGATGCAAAGCAGTGACTCCAGAGAGTGCACTGGCACCACTGGGGATGCACTGCAGTGTCTCCAGAGAGTGCACTGGCACCACTGGGGATGCAGTGCAGTGAGTCCAGAGAGTGCACTGGCATCACTGGGGATGCAGTTCAGTGAGTGCAGAGAGTGCACTGGCACCACTGGGGATGCAGTGCAGTGAGTGCAGAGAGTGCAGTGGCACCATTGGGGATGCAGTGCTGTGAGTCCAGAGAGTGCACTGGCACCACTGGGGTTTTAGTGCAGTTAGTCCAGAGAGTGCCCTTGCACCACTGGGGATACACTGCAGTGTGTCCAGAGAGTGCACTGGCACCACTGGGGATGCAGTGCAGTGAGTCCAGAGAGTGCACTGGCACCACTGGGGATGCAGTGCAGTGAGTCCAGAGAGTGCACTGGCACCAGTGGGGATGTAGTGCAGTGAGTCCAGAGAGTGCACTGGCACCACTGGGGATGCAATGCAGTGAGTCCAGAGAGTGCTCTGGCTCCACTGGGGATGCAGTGCAGTGAGTACAGAGAGTGCACTGGCACCACTGGGGATGCAGTGCAGTGAGTACAGAGAGTGCAATGGCAGCACAGGGGATGCACTGCAGTGATGCCAGAGAGTGCACTGGCACCACTGGTGATGCAGTGCAGTGAGTCCAGAGAGTGCATTGGCACCAGTGGGAATGCACTGCAGTGAGTCCAGAGAGTGCACTGGCACCACTGGGGATGCAGTGCAGTGAGTCCAGAGAGTGCACTGGCACCACTGGGGATGCAGTGCAGTGAGTCCAGAGAGTGCACTGGCACCACAGGGGATGCACTGCAGTGAGTCCAGAGAGTGCACTGGCACCACTGGGGATGCAGTGCACTAAGTCCAGAGAGTGCACTGGCACCACAGGGGATGCAGTGCAGTGATTCCAGAGAGTGCACTGGCACCAGTGGGGATGCAGTGCAGTGAGTCCAGAGAGTGCACTGGCACCAGTGGGGATGGAGTGCAGTGAGTCCAGAGAGTTCACTGGCACCAGTGGGGATGCAGTGCAGTGACTCCAGAGAGTGCACTGGCAGCAGTGGGGATGCAGTGCAGTGAGTCCAGAGAGTGCACTGGCACCACTGGTGAGGCAGTGCAGTGAGTCCAGAGAGTGCACTGGCACCACTGGGGATGCAGTGCAGTGAGTCCAGAGAGTGCACTGGCACCACTAGGGATGCAGTGCAGTTACTCCAGAAAGTGCACTGGCACTACTGGGGATGCAGTGCAGTGAGTCCAGAGAGTGCACTGGCACCAGTGGGGATGCAGTGCAGTGAGTCCAAAGAGTGCACTGGCACCACTGGGGATGCACTGCAGTGACTGCAGAGACTGCACTGGCACCAGTGGGGATGCAGTGTAGTGAGTCCAGAGAGTGCAGTGGCACCATTGGGGATGCAGTGCTGTGAGTCCAGAGTGCACTGGCACCACTGGGGTTTTAGTGCAGTTAGTCCAGAGAGTGCCCTTGCACCACTGGGGATACACTGCAGTGTGTCCAGAGAGTGCACTGGCACCACTGGGGATGCAGTGCAGTGAGTCCAGAGAGTGCACTGTCAACACTGGGGATGCACTGCAGTGAGTCCAGAGAATGACCTGGCACTAATGGGGATGCAGTGCAGTGAGTCCAAAGAGTGCACTGGCACCACTGCGAATGCACTGCAGTGCGTCCGGAGAGTGCCCTGGCACCACAGGGGATGCAGTGCAGTTAGTCCAGAGAGTGCACTGGCACCACTGGGGATGCAGTGCAGTGAGTCCAGAGAGTGCACTGGCACCACTGGGGATGCAGTGCAGTGAGTCCAGAGAGTGCACTGGCACCAGTGGGTATGCAGTGCTGTGAGTGCAGAGAGTGCACTGGCACCAGTGGGGATGCAGTGCAGTCAGTCCAGAGAGTGCAATGGCACCAGTGGGGATGCAAAGCAGTGACTCCAGAGAGTGCACTGGCAACACTGGGGATGCACTGCAGTGTCTCCAGAGAGTGCACTGGCACCACTGGGGCTGCAGTGCACTGAGTCCAGAGAGTGCACTGGCATCACTGGAGATGCAGTTCAGTGAGTGCAGAGAGTGCACTGGCACCACTGGGGATGCAGTGCAGTGAGTGCAGAGAGTGCACTGGCACCACTAGGGATGCACTGCAGTGAGTCCAGAGAGTGCAGTGGCACCATTGGGGATGCAGTGCTGTGAGTCCAGAGAGTGCACTGGCACCACTGGGGTTTTAGTGCAGTTAGTCCAGAGAGTGCCCTTGCACCACTGGGGATACACTGCAGTGTGTCCAGAGAGTGCACTGGCACCACTGGGGATGCAGTGCAGTGAGTCCAGAGAGTGCACTGTCAACACTGGGGATGCACTGCAGTGAGTCCAGAGAATGACCTGGCACTAATGGGGATGCAGTGCAGTGAGTCCAAAGAGTGCACTGGCACCACTGCGAATGCACTGCAGTGAGTCCGGAGAGTGCCCTGGCACCACAGGGGATGCAGTGCAGTTAGTCCAGAGAGTGCACTGGCACCACTGGGGATGCAGTGCAGTGAGTCCAGAGAGTGCACTGGCACCACTGGGGATGCAGTGCAGTGAGTCCAGAGAGTGCACTGGCACCACTGGGGATGCAATGCAGTGAGTCCAGAGAGTGCTCTGGCTCCACTGGGGATGCAGTGCAGTGAGTACAGAGAGTGCACTGGCACCACTGGGGATGCAGTGCAGTGAGTACAGAGAGTGCACTGGCACCACTGGGGATGCACTGCAGTGATTCCAGAGAGTGCACTGGCACCACTGGGGATGCAGTGCAATGAGTCCAGAGAGTGCACTGGCACCACTGGGGATGCAGTGCAGTGAGTCCAGAGAGTGCACTGGCACCACTGGGGATGCACTGAAGTGAGTACAGAGAGTGCACTGGCACCACAGGGGATGCACTGCAGTGAGTCCAGAGAGTGCACTGGCACCACTGGGAATGCAGTGCAGTAAGTCCAGAGAGTGCACTGGCACCACTGGGGATGCAGTGCAGTGAGTCCAGAGAGTGCACTGGCACCACTGGGGATGCACTGCAGTGAGTCCAGAGAGTGCACTGGCACCAGTGGGGATGGAGTGCAGTGAGTCCAGAGAGTTCACTGGCACCAGTGGGGATGCAGTGCAGTGACTCCAGAGAGTGCACTGGCAGCAGTGGGGATGCAGTGCAGTGAGTCCAGAGAGTGCACTGGCACCACTGGGGATGCAGTGCAGTGACTCCAGAGAGTGCACTGGCACCAGTGGGGATGCAGTGTAGTGAGTCCAGAGAGTGCACTGGCACCAGTGGGGTTGCAGTGCAGTGACTCCAGAAAGTGCACTGGCACTACTGGGGATGCAGTGCAGTGAGTCCAGAGAGTGCACTGGCACCAGTGGGGATGCAGTGCAGTGAGTCCAGAGAGTGCACTGGCACCACTGGGGATGCACTGCAGTGACTACAGAGACTGCACTGGCACCAGTGGGGATGCAGTGCAGTCAGTCCAGAGAGTGCACTGGCACCAGTGGGGATGCAGTGCAGTGAGTCCAGAGAGTGCATTGGCACCAGTGGGGATGTAGTGCATTGAGTCCAGAGAGTGCACTGGCACCAGTGGGGATGCAGTGCAGTGACTCCAGAGAGTGCACTGGCACCACTGGGGATGCAGTGCATTGAGTCCAGAGAGTGCACTGGCAGCAGTGGGGATGCAGTGCAGTGACTCCATAGAGTGCACTGGCACCAGTGGGGATGCAGTGCAGTGAGTCCAGAGAGTGCACTGGCACCACTGCGGATCAGTGCAGTGACTCTAGAGAGTGCACTGGCACCAGTGGGGTTGGAGTGCAGTGACTCTAGAGAGTGCACTGGCACCAGTGGGGATGCAGTGTAGTGAGTCCTGAGAGTGCACTGGCACCAGTGGGGATGCAGTGCAGTGAGCGCAGAGAGTGCACTGGCACCAGTGGGGATGCAGTGCAGTGAGTCCAGAGAGTGCACTGGCACCACTGGGGATGCAGTGCAGTGAGTCCTTATAGTGCACTGGCACCAGTGGGGATGCAGTGCAGTGAGTCCAGAGAGTGCACTGGCACCACTGGGAATGCAGTGCAGTGAGTCCTTATAGTGCACTGGCACCAGTGGGGATGCAGTGCAGTGAGTCCAGAGAGTGCACTGGCACCACTGGGGATGCACTGCAGTGACTACAGAGACTGCACTGGCACCAGTGGGGATGCCGTGCAGTGAGTCCAGAGAGTGCACTGGCACCAGTGGGGATGCAGTGCAGTGAGTCCAGAGAGTGCAGTGGTACCACTTCGGATCAGTGCAGTGACTCTAGAGAGTGCACTGGCACCAGTGGCGTTGGAGTGCAGTGACTCTAGAGAGTGCACTGGCACCAGTGGGGATGCAGTGCAGTGAGTCCAGAGAGTGCACTGGCACCACTAGGGAGGCAGTGCAGTGACTGCAGAAAGTGCACTGTCACTACTGGGGATGCAGTGCAGTGAGTCCACAGAGTGCACTGGCACCAGTGGGGATGCAGTGCAGTGAGTCCAGGCAGTTCACTGGCACCAGTGGGGATGCAGTGCAGTGACTCCAGAGAGTGCACTGGCACCAGTGGGAATGCAGTGCAGTGAGTCCAGAGAGTGCACTGGCACCAGTGGGGATGCAGTGCAGTGTCTCCAGAGAGTGTACTGGCGCCACTGGGGATGCAGTGCAGTGACTCCAGAGAGTGCACTGGCACCACTGGGGATGCACTGCAGTGAGTCCAGAGAGTGCTCTGGCTCCACTGGGGATGCAGTGCAGTGAGTACAGAGAGTGCACTGGCACCACTGGGGATGCAGTGCAGTGAGTACAGAGAGTGCAATGGCAGCACAGGGGATGCACTGCAGTGATTCCAGAGAGTGCACTGGCACCACTGGTGATGCAGTGCAGTGAGTCCAGAGAGTGCATTGGTACAACTGGGAATGCACTGCAGTGAGTCCAGAGAGTGCACTGGCACCAGTGGGGATGCAGTGCAGTGAGTCCAGAGAGTGCACTGGCACCACTGGGGATGCAATGCAGTGAGTCCAGAGAGTGCTCTGGCTCCACTGGGGATGCAGTGCAGTGAGTACAGAGAGTGCACTGGCACCAGTGGGGATGCAGTGCAGTGAGTACAGAGAGTGCAATGGCAGCACAGGGGATGCACTGCAGTGATTCCAGAGAGTGCACTGGCACCACTGGGGATGCACTGCAGTGAGTCCAGAGAGTGCACTGGCACCACTGGGGATGCACTGCAGTGAGTCCAGAGAGTGCACTGGCACCACAGGGGATGCAGTGCAGTGAGTCCAGAGAGTGCACTGGCACCACTGGGGATGCAGTGCAGTGAGTCCAGAGAGTGCACTGGCACCACTAGGGATGCAGTGCAGTGACTCCAGAAAGTGCACTGGCACTACTGGGGATGCAGTGCAGTGAGTCCAGAGAGTGCACTGGCACCAGTGGGGATGCAGTGCAGTGAGTCCAGAGAGTGCACTGGCACCACCGGGGATGCACTGCAGTGAGTCCAGAGACTGCACTGGCACCAGTGGGGATGCAGTGTAGTGAGTCCAGAGAGTGCACTGGCACCAGTGGGGTTGCAGTGCAGTGAGTCCAGAGAGTGCACTGGCACCAGTGGGGATGCACTGCAGTGAGTCCAGAGAGTGCACTGGCACCACTGGGGATGCAGTGCAGTGACTCCAGAGAGTGCACTGGCACCAGTGGGGATGCAGTGCAGTGACTCCAGAGAGTGCACTGGCACCACTAGGGATGCAGTGCAGTGACTCCAGAAAGTGCACTGGCACTACTGGGGATGCAGTGCAGTGAGTCCAGAGAGTGCACTGGCACCAGTGGGGATGCAGTGCAGTGACTCCAGAGAGTGCACTGGCACCACTGGGGATGCAGTGCAGTGAGTCCAGAGAGTGCACTGGCACCAGTGGGGATGCAGTGTAGTGAGTCCAGAGAGTGCACCGGTACCAGTGGGGATGCAGTGCAGTGAGTCCAGAGAGTGCACTGGTACCAGTGGGGATGCAGTGCAGTGAGTCCAGAGAGTGCACTGGCACCACTGCGGATCAGTGCAGTGACTCTAGAGAGTGCACTGGCACCAGTGTGGTTGGAGTGCAGTGACTCTAGAGAGTGCACTGGCACCAGAGGGGATGCAGTGCAGTGAGTCCTGAGAGTGCACTGGCACCAGTGGGGATGCAGTGCAGTGAGTGCAGAGAGTGCACTGGCACCAGTGGGGATGCAGTGCAGTGAGTCCAGAGAGTGCACTGGCACCAGTAGGGATGCAGTGCAGTGACTCCAGAGAGTGCATTGACACCAGTGGGTATGCAGTGCAGTGAGTCCAGAGAGTGCACTGGCACCACTGGGGATGCACTGCAGTGACTCCAGAGAGTGCACTGGCACCAGTGGGGATGCCGTGCAGTGAGTCCAGAGAGTGCACTGGCACCAGTGGGGATGCAGTGCAGTGAGTCCAGGGAGTGCACTGGCACCACTTCGGATCAGTGCAGTGACTCTAGAGAGTGCACTGGCACCAGTGGGGTTGGAGTGTAGTGACTCTAGAGAGTGCACTGGCACCAGTGGGGATGCAGTGCAGTGAGTCCAGAGAGTGCACTGGCACCACTAGGGAGGCAGTGCAGTGACTGCAGAAAGTGCACTGGCACTACTGGGGATGCAGTGCAGTGAGTCCAGAGAGTGCACTGGCACCACTAGGGATGCAGTGCAGTGAGTCCAGGCAGTTCACTGGCACCAGTGGGGATGCAGTGCAGTGACTCCAGAGAGTGCACTGGCACCACCGGGGATGCAGTGTAGTGAGTCCAGAGAGTGCACTGGCACCAGTGGGGTTGCAGTGCAGTGAGTCCAGAGAGTGCACTGCCACCAGTGGGGATGCAGTGCAGTGAGTCCAGAGAGTGCACTGGCACCACTGGGGATGCAGTGCAGTGACTCCAGAGAGTGCACTGGCACCAGTGGGGATGCAGTGCAGTGACTCCAGAGAGTGCACTGGCACTACTGGGGATGCAGTGCAGTGAGTCCAGAGAGTGCACTGGCACCAGTGGGGATGCAGTGCAGTGACTCCAGAGAGTGCACTGGCACCACTGGGGATGCAGTGCAGTGAGTCCAGAGAGTGCACTGGCACCACTGGGGATGCAGTGTAGTGAGTCCAGAGAGTGCACTGGCACCGGTGGGGTTGCAGTGCAGTGAGTCCAGAGAGTGCACTGGCACCAGTGGGGATGCAGTGCAGTGAGTCCAGAGAGTGCACTGGTACCAGTGAGGATGCAGTGCAGTGAGTCCAAAGAGTGCACTGGCACCACTGCGGATCAGTGCAGTGACTCTAGAGAGTGCACTGGCACCAGTGGTGTTGGAGTGCAGTGACTCTAGAGATTCACTGGCACCAGAGGGGATGCAGTGTAGTGAGTCCTGAGAGTGCACTGGCACCAGTGGGGATGCAGTGCAGTGAGTGCAGAGAGTGCACTGGCACCAGTGGGGATGCAGTGCAGTGAGTCCAGAGAGTGCACTGGCACCACTGGGGATGCAGTGCAGTGAGTCCAGAGAGTGCACTGGCACCAGTGGGGATGCAGTGCAGTGAGTCCAGAGAGTGCACTGGCACCAGTGGGGATGCACTGCAGTGAGTCCAGAGAGTGCATTGACACCAGTGGGTATGCAGTGCAGTGAGTCCAGAGAGTGCACTGGCACCACTGGGGATGCACTGCAGTGACTCCAGAGAGTGCACTGGCACCAGTGGGGATGCCGTGCAGTGAGTCCAGAGAGTGCACTGGCACCAGTGGGGATGCAGTGCAGTGAGTCCAGAGAGTGCACTGGCACCACTTCGGATCAGTGCAGTGACTCTAGAGAGTGCACTGGCACCAGTGGGGTTGGAGTGTAGTGACTCTAGAGAGTGTACTGGCACCAGTGGGGATGCAGTGCAGTGAGTCCAGAGAGTGCACTGGCACCACTAGGGAGGCAGTGCAGTGACTGCAGAAAGTGCACTGGCACTACTGGGGATGCAGTGCAGTGAGTCCAGAGAGTGCACTGGCACCAGTGGGGATGCAGTGCAGTGAGTCCAGGCAGTTCACTGGCACCAGTGGGGATGCAGTACAGTGACTCCAGAGAGTGCACTGGCACCAGTGGGAATGCAGTGCAGTGACTCCAGAGAGTGCACTGGCACCAGAGGGGATGCAGTGCAGTGTCTCCAGAGAGTGTACTGGCGAAACTGGGGATGCAGAGCAGTGACTCCAGAGAGTGCACTGGCACCAGTGGGGATGCAGTGCAGTGAGTCCAGAGAGTGCACTGGCACCAGTGGTGATGCACTGCAGTGAGTCCAGACAGTGCACTGGCACCAGTGGGGATGCAGTGCAGTGACTGCAGAGAGTGCACGGGCACCAGTGGGGATGCACTGCAGTGACTACAGAGAGTGCATTGGGACCAGTGGGGATGCAGTGCAGTGACTCCAGAGACTGCACTGGCACCAGTGGGGATGCAGTGCAGTGACTCCAGAGAGTGCACTGGCAGCAGTGGGGATGCAGTGCAGTGAGTCCAGAGAGTGCACTGGCACCACTGGGGATGCAGTGCAGTGAGTCCAGAGAGTGCACTGGCACCAGTGGGGATGCAGTGCAGTGAGTCTAGAGAGTTCACTGGCACCACTTGGGATGCAGTGCAGTGACTCCAGAGAGTGCACTGGCACTTCTGGGGATGCAGTGCAGTGAGTGCAGAGAGTGCACTGGCACCAGTGGGGATGCAGTGCAGTGAGTCCAGAGAGTGCACTGGCACCAGTGGAGATGCAGTGCAGTGAGTCCAGAGAGTGCACTGGCACCAGTGGGGATGCAGTGTAGTGAGTCCAGAGAATGCACGGGAACCAGTGGGGATGCAGTGCAGTGAGTCCAGAGAGTGCATTGGCAGCAGTGGGGATGCAGTGCAGTGAGTCCAGAGAGTGCACTGGCACCAGTGGGGATGCAGTGCAGTGACTCCAGAGAGTGCACTGGCACCACTGGGGATGCAGTGCAGTGAGTCCAGAGAGTGCACTGGTACCAGTGGGGATGCAGTGTAGTGACTCTAGAGAGTGCACTGGCACCAGTGGGGTTGGAGTGCAGTGACTCTAGAGAGTGCACTGGCACCACTGGGGATGCAGTGCAGTGAGTCCAGAGAGTGCACTGGCACCAGAGGTGATGCAGTGCAGTGAGTCCAGAGAGTGCACTGGCACCAGTGGGCATGCAGTGCAGTGACTCCAGAGAGTGCACTGGCACCAGTGGGGATGCAGTGCAGTGAGTCCAGAGAGTGCACTGGCACCAGTGGGGATGCACTGCAGTGAGTCCAGAGAGTGCACTGGCACCAGTGGGGATGCAGTGCAGTGAGTCCTTAGAGTGCACTGGCACCAGTGGGGATGCAGTGCAGTGAGTCCAGAGAGTGCACTGGCACCAGTGGGGATGCAGTGCAGTGACTCCAGAGAGTGCACTGGCACCAGTGGGGATGCAGTGCAGTGAGTCCAGAGAGTGCACATACACCACTGCGGATCAGTGCAGTGACTCCATAGAGTGCACTGGCACCATTGGGGTTGGAGTGCAGTGACTCTAGAGAGTGCACTGGAACCAGTGGGGATTCAGTGCAGTGAGTCCAGAGAGTGCACTGGCACCAGTGGGAATGCAGTGCAGTGAGTCCAGAGAGTGCAGTGGCACCACTGGGGATGCAGTGCAGTGAGTCCAGAGAGTGCACTGGCACCAGTGGGGATGCAGTGCAGTGAGTCCTTAGAGTGCACTGGGACCAGTGGGGATGCAGTGCAGTGACTCTAGAGAGTGCAGTGGCACCACTGGGGATGCAGTGCAGTGAGTCCAGAGAGTGCACTGGCACCACTGGGGATGCAGTGCAGTGAGTCCAGAGAGTTCACTGGCACCACTAGGGATGCAGTGCAATGAATCCAGAAAGTGCACTGGCACTAGTGGGGATGCAGTGCAGTGAGTCCAGAGAGTGCACTGGCACCACTGGGGATGCAGTGCAGTGAGTCCAGAGAGTGCATTGGCACCACTGGGGATGCAGTGCAGTGTAGTGAGTCCTTAGAGTGCACTGGCACCAGTGGGGATGCAGTGCAGTGAGTCCAGAGAGTGCATTGGCACCACTGGGGATGCAGTGCAGTGTAGTGAGTCCTTAGAGTGCACTGGCACCAGTGGGGATGCAGTGCAGTGACTCCAGAGAGTGCACTGGCACCAGTGGGGATGCAGTGCAGTGAGTCCAGAGAGTGCACTGGCACCACCGGGGATTCAGTGCAGTGAGTCCAGAGAGTTCACTGGCACGACTAGGGATGCAGTGCAGTGACTCCAGAAAGTGCACTGGCACTACTGGGGATGCAGTGCAGTGAGTCCAGAGAGTGCACTGGCACCATTGGGGATGCAGTGCTGTGAGTCCAGAGAGTGCACTGGCACCACTGGGGATGCAGTGCAGTGAGTCCAGAGAGTTCACTGGCACCAGTGGGGATGCACTGCAGTGAGTCCAGAGAGTGCACTGGCACCAGTGGGGATGCAGTGTAGTGAGTCCAGAGAGTGCACTGGCACCAGTGGAGATGCAGTGCAGTGAGTCCAGAGAGTGCACTGGCACCACTGCGGATCAGTGCAGTGACTCTAGAGAGTGCACTGGCACCAGTGGGGTTGGAGTGCAGTGACTCTAGGGAGTGCACTGGCACCAGTGGGGATGCAGTGTAGTGAGTCCTGAGAGTGCACTGGCACCAGTGGGCATGCAGTGCAGTGTCTCCAGAGAGTGCACTGGCACCAGTGGGGATGCAGTGCAGTGAGTCCAGAGAGTGCACTGGCACCAGTGGGCATGCAGTGCAGTGAGTCCTTATAGTGCACTGGCACCAGTGGGGATGCAGTGCAGTGAGTCCAGAGAGTGCACTGGCACTACTGGGGATGCAGTGCAGTGACTCCAGAGAGTGCATTGGCACCAGTGGGGATGCAGTGCAGTGAGTCCAGAGAGTGCACTGGCACCACTGGGGATGCAGTGCAGTGACTCCAGAGAGTGCACTGGCACCAGTGGGGATGCCGTGCAGTGAGTCCAGAGAGTGCACTGGCACCACTGGGGATGCAGTGCAGTGGGTCCAGAGAGTGCACTGGGACCACTGCGGATCAGTGCAGTGACTCTAGAGAGTGCACTGGCACCACTGGGGATGCAGTGCAGTGACTCTAGAGAGTGCACTGGCACCAGTGGGGATGCAGTGCAGTGAGTCCAGAGAGTGCACTGGCACCACTAGGGATGCAGTGCAGTGACTCCAGAAAGTGCACTGGCACTACTGGGGATGCAGTGCAGTGAGTCCAGAGAGTGCACTGGCACCAGTGGGGATGCAGTGCAGTGAGTCCAGAGAGTGCACTGGCACCATTGGGGATGCAGTGCAGTGAGTCCAGGCAGTTCACTGGCACCAGTGGGGATGCAGTGCAGTGAGTCCAGGCAGTTCACTGGCACCAGTGGGAATGCAGTGCAGTGAGTCCAGAGAGTGCACTGGCACCAGTGGGGATGCAGTGCAGTGTCTCCAGAGAGTGTACTGGCACCACTGGGGATGCAGTGCAGTGAGCCCAGAGAGTGCACTGGCACCACTGGGGATGCAGTGCAGTGAGTCCAGAGAGTGCACTGGCACCACTGGGGTTGCAGTGCAGTGAGTCCAGAGAGTGCACTGGCACCACTGGGGATGCAGTGCAGTGAGTCCAGAGAGTGCACTGGTAGCAGTGGGGATGCAGTGCAGTGACTCCAGACCGTGCACTGGCACCAGTGGGGATGCAGTGCAGTGACTCCAGAGAGTGCACTGGCACCAGTGGGGATGCACTGCAGTGACTCCAGAGAGTGCATTGGCACCAGTGGGGATGCAGTGCAGTGACTACAGAGAGTGCACTGGCACCACTGTGGATGCAGTGCAGTGACTCCAGAGAGTGCACTGGCAGCAGTGGGGATGCAGTGCAGTGAGTCCAGAGAGTGCACTGGCACCAGTCGGGATGCAGTGCAGTGAGTCCAGAGAGTGCACTGGCACCAGTGGGGATGCAGTGCAGTGAGTCTAGAGAGTGCACTGGCACCACTGGGGATGCAGTGCAGTGACTCCAGAGAGTGCACTGGCACCACTGGGGATGCAGTGCAGTGAGTCCAGAGAGTGCACTGGCACCACTGGGGATGCAGTGCAGTGAGTCCAGAGAGTGCACTGGCACCAGTGGGGATGCAGTGCAGTGTCTCCATAGAGTGCACTGGCACCACTGGGGATGCACTGCAGTGAGTCCAGGGAGTGCACTGGCACCACTGGGGATGCAGTGCAGTGAGTCCAGAGAGTGCACTGGCACCAGTGGGGATGCAGTGCAGTGAGTCCAGAGAGTGCACTGGCACCACTGGAGATGCACTGCATTGACTCCAGAGAGTGCACTGGCACCACTGGGTTTTTAGTGCAGTGAGTCCAGAGAGTGCACTGGCACCACTGGGGATGCAGTTCAGTGAGTCCAGAGAGTGCACTGGCAACACTGGTGATGCACTGCAGGGAGTCCAGAGAGTGCACTGTCACCAATGGGAATGCACTGCAGTGAGTCCAGAGAGTGCACTGGCACCACTGATGATGCACCCTGGTGAGTCCAGAGAGTGCACTGGCACCACTGGGGCTGCACTGCAGTGAGTCCAGAGAGTGCACTGGCACCACTGGGGATGTACCCCGGTGAGTCCAGAGAGTGCACTGGCAACACTGGGGATGCAGTGCAGGGAGTCCGGAGAGTGCACAGGCACACTGGGGATGCAGTGCAGTGAGTCCAGAGAGTGCACTGGCACCAGTGGGGATGCAGTGCAGTGAGTCCAGAGAGTGCACTGGCACCATTGGGGATGCAGTGCAGTGAGTCCACAGAGTGCACTGGCACCACTGGGGATGCACTGCAGTGGGTCCAGAGAGTGCACTGGCACCACTGGATATGCACTGCAGTGGGTCCAGAGAGTGCACTGGCACCACTTGGGATGCAGTGCAGTGAGTCCAGAGAGTGCACTGGCACGTCAGGGGCTACATTGCAGTGAGTCCAGAGAGTGCACTGGCACCACTGGGGATGCACTGCAGTGAGTCCAAAGAGGGCACTGGCACCACTGGGGATGCAGCGCAGTGAGTCCAGAGAATGCACTGGCAACACTGGGGATGCAGCGCAGTGACTATAGAGAGTGCACTGGCACCACTGGGGATGCAGCGCAGTGAGTCCAGAGAGTGCACTGGCACCACTGGGGATGCAGTGCAGTGAGTCCAGAGAGTGCACTGGCACCACTGGGGATGCACTGCAGTGGGTCCAGAGTGTGCACTGGCACCACTTGGGATGCAGTGCAGTGAGTCCAGAGAGGGCACTGGCACCAGTGGGGATGCAATGCAGAGGGTCCAGAGAGTGCACTGGCACCACTGGAGATGCACTGCAGTGAGTCCAGAGAGTGCACTGGCACCACTGGGGATGCAGTTCAGTGAGTCCAGAGAGTGCACTGGCAACACTGGGGATGCAGTGCAGTGAGTCCAGAGAGTGCACTGGCACCACTGGGGATTCACTGCACTGAGTCCAGAGAGTGCACTGGCACCACTGGGGATGCAGTGCAGTGAGTCCAGAGAGTGCACTGGCACCACTGGGGATGAAATGCAGTGAGTCCAGAGAGTGCACTGGCACCACTGGGCATGCAGTGCAGTGAGTTCAGAGAGTGCCCTGGCACCACTGGGGATGCAGTGCAGTGAGTCCAGAGAGTGCACTGGCACCACTGGGGATGCACTGCAGTGAGTCCAGAGAGTGCACTGGCACCACTGGGTATGCACTGCAGTGAGTCCAGAGAGTGCACTGGCACCAGTTGGGATGCACTGCAGTGGGTGCAGAGAGTGCCCTGGCACCACTGGAGATGCACTGCAGTGACTCCAGAGAGTGCACTGGCACCACTGGGGATGCAGCGCAGTGAGTCCAGAGTGCACTGTCACCACAGGGGATGCAGCGCAGTGACTACAGAGAGTGCACTGGCACCACTGGGGATGCACTGCAGTGAGTCCAGAGAGTTCACTGGCACCACTGGGGATGCACTGCAGTGAGTCCAGAGAGTGCACTGGCACCACTGGGGATGCAGTTCAGTTAGTCCAGAGAGTGCACTGGCACCAGTGCGGATGCAGTGCAGTGACTCCAGAGAGTGCACTGGCACCACTGGGGATGCACTGCAGTGAGTCCAGAGAGTGCACTGGCACCACTGGGGATTCACTGCAGTGAGTCCAGAGAGTGCACTGGCACCACTGGGGATGCAGCGCAGTGACTCCAGTGAGTGCACTGGCACCACTGGGGATGCAGTTCAGTGAGTCCAGAGAGTGCACTGGCAACACTGGTGATGCACTGCAGGGAGTCCAGAGAGTGCACTGGCACCACCGGGGATTCACTGCAGTGAGTCCAGAGAGTGCACTGGCATCACTGGGGATGCAATGCAGTGAGTCCAGAGAGTGCACTGTCACCAATGGGGATGCACTGCAGTGAGTCCAGAGAGTGCACTGGCACCACTGATGATGCACCCTGGTGAGTCCAGAGAGTGCATTGGCACCACTGGGGATGCACTGCAGTGACTCCAGAGAGTGCACTGGCACCACTGGGGATGCACCCCGGTGAGTCCAGAGAGTGCACTGGCAACACTGGGGATGCAGTGCAGGGAGTCCGGAGAGTGCACAGGCACACTGGGGATGCAGTGCAGTGAGTCCAGAGAGTGCACTGGCACCACTGGGGATGCAGTGCAGTGAGTCCAGAGAGTGCACTGGCACCATTGGGGATGCAGTGCAGTGAGTCCACAGAGTGCACTGGCACCACTGGGGATGCACTGCAGTGGGTCCAGAGAGTGCACTGGCACCACTGGATATGCACTGCAGTGGGTCCAGAGAGTGCACTGGTACCACTTGGGATGCAGTGCAGTGAGTCCAGAGAGTGCACTGGCACGTCAGGGGCTACATTGCAGTGAGTCCAGAGAGTGCACTGGCACCACTGGGGATGCACTGCAGTGAGTCCAGAGAGGGCACTGGCACCACTGGGGATGCAGCGCAGTGAGTCCAGAGAATGCACTGGCAACACTGGGGATGCAGCGCAGTGACTATAGAGAGTGCACTGGCACCACAGGGGATACACTGCAGTGACTCCAGATTGTGCACTGGCACCACTGGGGATGCAGCGCAGTGAGTCCAGAGAGTGCACTGCCACCACTGCGGATGCAGTGCAGTGAGTCCACAGAGTGCACTGGCACCACTGGGGATGCACTGCAGTGGGTCCAGAGAGTGCACTGGCACCACTTGGGATGCAGCGCAGTGACTACAGAGAGGGCACTGGCACCACTGGATATGCACTGCAGTGGGTCCAGAGAGTGCACTGGCACCACTTGGGATGCAGTGCAGTGAGTCCAGAGAGGGCACTGGCACCAGTGGGGATGCAGTTCAGTGAGTCCAGAGAGTGCACTGGCAACACTGGGGATGCAGTGCAGTGAGTCCAGAGAGTGCACTGGCACCACTGGGGATGCAATGCAGTGAGTCCAGAGAGTGCACTGGCACCACTGGGGATGCAGCGCAGTGAGTCCAGAGAATGCACTGGCAACACTGGGGATGCAGCGCAGTGACTATAGAGAGTGCACTGGCACCACTGGGGATACACTGCAGTGACTCCAGATTGTGCACTGGCACCACTGGGGATGCAGCGCAGTGAGTCCAGAGAGTGCACTGCCACCACTGGGGATGCAGTGCAGTGAGTCCAGAGAGTGCACTGGCACCAGTGGGGATGCCGTGCAGTGAGTCCAGAGAGTGCACTGGCACCACTGGGGATGCAGTGCAGTGAGTCCAGAGAGGGCACTGGCACCAGTGGGGATGCAATGCAGAGGGTCCAGAGAGTGCACTGGCACCACTGGAGATGCACTGCAGTGAGTCCAGAGAGTGCACTGGCACCACTGGGGATGCAGTTCAGTGAGTCCAGAGAGTGCACTGGCAACACTGGGGATGCAGTGCAGTGAGTCCAGAGAGTGCACTGGCACCACTGGGGATTCACTGCACTGAGTCCAGAGAGTGCACTGGCACCACTGGGGATGCAGTGCAGTGAGTCCAGAGAGTGCACTGGCACCTCAGGGGCTACATTGCAGTGAGTCCAGAGAGTGCACTGGCACCACTGGGCATGCAGTGCAGTGAGTTCAGAGAGTGCCCTGGCACCACTGGGGATGCAGTGCAGTGAGTGCAGAGAGTGCACTGGCACCACTGGGGATGCAGTGCAGTGAGTCCAGAGAGTGCACTGGCACCACTGGGTATGCACTGCAATGAGTCCAGAGAGTGCACGGTCAGCACTGGGGATGCAGTGCAGTGAGTCCAGAAAGTGCACTGGCACCACTGGGGATGCAGTCCAGTGAGTCCAGAGAGTGCACTGGCACCACTGGGGATGCACTGCAGTGAGTCCAGAGAGTGCACTGGCACCGCTGGGGATGCATCGCAGTGAGTCCAGAGAATGCACTGGCAACACTGGGGATGCAGCGCAGTGACTATAGAGAGTGCACTGGCACCACTGGGGATGCAGTGCAGTGAGTCCAGAGAGTGCACTGGCACCAGTTGGGATGCACTGCAGTGGGTGCAGAGAGTGCCCTGGCACCACTGGAGATGCACTGCAGTGACTCCAGAGAGTGCACTGGCACCACTGGAGATGCAGTGCAGTGACTCCAGATTGTGCACTGGCACCACTGGGGATGCAGCGCAGTGAGTCCAGAGTGCACTGTCACCACAGGGGATGCAGCGCAGTGACTACAGAGAGTGCACTGGCACCACTGGGGATGCACTGCAGTGAGTCCAGAGAGTGCACTGGCACCACTGGGGATGCACTGCAGTGAGTCCAGAGAGTGCACTGGCACCACTGGGGATGCAGTGCAGTGATTCCAGAGAGTGCACTGGCACCCCTGGGGATGCAGCGCAGTGACTCCAGAGAGTGCACTGGCACCACTGGGGATGCAGTTCAGTGAGTCCAGAGAGTGCACTGGCAACACTGGTGATGCACTGCAGGGAGTCCAGAGAGTGCACTGGCACCACCGGGGATGCACTGCAGTGACTCCAGAGAGTGCACTAGCACCACTGGGGATGCACCCCGGTGAGTCCAGAGAGTGCACTGGCAACACTGGGGATGCAGTGCAGGGAGTCCGGAGAGTGCACAGGCACACTGGGGATGCAGTGCAGTGAGTCCAGAGAGTGCACTGGCACCACTGGGGATGCAGTGCAGTGAGTCCAGACAGTGCACTGGCACCATTGGGGATGCAGTGCAGTGAGTCCACAGAGTGCACTGGCACCACTGGGGATGCACTGCAGTGGGTCCAGAGAGTGCACTGGCACCACTGGATATGCACTGCAGTGGGTCCAGAGAGTACACTGGCACCACTGGGGATGCAGTGCAGTGAGTCCAGAGAGTGCACTGACACGTCAGGGGCTACATTGCAGTGAGTCCAGAGAGTGCACTGGCACCACTGGGGATGCACTGCAGTGAGTCCAGAGAGGGCACTGGCAACACTGGGGATGCAGCGCAGTGACTATAGAGAGTGCACTGGCACCACTGGGGATACACTGCAGTGACTCCAGATTGTGCACTGGCACCACTGGGGATGCAGCGCAGTGAGTCCAGAGAGTGCACTGCCACCACTGGGGATGCAGTGCAGTGAGTCCACAGAGTGCACTGGCACCACTGGGGATGCACTGCAGTGGGTCCAGAGAGTGCACTGGCACCACTTGGGATGCAGCGCAGTGACTACAGAGAGGGCACTGGCACCACTGGATATGCACTGCAGTGGGTCCAGAGAGTGCACTGGCACCACTTGGGATGCAGTGCAGTGAGTCCAGAGAGGGCACTGGCACCAGTGGGGATGCAGTTCAGTGAGTCCAGAGAGTGCACTGGCAACACTGGGGATGCAGTGCAGTGAGTCCAGAGAGTGCACTGGCACCACTGAGGATGCAGTGCAGTGAGTCCAGAGAGTGCACTGGCACCTCAGGGGCTACATTGCAGTGAGTCCAGAGAGTGCACTGGCACCACTGGGCATGCAGTGCAGTGAGTCCAGAGAGTGCCCTGGCACCACTGGGGATGCAGTGCAGTGAGTGCAGAGAGTGCACTGGCACCACTGGGGATGCAGTGCAGTGAGTCCAGAGAGTGCACTGGCACCACTGGGTATGCACTGCAGTGAGTCCAGAGAGTGCACGGTCAGCACTGGGGATGCAGTGCAGTGAGTCCAGAAAGTGCACTGGCACCACTGGGGATGCAGTGCAGTGAGTCCAGAGAGTGCACTGGCACCAGTGGGGATGCAGTGCAGTGAGTCCAGAGAGTGCACTGGCACCACTGGGGATGCATCGCAGTGAGTCCAGAGAATGCACTGGCAACACTGGGGATGCAGCGTAGTGACTATAGAGAGTGCACTGGCACCACTGGGGATGCAGTGCAGTGAGTCCAGAGAGTGCACTGGCACCAGTTGGGATGCACTGCAGTGGGTGCAGAGAGTGCCCTGGCACCACCGGAGATGCACTGCAGTGAGTCCAGAGAGTTCACTGGCACCACTGGGGATGCACTGCAGTGAGTCTAGAGAGTGCACTGGCACCACTGGGGATGCAGTTCAGTTAGTCCAGAGAGTGCACTGGCACCAGTGGGGTTGCACTGCAGTGAGTCCAGAGAGTGCACTGGCACCACTGGGGATGCACTGCAGTGATTCCAGAGAGTGCACTGGCACCACTGGGGATTCACTGCAGTGAGTCCAGAGAGTGCACTGGCACCCCTGGGGATGCAGCGCAGTGACTCCAGAGAGTGCACTGGCACCACAGGGGATGCATTGCTCTGAGTGCAGAGAGTGCACTAGCACAACAGTTGATGCACTGCAGTGAGTCCAGAGAGTGCACTGGCACCACTGGGGATGCAGTGCAGTGAGTCCAGAGAGTGCACTGGCAGCAGTGGGCATGCAGTGCAGTGAGTGCAGAGAGTGCACTGGCACCACTGGGGATGAAGTGCAGTGAGTCCAGAGAGTGCACTGGCACCACTGGGGATGCACTGCAGTGAGTCCAGAGAGTGCACGGTCAGCACTGGGGATGCAGTGCAGTGAGTCCAGAAAGTGCACTGGCAGCACTGGGGATGCAGTGCAGTGAGTCCAGAGAGTGCACTGGCACCACTGGGGATGCACTGCAGTGAGTCCAGAGAGTGCTCTGGCACCAGTGGGGATGCAGTGCAGTGACTCCAGAGAGTGCACTGGCACCACTGGGGATGCACTGCAGTGAGTCCAGAGAGTGCAGTGGCACCTCTGGGGATGTAGTGCAGTGACTCCAGAGAGTGCACTGGCACCACTTCGGATGCACCCAGGTGAGTCCGAAGAGTGCAGTGGCACCACTGGTGATGCAGTGCAGTGAGTCCAGAGAGTGCACTGTCACCAGTGGGGATGCAGCGGAGTGACTACAGAGAGTGCACTGGCACCACTGGGGATGCAGTGCAGTGAGTCCAGAGAGTGCACTGGCACCACTGGGGATGCACTGCAGTGAGTCCAGAGAGTGCACTGGCACCACTGGGGATGCATCGCAGTGAGTCCAGAGAATGCACTGGCAACACTGGGGATGCAGCGTAGTGACTATAGAGAGTGCACTGGCACCACTGGGGATGCAGTGCAGTGAGTCCAGAGAGTGCACTGGCACCAGTTGGGATGCACTGCAGTGGGTGCAGAGAGTGCCCTGGCACCACTGGAGATGCACTGCAGTGAGTCCAGAGAGTGCACTGGCACCACTGGGGATGCACTGCAGTGAGTCTAGAGAGTGCACTGGCACCACTGGGGATGCAGTTCAGTGAGTCCAGAGAGTGCACTGGCAACACTGGGGATGCAGTGCAGTGAGTCCAGAGAGTGCACTGGCACCACTGGGGATTCACTGCACTGAGTCCAGAGAGTGCACTGGCACCACTGGGGATGAAATGCAGTGAGTCCAGAGAGTGCACTGGCACCACTGGGCATGCAGTGCAGTGAGTTCAGAGAGTGCCCTGGCACCACTGGGGATGCAGTGCAGTGAGTCCAGAGAGTGCACTGGCACCACTGGGGATGCAGTGCAGTGAGTCCAGAGAGTGCACTGGCACCACTGGGGATGCATCGCAGTGAGTCCAGAGAATGCACTGGCAACACTGGGGATGCAGTGCAGTGAGTCCAGAGAGTGCACTGGCACCAGTGGGGATGCACTGCAGTGAGTCCAGAGAGTGCACTGGCACCACTGGGGATGCACTGCAGTGAGTCCAGAGAGTGCACTGGCACCAGTTGGGATGCACTGCAGTGGGTGCAGAGAGTGCCCTGGCACCACTGGAGATGCACTGCAGTGACTCCAGAGAGTGCACTGGCACCACTGGAGATGCAGTGCAGTGACTCCAGATTGTGCACTGGCACCACTGGGGATGCAGCGCAGTGAGTCCAGAGTGCACTGTCACCACAGGGGATGCAGCGCAGTGACTACAGAGAGTGCACTGGCACCACTGGGGATGCACTGCAGTGAGTCCAGAGAGTTCACTGGCACCACTGGGGATGCACTGCAGTGAGTCCAGAGAGTGCACTGGCACCACTGGGGATGCAGTTCAGTTAGTCCAGAGAGTGCACTGGCACCACTGGGTATGCACTGCAGTGAGTCCAGAGAGTGCACTGGCACCACTGGGGATGCACTGCAGTGAGTCCAGAGAGTGCACTGGCACCACTGGGGATGCACTGCAGTGATTCCAGAGAGTGCACTGGCACCACTGGGGATTCACTGCAGTGAGTCCAGAGAGTGCACTGGCACCCCTGGGGATGCAGCGCAGTGACTCCAGAGAGTGCACTGGCACCACTGGGGATGCAGTTCAGTGAGTCCAGAGAGTGCACTGGCAACACTGGTGATGCACTGCAGGGAGTCCAGAGAGTGCACTGGCACCACCGGGGATTCACTGCAGTGAGTCCAGAGAGTGCACTGGCATCACTGGGGATGCAATGCAGTGAGTCCAGAGAGTGCACTGTCACCAATGGGGATGCACTGCAGTGAGTCCAGAGAGTGCACTGGCACCACTGATGATGCACCCTGGTGAGTCCAGAGAGTGCACTGGCACCACTGGGGATGCACTGCAGTGACTCCAGAGAGTGCACTGGCACCACTGGGGATGCACCCCGGTGAGTCCAGAGAGTGCACTGGCAACACTGGGGATGCAGTGCAGGGAGTCCGGAGAGTGCACAGGCACACTGGGGATGCAGTGCAGTGAGTCCAGAGAGTGCACTGGCACCACTGGGGATGCAGTGCAGTGAGTCCAGAGAGTGCACTGGCACCATTGGGGATGCAGTGCAGTGAGTCCACAGAGTGCACTGGCACCACTGGGGATGCACTGCAGTGGGTCCAGAGAGTGCACTGGCACCACTGGATATGCACTGCAGTGGGTCCAGAGAGTGCACTGGTACCACTTGGGATGCAGTGCAGTGAGTCCAGAGAGTGCACTGGCACGTCAGGGGCTACATTGCAGTGAGTCCAGAGAGTGAACTGGCACCACTGGGGATGCACTGCAGTGAGTCCAGAGAGGGCACTGGCACCACTGGGGATGCAGCGCAGTGAGTCCAGAGAATGCACTGGCAACACTGGGGATGCAGCGCAGTGACTA
Organism: Anser brachyrhynchus; assembly: GCF_964034855.1. Classification (NCBI taxonomy): domain Eukaryota; kingdom Metazoa; phylum Chordata; class Aves; order Anseriformes; family Anatidae; genus Anser; species Anser brachyrhynchus. Next base: position 633,054 of record NW_027663695.1, read on the forward strand.
TAGAGAGTGCACTGGCACCACAGGGGATACACTGCAGTGACTCCAGATTGTGCACTGGCACCACTGGGGATGCAGCGCAGTGAGTCCAGAGAGTGCACTGCCACCACTGGGGATGCAGTGCAGTGAGTCCACAGAGTGCACTGGCACCACTGGGGATGCACTGCAGTGGGTCCAGAGAGTGCACTGGCACCACTTGGGATGCAGCGCAGTGACTACAGAGAGGGCACTGGCACCACTGGATATGCACTGCAGTGGGTCCAGAGAGTACACTGGCACCACTTGGGATGCAGTGCAGTGAGTCCAGAGAGGGCACTGGCACCAGTGGGGATGCAGTTCAGTGAGTCCAGAGAGTGCACTGGCAACACTGGGGATGCAGTGCAGTGAGTCCAGAGAGTGCACTGGCACCACTGGGGATTCACTGCACTGAGTCCAGAGAGTGCACTGGCACCACTGGGGATGCAGCGCAGTGAGTCCAGAGAATGCACTGGCAACACTGGGGATGCAGCGCAGTGACTATAGAGAGTGCACTGGCACCACTGGGGATACACTGCAGTGACTCCAGATTGTGCACTGGCACCACTGGGGATGCAGCGCAGTGAGTCCAGAGAGTGCACTGCCACCACTGGGGATGCAGTGCAGTGAGTCCAGAGAGTGCACTGGCACCACTGGGGATGCACTGCAGTGGGTCCAGAGAGTGCACTGGCACCACTGGGGATGCAGTGCAGTGAGTCCAGAGAGGGCACTGGCACCAGTGGGGATGCAATGCAGAGGGTCCAGAGAGTGCACTGGCACCACTGGAGATGCACTGCAGTGAGTCCAGAGAGTGCACTGGCACCACTGGGGATGCAGTTCAGTGAGTCCAGAGAGTGCACTGGCAACACTGGGGATGCAGTGCAGTGACTCCAGAGAGTGCACTGGCACCACTGGGGATTCACTGCACTGAGTCCAGAGAGTGCACTGGCACCACTGGGGATGCAGTGCAGTGAGTCCAGAGAGTGCACTGGCACCTCAGGGGCTACATTGCAGTGAGTCCAGAGAGTGCACTGGCACCACTGGGCATGCAGTGCAGTGAGTTCAGAGAGTGCCCTGGCACCACTGGGGATGCAGTGCAGTGAGTGCAGAGAGTGCACTGGCACCACTGGGGATGCAGTGCAGTGAGTCCAGAGAGTGCACTGGCACCACTGGGTATGCACTGCAATGAGTCCAGAGAGTGCACGGTCAGCACTGGGGATGCAGTGCAGTGAGTCCAGAAAGTGCACTGGCACCACTGGGGATGCAGTGCAGTGAGTCCAGAGAGTGCACTGGCACCACTGGGGATGCACTGCAGTGAGTCCAGAGAGTGCACTGGCACCGCTGGGGATGCATCGCAGTGAGTCCAGAGAATGCACTGGCAACACTGGGGATGCAGCGCAGTGACTATAGAGAGTGCACTGGCACCAATGGGGATGCAGTGCAGTGAGTCCAGAGAGTGCACTGGCACCAGTTGGGATGCACTGCAGTGGGTGCAGAGAGTGCCCTGGCACCACTGGAGATGCACTGCAGTGACTCCAGAGAGTGCACTGGCACCACTGGAGATGCAGTGCAGTGACTCCAGATTGTGCACTGGCACCACTGGGGATGCAGCGCAGTGAGTCCAGAGTGCACTGTCACCACAGGGGATGCAGCGCAGTGACTACAGAGAGTGCACTGGCACCACTGGGGATGCACTGCAGTGAGTCCAGAGAGTGCACTGGCACCACTGGGGATGCACTGCAGTGAGTCCAGAGAGTGCACTGGCACCACTGGGGATGCACTGCAGTGATTCCAGAGAGTGCACTGGCACCCCTGGGGATGCAGCGCAGTGACTCCAGAGAGTGCACTGGCACCACTGGGGATGCAGTTCAGTGAGTCCAGAGAGTGCACTGGCAACACTGGTGATGCACTGCAGGGAGTCCAGAGAGTGCACTGGCACCACCGGGGATGCACTGCAGTGACTCCAGAGAGTGCACTGGCACCACTGGGGATGCACCCCGGTGAGTCCAGAGAGTGCACTGGCAACACTGGGGATGCAGTGCAGGGAGTCCGGAGAGTGCACAGGCACACTGGGGATGCAGTGCAGTGAGTCCAGAGAGTGCACTGGCACCACTGGGGATGCAGTGCAGTGAGTCCAGAGAGTGCACTGGCACCATTGGGGATGCAGTGCAGTGAGTCCACAGAGTGCACTGGCACCACTGGGGATGCACTGCAGTGGGTCCAGAGAGTGCACTGGCACCACTGGATATGCACTGCAGTGGGTCCAGAGAGTACACTGGCACCACTGGGGATGCAGTGCAGTGAGTCCAGAGAGTGCACTGACACGTCAGGGGCTACATTGCAGTGAGTCCAGAGAGTGCACTGGCACCACTGGGGATGCACTGCAGTGAGTCCAGAGAGGGCACTGGCAACACTGGGGATGCAGCGCAGTGACTATAGAGAGTGCACTGGCACCACTGGGGATACACTGCAGTGACTCCAGATTGTGCACTGGCACCACTGGGGATGCAGCGCAATGAGTCCAGAGAGTGCACTGCCACCACTGGGGATGCAGTGCAGTGAGTCCACAGAGTGCACTGGCACCACTGGGGATGCACTGCAGTGGGTCCAGAGAGTGCACTGGCACCACTTGGGATGCAGCGCAGTGACTACAGAGAGGGCACTGGCACCACTGGATATGCACTGCAGTGGGTCCAGAGAGTGCACTGGCACCACTTGGGATGCAGTGCAGTGAGTCCAGAGAGGGCACTGGCACCAGTGGGGATGCAGTTCAGTGAGTCCAGAGAGTGCACTGGCAACACTGGGGATGCAGTGCAGTGAGTCCAGAGAGTGCACTGGCACCACTGGGGATGCAGTGCAGTGAGTCCAGAGAGTGCACTGGCACCTCAGGGGCTACATTGCAGTGAGTCCAGAGAGTGCACTGGCACCACTGGGGATGCACTGCAGTGAGTCCAGAGAGTGCACTGGCACCACTGGGGATGCAGTGCAGTGAGTGCAGAGAGTGCACTGGCACCACTGGGGATGCAGTGCAGTGAGTCCAGAGAGTGCACTGGCACCACTGGGTATGCACTGCAGTGAGTCCAGAGAGTGCACGGTCAGCACTGGGGATGCAGTGCAGTGAGTCCAGAAAGTGCACTGGCACCACTGGGGATGCAGTGCAGTGAGTCCAGAGAGTGCACTGGCACCACTGGGGATGCACTGCAGTGAGTCCAGAGAGTGCACTGGCACCACTGGGGATGCATCGCAGTGAGTCCAGAGAATGCACTGGCAACACTGGGGATGCAGCGTAGTGACTATAGAGAGTGCACTGGCACCACTGGGGATGCAGTGCAGTGAGTCCAGAGAGTGCACTGGCACCAGTTGGGATGCACTGCAGTGGGTGCAGAGAGTGCCCTGGCACCACTGGAGATGCACTGCAGTGAGTCCAGAGAGTTCACTGGCACCACTGGGGATGCACTGCAGTGAGTCTGGAGAGTGCACTGGCACCACTGGGGATGCAGTTCAGTTAGTCCAGAGAGTGCACTGGCACCAGTGGGGATGCACTGCAGTGAGTCCAGAGAGTGCACTGGCACCACTGGGGATGCACTGCAGTGATTCCAGAGAGTGCACTGGCACCACTGGGGATTCACTGCAGTGAGTCCAGAGAGTGCACTGGCACCCCTGGGGATGCAGTGCAGTGAGTCCAGAGAGTGCACTGGCACCACAGGGGATGCATTGCTCTGAGTGCAGAGAGTGCACTAGCACAACAGTTGATGCACTGCAGTGAGTCCAGAGAGTGCACTGGCACCACTGGGCATGCAGTGCAGTGAGTCCAGAGAGTGCACTGGCAGCAGTGGGCATGCAGTGCAGTGAGTGCAGAGAGTGCACTGGCACCACTGGGGATGAAGTGCAGTGAGTCCAGAGAGTGCACTGGCACCACTGGGGATGCACTGCAGTGAGTCCAGAGAGTGCACGGTCAGCACTGGGGATGCAGTGCAGTGAGTCCAGAAAGTGCACTGGCAGCACTGGGGATGCAGTGCAGTGACTCCAGAGAGTGCACTGGCACCACTGGGGATGCACTGCAGTGAGTCCAGAGAGTGCTCTGGCACCAGTGGGGATGCAGTGCAGTGACTCCAGAGAGTGCACTGGCACCACTGGGGATGCACCCCGGTGAGTCCAGAGAGTGCAGTGGCACCTCTGGGGATGTAGTGCAGTGACTCCAGAGAGTGCACTGGCACCACTTCGGATGCACCCAGGTGAGTCCGAAGAGTGCAGTGGCACCACTGGTGATGCAGTGCAGTGAGTCCAGAGAGTGCACTGTCACCAGTGGGGATGCAGCGGAGTGACTACAGAGAGTGCACTGGCACCACTGGGGATGCAGTGCAGTGAGTCCAGAGAGTGCACTGGCACCACTGGGGATGCACTGCAGTGAGTCCAGAGAGTGCACTGGCACCACTGGGGATGCATCGCAGTGAGTCCAGAGAATGCACTGGCAACACTGGGGATGCAGCGTAGTGACTATAGAGAGTGCACTGGCACCACTGGGGATGCAGTGCAGTGAGTCCAGAGAGTGCACTGGCACCAGTTGGGATGAACTGCAGTGGGTGCAGAGAGTGCCCTGGCACCACTGGAGATGCACTGCAGTGAGTCCAGAGAGTTCACTGGCACCACTGGGGATGCACTGCAGTGAGTCTAGAGAGTGCACTGGCACCACTGGGGATGCAGTTCAGTTAGTCCAGAGAGTGCACTGGCACCAGTGGGGATGCACTGCAGTGAGTCCAGAGAGTGCACTGGCACCACTGGGGATGCACTGCAGTGATTCCAGAGAGTGCACTGGCACCACTGGGGATTCACTGCAGTGAGTCCAGAGAGTGCACTGGCACCCCTGGGGATGCAGCGCAGTGACTCCAGAGAGTGCACTGGCACCACAGGGGATGCATTGCTCTGAGTGCAGAGAGTGCACTAGCACAACAGTTGATGCACTGCAGTGAGTCCAGAGAGTGCACTGGCACCACTGGGCATGCAGTGCAGTGAGTCCAGAGAGTGCACTGGCAGCAGTGGGCATGCAGTGCAGTGAGTCCTGAGAGTGCACTGGCACCACTGGGGATGAAGTGCAGTGAGTCCAGAGAGTGCACTGGCACCACTGGGGATGCACTGCAGTGAGTCCAGAGAGTGTACGGTCAGCACTGGGGATGCAGTGCAGTGAGTCCAGAAAGTGCACTGGCAGCACTGGGGATGCAGTGCAGTGAGTCCAGAGAGTGCACTGGCACCACTGGGGATGCACTGCAGTGAGTCCAGAGAGTGCACTGGCACCACTGGTGATGCAGTGCAGTGAGTCCAGAGAGTGCACTGGCACCACTGGGGACGCAGTGCAGTGAGTCCAGAGAGTGCACTGGCACCACTGGCGATGCAGTGCAGTGAGTCCAGAGAGTGCACTGGCACCACTGGGGATCCACTGCAGTGAGTCCAGAGAGTTCACTGGCACCACTGGTGATGCAGTGCAGTGAGTCCAGAGAGTGCACTGTCACCAGTGGGGATGCAGCGGAGTGACTAAGGAGAGTGCTCTGGCACCACTGGGGATGCAGTGTAGTGAGTCCAGAGAGTGCACTGGCACACTGGGGATGCACTGCAGTGAGTCCAGAGAGTGCACTGGCACCGCTGGGGATGCAGTGCAGTGAGTGCAGAGAGTGCACTGGCACCACTGGGGATGCAGTGCAGTGAGTCCAGAGAGTGCACTGGCACCACTGGGGATGCACTGCAGTGAGTCTGGAGAGTGCACTGGCACCACTGAGGATGCAATGCAGTGAGTCCAGAGAGTGCACTGGCACCACTGGGGGTGTATTGCAGTGGGTCCAGAGAGTCCACTGACACCACTGGGGTTTTAATGCAGTGAGTTCAGAGAGTGCACTGGCACCACTGGGGATGCAATGCAGTTAGTCCAGAGAGTGCACTGGCTCCACTGGGGGATGCAGTTCAGTGAGTCCAGAGAGTGCACTGGCACCACTGCGGATGCACTGCAGTGAGTCCAGAGAGTGCAATGGCACCACAGGGGATGCACTGCAGTGAGTCCAGAGAGTGCAGTGGCACCACTGGAGATGCAGTCCACTGAGTCCAGAGAGTACACTGGCACCACTGGGGTTGCACTGCATTGAGTCCAGAGAGTGCTCTGGCACCACTGGGGATGCAGCTCAGTGAGTCCAGAGAGTGCACTGGCACCACTGGGGATGCAGTGCAGTGACTCCAGAGAGTGCACTGGCACCACTGGGGATGCAGCGCAGTGATTCCAGAGAGTGCACTGGCACAACTGGGGCTGCACTGCAGTGAGTCCAGAGAGTGCACTGGACCACTGGGGATGCACTGCAGTGAGTCCAGAGAGTGCACTGTCACCACTGGGGATGCACCTCGGTGAGTCCAGAGAGTGCACTGGCACCACTGGGGATGCAGTGCACTGACATCAGAGAGTGCACTGGCACCACTGGGGATGCAGTGCAGTGAGTCCAGAGAGTGCACAGGCACCACTGGGGATGCAGTGCAGTGAGTCCAGAGAGTGCACTGGCACCACTGGGGATGCAGTGCAGTGAGTCCAGAGAGTGCACTGGCACCAGTGGGGATGCAGTACAGTGAGTGCATTGGCACCACTGGGGCTTTAGTGCAGTGAGTCCAGAGAGTGCACTGGCACCACTGGGGATGCACTGCAGTGAGAACAGAGAGTGCACTGGCACCACTGGGGATGCAGTGCAGAGAGTCCAGAGAGTGCACAGGCACCACTGGGGATAAACTGCAGTGAGTCCAGAGAGTGCACTGGCATCACTGGGGATGCAGTGTAGTGAGTCCAGAGACTACACTGGCACCACTGGGGATGCAGTGCAGCGAGTCCAGAGAGTGCACTGGCACCACTGTTCATTCAGTGATGTGAGTCCAGAGAGTGCACTGGCACCACTGGGGATGCAGTGCAGTGAGTGCAGAGAGTGCACTGGCACCACTGGGGATGCACTGCAGTGAGTCCAGGGAGTGCACTGGCACCACTGGGGATGCAGTGCAGTGAGTCCAGAGAGGGCACTGGCACCTCAGGGGCTGCACTGCAGTGAGTCCAGAGAATGCACTGGCACCGCTGGAGATGCAGTGTAGTGAGTCCAGAGAGTGCACTGGCACCACTGGGGATGCACCTCGGTAAGTCCAGAGAGTGCACTGGAATCACTGGGGATGCAGTGCAGTGAGTGCAGAGAGTGCACTGGCACCATTGGGGATGCAGTGCAGTGAGTCCAGAGAGCGCACTGGCACCACTGGGGATGCACTGCAGTGAGTCCAGAGACTGCACAGGCACCACTGGGGATGCAGTGCAGTGACTCCAGAGAGTGCACTGGCACCACTGGGGATGCAGTGCAGTGAGTCCAGAGAGTGCACTGGTACCACTGGGGATGCAGTGCAGTGACTCGAAAGAGTGCACTGGCACCACTGGGGATGCAGTGCAGTGACTCCAGAGAGTGCACTGGCGCCACTGGGGATGCAGTGCAGTGAGTCCAGAGAGTGCACTGGCACCACTGGGGATGCAGTGCAGTGACTCCAGAGAGTGCACGGTCAGCACTGGGGATGCAGTGCAGTGAGTCCAGAAAGTGCACTGGCAGCACTGGGGATGCAGTGCAGTGAGTCCAGAGAGTGCACTGGCACCACTGGGGATGCACTGCAGTGAGTCCAGAGAGTGCACTGGCACCACTGGTGATGCAGTGCAGTGAGTCCAGAGAGTGCACTGGCACCACTGGGGACGCAGTGCAGTGAGTCCAGAGAGTGCACTGGCACCACTGGGGATGCAGTGCAGTGAGTCCAGAGAGTGCACTGGCACCACTGGGGATCCACTGCAGTGAGTCCAGAGAGTTCACTGGCACCACTGGGGATGCAGTGCAGTGAGTCCAGAGAGTGCACTGTCACCACTGGGGATGCAGCGCAGTGACTACAGAGAGTGCTCTGGCACCACTGGGGATGCAGTGTAGTGAGTCCAGAGAGTGCACTGGCACACTGGGGATGCACTGCAGTGAGTCCAGAGAGTGCACTGGCACCACTGGGGATGCAGTGCAGTGAGTGCAGAGAGTGCACTGGCACCACTGGGGATGCAGTGCAGTGAGTCCAGAGAGTGCACTGGCACCACTGGGGATGCACTGCAGTGAGTCTGGAGAGTGCACTGGCACCACTGAGGATGCAATGCAGTGAGTCCAGAGAGTGCACTGGCACCACTGGGGGTGTATTGCAGTGGGTCCAGAGAGTCCACTGACACCACTGGGGTTTTAATGCAGTGAGTCCAGAGAGTGCACTGGCACCACTTGGGATGCACTGCAGTGAGTCCAGAGAGTGCAGTGGCCCCATTGGGGATGCAGTGCTGTGAGTCCAGAGAGTGTACTGGCACCACTGGGGATGCAGTGCAGTGACTCCAGAGAGTGCACTGGCACCACTGGGGATGCAATGCAGTTAGTCCAGAGAGTGCACTGGCTCCACTGGGGGATGCAGTTCAGTGACTCCAGAGAGTGCACTGGCACCACTGGGGATGCACTGCAGTGAGTCCAGAGAGTGCAATGGCACCACAGGGGATGCACTGCAGTGATTCCAGAGGGTGCACTGGCACCACTGGGGATGCAGTGCAGTGAGTCCAGAGAGTGCACTGGCACCACTGGGGTTGCACTGCAGTGAGCCCAGAGATTACACTGGCACCACTGGGGATGCAGCTCAGTGAGTCCAGAGAGTGCACTGGCACCACTGGGGATGCAGCTCAGTGAGTCCAGAGAGTGCACTGGCACCACTGGGGATGCAGTGCAGTGAGTCCAGAGAGTGCACTGGCACCACTGGGGATGCAGTGCAGTGAGTCCAGAGAGTGCACTGGCACCACTGGGGATGCAGCGCAGTGACTCCAGAGAGTGCACTGGCAGCACTGGGGCTGCACTGCAGTGAGTCCAGAGAGTGCACTGGACCACTGGGGATGCACTGCAGTGAGTGCAGAGAGTGCACTGTCACCACTGGGGATGCACCTCGGTGAGTCCAGAGAGTGCACTGGCACCACTAGGGATGCAGTGCAGTGAGTCCAGAGAGTGCCCTTGCACCACTGGGGATGCAGTGCAGTGAGTCCAGAGAGTGCACTGGCACCACTGGGGATGCAGTGCAGTGACTCCAGAGAGTGCCCTTGCACCACTGGGGATGCAGTGCAGTGAGTGCAGAGAGTGCACTGGCACCACTGGGGATGCACTGCAGTGAGTCCAGGGAGTGCACTGGCACCACTGGGGATGCAGTGCAGTGAGTCCAGAGAGTGCACTGGCACCACTGGGGATGCAGTGCAGTGACTCCAGAGAGTGCACTGGCGCCACTGGGGATGCAGTGCAGTGAGTCCAGAGAGTGCACTGGCACCACTGGGGATGCAGTGCAGTGACTCCAGAGAGTGCCCTTGCACCACTGGGGATGCAGTGCAGTGAGTCCAGAGAGTGCACTGGCACCAATGGGGATGCAGTGCAGTGACTCCAGAGAGTGCACTGGTACCACTGGGGATGCAGTGCAGTGAGTCCAGAGAGTGCACTGGCACTACTGGGGATGCAGTGCAGTGAGTCCACAGAGTGCACTGGCACAACTGGGGGTGCAGTGCAGTGAGTCCAGAGAGTGCATTGGCACCACTGGGGATGCACTGAAGTGAGTCCAGAGAGTGCACTGGAACCTTGGGGATGCAGTGTAGTGAGTCCAGAGAGTGCACTGGCACCACTGGGGATGCACTGCATTGAGTCCAGAGAGTGCAGTGGCACCACTAGGGATGCACTGCAGTGAGTCCAGAGATTTCACTGGCACTAATGGGGATGAAGTGCAGTGACTCGAAAAAGTGCCCTGGCACCACTGCGGATGCAGTGCAATGAGTCCAGAGAGTGCACTGGCACCACTGGGGATGAAATGCAGTGAGTCCAGAGAGTGCACTGTCACCAATGGGGATGCACTGCAGTGAGTCCAGAGAGTGCACTGGCACCACTGATGATGCACCCTGGTGAGTCCAGAGAGTGCACTGGCACCACTGGCGATGCACTGCAGTGACTCCAGAGAGTGCACTGGCACCACTGGGGATGCACCCCGGTGAGTCCAGAGAGTGCACTGGCAGCACTGGGGATGCAGTGCAGGGAGTCCGGAGAGTGCACAGGCACACTTGGGATGCAGTGCAATGATTCCAGAGAGTGCACTGGCACCACTGGGGATGCAGTGCAGTGAGTCCAGAGAGTGCACTGGCACCATTGCGGATGCAGTGCAGTGAGTCCACAGAGTGCACTGGCACCACTGGGGATGCACTGCAGTGGGTCCAGAGAGTGCACTGGCACCACTGGATATGCACTGCAGTGGGTCCAGAGAGTGCACTGGCACCACTTGGGATGCAGCGCAGTGACTACAGAGAGGGCACTGGCACCACTGGATATGCACTGCAGTGGGTCCAGAGAGTGCACTGGCACCACTTGGGATGCTGTGCAGTGAGTCCAGAGAGTGCACTGTCACCACTGGGGATGCAGTGCAGTGAGTCCACAGAGTGCACTGGCACCACTGGGGATGCAGTGCAGTGGCTCCAGAGAGTGCACTGGCACCACTGGATATGCACTGCAGTGGGTCCAGAGAGTGCACTGGCACCACTTGGGATGCAGTGCAGTGAGTCCAGAGAGTGCACTGGCACGTCAGGGGCTACATTGCAGTGAGTCCAGAGAGTGCACTGGAACCACTGGGGATGCACTGCAGTGAGTCCAGAGAGGGCACTGGCACCACTGGGGATGCAGCGCAGTGAGTCCAGAGAATGCACTGGGAACACTGGGGATGCAGCGCAGTGACTATAGAGAGTGCACTGGCACCACTGGGGATACACTGCAGTGACTCCAGATTGTGCACTGGCACCACTGGGGATGAAGCGCAGTGAGTCCAGAGAGTGCACTGCCACCACTGGGGATGCAGTGCAGTGAGTCCAGAGAGTGCACTGGCACCACTGGGGATGCACTGCAGTGGGTCCAGAGAGTGCACTGGCACCACTTGGGATGCAGCGCAGTGACTACAGAGAGGGCACTGGCACCACTGGATGTGCACTGCAGTGGGTCCAGAGAGTGCACAGTCAGTACTGGGGATGCAGTGCAGTGAGTCCAGAAAGTGCACTGGCAGCACTGGGGATGCAGTGCAGTGAGTCCAGAGAGTGCACTGGCACCACTGGGGATGCACTGCAGTGAGTCCAGAGAGTGCACGGTCAGCACTGGGGATGCAGTGCAGTGAGTCCAGAAAGTGCACTGGCAGCACTGGGGATGCAGTGCAGTGAGTCCAGAGAGTGCACTGGCACCACTGGGGATGCACTGGAGTGAGTCCAGAGAGTGCACTGGCACCACTGGTGATGCAGTGCAGTGAGTCCAGAGAGTGCACTGGCACCACTGGGGACGCAGTGCAGTGAGTCCAGAGAGTGCACTGGCACCACTGGCGATGCAGTGCAGTGAGTCCAGAGAGTACACTGGCACCACTGGGGATCCACTGCAGTGAGTCCAGAGAGTTCACTGGCACCACTGGGGATGCAGTGCAGTGAGTCCAGAGAGTGTACTGTCACCACTGGGGATGCAGCGCAGTGACTACAGAGAGTGCTCTGGCACCACTGGGGATGCACTGCAGTGAGTCCAGAGAGTGCACTGGCACACTGGGGATGCACTGCAGTGAGTCCAGAAAGTGCACTGGCACCAGTGGGGATGCACTGCAGTGAGTCCAGAGAGTGCACTGGCACCACTGGGGATGCAGTGCAGTGAGTCCAGAGAGTGCACTGGCACCACTGGGAATGCACTGCAGTGAGTCCAGAGAGTGCACTGGCACCACTGGGGATGCACTGCAGTGAGTCCAGAGAGTGTACTGGCACCAGTGGGGATGCAGTACAGTGAGTGCACTGGCACCACTGGGGCTTTAGTGCAGTGAGTCCAGAGAGTGCACTGGCACCACTGGGGATGCACTGCAGTGAGTCCAGAGAGTGCAGTGGCCCCATTGGGGATGCAGTGCTGTGAGTCCAGAGAGTGTACTGGCAACACTGGGGATGCAGTGCAGTGAGTCCAGAGAGTGCACTGGCACCACTGGGGATGCAATGCAGTTAGTCCAGAGAGTGCACTGGCTCCACTGGGGGATGCAGTTCAGTGACTCCAGAGAGTGCACTGGCACCACTGGGGATGCAGTGCAGTGAGTCCAGAGAGTGCAATGGCACCACAGGGGATGCACTGCAGTGATTCCAGAGAGTGCACTGGCACCACTGGGGATGCAGTTCAGTGAGCCCAGAGAGTGCACTGACACCACTGGGGTTGCACTGCAGTGAGTCCAGAGAGTGCTCTGGCACCACTGGGGATGCAGCTCAGTGAGTCCAGAGAGTGCACTGGCACCACTGGGGATGCAGTACAGTGAGTCCAGAGAGTGCACTGGCACCACTGGGGATGCAGGGCAGTGAGTCCAGAGAGTGCACTGGCACCACTGGGGATGCAGCGCAGTGACTACAGAGAGTGCACTGGCACCACTGCGGCTGCACTGCAGTGAGTCCAGAGAGTGCACTGGACCACTGGGGATGCACTGCAGTGAGTCCAGAGAGTGCACTGTCACCACTGGGGATGCACCTCGGTGAGTCCAGAGAGTGCACTGGCACCACTGGGGATGCAGTGCACTGACTCAGAGAGTGCACTGGCACCACTGGGGATGCAGTGCAGTGAGTCCAGAGAGTGCACAGGCACCACTGGGGATGCAGTGCAGTGAGTCCAGAGAGTGCACTGGCACCACTGTGGATGCAGTGCAGTGAGTCCAGAGAGTGTACTGGCACCAGTGGGGATGCAGTACAGTGAGTGCACTGGCACCACTGGGGCTTTAGTGCAGTGAGTCCAGAGAGTGCACTGGCACCACTGGGGATGCACTGCAGTGAGAACAGAGAGTGCACTGGCACCACTGTGGATGCAGTGCAGAGAGTCCAGAGAGTGCACAGGCACCACTGGGGATAAACTGCAGTGAGTCCAGAGAGTGCACTGGCATCACTGGGGATGCAGTGCCGTGAGTCCAGAGATTGCACTAGCACCACTGGGGATGTAGTGTAGTGAGTCCAGAGACTACACTGGCACCACTGGGGATGCAGTGCAGTGAGTCCAGAGAGTGCACTGGCACCACTGTTCATTCAGTGATGTGAGTCCAGAGAGTGCACTGGCACCACTGGGGATGCAGTGCAGTGAGTGCAGAGAGTGCACTGGCACCACTGGGGATGCACTGCAGTGAGTCCAGGGAGTGCACTGGCACCACTGGGGATGCAGTGCAGTGAGTCCAGAGAGGGCACTGGCACCTCAGGGGCTGCACTGCAGTGAGTCCAGAGAATGCACTGGCACCACTGGAGATGCAGTGTAGTGAGTCCAGAGAGTGCACTGGCACCACTGGGGATGCACCTCGGTGAGTCCAGAGAGTGCACTGGAATCACTGGGGATGCAGTGCAGTGAGTGCAGAGAGTGCACTGGCACCACTGGGGATGCAGTGCAGTGAGTCCAGAGAGTGCACTGGCACCACTGGGGATGCACTGCAGTGAGTCCAGAGAGTGCACTGGCACCACTGGGGATGCAGTGCAGTGACTCCAGAGCGTGCACTGGCACCACTGGGGATGCAGTGCAGTGAGTCCAGAGAGTGCACTGGCACCACTGGGGATGCAGTGCAGTGAGTGCAGAGAGTGCACTGACACCACTGGGGATGCAGTGCAGTGACTCCAGAGAGTGCCCTGGCAACACTGGGGATGCAGTGCAGTGAGTCCAGAGAGTGCACTGGCACCAATGGGGATGCAGTGCAGTGACTCCAGAGAGTGCACTGGTACCACTGGGGATGCAGTGCAGTGAGTCCAGAGAGTGCACTGGCACTACTGGGGATGCAGTGCAGTGAGTCCAGAGAGTGCACTGGCATCACTGGGGGTGCAGTGCAGTGAGTCCAGAGAGTGCATTGGCACCACTGGGGATGCAGTGCAGTGAGTCCAGAGAGTGCACTGGCACCACTGGGGATGCACTGAAGTGAGTCCAGAGAGTGCACTGGAACCTTGGGGATGCAGTGTAGTGAGTCCAGAGAGTGCATTGGCACCACTGGGGATGCAGTGCAGTGAGTCCAGAGATTGCACTGGCACTAATGGGGATGCAGTGCAGTCACTCGAAAAAGTGCCCTGGCACCACTGCGGATGCAGTGCAGTGAGTCCAGAGAGTGCACTGGCACCACTGGGGATGAAATGCAGTGAGTCCAGAGAGTGCACTGGCACCACTGGGGATGCAGTGCAATGAGTCCAGAGAGTGCACTGGCACCACAGGAGATGAACTGCAGTGATTCCAGAGAGTGCACTGGCACCAGTGGGGATGCAGTGCCGTGAGTCCAGAGAGTGCACTGGCACCACTGGGGATGCAGTGCAGTGAGTCCAGAGAGTGCATGGGCACCTCTGGGGATGTAGTGCAGTGACTCCAGAGAGTGCACTGGCACCACTTCGGATGCACCCAGGTGAGTCCGAAGAGTGCAGTGGCACCACTGGTGATGCAGTGCAGTGAGTCCAGAGAGTGCAGGGGCACCACTGGGGATGCAGTGCAGTGAGTCCAGAGAGTACACTGGCACCACTGGGGTTGCACTGCAGTGAGTCCTGATTGTGCACTGGCACCACTGGGGATGCAGTTCAGTGAGTCCAGAGACTACACTGGCACCACTGGGGATGCAGTGCAGTGACACCAGAGACTGCACTGGCACCACAGGTGATGCAGTGCCGTGAGTCCAGAGAGTATACTGGCATCACTGGGGATGCACTGCAGTGTCTCCAGAGAGCGCACTGGCACCACTGGGGATGCTGTGCAGTGAGTCCAGAGAGTGCACTGGCACCACTGGGGATGCACTGCAGTGAGTCCAGAGAGTGCACTGGCAGCACTGGGGGTGTACTTCAGTGGGTCCAGAGAGTGCACTGGCACCAGTGGGAATGCACTGCACTGAGTGCAGAGACTGCACTTGCACCACTGGGGATGCAATGTACTGAGTCCAGAGACTGCACAGGCACCACTGGGGTTGCAGTGCAGTGAGTCCAGAGAGTACACTGGCACCACTGGTGTTGCACTGCAGTGAGTCCTGATTGTGCACTGGCACCACTGGGGATGCAGTTCAGTGAGTCCAGAGACTACACTGGCACCACTGGGGATGCAGTGCAGTGAGTCCAAAGAGTGCACTGGCACCACTGGGGATGCACTGCAGTGAGTCCAGAGACTACACTGGCACCACTGGGGATGCAGTGCAGTGAGTCCAAAGAGTGCACTGGCACCACTGGGGATGCACTGCAGTGAGTCCAGAGAGTGCACTGGCACCACTGGGGATGCACTGCAGTGAGTCCAGAGAGTGCACTGGCAGCACTGGGGCTGCACTGCAGTGAGTCCAGAGAGTGCACTGGCACCACTGGGATGCAATGCACTGAGTCCAGAGAGTGCACTGGCACCACTGGGGATACACTGCAGTGACTGCAGATTGTGCACTGGCACCACTGGGGATGCAGCGCAGTGAGTACAGAGAGTGCACTGGCACCACTGGGGATGCAGTGCAGTGACTCCAGAGAGTGCACTGGCACCACTGGGGATGCAGTGCAGTGAGTCCAGAGAGCCACTGTCACCACTGGGGATGCAGTGCAGTGAGTCCAGAGAGTGCCCTGGCACCACTGGGGATGCAGTGCAGTGAGTCCAGGGAGTGTACTGGCACCACTCGGGATGCACTGCAGTGAGTCCAGGGAGTGCACTGTCACCACTGGGGATGCAGCGCAATGACTACAGAGAGTGCACTGGCACCACTGGGGATGGACTGCAGTGAGTCCAGAGAGTGCACTGGCACACTGGGGATGCTGTGCAGTGAGTCCAGAGAGTGCACTGGCAACACTGGGGATGCAGTGCAGTGAGTCCAGAGAGTGCACTGGCACCACAGGGGATGCAGTGCAGTGAGTCCAGAGAGTGCACTGGCTCAACAGGGGATGCACTGCAGTGTCTCCAGAGAGTGCACTGGCACCACTGGGGATGCAGTGCAGTGAGTCCAGAGAGTGCACTGGCACCACTGGGGTTTTAGTGCAGTGAGTCCGGAGAGTGCAGTGGCACCATTGGGGATGCAGTGCAGTGACTCCAGAGAGTGCACTGGCACCACTGGGGTTTTAGTGCAGTGAGTCCAGAGAGTGCCCTTGCACCACTGGGGCTACACTGCAGTGAGTCCAGAGAGTGCAGTGGCACCACTGGGGATGCACTGCATTGAGTCCAGAGAGTGCAGTGGCACCATTGGGGATGCAGTGCAGTGAGTCCAGAGAGTGCACTGGCACCACTGGGGATGCACTGCAGTGAGTCCAGAAAGTGCACTAGCACCTTGGGGATGCAGTGCAGTGACTCGAAATAGTGCACTGGCATCACTGCTGATGCACTGCAGTGAGTCCGGAGAGTGCCCTAGCACCACTGGGTATGCACTGCAGTGAGCCCAGAGAGTGCACTGGCACCACTGGGGATGCAATGCAGTTAGTCCAGAGAGTGCACTGGCTCCACTGGGGATGCACTGCAGTGAGTCCAGAGAGTGCAATGGCACCACATGGGATGCACTGCAGTGATTCCAGAGAGTGCACTGGCACCACTGGGGATGCAGTGCAGTGTGTCCAGAGAGTGCACTGGCACCAGTGGGGATGCACTGCAGTGAGTCCAGAGAGTGCACTGGCACCACTGGAGATGCACTGCAGTGAGTCCAGGGAGTGCACTGTCACCACTGGGGATGCAGCGCAGTGACTACAGAGAGTGCACTGGCACCACTGGGGATGGACTGCAGTGAGTCCAGAGAGTGCACTGGCACACTGGGGATGCTCTGCAGTGAGTCCAGAGAGTGCACTGGCAACACTGGGGATGCAGTGCAGTGAGTCCAGAGAGTGCACTGGCACCACAGGTGATGCAGTGCAGTGAGTCCAGAGAGTGCACTGGCTCAACAGGGGATGCACTGCAGTGACTCCAGAGAGTGCACTGGCACCACTGGGGTTTTAGTGCAGTGAGTCCAGAGAGTGCCCTTGCACCACTGGGGCTACACTGCAGTGAGTCCAGAGAGTGCAGTGGCACCACTGGGGATGCACTGCATTGAGTCCAGAGAGTGCAGTGGCACCATTGGGGATGCACTGCAATGAGTCCAGAGAGTGCACTGGCACCTTGGGGATGCACTGCAGTGAGTCCAGAAAGTGCACTAGCACCTTGGGGATGCAGTGCAGTGACTCGAAATAGTGCACTGGCATCACTGCTGATGCACTGCAGTGAGTCCGGAGAGTGTCCTAGCACCACTGGGTATGCACTGCAGTGAGCCCAGAGAGTGCACTGGCACCTTGGGTATGCAGTGCAGTGACTCGAAAGAGTGCAGTGGCACCACTGCGGATGCACTGCAGTGAGTCCGGAGAGTGCCCTGGCACCACTGGGGATGCAGTGCAATTAGTCCAGAGAGTGCTCTGGCACCACTGGGGCTTTAGTGCAGTGAGTCCAGAGAGTGCACTGGCACCACTGGGGATGCACTGCAGTGAGTCCAGAGAGTGCACTGCCACCTTGGGGATGCAGTGCAGTGACTCGAAAGAGTGCAGTGGCACCACTGCTGATGCACTGCAGTGAGTCCGGAGAGTGCCCTGGCACCACTGGGGATGCAGTGAAATTAGTCCAGAGAGTGCTCTGGCACCACTGGGGCTTTAGTGAAGTGAGTCCAGAGAGTGCACTGGCACCACTGGGGATGCACTGCAGTGAGTCCAGAGAGTGCACTGGCACCACTGGGGATGCAATGCAGTTAGTCCAGAGAGTGCACTGGCACCACTGGGGATGCGATGCAGTTAGTCCAGAGAGTGCACTGGCTCCACTGGGGATGCAGTGCAGTGAGTCCAGAGAGTGCACTGGCACCACTGGGGATGCAGTTCAGTGAGTCCAGAGAGTGCACTGGCAACACTAGGGATGCACTGCAGTGAGTCCAGAGAGTGCACTGGCACCACTGGGGATGCACTGCAGTGAGTCCAGAGAGTGCACTGGCACCTCAGGGGCTGCACTGCAGTGACTCCAGAGACTGCACTGGCACCACTGGGGATGCAGTGCCGTGAGTCCAGAGAGTACACTGGCACGACTGGGGATGCACTGCAGTGAGTCCAGAGAGTGCACTGGCACCAGAGGAGATGCACTGCAGTGTCTCCAGAGAGCGCACTGGCACCACTGGTAATGCAGTGCAGTGAGTCCAGAGAGTGCACTGGCGCCACTGGTGATGCAGTGCAGTGTGTCCAGAGAGTGCACTGGCACCACTGGGGATGCACTGCAGTGAGTCCAGAGAGTGCAATGGCACCACAGGGGATGCACTGCAGTGATTCCAGAGAGTGCACTGGCACCACTGGGGATGCAATGCAGTTAGTCCAGAGAGTGCACTGGCTCCACTGGGGATGCAGTGCAGTGAGTCCAGAGAGTGCACTGGCAGCACTGGGGGTGTACTTCAGTGGGTCCAGAGAGTGCACTGGCACCAGTGGGAATGCACTGCACTGAGTGCAGAGACTGCACTTGCACCACTGGGGATGCAATGTACTGAGTCCAGAGACTGCACAGGCACCACTGGGGTTGCAGTGCAGTGAGTCCAGAGAGTACACTGGCACCACTGGTGTTGCACTGCAGTGAGTCCTGATTGTGCACTGGCACCACTGGGGATGCAGTTCAGTGAGTCCAGAGACTACACTGGCACCACTGGGGATGCAGTGCAGTGAGTCCAAAGAGTGCACTGGCACCACTGGGGATGCACTGCAGTGAGTCCAGAGACTACACTGGCACCACTGGGGATGCAGTGCAGTGAGTCCAAAGAGTGCACTGGCACCACTGGGGATGCACTGCAGTGAGTCCAGAGAGTGCACTGGCACCACTGGGGATGCACTGCAGTGAGTCCAGAGAGTGCACTGGCAGCACTGGGGCTGCACTGCAGTGAGTCCAGAGAGTGCACTGGCACCACTGGGATGCAATGCACTGAGTCCAGAGAGTGCACTGGCACCACTGGGGATACACTGCAGTGACTGCAGATTGTGCACTGGCACCACTGGGGATGCAGCGCAGTGAGTACAGAGAGTGCACTGGCACCACTGGGGATGCAGTGCAGTGACTCCAGAGAGTGCACTGGCACCACTGGGGATGCAGTGCAGTGAGTCCAGAGAGCCACTGTCACCACTGGGGATGCAGTGCAGTGAGTCCAGAGAGTGCCCTGGCACCACTGGGGATGCAGTGCAGTGAGTCCAGGGAGTGTACTGGCACCAGTGGGGATGCACTGCAGTGAGTCCAGAGAGTGCACTGGCACCACTGGAGATGCACTGCAGTGAGTCCAGGGAGTGCACTGTCACCACTGGGGATGCAGCGCAGTGACTACAGAGAGTGCACTGGCACCACTGGGGATGGACTGCAGTGAGTCCAGAGAGTGCACTGGCACACTGGGGATGCTCTGCAGTGAGTCCAGAGAGTGCACTGGCAACACTGGGGATGCAGTGCAGTGAGTCCAGAGAGTGCACTGGCACCACAGGTGATGCAGTGCAGTGAGTCCAGAGAGTGCACTGGCTCAACAGGGGATGCACTGCAGTGACTCCAGAGAGTGCACTGGCACCACTGGGGTTTTAGTGCAGTGAGTCCAGAGAGTGCCCTTGCACCACTGGGGCTACACTGCAGTGAGTCCAGAGAGTGCAGTGGCACCACTGGGGATGCACTGCATTGAGTCCAGAGAGTGCAGTGGCACCATTGGGGATGCACTGCAATGAGTCCAGAGAGTGCACTGGCACCTTGGGGATGCACTGCAGTGAGTCCAGAAAGTGCACTAGCACCTTGGGGATGCAGTGCAGTGACTCGAAATAGTGCACTGGCATCACTGCTGATGCACTGCAGTGAGTCCGGAGAGTGTCCTAGCACCACTGGGTATGCACTGCAGTGAGCCCAGAGAGTGCACTGGCACCTTGGGTATGCAGTGCAGTGACTCGAAAGAGTGCAGTGGCACCACTGCGGATGCACTGCAGTGAGTCCGGAGAGTGCCCTGGCACCACTGGGGATGCAGTGCAATTAGTCCAGAGAGTGCTCTGGCACCACTGGGGCTTTAGTGCAGTGAGTCCAGAGAGTGCACTGGCACCACTGGGGATGCACTGCAGTGAGTCCAGAGAGTGCACTGCCACCTTGGGGATGCAGTGCAGTGACTCGAAAGAGTGCAGTGGCACCACTGCTGATGCACTGCAGTGAGTCCGGAGAGTGCCCTGGCACCACTGGGGATGCAGTGAAATTAGTCCAGAGAGTGCTCTGGCACCACTGGGGCTTTAGTGAAGTGAGTCCAGAGAGTGCACTGGCACCACTGGGGATGCACTGCAGTGAGTCCAGAGAGTGCACTGGCACCACTGGGGATGCAATGCAGTTAGTCCAGAGAGTGCACTGGCACCACTGGGGATGCGATGCAGTTAGTCCAGAGAGTGCACTGGCTCCACTGGGGATGCAGTGCAGTGAGTCCAGAGAGTGCACTGGCACCACTGGGGATGCAGTTCAGTGAGTCCAGAGAGTGCACTGGCAACACTAGGGATGCACTGCAGTGAGTCCAGAGAGTGCACTGGCACCACTGGGGATGCACTGCAGTGAGTCCAGAGAGTGCACTGGCACCTCAGGGGCTGCACTGCAGTGACTCCAGAGACTGCACTGGCACCACTGGGGATGCAGTGCCGTGAGTCCAGAGAGTACACTGGCACGACTGGGGATGCACTGCAGTGAGTCCAGAGAGTGCACTGGCACCAGAGGAGATGCACTGCAGTGTCTCCAGAGAGCGCACTGGCACCACTGGTAATGCAGTGCAGTGAGTCCAGAGAGTGCACTGGCGCCACTGGTGATGCAGTGCAGTGTGTCCAGAGAGTGCACTGGCACCACTGGGGATGCACTGCAGTGAGTCCAGAGAGTGCAATGGCACCACAGGGGATGCACTGCAGTGATTCCAGAGAGTGCACTGGCACCACTGGGGATGCAATGCAGTTAGTCCAGAGAGTGCACTGGCTCCACTGGGGATGCAGTGCAGTGAGTCCAGAGAGTGCACTGGCAGCACTGGGGGTGTACTTCAGTGGGTCCAGAGAGTGCACTGGCACCAGTGGGAATGCACTGCACTGAGTGCAGAGACTGCACTTGCACCACTGGGGATGCAATGTACTGAGTCCAGAGACTGCACAGGCACCACTGGGGTTGCAGTGCAGTGAGTCCAGAGAGTACACTGGCACCACTGGTGTTGCACTGCAGTGAGTCCTGATTGTGCACTGGCACCACTGGGGATGCAGTTCAGTGAGTCCAGAGACTACACTGGCACCACTGGGGATGCAGTGCAGTGAGTCCAAAGAGTGCACTGGCACCACTGGGGATGCACTGCAGTGAGTCCAGAGACTACACTGGCACCACTGGGGATGCAGTGCAGTGAGTCCAAAGAGTGCACTGGCACCACTGGGGATGCACTGCAGTGAGTCCAGAGAGTGCACTGGCACCACTGGGGATGCACTGCAGTGAGTCCAGAGAGTGCACTGGCAGCACTGGGGCTGCACTGCAGTGAGTCCAGAGAGTGCACTGGCACCACTGGGATGCAATGCACTGAGTCCAGAGAGTGCACTGGCACCACTGGGGATACACTGCAGTGACTGCAGATTGTGCACTGGCACCACTGGGGATGCAGCGCAGTGAGTACAGAGAGTGCACTGGCACCACTGGGGATGCAGTGCAGTGACTCCAGAGAGTGCACTGGCACCACTGGGGATGCAGTGCAGTGAGTCCAGAGAGCCACTGTCACCACTGGGGATGCAGTGCAGTGAGTCCAGAGAGTGCCCTGGCACCACTGGGGATGCAGTGCAGTGAGTCCAGGGAGTGTACTGGCACCACTCGGGATGCACTGCAGTGAGTCCAGGGAGTGCACTGTCACCACTGGGGATGCAGCGCAATGACTACAGAGAGTGCACTGGCACCACTGGGGATGGACTGCAGTGAGTCCAGAGAGTGCACTGGCACACTGGGGATGCTGTGCAGTGAGTCCAGAGAGTGCACTGGCAACACTGGGGATGCAGTGCAGTGAGTCCAGAGAGTGCACTGGCACCACAGGGGATGCAGTGCAGTGAGTCCAGAGAGTGCACTGGCTCAACAGGGGATGCACTGCAGTGTCTCCAGAGAGTGCACTGGCACCACTGGGGATGCAGTGCAGTGAGTCCAGAGAGTGCACTGGCACCACTGGGGTTTTAGTGCAGTGAGTCCGGAGAGTGCAGTGGCACCATTGGGGATGCAGTGCAGTGACTCCAGAGAGTGCACTGGCACCACTGGGGTTTTAGTGCAGTGAGTCCAGAGAGTGCCCTTGCACCACTGGGGCTACACTGCAGTGAGTCCAGAGAGTGCAGTGGCACCACTGGGGATGCACTGCATTGAGTCCAGAGAGTGCAGTGGCACCATTGGGGATGCAGTGCAGTGAGTCCAGAGAGTGCACTGGCACCACTGGGGATGCACTGCAGTGAGTCCAGAAAGTGCACTAGCACCTTGGGGATGCAGTGCAGTGACTCGAAATAGTGCACTGGCATCACTGCTGATGCACTGCAGTGAGTCCGGAGAGTGCCCTAGCACCACTGGGTATGCACTGCAGTGAGCCCAGAGAGTGCACTGGCACCACTGGGGATGCAATGCAGTTAGTCCAGAGAGTGCACTGGCTCCACTGGGGATGCACTGCAGTGAGTCCAGAGAGTGCAATGGCACCACATGGGATGCACTGCAGTGATTCCAGAGAGTGCACTGGCACCACTGGGGATGCAGTGCAGTGTGTCCAGAGAGTGCACTGGCACCAGTGGGGATGCACTGCAGTGAGTCCAGAGAGTGCACTGGCACCACTGGAGATGCACTGCAGTGAGTCCAGGGAGTGCACTGTCACCACTGGGGATGCAGCGCAGTGACTACAGAGAGTGCACTGGCACCACTGGGGATGGACTGCAGTGAGTCCAGAGAGTGCACTGGCACACTGGGGATGCTCTGCAGTGAGTCCAGAGAGTGCACTGGCAACACTGGGGATGCAGTGCAGTGAGTCCAGAGAGTGCACTGGCACCACAGGTGATGCAGTGCAGTGAGTCCAGAGAGTGCACTGGCTCAACAGGGGATGCACTGCAGTGACTCCAGAGAGTGCACTGGCACCACTGGGGTTTTAGTGCAGTGAGTCCAGAGAGTGCCCTTGCACCACTGGGGCTACACTGCAGTGAGTCCAGAGAGTGCAGTGGCACCACTGGGGATGCACTGCATTGAGTCCAGAGAGTGCAGTGGCACCATTGGGGATGCACTGCAATGAGTCCAGAGAGTGCACTGGCACCTTGGGGATGCACTGCAGTGAGTCCAGAAAGTGCACTAGCACCTTGGGGATGCAGTGCAGTGACTCGAAATAGTGCACTGGCATCACTGCTGATGCACTGCAGTGAGTCCGGAGAGTGTCCTAGCACCACTGGGTATGCACTGCAGTGAGCCCAGAGAGTGCACTGGCACCTTGGGTATGCAGTGCAGTGACTCGAAAGAGTGCAGTGGCACCACTGCGGATGCACTGCAGTGAGTCCGGAGAGTGCCCTGGCACCACTGGGGATGCAGTGCAATTAGTCCAGAGAGTGCTCTGGCACCACTGGGGCTTTAGTGCAGTGAGTCCAGAGAGTGCACTGGCACCACTGGGGATGCACTGCAGTGAGTCCAGAGAGTGCACTGCCACCTTGGGGATGCAGTGCAGTGACTCGAAAGAGTGCAGTGGCACCACTGCTGATGCACTGCAGTGAGTCCGGAGAGTGCCCTGGCACCACTGGGGATGCAGTGAAATTAGTCCAGAGAGTGCTCTGGCACCACTGGGGCTTTAGTGAAGTGAGTCCAGAGAGTGCACTGGCACCACTGGGGATGCACTGCAGTGAGTCCAGAGAGTGCACTGGCACCACTGGGGATGCAATGCAGTTAGTCCAGAGAGTGCACTGGCACCACTGGGGATGCGATGCAGTTAGTCCAGAGAGTGCACTGGCTCCACTGGGGATGCAGTGCAGTGAGTCCAGAGAGTGCACTGGCACCACTGGGGATGCAGTTCAGTGAGTCCAGAGAGTGCACTGGCAACACTAGGGATGCACTGCAGTGAGTCCAGAGAGTGCACTGGCACCACTGGGGATGCACTGCAGTGAGTCCAGAGAGTGCACTGGCACCTCAGGGGCTGCACTGCAGTGACTCCAGAGACTGCACTGGCACCACTGGGGATGCAGTGCCGTGAGTCCAGAGAGTACACTGGCACGACTGGGGATGCACTGCAGTGAGTCCAGAGAGTGCACTGGCACCAGAGGAGATGCACTGCAGTGTCTCCAGAGAGCGCACTGGCACCACTGGTAATGCAGTGCAGTGAGTCCAGAGAGTGCACTGGCGCCACTGGTGATGCAGTGCAGTGTGTCCAGAGAGTGCACTGGCACCACTGGGGATGCACTGCAGTGAGTCCAGAGAGTGCAATGGCACCACAGGGGATGCACTGCAGTGATTCCAGAGAGTGCACTGGCACCACTGGGGATGCAATGCAGTTAGTCCAGAGAGTGCACTGGCTCCACTGGGGATGCAGTGCAGTGAGTCCAGAGAGTGCACTGGCACCACTGGGGATGCAGTGCAGTGAGTCCAGAGAGCGCACTGGCACCACTGGTAATGCAGTGCAGTGAGTCCAGAGAGTGCACTGGCACCACTGGTGATGCAGTGCAGTGAGTCCAGAGAGTGCACTGGCACCACTGGGGATGAAATGCAGTGAGTCCAGAGAGTGCACTGGCACCACTGGGAATGCAGTGCAGTGAGTCCAGAGAGTGCAATGGCACCACAGGGGATGCACTGCAGTGATTCGAGAGAGTGCACTGGCACCCCTGGGGATGCAATGCAGTTAGTCCAGAGAGTGCACTGGCTCCACTGGAGATGCAGTGCAGTGAGTCCAGAGAGTGCACTGGCACCACTGGGGATGCAGTTCAGTGAGTCCAGAGAGTGCACTGGCAACACTAGGGATGCACTGCAGTGAGTCCAGAGAGTGCACTGGCACCACTGGGGATGCACTGCAGTGAGTCCAGAGAGTGCACTGGCACCTCAGGGGATGCACTGCAGTGAGTCCAGAGAGTGCACTGGCACCACTGGGGATGCAGTGCAGTGAGTCCAGAGAGTGCACTGGCACCACTGGGGATGCAGTGCAGTGAGTCCAGAGAGTGCACTGGCACCACTGGGGATGCACTGCAGTGAGTACAGAGAGTGCCCTGGCAACACTGGGGATGCACTACAGTGACTCCAGAGACTGCACTGGCACCACTGGGGATGCAGTGCCGTGAGTCCAGAGAGTACACTGGCACCACTGGGGATGCACTGCAGTGAGTCCAGAGAGTGCACTGGCACCAGAGGAGATGCACTGCAGTGTGTCTCCAGAGAGCGCACTGGCACCACTGGTAATGCAGTGCAGTGAGTCCAGAGAGTGCACTGGCACCACTGGTGATGCAGTGCAGTGTGTCCAGAGAGTGCACTGGCACCACTGGCGATGCACTGCAGTGAGTCCAGAGAGTGCACTGGCAGCACTGGGGATGCAGTGCAGTGACTCCAGAGAGTGCAGAGGCACCACTGTTGATGCAGTGCTGCGACTCCAGAGAGTGCACTGGCACCACTGGGGATGCAGTGCAGTGAGTCCAGAGAGTGCACTGGCACCACTGGGGATGCACTGCAGTGAGTCCAGAGAGTGCACTGGCACCACTGGGGATGCAGTGCAGTGAGTCCAGAGAGTGCACTGGCACCACTGGGGATGCACTGCAGTGAGTCCAGAGAGTGCACTGGCAGCACTGGGGATGCACTGCAGTGACTCAAAAGAGTGCACTGGCACCACTGCGGATGCACTGCAGTGAGTCCGGAGAGTGCACTGGCACCAATGGTGATGCAGTGCAGTGAGTCCAGAGAGTGCAGTGGCACCACTGGGGATGCAGTGCAGTGAGTCCAGAGAGTGCTCTGGCACCACTGGGGATGCAGTGCAATGAGTCCAGGGAGTGCACTGGCACCACTGGGGATGCACTGCAGTGATTCCAGAGAGTGCACTGGCACCACTGGGGATGCAGTGCAGTGAGTCCAGAGAGTGCACTGGCACCACTGCGGATGCACTGCAGTGACTCGAAAGAGTGCACTGGCACCACTGCGGATGCACTGCAGTGAGTCCGGAGAGTGCCCTGGCACCAATGGTGATGCAGTGCAGTGAGTCCAGAGAGTGCAGTGACACCACTGGGGATGCAGTGCAGTGAGTCCAGAGAGTGCACTGGCACCACTGGGGATGCAATGCAGTGAGTCCAGAGAGTGCACTGGCACCACTGGGGATGAAGTGCAGTGAGTCCAGAGAGTGCACTGGCACCACTGGGGATGCAGTGCAGTTGAGTCCAGAGAGTGCACTGGCACCTTGGGGATGCAGTGCAGTGAGTCCAGAGAGTGCACTGGCACCACTGGGGATGCAGTGCAGTGAGTCCAGAGAGTGCACTGGCACCAGTGGGGGTGCACTGGCACCAGTGGGGGTGCACTGCAGTGAGTCCAGAGAGTGCACTGGCACCACTGGGGTTGCAGTGCAGTGAGTCCAGAGAGTGCACTGGCACCACTGGGGATGCAGTGCAGTGAGTGCAGAGAGTGCCCTGGCACCACTGGGGATGCAGTGCAGTGAGTCCAGAGAGTGCACTGGCACCACTGGGGATGCAGTGCAGTGAGTCCAGAGAGTGCACTGGCACCACTGGGGATGCAATGCAGTGAGTCCAGAGAGTGCACTGGCACCACTGTGGATGCAGTGCAGTGAGTCCAGAGAGTGCACTGGCACCACTGGGGATGCACTGCAGTGATTCCGGAGAGTGCACTGGCACCACTGGGGATTAAGTGCAGTGAGTCCAGAGAGTGCAGTGGCACCACTTGGGATGCACTGCAGTGAGTCCAGAGAGTGCACTGGCACCACTGGGGATGGAGTTCAGTGAGTGCAGAGAGTGCACTGGCAGCACTGGGGATGCAGTGCAGTTGAGTCCAGAGAGTGCACTGGCACCTTGGGGATTCAGTGCGGTGAGTCCAGAGAGTGCACTGGCACCACTGGTGATGCAGTGCAGTGAGTCCAGAGAGTGCACTGGCACCAGTGGGGGTGCACTGCAGTGAGCCCAGAGATTACACTGGCACCACTGGGGATGCACTGCAGAGAGTGCAGAGAGTACACTGGCACCAATGGGGATGCACTGTCGTGAGTCCAGAGAGTGCACTGGCACCACTGGGGATGGACTGCAGTGAGTCCAGAGAGTGCACTGGCACCACTGGGGATGCACTGCAGTGATTCCGGAGAGTGCACTGGCACTACTGGGGATGCAGTGCAGTGAGTCCAGAGAGTGCACTGGCACCACTTGGGACGCACTGCAGTGAGTCCAGAGAGTGCACTGGCACCACTGGGGATGCACTGCAGTGAGTCCAGAGAGTGCACTGGCACCACTGGGGATGCAGTGCACTGAGTCCAGAGAGTGCACTGGCACCACTGGTGATGCAGTGCAGTGAGTCCAGAGAGTGCACTGGCACCACTGGCGATGCAGTGCAGTGAGTCCAGAGAGTGCACTGGCAGCACTGGGGATGCAATGCAGTGAGTCCAGAGAGTGCTCTGGCACCACTGGGGATGCAGTTCAGTGAGTCCAGAGAGTGCACTGGCACCACTGGGGATACACTGCAGTGACTCCAGAGAGTGCACTGGCACCACTGGGGATGCACTGCAGTGAGTCCAGACAGTGCACTGGCACCACTGGGGATGCAGTGCAGTGAGTCCAGAGAGTGCACTGGCACCACTGGGGATGCACTGCAGTGAGTCCAGAGAGTGCAGTGGCACCACTGGCGATGCAGTGCAGTGAGTCCAGAGAGTGCACTGGCACCACTGGGGATGCAGTGCAATGAGTCCAGAGAGTGCACTGGCACCACTGGGGATGCACTGCAGTGATTCCAGAGAGTGCACTGGCACCACTGGGGATGCAGTGCAGTGAGTCCAGAGAGTGCACTGGCACCACTGGGGATGCACTGCAGTGACTCGAAAGAGTGCACTGGCACCACTGGGGATGCACTGCAGTGAGTCCGGAGAGTGCCCTGGCACCAATGGTGATGCGGTGCAGTGAGTCCTGAGAGTGCAGTGACACCACTGGGGATGCAGTGCAGTGAGTCCAGAGAGTGCACTGGCACCACTGGGGATGCAATGCAGTGAGTCCAGAGAGTGCACTGGCACCACTGGGGATGAAGTGCAGTGAGTCCAGGGAGTGCACTGGCACCACTGGGGATGCAGTGCAGTGAGTCCAGAGAGTGCACTGGCACCACTGGGGATGCAGTTCAGTGAGTGCAGAGAGTGCACTGGCAGCACTGGGGATGCAGTGCAGTTGAGTCCAGAGAGTGCACTGGCACCTTGGGGATGCAGTGCGGTGAGTCCAGAGAGTGCACTGGCACCACTGGGGATGCAGTGCAGTGAGTCCAGAGAGTGCACTGGCACCAGTGGGGGTGCACTGCAGTGAGTCCAGAGAGTGCACTGGCACCACTGGGGTTGCAGTGCAGTGAGTCCAGAGAGTGCACTGGCACCAGTGGGGATGCAGTGCAGTGAGTGCAGAGAGTGCCCTGGCACCACTGGGGATGCACTGCAGTGAGTCCAGAGAGTGCACTGGCACCACTGGGGATGCAGTGCAGTGAGTCCAGAGAGTGCACTGGCACCACTGGGGATGCACTGAAGTGAGTCCAGAGAGTGCACTGGAACCTTGGGGATGCAGTGTAGTGAGTCCAGAGAGTGCATTGGCACCACTGGGGATGCAGTGCAGTGAGTCCAGAGATTGCACTGGCACTAATGGGGATGCAGTGCAGTCACTCGAAAAAGTGCCCTGGCACCACTGCGGATGCAGTGCAGTGAGTCCAGAGAGTGCACTGGCACCACTGGGGATGAAATGCAGTGAGTCCAGAGAGTGCACTGGCACCACTGGGGATGCAGTGCAATGAGTCCAGAGAGTGCACTGGCACCACAGGAGATGAACTGCAGTGATTCCAGAGAGTGCACTGGCACCAGTGGGGATGCAGTGCCGTGAGTCCAGAGAGTGCACTGGCACCACTGGGGATGCAGTGCAGTGAGTCCAGAGAGTGCATGGGCACCTCTGGGGATGTAGTGCAGTGACTCCAGAGAGTGCACTGGCACCACTTCGGATGCACCCAGGTGAGTCCGAAGAGTGCAGTGGCACCACTGGTGATGCAGTGCAGTGAGTCCAGAGAGTGCAGGGGCACCACTGGGGATGCAGTGCAGTGAGTCCAGAGAGTACACTGGCACCACTGGGGTTGCACTGCAGTGAGTCCTGATTGTGCACTGGCACCACTGGGGATGCAGTTCAGTGAGTCCAGAGACTACACTGGCACCACTGGGGATGCAGTGCAGTGACACCAGAGACTGCACTGGCACCACAGGTGATGCAGTGCCGTGAGTCCAGAGAGTATACTGGCATCACTGGGGATGCACTGCAGTGTCTCCAGAGAGCGCACTGGCACCACTGGGGATGCTGTGCAGTGAGTCCAGAGAGTGCACTGGCACCACTGGGGATGCACTGCAGTGAGTCCAGAGAGTGCACTGGCAGCACTGGGGGTGTACTTCAGTGGGTCCAGAGAGTGCACTGGCACCAGTGGGAATGCACTGCACTGAGTGCAGAGACTGCACTTGCACCACTGGGGATGCAATGTACTGAGTCCAGAGACTGCACAGGCACCACTGGGGTTGCAGTGCAGTGAGTCCAGAGAGTACACTGGCACCACTGGTGTTGCACTGCAGTGAGTCCTGATTGTGCACTGGCACCACTGGGGATGCAGTTCAGTGAGTCCAGAGACTACACTGGCACCACTGGGGATGCAGTGCAGTGAGTCCAAAGAGTGCACTGGCACCACTGGGGATGCACTGCAGTGAGTCCAGAGACTACACTGGCACCACTGGGGATGCAGTGCAGTGAGTCCAAAGAGTGCACTGGCACCACTGGGGATGCACTGCAGTGAGTCCAGAGACTACACTGGCACCACTGGGGATGCAGTTCAGTGAGTCCAGAGACTACACTGGCACCACTGGGGATGCAGTGCAGTGAGTCCAAAGAGTGCACTGGCACCACTGGGGATACACTGCAGTGACTGCAGATTGTGCACTGGCACCACTGGGGATGCAGCGCAGTGAGTACAGAGAGTGCACTGGCACCACTGGGGATGCAGTGCAGTGACTCCAGAGAGTGCACTGGCACCACTGGGGATGCAGTGCAGTGAGTCCAGAGAGCCACTGTCACCACTGGGGATGCAGTGCAGTGAGTCCAGAGAGTGCCCTGGCACCACTGGGGATGCAGTGCAGTGAGTCCAGGGAGTGTACTGGCACCACTCGGGATGCACTGCAGTGAGTCCAGGGAGTGCACTGTCACCACTGGGGATGCAGCGCAATGACTACAGAGAGTGCACTGGCACCACTGGGGATGGACTGCAGTGAGTCCAGAGAGTGCACTGGCACACTGGGGATGCTGTGCAGTGAGTCCAGAGAGTGCACTGGCAACACTGGGGATGCAGTGCAGTGAGTCCAGAGAGTGCACTGGCACCACAGGGGATGCAGTGCAGTGAGTCCAGAGAGTGCACTGGCTCAACAGGGGATGCACTGCAGTGTCTCCAGAGAGTGCACTGGCACCACTGGGGATGCAGTGCAGTGAGTCCAGAGAGTGCACTGGCACCACTGGGGTTTTAGTGCAGTGAGTCCGGAGAGTGCAGTGGCACCATTGGGGATGCAGTGCAGTGACTCCAGAGAGTGCACTGGCACCACTGGGGTTTTAGTGCAGTGAGTCCAGAGAGTGCCCTTGCACCACTGGGGCTACACTGCAGTGAGTCCAGAGAGTGCAGTGGCACCACTGGGGATGCACTGCATTGAGTCCAGAGAGTGCAGTGGCACCATTGGGGATGCAGTGCAGTGAGTCCAGAGAGTGCACTGGCACCTTGGGGATGCACTGCAGTGAGTCCAGAAAGTGCACTAGCACCTTGGGGATGCAGTGCAGTGACTCGAAATAGTGCACTGGCATCACTGCTGATGCACTGCAGTGAGTCCGGAGAGTGCCCTAGCACCACTGGGTATGCACTGCAGTGAGCCCAGAGAGTGCACTGGCACCACTGGGGATGCAATGCAGTTAGTCCAGAGAGTGCACTGGCTCCACTGGGGATGCACTGCAGTGAGTCCAGAGAGTGCAATGGCACCACATGGGATGCACTGCAGTGATTCCAGAGAGTGCACTGGCACCACTGGGGATGCAGTGCAGTGTGTCCAGAGAGTGCACTGGCACCAGTGGGGATGCACTGCAGTGAGTCCAGAGAGTGCACTGGCACCACTGGAGATGCACTGCAGTGAGTCCAGGGAGTGCACTGTCACCACTGGGGATGCAGCGCAGTGACTACAGAGAGTGCACTGGCACCACTGGGGATGGACTGCAGTGAGTCCAGAGAGTGCACTGGCACACTGGGGATGCTCTGCAGTGAGTCCAGAGAGTGCACTGGCAACACTGGGGATGCAGTGCAGTGAGTCCAGAGAGTGCACTGGCACCACAGGTGATGCAGTGCAGTGAGTCCAGAGAGTGCACTGGCTCAACAGGGGATGCACTGCAGTGACTCCAGAGAGTGCACTGGCACCACTGGGGTTTTAGTGCAGTGAGTCCAGAGAGTGCCCTTGCACCACTGGGGCTACACTGCAGTGAGTCCAGAGAGTGCAGTGGCACCACTGGGGATGCACTGCATTGAGTCCAGAGAGTGCAGTGGCACCATTGGGGATGCACTGCAATGAGTCCAGAGAGTGCACTGGCACCTTGGGGATGCACTGCAGTGAGTCCAGAAAGTGCACTAGCACCTTGGGGATGCAGTGCAGTGACTCGAAATAGTGCACTGGCATCACTGCTGATGCACTGCAGTGAGTCCGGAGAGTGTCCTAGCACCACTGGGTATGCACTGCAGTGAGCCCAGAGAGTGCACTGGCACCTTGGGTATGCAGTGCAGTGACTCGAAAGAGTGCAGTGGCACCACTGCGGATGCACTGCAGTGAGTCCGGAGAGTGCCCTGGCACCACTGGGGATGCAGTGCAATTAGTCCAGAGAGTGCTCTGGCACCACTGGGGCTTTAGTGCAGTGAGTCCAGAGAGTGCACTGGCACCACTGGGGATGCACTGCAGTGAGTCCAGAGAGTGCACTGCCACCTTGGGGATGCAGTGCAGTGACTCGAAAGAGTGCAGTGGCACCACTGCTGATGCACTGCAGTGAGTCCGGAGAGTGCCCTGGCACCACTGGGGATGCAGTGAAATTAGTCCAGAGAGTGCTCTGGCACCACTGGGGCTTTAGTGAAGTGAGTCCAGAGAGTGCACTGGCACCACTGGGGATGCAGTGCAGTGAGTCCAGAGAGTGCACTGGCACCACTGGGGATGCAATGCAGTTAGTCCAGAGAGTGCACTGGCACCACTGGGGATGCGATGCAGTTAGTCCAGAGAGTGCACTGGCTCCACTGGGGATGCAGTGCAGTGAGTCCAGAGAGTGCACTGGCACCACTGGGGATGCAGTTCAGTGAGTCCAGAGAGTGCACTGGCAACACTAGGGATGCACTGCAGTGAGTCCAGAGAGTGCACTGGCACCACTGGGGATGCACTGCAGTGAGTCCAGAGAGTGCACTGGCACCTCAGGGGCTGCACTGCAGTGACTCCAGAGACTGCACTGGCACCACTGGGGATGCAGTGCCGTGAGTCCAGAGAGTACACTGGCACGACTGGGGATGCACTGCAGTGAGTCCAGAGAGTGCACTGGCACCAGAGGAGATGCACTGCAGTGTCTCCAGAGAGCGCACTGGCACCACTGGTAATGCAGTGCAGTGAGTCCAGAGAGTGCACTGGCGCCACTGGTGATGCAGTGCAGTGTGTCCAGAGAGTGCACTGGCACCACTGGGGATGCACTGCAGTGAGTCCAGAGAGTGCAATGGCACCACTGGGGATGCACTGCAGTGATTCCAGAGAGTGCACTGGCACCACTGGGGATGCAATGCAGTTAGTCCAGAGAGTGCACTGGCTCCACTGGGGATGCAGTGCAGTGAGTCCAGAGAGTGCACTGGCACCACTGGGGATGCAGTGCAGTGAGTCCAGAGAGCGCACTGGCACCACTGGTAATGCAGTGCAGTGAGTCCAGAGAGTGCACTGGCACCACTGGTGATGCAGTGCAGTGAGTCCAGAGAGTGCACTGGCACCACTGGGGATGAAATGCAGTGAGTCCAGAGAGTGCACTGGCACCACTGGGAATGCAGTGCAGTGAGTCCAGAGAGTGCAATGGCACCACAGGGGATGCACTGCAGTGATTCGAGAGAGTGCACTGGCACCCCTGGGGATGCAATGCAGTTAGTCCAGAGAGTGCACTGGCTCCACTGGAGATGCAGTGCAGTGAGTCCAGAGAGTGCACTGGCACCACTGGGGATGCAGTTCAGTGAGTCCAGAGAGTGCACTGGCAACACTAGGGATGCACTGCAGTGAGTCCAGAGAGTGCACTGGCACCACTGGGGATGCACTGCAGTGAGTCCAGAGAGTGCACTGGCACCTCAGGGGATGCACTGCAGTGAGTCCAGAGAGTGCACTGGCACCACTGGGGATGCAGTGCAGTGAGTCCAGAGAGTGCACTGGCACCACTGGGGATGCAGTGCAGTGAGTCCAGAGAGTGCACTGGCACCACTGGGGATGCACTGCAGTGAGTACAGAGAGTGCCCTGGCAACACTGGGGATGCACTACAGTGACTCCAGAGACTGCACTGGCACCACTGGGGATGCAGTGCCGTGAGTCCAGAGAGTACACTGGCACCACTGGGGATGCACTGCAGTGAGTCCAGAGAGTGCACTGGCACCAGAGGAGATGCACTGCAGTGTGTCTCCAGAGAGCGCACTGGCACCACTGGTAATGCAGTGCAGTGAGTCCAGAGAGTGCACTGGCACCACTGGTGATGCAGTGCAGTGTGTCCAGAGAGTGCACTGGCACCACTGGCGATGCACTGCAGTGAGTCCAGAGAGTGCACTGGCAGCACTGGGGATGCAGTGCAGTGACTCCAGAGAGTGCAGAGGCACCACTGTTGATGCAGTGCTGCGACTCCAGAGAGTGCACTGGCACCACTGGGGATGCAGTGCAGTGAGTCCAGAGAGTGCACTGGCACCACTGGGGATGCACTGCAGTGAGTCCAGAGAGTGCACTGGCACCACTGGGGATGCAGTGCAGTGAGTCCAGAGAGTGCACTGGCACCACTGGGGATGCACTGCAGTGAGTCCAGAGAGTGCACTGGCACCACTGGGGATGCACTGCAGTGACTCAAAAGAGTGCACTGGCACCACTGCGGATGCACTGCAGTGAGTCCGGAGAGTGCACTGGCACCAATGGTGATGCAGTGCAGTGAGTCCAGAGAGTGCAGTGGCACCACTGGGGATGCAGTGCAGTGAGTCCAGAGAGTGCTCTGGCACCACTGGGGATGCAGTGCAATGAGTCCAGGGAGTGCACTGGCACCACTGGGGATGCACTGCAGTGATTCCAGAGAGTGCACTGGCACCACTGGGGATGCAGTGCAGTGAGTCCAGAGAGTGCACTGGCACCACTGCGGATGCACTGCAGTGACTCGAAAGAGTGCACTGGCACCACTGCGGATGCACTGCAGTGAGTCCGGAGAGTGCCCTGGCACCAATGGTGATGCAGTGCAGTGAGTCCAGAGAGTGCAGTGACACCACTGGGGATGCAGTGCAGTGAGTCCAGAGAGTGCACTGGCACCACTGGGGATGCAATGCAGTGAGTCCAGAGAGTGCACTGGCACCACTGGGGATGAAGTGCAGTGAGTCCAGAGAGTGCACTGGCACCACTGGGGATGCAGTGCAGTTGAGTCCAGAGAGTGCACTGGCACCTTGGGGATGCAGTGCAGTGAGTCCAGAGAGTGCACTGGCACCACTGGGGATGCAGTGCAGTGAGTCCAGAGAGTGCACTGGCACCAGTGGGGGTGCACTGGCACCAGTGGGGGTGCACTGCAGTGAGTCCAGAGAGTGCACTGGCACCACTGGGGTTGCAGTGCAGTGAGTCCAGAGAGTGCACTGGCACCACTGGGGATGCAGTGCAGTGAGTGCAGAGAGTGCCCTGGCACCACTGGGGATGCAGTGCAGTGAGTCCAG
Organism: Anser brachyrhynchus; assembly: GCF_964034855.1. Taxonomy (NCBI): domain Eukaryota; kingdom Metazoa; phylum Chordata; class Aves; order Anseriformes; family Anatidae; genus Anser; species Anser brachyrhynchus. Next base: position 668,289 of record NW_027663695.1, read on the forward strand.
AGAGTGCACTGGCACCACTGGGGATGCAGTGCAGTGAGTCCAGAGAGTGCACTGGCACCACTGGGGATGCAATGCAGTGAGTCCAGAGAGTGCACTGGCACCACTGTGGATGCAGTGCAGTGAGTCCAGAGAGTGCACTGGCACCACTGGGGATGCACTGCAGTGATTCCGGAGAGTGCACTGGCACCACTGGGGATTAAGTGCAGTGAGTCCAGAGAGTGCAGTGGCACCACTTGGGATGCACTGCAGTGAGTCCAGAGAGTGCACTGGCACCACTGGGGATGGAGTTCAGTGAGTGCAGAGAGTGCACTGGCAGCACTGGGGATGCAGTGCAGTTGAGTCCAGAGAGTGCACTGGCACCTTGGGGATTCAGTGCGGTGAGTCCAGAGAGTGCACTGGCACCACTGGTGATGCAGTGCAGTGAGTCCAGAGAGTGCACTGGCACCATTGGGGGTGCACTGCAGTGAGCCCAGAGATTACACTGGCACCACTGGGGATGCACTGCAGAGAGTGCAGAGAGTACACTGGCACCAATGGGGATGCACTGTCGTGAGTCCAGAGAGTGCACTGGCACCACTGGGGATGGACTGCAGTGAGTCCAGAGAGTGCACTGGCACCACTGGGGATGCACTGCAGTGATTCCGGAGAGTGCACTGGCACTACTGGGGATGCAGTGCAGTGAGTCCAGAGAGTGCACTGGCACCACTTGGGACGCACTGCAGTGAGTCCAGAGAGTGCACTGGCACCACTGGGGATGCACTGCAGTGAGTCCAGAGAGTGCACTGGCACCACTGGGGATGCAGTGCACTGAGTCCAGAGAGTGCACTGGCACCACTGGTGATGCAGTGCAGTGAGTCCAGAGAGTGCACTGGCACCACTGGCGATGCAGTGCAGTGAGTCCAGAGAGTGCACTGGCAGCACTGGGGATGCAATGCAGTGAGTCCAGAGAGTGCTCTGGCACCACTGGGGATGCAGTTCAGTGAGTCCAGAGAGTGCACTGGCACCACTGGGGATACACTGCAGTGACTCCAGAGAGTGCACTGGCACCACTGGGGATGCACTGCAGTGAGTCCAGACAGTGCACTGGCACCACTGGGGATGCAGTGCAGTGAGTCCAGAGAGTGCACTGGCACCACTGGGGATGCACTGCAGTGAGTCCAGAGAGTGCAGTGGCACCACTGGCGATGCAGTGCAGTGAGTCCAGAGAGTGCACTGGCACCACTGGGGATGCAGTGCAATGAGTCCAGAGAGTGCACTGGCACCACTGGGGATGCACTGCAGTGATTCCAGAGAGTGCACTGGCACCACTGGGGATGCAGTGCAGTGAGTCCAGAGAGTGCACTGGCACCACTGGGGATGCAATGCAGTGACTCGAAAGAGTGCACTGGCACCACTGCGGATGCACTGCAGTGAGTCCGGAGAGTGCCCTGGCACCAATGGTGATGCGGTGCAGTGAGTCCTGAGAGTGCAGTGACACCACTGGGGATGCAGTGCAGTGAGTCCAGAGAGTGCACTGGCACCACTGGGGATGCAATGCAGTGAGTCCAGAGAGTGCACTGGCACCACTGGGGATGAAGTGCAGTGAGTCCAGGGAGTGCACTGGCACCACTGGGGATGCAGTGCAGTGAGTCCAGAGAGTGCACTGGCACCACTGGGGATGCAGTTCAGTGAGTGCAGAGAGTGCACTGGCAGCACTGGGGATGCAGTGCAGTTGAGTCCAGAGAGTGCACTGGCACCACTGGGGATGCACTGCAGTGAGTCCAGAGAGTGCACTGGCACCTAAGGGGCTGCACTGCAGTGAGTCCAGAGAGTGCACTGGCACCACTGGGATGCAGTGCAGTGAGAGCACAGAGTGCACTGGCACCACAGGGGATGCAGTGCGGTGAGTCCAGAGAGTGCACTGGCACCACTGGGGATGCAGTGCAGTGAGTCCAGAGAGTGCACTGGCACCAGTGGGGGTGCACTGCAGTGAGTCCAGAGAGTGCACTGGCACCACTGGGGTTGCAGTGCAGTGAGTCCAGAGAGTGCACTGGCACCAGTGGGGATGCAGTGCAGTGAGTGCAGAGAGTGCCCTGGCACCACTGGGGATGCACTGCAGTGAGTCCAGAGAGTGCACTGGCACCACTGGGGATGCAGTGCAGTGAGTCCAGAGAGTGCACTGGCACCACTGGGGATGCAATGCAGTGAGTCCAGAGAGTGCACTGGCACCACTGGGGATGCAGTTCAGTGAGTGCAGAGAGTGCACTGGCACCACTGGGGATGCAGTTCAGTGAGTGCAGAGAGTGCACTGGCAGCACTGGGGATGAAGTGCAGTTGAGTCCAGAGAGTGCACTGGCACCTTGGGGATGCAGTCCGGTGAGTCCAGAGAGTGCACTGGCACCACTGGGGATGCAGTGCAGTGAGTCCAGAGAGTGCACTGGCACCAGTGGGGGTGCACTGCAGTGAGCCCAGAGATTACACTGGCACCACTGGGGATGCACTGCAGTGAGTGCAGAGAGTGCACTGGCACCACTGGGGATGCACTGCCGTGAGTCCAGAGAGTGCACTGGCACAACTGGGGATGCAGTGCAGTGAGTCCAGAGAGTGCACTGGCACCACTTGGGACGCACTGCAGTGAGTCCAGAGAGTGCACTGGCACCACTGGCGATGCAGTGCAGTGAGTCCAGAGAGTGCACTGGCAGCACTGGGGATGCAATGCAGTGAGTCCAGAGAGTGCTCTGGCACCACTGGGGATGCAGTTTAGTGAGTCCAGAGAGTGCACTGGCACCACTGGGGATACACTGCAGTGACTCCAGAGAGTGCACTGGCACCAGTGGGGATGCAGTGCAGTGAGTCCAGAGAGTGCACTGGCACCAGTGGGGATGCACTGCAGTGAGTCCAGAGAGTGCACTGGCACCACTGGGGATGCAGTGCAGTGAGTCCAGAGAGTGCACTGGCTCCACTGGGGATGCAGTGCAGTGAGTCCAGAGACTGCACAGGCACCACTGGGGATGCAGTGCAGTGACTCCAGAGAGTGCACTGGCACCACTGGGGATGCAGTGCAGTGACTGCAGAGAGTGCACTGGCACCACTGGGGATGCAATGCAGTGAGTCCAGAGACTGCACTGGCACTAATGGGGATGCAGTGCACTGACTCGAAAGAGTGCACTGGCACCACTGGGGATGCACTGCAGTGAGTCCAGATAGTGCACTGACACCACTGGGGATGCAGTGCAGTGATTCCGGAGAGTACACTGGCACCACTGGGGATGCAGTGCAGTGAGTCCAGAGAGTGCACTGGCACCACTGTTCATGCAGTGCAGTGAGTCCAAAGAGTGCACTGGCACCACTGGGTATGCAGTGCATGAGTGTAGAGAGTCCACTGGCACCACTGGGGATGCAGTGCAGTGAGTCCAGAGAGTGGACTGGCACCAGTGGGGATGCAGTGCACTGAGTCCAGAGAGTGCACTGGCACCACTGGCGATGCAGTGCAGTGAGTCCAGAGAGTGCACTGGCTCCACTGGGGATGAACTGTAGTGAGTCCAGAGACTGCACAGGCACCAGTGGGGATGCAGTGCAGTGACTCCAGAGAGTGCACTGGCACCACTGGGGATGCAGTGCAGTGACTGCAGAGAGTGCACTGGCACCACTGGGGATGCAATGCAGTGAGTCCAGAGAGTGCACTGGCACCACTGGGGATGCACTGCAGTGAGTCCAGAGAGTGCACGGGCACCACTGGGGATGCACTGCAGTGAGTCCAGAGAGTGCACTGGCACCACTGCGGATGCACTGCAGTGAGTCCGGAGAGTGCCCTGGCACCACTGGGGATGCAGTGCAGTGAGTGCAGAGAGTGCACTGGCACCACTGGGGATGCAGCGCAGTGAGTCCAGAGAGTGCACTGGCACTACTGGGGATGCACTGCAGTGAGTCCAGAGAGTGCACTGGCACCACTGCGGATGCACTGCAGTGAGTCCAGAGAGTGTACTGGCACCACTGGGGATGCAGTTCAGTGAGTGCAGAGAGTGCACTGGCACCACTGGGGATGCAGTGCAGTGAGTCCAGAGAGTGCACTGTCACCACTGGGGATGCAGTGCAGTGAGTCCAGAGAGTGCACTGGCACCACTGGGGATGCACTGCAGTGAGTGCAGAGAGTGCACTGGCACCACTGGGGATGCACTGCAGTGAGGGCAGAGAGTGCCCTGGCACCACTGGGGATGCGGTGCAGTGAGTCCAGAGAGTGCCCTGGCACCACTGGGGATGCAGTGCAGTGAGTCCAGAGGGTGGACTGGCACCACTGAGGAGGCAGTGCTGTGACTCCAGAGAGTGCACTGGCACCACTGGGGATGCAGTGCAGTGAGTCCAGAGAGTGCACTGGCACCACTGGGGATGCAATGCGGTGAGTCCAGAGAGTGCACTGGCACCACTGGGGATGCAGTGCAGTGAGTCCAGAGAGTGCACTGACACCACTGGGGATGCAGTGCGGTGAGTTCAGAGAGTGCACTGGCACCACTGGGGATGCAGTGCAGTGAGTGCAGAGAGTGCACTGGCACCACAGGTGATGCAGTGCAGTGAGTCCAGAGAGTGCACTGGCACCACAGGGGATGCACTGCAGTGATTCCAGAGAGTGCACTGGCACCACTGGGGATGCAGTGCAGTGAGTCCAGAGAGTGCACTGACACCACAGGGGATGCACTGCAGTGAGTCCAGAGAGTACACTACCACCACTGGGGATGCAGTAGAGTGAGTCCAGAGAGTGCACTGGCACCACTGGGGATGCAGTGCAGTGACTCCAGAGAGTGCACTGGCACTTCTGGGGATGCAGTGCAGTGACTCCAGAGAGTGCACTGGCACCAGTGGGGATGCACTGCAGTGAGTCCAGAGAGTGCACTGGCACCAGTGGGGATGCACTGCAGTGGGTCCAGAGAGTGCACTGGCACCACTGGGGATGCACTGCACTGAGTCCAGAGAGTGCACTGGCACCACTTGGGATGCAGTGCAGTGAGTCCAGAGAGCGCACTGGCACCACTGGCGATGCAGTGCAGTGAGTCCAGAGAGTGCACTGGCACCACTGGGGATGCAGTGCAGTGAGTCCAGAGAGTGCACTGGCACCACAGGGATGCAGTGCAGTGAGTCCAGAGAGTGCACTGGCACCACTGGGGATGCAGTGCAGTGAGTCCAGAGAGTGCACTGGCACCACCTGTGATGCAGTACAGTGAGTCCAGTGAGTGCACTGGCACCACTGGGGATGCACTGCAGTGAGTCCAGGGAGTGCACTGGCACCACTGGGAATGCAGTGCAGTGAGTCCAGAGAGTGCAATGGCACCACTGGGGATGCACGTCAGTGAGTCCAGAGAGTGCACTCTCTGGACTTGCCGGGGTGCATCCCCAGTGGTGCCAGTGCACTCTCTGGACTCACGGGGTTGCATTCCCAGTGGTGCCAGTGCACTCTCTGGACTCACTGCACTGCATCCCCAGTGGTGCCAATGCACTCTCTGGACTCACCCGAGTGCATCCCCAGTGGTACCAGTGCACTCTCTGGACTCACCCGAGTGCATCCCCAGTGGTACCAGTGCACTCTCTGGTCTCACTGCACTGCATCCCCAGTGGTGCCAGTGCACTCTTTGGACTCATTGCACTGCATCCCCAGTAGTGCCAGTGCACTCTTTGGACTCATTGCACTGCATCCCCAGTAGTGCCAGTGCACTCTCTGGACTCACTGCAGTGCATCCCCAGTGGTACCAGTGCACTCTCTGGACTCACTGCACTGCATCCCCAGTGTTGCCAGTGCACTCTCTGGACTCACTGCACTGCATCCCCAGTGGTGACAGTGCACTCTCTGGACTTGCCAGGGTGCATCCCCAGTGGTGCCAGTGCACTCTCTGGACTCACCGGGGTGCATCCCCAGTGGTGCCAGTGACCTCTCTTGACTCACTGCACTGCATCTCCAGTGGTGCCAGTGCACTCTGGACTCACCGCACTGCATCCCCAGTGGTGCCAGTGCACTCTCTGGACTCACTGCACTGCATCCCCAGTGGTGCCACTGCACTCTCTGGACTCACTGCACTGCATCCCCAGTGGTGCTGGGGCACTCTCTGGACTCACTGCACTGCATCCCCACTGGTGCCAGTGCACTCTCTGGACTCACTGCACTGCATCGCCAGTGGTGCCAGTGCACTCTCTGCACTCACTGCACTGCTTCCCCTGTGATCCCAGTGCACTCTCTGGACTCACGGCAGTGCATCCCCAGTGGTGCCAGTGCACTCTCTGGACTCACTGCACTGCATCCCCAGTGGGGCCAGTGCACTCTCTGGACTCACTGCACTGCAACCCCAGTGGTGACAGTGCACTCTATGGACTTGCCGGGGTGCATCCCCAGTGGTGCCAGTGCACTCTCTGGACTCACCGGGGTGCATCCCCAGTGGTGCCACTGCACTCTCTGGACTCACTGCACTGCATCCCCAGTGGTGTCAGTGCACTCTCTTTACTCACTGCACTGCATCCCCAGTGTTGCCAGTGCACTCTCTGCACTCACTGCACTGCATCAACAGTGGTGCCAGTGCACTCTCTGGACTCACTGCACTGCATCCCCAGTGGTGCCAGTGCACTCTCTGGACTCACGGAAGTGCATCCCCAGTGGTGCCAGTGCACTCTCTGGACTCACTGCACTGCATCCCCAGTGGTGCCAGTGCACTCTCTGGACTCACTGCACTGCATCCCCAGTGGTGCCAGTGCACTCTCTGGACTCACGGCAGTGCATCCCCAGTGGTGCCAGTGCACTCTCTGGACTCACTGCACTGCATCCCCATTGGTGCCAGTGCACTCTCTGGACTCACTGCACTGCATCCCCAGTTGTGCCAGTGCACTCTCTGGACTCACTGCAGTGCATCCCCAGTGGTGCCAGTGCACTCTCTGGACTCACTGCAGTGCATCCCCAGTGGTGCCAGTGCAATCTCAGGACTCACAGCAGTGCAGCTCCAGTTGGTGCCAGTGCACTCTCTGGACTCACTGCACTGCATCCCCAGTGGTGCCAGTGCACTCTCTGGACTCACGGCAGTGCATCCCCAGTGGTGCCAGTGCACTCTCTGGACTCACTGCACTGCATCCCCAGTGGTCCAGTGCACTCTCTGGACTCACTGCAGTGCATCCCCAGTGGTGCCAGTGCAATCTCAGGACTCACAGCAGTGCAGCTCCAGTTGGTGCCAGTGCACTCTCTGGACTCACTGCACTGCATCCCCAGTGCTGACAGTGCACTCTCTGGAATCACTGCACTGCATCCCCAGTGGTGCCAGTGTACTCTCTGGACTCAGTGGACTGCATCCCCAGTGGTGCCACTGCACTCTCTGGACTCACTGCAGTGCATCCCCAGTGGTGCCAGTGCACTCTCTTTACTCACTGCACTGCATCCCCAGTGTTGCCAGTGCACTCTCTGCACTCACTGCACTGCATCCCCAGTGCTGACAGTGCACTCTCTGGACTCACTGCACTGCATCCCCAGTGGTGCCAGTGCACACTCTGGACTCACTGCACTGCATCCCCAGTGGTGCCAGTGCACTCTCTGGACTCACTGCAGTGCATCCCCAGTGGTGTCAGTGCACTCTCTGGACTCACGGCAGTGCATCCCCAGTGGTGCCAGTGCACTCTCTGGACTCACTGCAGTGCATCCCCAGTGGTGCCAGTGCACACTCTGGACTCACTGCAGTGCATCCCCAGTTGTGCCAGTGCACTCTCTGGACTCACTGCAGTGCATCCCCAGTGGTGCCAGTGCACTCTCTGGACTCACGGCAGTGCATCCCCAGTGGTCCAGTGCACTCTCTGGACTCACTGCAGTGCATCCCCAGTGGTGCAAGTGCAATCTCAGGACTCACAGCAGTGCAGCTCCAGTTGGTGCCAGTGCACTCTCTGGACTCACTGCACTGCATCCCCAGTGCTAACAGTGCACTCTCTGGACTCACTGCACTGCATCCCCAGTGGTGCCAGTGTACTCTCTGGACTCAGTGGACTGCATCCCCAGTGGTGCCACTGCACTCTCTGGACTCACTGAACTGCATCCCCAGTGGTGCCAGTGCACTCTCTTTACTCACTGCACTGCATCCCCAGTGTTGCCAGTGCACTCTCTGCACTCACTGCACTGCATCCCCAGTGCTGACAGTGCACTCTCTGGACTCACTGCACTGCATCCCCAGTGGTGCCAGTGCACACTCTGGACTCACTGCACTGCATCCCCAGTGGTGCCAGTGCACTCTCTGGACTCACTGCAGTGCATCCCCAGTGGTGTCAGTGCACTCTCTGGACTCACGGCAGTGCATCCCCAGTGGTGCCAGTGCACTCTCTGGACTCACTGCAGTGCATCCCCAGTGGTGCCAGTGCACACTCTGGACTCACTGCAGTGCATCCCCAGTGGTGCCAGTGCACTCTCTGGACTCACTGCAGTGCATCCCCAGTGGTGCCAGTGCACTCTCTGGACTCACGGCAGTGCATCCCCAGTGGTGCCAGTGCACTCTCTGGACTCACTGCACTGCATCCCCAGTGGTGCCAGTGCACTCTCTGGACTCACTGCACTGCATCCCCAGTGGTGCCAGTGCACTCTCTGGACTCACTGCACTGCATTTCCAGTGGTGCCAGTGCACTCTCTGGACTCACTGCAGTGCATCCCCAGTGGTGCCAGTGCACTCTCTGGACTCACGGCAGTGCATCCCCAGTGGTGCCAGTGCACTCTCTGGACTCACTGCACTGCATCCCCAGTGGTGCCAGTGCACTCTCTGGACTCACTGCACTGCATCCCCAGTGGTGCCAGTGCACTCTCTGGACTCACTGCAGTGCATCCCTAGTGGTGCCAGTGCACTCTCTGGACTCACGGTAGTGCATCCCCAGTGGTGCCAGTGCACTCTCTGGACTCACTGCACTGCATCCCCAGTGGTGCCAGTGCACTCTCTGGACTCACTGCACTGCATCCCCAGTGGTGCCAGTGCACTCTCTGGACTCACTGCACTGCATCCCCAGTGGTGCCAGTGCACTCTCTGGACTCACTGCACTGCATCCCCATTGCTGACAGTGCACTCTCTGGACTTGCCGTGGTGCATCCCCAGTGGTGCCAGTGCACTCTCTGGAGTCACCGGGGTGCATCCCCAGAGGTGCCAGTGCACTCTCTGGACTCACTGCACTACATCCCCAGTGGTGCCAGTTCACTCTCTGGACTCACTGAACTGAATCCCCAGTGGTGCCAGTGCACTCTCTGGACTCACTGTACTGCATCCCCAGTGGTGCCTGTGAAGTCTCTGGACTCACTGCAGTGCATCCCCAGTGGTCCAGTGCACTCTCTGGACTCACTGCAGTGCATCCCCAGTGGTGCAAGTGCAATCTCAGGACTCACAGCAGTGCAGCTCCAGTTGGTGCCAGTGCACTCTCTGGACTCACTGCACTGCATCCCCAGTGCTAACAGTGCACTCTCTGGACTCACTGCACTGCATCCCCAGTGGTGCCAGTGTACTCTCTGGACTCAGTGGACTGCATCCCCAGTGGTGCCACTGCACTCTCTGGACTCACTGAACTGCATCCCCAGTGGTGCCAGTGCACTCTCTTTACTCACTGCACTGCATCCCCAGTGTTGCCAGTGCACTCTCTGCACTCACTGCACTGCATCCCCAGTGCTGACAGTGCACTCTCTGGACTCACTGCACTGCATCCCCAGTGGTGCCAGTGCACACTCTGGACTCACTGCACTGCATCCCCAGTGGTGCCAGTGCACTCTCTGGACTCACTGCAGTGCATCCCCAGTGGTGTCAGTGCACTCTCTGGACTCACGGCAGTGCATCCCCAGTGGTGCCAGTGCACTCTCTGGACTCACTGCAGTGCATCCCCAGTGGTGCCAGTGCACACTCTGGACTCACTGCAGTGCATCCCCAGTGGTGCCAGTGCACTCTCTGGACTCACTGCAGTGCATCCCCAGTGGTGCCAGGGCACTCTCTGGACTCACGGCAGTGCATCCCCAGTGGTGCCAGTGCACTCTCTGGACTCACTGCACTGCATCCCCAGTGGTGCCAGTGCACTCTCTGGACTCACTGCAGTGCATCCCCAGTGGTGCCAGTGCACTCTCTGGACTCACTGCACTGCATTTCCAGTGGTGCCAGTGCACTCTCTGGACTCACTGCAGTGCATCCCCAGTGGTGCCAGTGCACTCTCTGGACTCACGGCAGTGCATCCCCAGTGGTGCCAGTGCACTCTCTGGACTCACTGCACTGCATCCCCAGTGGTGCCAGTGCACTCTCTGGACTCACTGCACTGCATCCCCAGTGGTGCCAGTGCACTCTCTGGACTCACTGCAGTGCATCCCTAGTGGTGCCAGTGCACTCTCTGGACTCACGGTAGTGCATCCCCAGTGGTGCCAGTGCACTCTCTGGACTCACTGCACTGCATCCCCAGTGGTGCCAGTGCACTCTCTGGACTCACTGCACTGCATCCCCAGTGGTGCCAGTGCACTCTCTGGACTCACTGCACTGCATCCCCAGTGGTGCCAGTGCACTCTCTGGACTCACTGCACTGCATCCCCATTGCTGACAGTGCACTCTCTGGACTTGCCGTGGTGCATCCCCAGTGGTGCCAGTGCTCTCTCTGGAGTCACCGGGGTGCATCCCCAGAGGTGCCAGTGCACTCTCTGGACTCAGTGCACTACATCCCCAGTGGTGCCAGTTCACTCTCTGGACTCACTGAACTGAATCCCCAGTGGTGCCAGTGCACTCTCTGGACTCACTGTACTGCATCCCCAGTGGTGCCTGTGAAGTCTCTGGACTCACTGCAGTGCATCCCCAGTGGTGCCAGTGCAATCTCAGGACTCACAGCAGTGCAGCTCCAGTTGGTGCCAGTGCACTCTCTGGACTCACTGCACTGCATCCCCAGTGCTGACAGTGCACTCTCTGGACTCACTGCACTGCATCCCCAGTGGTGCCAGTGTACTCTCTGGACTCAGTGGACTGCATCTCCAGTGGTGCCACTGCACTCTCTGGACTCACTGCAGTGCATCCCCAGTGGTGCCAGTGCACTCTCTTTACTCACTGCACTGCATCCCCAGTGGTGCCAGTGCACTCTCTGCACTCACTGCACTGCATCAACAGTGGTGCCAGTGCACTCTCTGGACTCACTGCACTGCATCCCCAGTGGTGCCAGTGCACACTCTGGACTCACTGCACTGCATCCCCAGTGGTGCCAGTGCACTCTCTGGACTCACTGCACTGCATCCCCAGTGGTGCCAGTGCACTCTCTGGACTTGCCGGGGTGCATCCCCAGTGGAGCCAGTGCAGTCTCTGTGTTAGTGTTGGGGAGAATCGAATGGATGTTTTACTAATGTCTCTTAGGTAATGGGACCTACAGTATAATTAAGCATTGCCAAATGTAATTACATTATCAATTAATCTATGTATACTGGATACTTAGGGAGTACATTGAACAATCAAAAGAATCATTGAAGGGGAACCTTGGGAGGGAACAGGTACAACCTGACCTTGGATAAGGGCCTGGAAATGATGAAATGAGTTGAAGCAGAACCAAGAAGCGGAGGGAGCATGTGTCGAGTAAGAAAGGTGAAAAGTTTAGCGGAGAGGAAGACTCCTTACTTCATCTGCACGACCACCTGGACGACCACCAGAGTGCGCCACGCATGTGCAAAGGGGAGGGGAGCTAATTAGAATGAAAAGCGAGGCTGCTGTTGCAACCTGTAATGAATATGTATACCTGACGCAATATTGTATGTATAAATAATGGCTGGGAAGTAACGGGACTTGAAGCCAGATTTGGGCACCTGCCCCGGCTTCCAGCGCTGAATAAAGCACCTTCATATAATCACTTGGTTACTATGTGGTTGCTAGGCTAACATCTGGACTCACTGCAGTGCATCCCCAGTGGTGCCAGTGCACTCTCTGGAGTCACTGCAGTGCATCCCCAGTGGTGCCAGTGCACTCCCTGGACTCACTGCAGTGCATCCCCAGTGGTGCCAGTGCACTCTCTGGACTCACTGCATTGCATCCCCAGTGGTGCCAGTGCACTCTCTGGACTCACTGCAGTGCATACCCAGTGGTGCCAGTGCACTCTCTGGACTCACTGCAGTGCATCCCCAATCGTACCAGTGCACTCTCTGGACTCACTGCACTGCATCCCCAGTGGTACCAGTGCACTCTCTGGACTCACTGCAGTGCATCCCCAGTGGTACCAGTGCACTCTGTGGACTCACTGCACTGCTCCAACCGCGGCATCCGCTCCAGCCGCCTCAGCCGCTCCAGCCGCGGTAGCCCCTCCAGCCGCGGCAGACGCTCTAGACGCTCCAGCCGCCGCAGCCGCTCCAGCCGCGGCAGCCGCTCCAGCCGCGGCAGCCGCGAAAGCCGCTACCGAGTGGAGCGGCTGCCGCGGCTGGAGCGGCTACCGCGGTTGGTGCGGCTCCGCGGCTGGAGCGGCTGACGCGTATGCCGCGGATGGAGCGGTTGCCGAGGCTGGAGGGGCTAACGCGGCTGGAGCGGCTGCCGCGGCTCGAACAGTACAGTGAAGCCAGAGAGTGCACTGTCACCTTTGGGAATGCACTGCATTGTCTGCAGAGAGTGCCCTGGCACCACTGGGGATGCACTGCAGTGAGTCCAGAGAGTGCACTGGCACCACTGGGGATGCAGTGCAGTGAGTCCAGAGAGTGCACTGGCACCACTGGGGATGCAGTTCAGTGAGTCCAGAGACTACACTGGCACCACTGGGGATGCAGTGCAGTGACACCAGAGACTGCACTGGCACCACAGCTGATACAGTGCCGTGAGTCCAGAGAGTATACTGGCATCACTGGGGATGCACTGCAGTGTCTCCAGAGAGCGCACTGGCACCACTGGGGATGCAGTGCAGTGAGTCCAGAGAGTGCACTGGCACCAATGTGGATGCATTGCAGTGAGTCCAGAGAGTGCACTGGCACCACTGGGGGTGTACTGCAGTGGGTCCAGAGAGTGCACTGGCACCACAGGAGATGCACTGCACTGAGTGCAGAGACTGCACTTGCACCACTGGGGATGCAATGTACTGAGTCCAGAGACTGCACAGGCACCACTGGGGTTGCAGTGCAGTGAGTCCAGAGAGTACACTGGCACCACTGGTGTTGCACTGCAGTGAGTCCTGATTGTGCACTGGCACTTCTGGGGATGCAGTGCAGTGACTCCAGAGAGTGCACTGGCACCACTGGGGATGCACTGCAGTGAGTCCAGAGAGTGCACTGGCACCAGTGGGGATGCACTGCAGTGGGTCCAGAGAGTGCACTGGCACCACTGGGGATGCACTGCACTGAGTCCAGAGAGTGCACTGGCACCACTGGGGATGCAGTGCAGTGAGTCCAGAGAGCGCACTGGCACCACTGGCGATGCAGTGCAGTGAGTCCAGAGAGTGCACTGGCACCACTGGGGATGCAGTGCAGTGAGTCCAGAGAGTGCACTGGCACCACTGGGGATGCAGTGCAGTGAGTCCAGAGAGTGCACTGGCACCACTGGGGATGCAGTGCAGTGAGTCCAGAGAGTGCACTGGCACCACCTGTGATGCAGTACAGTGAGTCCAGTGAGTGCACTGGCACCACTGGGGATGCACTGCAGTGAGTCCAGGGAGTGCACTGGCACCTCTGGGAATGCAGTGCAGTGAGTCCAGAGAGTGCAATGGCACCACTGGGGATGCACGTCAGTGAGTCCAGAGAGTGCACTGGCACCACTGGGGATGCAGTGCAGTGAGTCCAGAGAGTGCACTGGCACCTTGGGGATGCAGTGCAGTGAGTTCAGAGAGTGCACTGGCACCACTGGGGATGCACTGCAGTGAGTCCAGAGAGTGCACTGGCACCTTGGGGATGCAGTGCAGTGAGTCCAGAGAGTGCACTGGCACCACTGGGGATGCAGTGCAGTGAGTCCACAGAGAGCACTGGCTCCACTGGGGATGCACTTCAGTGAGTCCAGAGAGTGCACTGGCACCACTGGGGATGCAGTGCACTGAGTCCAGAGAGTGCACTGGCACCATTGGGATGCACTGCAGTGAGTCCAGAGAGTGAGATGGCACCACTGGGGATGCAGTGCAGTGAGTGCAGAGAGTGCACTGGCACCACTGGGGATGCTGTGCACTGAGTCCAGAGAGGGCACTGTCAGCAATGGGGATGCAGTGCAGTGAGTCCAGAGAGTGCACTGGCACTTTTGGGGATGCACTGCAGTGAGTCCAGAGAGTGAACTGGCACCACTGGGGATGCAGTGCACTGAGTCCAGAGACGGCACTGTCAGCAATGGGGATGCAGTGCAGTGAGTCCAGAGGGTGCACTGGCACTACTGGGGATCTCACTGCAGTGAGAATGTATCTGAATCCCTGGTGGTGCCAGTGCACTCTGTGGACTCACTGCACTGCTCCAACCGCGGCATCCGCTCCAGCCGCCTCAGCCGCTCCAGCCGCGGTAGCCCCTCCAGCCGCGGCAGACGCTCTAGACGCTCCAGCCGCGGCAGCCGCTCCAGCCGCGGCAGCCGCTCCAGCCGCGGCAGCCGCGAAAGCCGCTACCGAGTGGACTGGCACCTTGGGGATGCACTGCAGTGAGTCCAGAAAGTGCACTGGCACCTTGGGGATGCAGTGCAGTGACTCGAAAGAGTGCAGTGGCACCACTGCGGATGCACTGCAGTGAGTCCGGAGAGTGCCCTGGCACCACTGGGGATGCAGTGCAATTAGTCCAGAGAGTGCTCTGGCACCACTGGGCCTTTAGTGCAGTGAGTCCAGAGAGTGCACTGGCACCACTGGGGATGCACTGCAGTGAGTCCAGAGAGTGCACTGGCACCACTGGGGATGCACTGCAATGAGTCCAGAGAGTGCACTGGCACCTCAGGGGCTGCACTGCAGTGAGTCCAGAGAGTGCACTGGCACCACTGGGGATGCAGTGCAGTGAGTCCAGAGAGTGCACTGGCACCACCGGGGATTCACTGCAGTGAGTCCAGAGAGTGCACTGGCACCACTGGGGATGCAGTGCAGTGAGTCCAGAGAGTGCACTGGCAACACTGGGGATGCACTACAGTGACTCCAGAGACTGCACTGGCACCACTGGGGATGCAGTTCCGTGATTCCAGAGAGTACACTGGCACCACTGGGGATGCACTGCAGTGAGTCCAGAGAGTGCACTGGCACCAGAGGAGATGCACTGCAGTGTCTCCAGAGAGCGCACTGGCACCACTGGTAATGCAGTGCAGTGAGTCCAGAGAGTGCACTGGCACCACTGGTGATGCAGTGCAGTGAGTCCAGAGAGTGCACTGGCACCACTGGGGATGCACTGCAGTGAGTGCAGAGAGTGCACTGGCACCACTGGGAATGCAGTGCAGTGAGTCCAGAGAGTGCAATGGCACCACAGGGGATGCACTGCAGTGATTCGAGAGAGTGCACTGGCACCACTGGGGATGCAATGCAGTTAGTCCAGAGAGTGCACTGGCTCCACTGGAGATGCAGTGCAGTGAGTCCAGAGAGTGCACTGGCACCACTGGGGATGCACTTCAGTGAGTCCAGAGAGTGCACTGGCACCACTAGGGATGCACTGCAGTGAGTCCAGAGAGTGCACTGGCACCACTGGGGATGCACTGCAGTGAGTGCAGAGAGTGCACTGGCTCCTCAGGGGCTGCAGTGCAGTGAGTCCAGAGAGTGCACTGGCACCACTGGGGATGCAGTGCAGTGAGTCCAGAGAGTGCACTGGCACCACTGGGGATGCACTGCAGTGAGTACAGAGAGTGCCCTGGCAACACTGGGGATGCACTACAGTGACTCCAGAGACTGCACTGGCACCACTGGGGATGCAGTGCCGTGAGTCCAGAGAGTACACTGGCACCACTGGGGATGCACTGCAGTGAGTCCAGAGAGTGCACTGGCACCAGAGGAGATGCACTGCAGTGTCTCCAGAGAGAGCACTGGCACCACTGGTAATGCAGTGCAGTGAGTCCAGAGAGTGCACTGGCACCACTGGTGATGCAGTGCAGTGTGTCCAGAGAGTGCACTGGCACCACTGGCGATGCACTGCAGTGAGTCCAGAGAGTGCACTGGCAGCAGTGGGGATGCAGTGCAGTGACTCCAGAGAGTGCAGAGGCACCACTGTTGATGCAGTGCTGCGACTCCAGAGAGTGCACTGGCACCACTGGGGATGCAGTGCAGTGAGTCCAGAGAGTGCACTGGCACCACTGGGGATGCACTGCAGTGAGTCCAGAGAGTGCACTGGCACCACTGGGGACGCAGTGCAGTGAGTCCAGAGAGTGCACTGGCACCACTGGGGATGCACTGCAGTGACTCCAGAGAGTGCACTGGCACCACTGGGGATGCACTGCAGTGACTCAAAAGAGTGCACTGGCACCACTGGGGATGCACTGCAGTGAGTCCGGAGAGTGCACTGGCACCAATGGTGATGCAGTGCAGTGAGTCCAGAGAGTGCAGTGGCACCACTGGGGATGCAGTGCAGTGAGTCCAGAGAGTGCTCTGGCACCACTGGGGATGCAGTGCAATGAGTCCAGAGAGTGCACTGGCACCACTGGGGATGCACTGCAGTGATTCCAGAGAGTGCACTGGCACCACTGGGGATGCAGTGCAGTGAGTCCAGAGAGTGCACTGGCACCACTGGGGATGCACTGCAGTGACTCGAAAGAGTGCACTGGCACCACTGGGGATGCAGTGCAGTGAGTCCAGAGAGTGCCCTGGCACCAATGGTGATGCAGTGCAGTGAGTCCAGAGAGTGCAGTGACACCACTGGGGATGCAGTGCAGTGAGTCCAGAGAGTGCACTGGCACCACTGGGAATGCAATGCAGTGAGTCCAGAGAGTGCACTGGCACCACTGGGGATGAAGTGCAGTGAGTCCAGAGAGTGCACTGGCAGCACTGGGGATGCAGTGCAGTTGAGTCCAGAGAGTGCACTGGCACCTTGGGGATGCAGTGCAGTGAGTCCAGAGAGTGCCCTGGCACCACTGGGGATGCAGTGCAGTGAGTCCAGAGAGTGCACTGGCACCAGTGGGGGTGCACTGCAGTGATTCCAGAGAGTGCACTGGCACCACTGGGGATGCAGTGCAGTGAGTCCAGAGAGTGCACTGGCACCACTGGGGATGCACTGCAGTGACTCGAAAGAGTGCACTGGCACCACTGGGGATGGAGTTCAGTGAGTGCAGAGAGTGCACTGGCAGCACTGGGGATGCAGTGCAGTTGAGTCCAGAGAGTGCACTGGCACCTTGGGGATGCAGTGCGGTGAGTCCAGAGAGTGCAC
Organism: Anser brachyrhynchus; assembly: GCF_964034855.1. Lineage (NCBI taxonomy): Eukaryota > Metazoa > Chordata > Aves > Anseriformes > Anatidae > Anser > Anser brachyrhynchus. Next base: position 685,519 of record NW_027663695.1, read on the forward strand.
TGGCACCAGTGGGGATGCAGTGCAGTGAGTCCAGAGAGTGCACTGGCACCAGTGGGGGTGCACTGCAGTGAGCCCAGAGATTACACTGGCACCACTGGGGATGCACTGCAGTGAGTGCAGAGAGTGCACTGGCACCACTGGGGATGCACTGTCGTGAGTCCAGAGAGTGCACTGGCACCACTGGGGATGCACTGCAGTGAGTCCAGAGAGTGCACTGGCACCACTGGGGATGCACTGCAGTGATTCCGGAGAGTGCTCTGGCACCACTGGGGATGCAGTGCAGTGAGTCCAGAGAGTGCACTGGCACCACTTGGGACGCACTGCAGTGAGTCCAGAGAGTGCACTGGCACCACTGGGGATGCACTGCAGTGAGTCCAGAGAGTGCACTGGCACCACTGGGGATGCAGTGCACTGAGTCCAGAGAGTGCACTGGCACCACTGGCGATGCAGTGCAGTGAGTCCAGAGAGGGCACTGGCACCACTGGCGATGCAGTGCAGTGAGTCCAGAGAGTGCACTGGCACCACTGGGGATGCAATGCAGTGAGTCCAGAGAGTGCTCTGGCACCACTGGGGATGCAGTTCAGTGAGTCCAGAGAGTGCACTGGCACCACTGGGGATACACTGCAGTGACTCCAGAGAGTGCACTGGCACCACTGGGGATGCACTGCAGTGATTCCAGAGAGTGCACTGGCACCACTGGGGATGCAATGCAGTTAGTCCAGAGAGTGCACTGGCTCCACTGGGGATGCAGTGCAGTGAGTCCAGAGAGTGCACTGGCACCACTGGGGATGCAGTGCAGTGAGTCCAGAGAGTGCACTGGCACCACTGGAGATGCACTGCAGTGAGTACAAAGAGGGCACTGGCACCTCAGGGGCTGCACTGCAGTGAGTCCAGACAGTGCAGTGGCACCGGTGGGGATGCAGTGCAGTGAGTCCAGAGAGTGCACTGGCACCTTGGGGATGCACTGCAGTGAGTCCAGAAAGTGCACTGGCACCTTGGGGATGCAGTGCAGTGACTCGAAAGAGTGCAGTGGCACCACTGCGGATGCACTGCAGTGAGTCCGGAGAGTGCCCTGGCACCACTGGGGATGCAGTGCAATTAGTCCAGAGAGTGCTCTGGCACCACTGGGCCTTTAGTGCAGTTAGTCCAGAGAGTGCACTGGCACCACTGGGGATGCACTGCAGTGAGTCCAGAGAGTGCACTGGCACCTCAGGGGCTGCACTGCAGTGAGTCCAGAGAGTGCACTGGCACCACTGGGGATGCAGTGCAGTGAGTCCAGAGAGTGCACTGGCACCACCGGGGATTCACTGCAGTGAGTCCAGAGAGTGCACTGGCACCACTGGGGATGCAGTGCAGTGAGTCCAGAGAGTGCACTGGCAACACTGGGGATGCACTACAGTGACTCCAGAGACTGCACTGGCACCACTGGGGATGCAGTGCCGTGATTCCAGAGAGTACACTGGCACCACTGGGGATGCACTGCAGTGAGTCCAGAGAGTGCACTGGCACCAGAGGAGATGCACTGCAGTGTCTCCAGAGAGCGCACTGGCACCACTGGTAATGCAGTGCAGTGAGTCCAGAGAGTGCACTGGCACCACTGGTGATGCAGTGCAGTGAGTCCAGAGAGTGCACTGGCACCACTGGGGATGCACTGCAGTGAGTCCAGAGAGTGCACTGGCACCACTGGGAATGCAGTGCAGTGAGTCCAGAGAGTGCAATGGCACCACAGGGGATGCACTGCAGTGATTCGAGAGAGTGCACTGGCACCACTGGGGATGCAATGCAGTTAGTCCAGAGAGTGCACTGGCTCCACTGGACATGCAGTGCAGTGAGTCCAGAGAGTGCACTGGCACCACTGGGGATGCACTTCAGTGAGTCCAGAGAGTGCACTGGCACCACTAGGGATGCAGTGCAGTGAGTCCAGAGAGTGCACTGGCACCACTGGAGATGCACTGCAGTGAGTACAAAGAGGGCACTGGCACCTCAGGGGCTGCACTGCAGTGAGTCCAGACAGTGCAGTGGCACCAGTGGGGATGCAGTGCAGTGAGTCCAGAAAGTGCACTGGCACCTTGGGGATGCAGTGCAGTGACTCGAAAGAGTGCAGTGGCACCACTGCGGATGCACTGCAGTGAGTCCGGAGAGTGCCCTGGCACCACTGGGGATGCAGTGCAATTAGTCCAGAGAGTGCTCTGGCACCACTGGGCCTTTAGTGCAGTGAGTCCAGAGAGTGCACTGGCACCACTGGGGATGCACTGCAGTGAGTCCAGAGAGTGCACTGGCACCACTGGGGATGCACTGCAGTGAGTCCAGAGAGTGCACTGGCACCTCAGGGGCTGCACTGCAGTGAGTCCAGAGAGTGCACTGGCACCACTGGGGATGCAGTGCAGTGAGTCCAGAGAGTGCACTGGCACCACCGGGGATTCACTGCAGTGAGTCCAGAGAGTGCACTGGCACCACTGGGGATGCAGTGCAGTGAGTCCAGAGAGTGCACTGGAACACTGGGGATGCACTACAGTGACTCCAGAGACTGCACTGGCACCACTGGGGATGCAGTGCCTTGATTCCAGAGAGTACACTGGCACCACTGGGGATGCACTGCAGTGAGTCCAGAGAGTGCACTGGCACCAGAGGAGATGCACTGCAGTGTCTCCAGAGAGCGCACTGGCACCACTGGTAATGCAGTGCAGTGAGTCCAGAGAGTGCACTGGCACCACTGGTGATGCAGTGCAGTGAGTCCAGAGAGTGCACTGGCACCACTGGGGATGCACTGCAGTGAGTCCAGAGAGTGCACTGGCACCACTGGGAATGCAGTGCAGTGAGTCCAGAGAGTGCAATGGCACCACAGGGGATGCACTGCAGTGATTCGAGAGAGTGCACTGGCACCACTGGGGATGCAATGCAGTTAGTCCAGAGAGTGCACTGGCTCCACTGGAGATGCAGTGCAGTGAGTCCAGAGAGTGCACTGGCACCACTGGGGATGCACTTCAGTGAGTCCAGAGAGTGCACTGGCACCACTAGGGATGCACTGCAGTGAGTCCAGAGAGTGCACTGGCACCACTGGGGATGCACTGCAGTGAGTCCAGAGAGTGCACTGGCTCCTCAGGGGCTGCAGTGCAGTGAGTCCAGAGAGTGCACTGGCACCACTGGGGATGCAGTGCAGTGAGTCCAGAGAGTGCACTGGCACCACTGGGGATGCAGTGCAGTGAGTCCAGAGAGTGCACTGGCACCACTGGGGATGCACTGCAGTGAGTACAGAGAGTGCCCTGGCAACACTGGGGATGCACTACAGTGACTCCAGAGACTGCACTGGCACCACTGGGGATGCAGTGCCGTGAGTCCAGAGAGTACACTGGCACCACTGGGGATGCACTGCAGTGAGTCCAGAGAGTGCACTGGCACCAGAGGAGATGCACTGCAGTGTCTCCAGAGAGCGCACTGGCACCACTGGTAATGCAGTGCAGTGAGTCCAGAGAGTGCACTGGCACCACTGGTGATGCAGTGCAGTGTGTCCAGAGAGTGCACTGGCACCACTGGCGATGCACTGCAGTGAGTCCAGAGAGTGCACTGGCAGCACTGGGGATGCAGTGCAGTGACTCCAGAGAGTGCAGAGGCACCACTGTTGATGCAGTGCTGCGACTCCAGAGAGTGCACTGGCACCACTGGGGATGCAGTGCAGTGAGTCCAGAGAGTGCACTGGCACCACTGGGGATGCACTGCAGTGAGTCCAGAGAGTGCACTGGCACCACTGGGGATGCAGTGCAGTGAGTCCAGAGAGTGCACTGGCACCACTGGGGATGCACTGCAGTGAGTCCAGAGAGTGCACTGGCACCACTGGGGATGCACTGCAGTGACTCAAAAGAGTGCACTGGCACCACTGGGGATGCACTGCAGTGAGTCCGGAGAGTGCACTGGCACCAATGGTGATGCAGTGCAGTGAGTCCAGAGAGTGCAGTGGCACCACTGGGGATGCAGTGCAGTGAGTCCAGAGAGTGCTCTGGCACCACTGGGGATGCAGTGCAATGAGTCCAGAGAGTGCACTGGCACCACTGGGGATGCACTGCAGTGATTCCAGAGAGTGCACTGGCACCACTGGGGATGCAGTGCAGTGAGTCCAGAGAGTGCACTGGCACCACTGGGGATGCACTGCAGTGACTCGAAAGAGTGCACTGGCACCACTGGGGATGCAGTGCAGTGAGTCCAGAGAGTGCCCTGGCACCAATGGTGATGCAGTGCAGTGAGTCCAGAGAGTGCAGTGACACCACTGGGGATGCAGTGCAGTGAGTCCAGAGAGTGCACTGGCACCACTGGGGATGCAATGCAGTGAGTCCAGAGAGTGCACTGGCACCACTGGGGATGAAGTGCAGTGAGTCCAGAGAGTGCACTGGCACCACTTGGGATGCAGTGCAGTGAGTCCAGAGAGTGCACTGGCACCACTTGGGATGCAGTTCAGTGAGTGCAGAGAGTGCACTGGCAGCACTGGGGATGCAGTGCAGTTGAGTCCAGAGAGTGCACTGGCACCTTGGGGATGCAGTGCAGTGAGTGCAGAGAGTGCCCTGGCACCACTGGGGATGCAGTGCAGTGAGTCCAGAGAGTGCACTGGCACCAGTGGGGGTGCACTGCAGTGACTCGAAAGAGTGCACTGGCACCACTGGGGATGCAGTGCAGTGAGTCCAGAGAGTGCCCTGGCACCAATGGTGATGCAGTGCAGTGAGTCCAGAGAGTGCAGTGACACCACTGGGGATGCAGTGCAGTGAGTCCAGAGAGTGCACTGGCACCACTGGGGATGCAATGCAGTGAGTCCAGAGAGTGCACTGGCACCACTGGGGATGAAGTGCAGTGAGTCCAGAGAGTGCACTGGCACCACTTGGGATGCAGTGCAGTGAGTCCAGAGAGTGCACTGGCACCACTTGGGATGCAGTTCAGTGAGTGCAGAGAGTGCACTGGCAGCACTGGGGATGCAGTGCAGTTGAGTCCAGAGAGTGCACTGGCACCTTGGGGATGCAGTGCAGTGAGTCCAGAGAGTGCCCTGGCACCACTGGGGATGCAGTGCAGTGAGTCCAGAGAGTGCACTGGCACCAGTGGGGGTGCACTGCAGTGATTCCAGAGAGTGCACTGGCACCACTGGGGATGCAGTGCAGTGAGTCCAGAGAGTGCACTGGCACCACTGGGGATGCACTGCAGTGACTCGAAAGAGTGCACTGGCACCACTGGGGATGCACTGCAGTGATTCCGGAGAGTGCACTGGCACCACTGGGGATTAAGTGCAGTGAGTCCAGAGAGTGCACTGGCACCACTTGGGATGCACTGCAGTGAGTCCAGAGAGTGCACTGGCACCACTGGGGATGGAGTTCAGTGAGTGCAGAGAGTGCACTGGCAGCACTGGGGATGCAGTGCAGTTGAGTCCAGAGAGTGCACTGGCACCTTGGGGATGCAGTGCGGTGAGTCCAGAGAGTGCACTGGCACCACTGGTGATGCAGTGCAGTGAGTCCAGAGAGTGCACTGGCACCAGTGGGGGTGCACTGCAGTGAGCCCAGAGATTACACTGGCACCACTGGGGATGCACTGCAGTGAGTGCAGAGAGTGCACTGGCACCACTGGGGATGCACTGTCGTGAGTCCAGAGAGTGCACTGGCACCACTGGGGATGCACTGCAGTGAGTCCAGAGAGTGCACTGGCACCACTGGGGATGCACTGCAGTGATTCCGGAGAGTGCTCTGGCACCACTGGGGATGCAGTGCAGTGAGTCCAGAGAGTGCACTGGCACCACTTGGGACGCACTGCAGTGAGTCCAGAGAGTGCACTGGCACCACTGGGGATGCACTGCAGTGAGTCCAGAGAGTGCACTGGCACCACTGGGGATGCAGTGCACTGAGTCCAGAGAGTGCACTGGCACCACTGGTGATGCAGTGCAGTGAGTCCAGAGAGGGCACTGGCACCACTGGCGATGCAGTGCAGTGAGTCCAGAGAGTGCACTGGCAGCACTGGAGATGCAATGCAGTGAGTCCAGAGAGTGCTCTGGCACCACTGGGGATGCAGTTCAGTGAGTCCAGAGAGTGCACTGGCACCACTGGGGATACACTGCAGTGACTCCAGAGAGTGCACTGGCACCACTGGGGATGCACTGCAGTGAGTCCAGAGAGTGCACTGGCACCACTGGGGATGCAGTGCAGTGAGTCCAGAGAGTGCACTGGCACCACTGGGGATGCACTGCAGTGAGTCCAGAGAGTGCACTGGCACCACTGGGGATGCAGTGCAGTGAGTCCAGAGAGTGCAGTGGCACCACTGGGGATGCAGTGCAGTGAGTCCAGAGAGTGCACTGGCACCACTGGGGATGCAGTGCAATGAGTCCAGAGAGTGCACTGGCACCACTGGGGATGCAGTGCACAGATTCCAGAGAGTGCACTGGCACCACTGGGGATGCAGTGCAGTGAGTCCAGAGAGTGCACTGGCACCACTGGGGATGCACTGCAGTGACTCGAAAGAGTGCACTGGCACCACTGCGGATGCACTGCAGTGAGTCCGGAGAGTGCCCTGGCACCAATGGTGATGCGGTGCAGTGAGTCCAGAGAGTGCAGTGACACCACTGGGGATGCAGTGCAGTGAGTCCAGAGAGTGCACTGGCACCACTGGGGATGCAATGCAGTGAGTCCAGAGAGTGCACTGGCACCACTGGGGATGAAGTGCAGTGAGTCCAGGGAGTGCACTGGCACCACTGGGGATGCAGTGCAGTGAGTCCAGAGAGTGCACTGGCACCACTGGGGATGCAGTTCAGTGAGTGCAGAGAGTGCACTGGCAGCACTGGGGATGCAGTGCAGTTGAGTCCAGAGAGTGCACTGGCACCACTGGGGATGGAGTGCACTGAGTCCAGAGAGTGCACTGGCACCACTGGAGATGCAGTGCAGTGAGTCCAGAGAGTGCACTGGCTCCACTGGGGATGAAGTGTAGTGAGTCCAGAGACTGCACAGGCACCACTGGGGATGCAGTGCAGTGACTCCAGAGAGTGCACTGGCACCACTGGGGATGCAGTGCAGTGAGTCCAGAGAGTGCACTGGCACCACTGGGATGCAGTGCAGTGAGTCCAGAGAGTGCACTGGCGCCACTGGTAATGCACTGCAGTGAGTCCAGAGAGTGCACTGGCACCACTGGGGATGCACTGCAGTGAGTTCAGAGAGTGCACTGGCACCACTGGGATGCAGTGCAGTGAGTCCAGAGAGTGCACTGGCACCTTGGGGATGCAGTGCAGTGAGTCCAGAGAGTGCACTGGCACCACTGGGGATGCAGTGCAGTGAGTCCACAGAGAGCACTGGCTCCACTGGGGATGCACTTCAGTGAGTCCAGAGAGTGCACTGGCACCACTGGGGATGCAGTTCAGTGAGTCCAGAGAGTGCACTGGCACCATTGGGATGCACTGCAGTGAGTCCAGAGAGTGAGATGGCACCACTGGGGATGCAGTGCAGTGAGTGCAGAGAGTGCACTGGCACCACTGGGGATGCTGTGCACTGAGTCCAGAGAGGGCACTGTCAGCAATGGGGATGCAGTGCAGTGAGTCCAGAGAGTGCACTGGCACTTTTGGGGATGCACTGCAGTGAGTCCAGAGAGTGCACTGGCACCACTGGGGATGCAGTGCACTGAGTCCAGAGACGGCACTGTCAGCAATGGGGATGCAGTGCAGTGAGTCCAGAGAGTGCACTGGCACTACTGGGGATCTCACTGCAGTGAGAATGTATCTGAATCCCTGGTGGTGCCAGTGCACTCTGTGGACTCACTGCACTGCTCCAACCGCGGCATCCGCTCCAGCCGCCTCAGCCGCTCCAGCCGCGGTAGCCCCTCCAGCCGCGGCAGACGCTCTAGACGCTCCAGCCGCGGCAGCCGCTCCAGCCGCGGCAGCCGCTCCAGCCGCGGCAGCCGCGAAAGCCGCTACCGAGTGGAGCGGCTGCCGCGGCTGGAGCGGCTACCGCGGTTGGTGCGGCTCCGCGGCTGGAGCGGCTGACGCGTATGCCGCGGATGGAGCGGTTGCCGAGGCTGGAGGGGCTAACGCGGCTGGAGCGGCTGCCGCGGCTCGAACAGTACAGTGAAGCCAGAGAGTGCACTGTCACCTTTGGGGATGCACTGCATTGTCTGCAGAGAGTGCCCTGGCACCATTGGGGATGCACTGCAGTGAGTCCAGAGAGTGCACTGGCACCACTGGGGATGCAGTGCAGTGAGTCCAGAGAGTGCACTGGCACCACTGGGGATGCAGTTCAGTGAGTCCAGAGACTACACTGGCACCACTGGGGATGCAGTGCAGTGACACCAGAGACTGCACTGGCACCACAGGTGATGCAGTGCCGTGAGTCCAGAGAGTATACTGGCATCACTGGGGATGCACTGCAGTGTCTCCAGAGAGCGCACTGGCACCACTGGGGATGCAGTGCAGTGAGTCCAGAGAGTGCACTGGCACCAATGTGGATGCATTGCAGTGAGTCCAGAGAGTGCACTGGCACCACTGGGGGTGTACTGCAGTGGGTCCAGAGAGTGCACTGGCACCACTGGAGATGCACTGCACTGAGTGCAGAGACTGCACTTGCACCACTGGGGATGCAATGTACTGAGTCCAGAGACTGCACAGGCACCACTGGGGTTGCAGTGCAGTGAGTCCAGAGAGTACACTGGCACCACTGGTGTTGCACTGCAGTGAGTCCTGATTGTGCACTGGCACTTCTGGGGATGCAGTGCAGTGACTCCAGAGAGTGCACTGGCACCACTGGGGATGCACTGCAGTGAGTCCAGAGAGTGCACTGGCACCAGTGGGGATGCACTGCAGTGGGTCCAGAGAGTGCACTGGCACCACTGGGGATGGAGTGCAGTGAGTCCAGAGAGTGCCCTGGCACCACTGGGGATGGAGTGCAGTGAGTCCAGAGAGTGCACTGGCACCACAGGGATGCAGTGCAGTGAGTCCAGAGAGTGCACTGGCACCACTGGGGATGCAGTGCAGTGAGTCCAGAGAGTGCACTGGCACCACCTGTGATGCAGTACAGTGAGTCCAGTGAGTGCACTGGTACCACTGGGGATGCACTGCAGTGAGTCCAGGGAGTGCACTGGCACCACTGGGGATGCACGTCAGTGAGTCCAGAGAGTGCACTGGCACCACTGGGGATGCAGTGCAGTGAGTCCAGAGAGTGCACTGGCACCTTGGGGATGCAGTGCAGTGAGTTCAGAGAGTGCACTGGCACCACTGGGGATGCAGTGCAGTGAGTCCACAGAGAGTGCACTGGCACCACTGGGGATGCACTTCAGTGAGTCCAGAGAGTGCACTGGCACCACTGGGGATGCAGTTCAGTTAGTCCAGAGAGTGCACTGGCACCATTGGGATGCACTGCAGTGAGTCCAGAGAGTGAGATGGCACCACTGGGGATGCAGTGCAGTGAGTGCAGAGAGTGCACTGGCACCACTGGGGATGCTGTGCACTGAGTCCAGAGAGGGCACTGTCAGCAATGGGGATGCAGTGCAGTGAGTCCAGAGAGTGCACTGGCACTTTTGGGGATGCACTGCAGTGAGTCCAGAGAGTGAACTGGCACCACTGGGGATGCAGTGCACTGAGTCCAGAGACGGCACTGTCAGCAATGGGGATGCAGTGCAGTGAGTCCAGAGAGTGCACTGGCACTACTGGGGATCTCACTGCAGTGAGAATGTATCTGAATCCCTGGTGGTGCCAGTGCACTCTGTGGACTCACTGCACTGCTCCAACCGCGGCATCCGCTCCAGCCGCCTCAGCCGCTCCAGCCGCGGTAGCCCCTCCAGCCGCGGCAGACGCTCTAGACGCTCCAGCCGCCGCAGCCGCTCCAGCCGCGGCAGCCGCTCCAGCCGCGGCAGCCGCGAAAGCCGCTACCGAGTGGAGCGGCTGCCGCGGCTGGAGCGGCTACCGCGGTTGGTGCGGCTCCGCGGCTGGAGCGGCTGACGCGTATGCCGCGGATGGAGCGGTTGCCGAGGCTGGAGGGGCTAACGCGGCTGGAGCGGCTGCCGCGGCTCGAACAGTACAGTGAAGCCAGAGAGTGCACTGTCACCTTTGGGGATGCACTGCATTGTCTGCAGAGAGTGCCCTGGCACCACTGGGGATGCACTGCAGTGAGTCCAGAGAGTGCACTGGCACCACTGGGGATGCAGTGCAGTGAGTCCAGAGAGTGCACTGGCACCACTGGGGATGCAGTTCAGTGAGTCCAGAGACTACACTGGCACCACTGGGGATGCAGTGCAGTGACACCAGAGACTGCACTGGCACCACAGGTGATGCAGTGCCGTGAGTCCAGAGAGTATACTGGCATCACTGGGGATGCACTGCAGTGTCTCCAGAGAGCGCACTGGCACCACTGGGGATGCAGTGCAGTGAGTCCAGAGAGTGCACTGGCACCACTGGGGATGCAGTGCAGTGAGTGCAGATTGTGCACTGGCACCACTGGGGATGCAGTGCAGTGAGTCCAGAGAGTGCACTGGCACCTTGGGGATGCACTGCAGTGAGTCCAGAAAGTGCACTAGCACCTTGGGGATGCAGTGCAGTGACTCGAAATAGTGCACTGGCATCACTGCTGATGCACTGCAGTGAGTCCGGAGAGTGCCCTAGCACCACTGGGTATGCACTGCAGTGAGCCCAGAGAGTGCACTGGCACCACTGGGGATGCACTGCAGTGAGTCCAGAGAGTGCATTGGCACCACATGTGATGCACTGCAGTGATTCCAGAGAGTGCACTGGCACCACTGGGGATGCAGTGCAGTGTGTCCAGAGAGTGCACTGGCACCAGTGGGGATGCACTGCAGTGAGTCCAGAGAGTGCACTGGCACCACTGGAGATGCACTGCAGTGAGTCCAGGGAGTGCACTGTCACCACTGGGGATGCAGCGCAGTGACTACAGAGAGTGCACTGGCACCACTGGGGATGCAATGCAGTGAGTCCAGAGAGTGCACTGGCACACTGGGGATGCTCCGCAGTGAGTCCAGAGAGTGCACTGGCAACACTGGGGATGCAGTGCAGTGAGTCCAGAGAGTGCACTGGCACCTTGGGGATGCACTGCAGTGAGTCCAGAAAGTGCACTAGCACCTTGGGGATGCAGTGCAGTGACTCGAAATAGTGCACTGGCATCACTGCTGATGCACTGCAGTGAGTCCGGAGAGTGCCCTAGCACCACTGGGTATGCACTGCAGTGAGCCCAGAGAGTGCACTGGCACCACTGGGGATGCAATGCAGTTAGTCCAGAGAGTGCACTGGCTCCAGTGGGGATGCACTGCAGTGAGTCCAGAGAGTGCAATGGCACCACTGGGGATGCACTGCAGTGATTCCAGAGAGTGCACTGGCACCACTGGGGATGCAGTGCAGTGTGTCCAGAGAGTGCACTGGCACCAGTGGGGATGCACTGCAGTGAGTCCAGAGAGTGCACTGGCACCACTGGAGATGCACTGCAGTGAGTACAAAGAGGGCACTGGCACCTCAGGGGCTGCACTGAAGTGAGTCCAGACAGTGCAGAGGCACCAGTGGGGATGCAGTGCAGTGAGTCCAGAGAGTGCACTGGCACCTTGGGTATGCAGTGCAGTGACTCGAAAGAGTGCAGTGGCACCACTGCGGATGCACTGCAGTGAGTACAGAGAGTGCCCTGGCACCACTGGGGATGCAGTGCAATTAGTCCAGAGAGTGCTCTGGCTCCACTGGGGCTTTAGTGCAGTGAGTCCAGAGAGTGCACTGGCACCACTGGGGATGCACTGCAGTGAGTCCAGAGAGAGCACTGGCACCTTGGGGATGCAGTGCAGTGACTCGAAAGAGTGCAGTGGCACCACTGCGGATGCACTGCAGTAGGTCCGGAGAGTGCCCTGGCACCAGTGGGGATGCAATGCAGTTAGTCCAGAGAGTGCACTGGCACCACTGGTGATGCGATGCAGTTAGTCCAGAGAGTGCACTGGCTCCACTGGGGATGCAGTGCAGTGAGTCCAGAGAGTGCACTGGCACCACTGGGGATGCAGTTCAGTGAGTCCAGAGAGTGCACTGGCAACACTAGGGATGCACTGCAGTGAGTCCAGAGTGCACTGGCACCACTGGGGATGCACTGCAGTGATTCCAGAGAGTGCACTGGCACCACTGGGGATGCAGTGCAGTGTGTCCAGAGAGTGCACTGGCACCAGTGGGGATGCACTGCAGTGAGTCCAGAGAGTGCACTGGCACCACTGGAGATGCACTGCAGTGAGTACAAAGAGGGCACTGGCACCTCAGGGGCTGCACTGAAGTGAGTCCAGACAGTGCAGAGGCACCAGTGGGGATGCAGTGCAGTGAGTCCAGAGAGTGCACTGGCACCTTGGGTATGCAGTGCAGTGACTCGAAAGAGTGCAGTGGCACCACTGCGGATGCACTGCAGTGAGTACAGAGAGTGCCCTGGCACCACTGGGGATGCAGTGCAATTAGTCCAGAGAGTGCTCTGGCTCCACTGGGGCTTTAGTGCAGTGAGTCCAGAGAGTGCACTGGCACCACTGGGGATGCACTGCAGTGAGTCCAGAGAGAGCACTGGCACCTTGGGGATGCAGTGCAGTGACTCGAAAGAGTGCAGTGGCACCACTGCGGATGCACTGCAGTAGGTCCGGAGAGTGCCCTGGCACCAGTGGGGATGCAATGCAGTTAGTCCAGAGAGTGCACTGGCACCACTGGTGATGCGATGCAGTTAGTCCAGAGAGTGCACTGGCTCCACTGGGGATGCAGTGCAGTGAGTCCAGAGAGTGCACTGGCACCACTGGGGATGCAGTTCAGTGAGTCCAGAGAGTGCACTGGCAACACTAGGGATGCACTGCAGTGAGTCCAGAGTGCACTGGCACCACTGGGGATGCACTGCAGTGAGTCCAGAGAGTGCACTGGCACCACTGGGGATGAAGTGCAGTGAGTCCAGAGAGTGCACTGGCACCACTGGTGATGCAGTGCAGTGTGTCCAGAGAGTGCACTGGCACCACTGGGGATGCACTGCAGTGAGTCCAGAGAGTGCAATGGCACCACAGGGGATGCACTGCAGTGATTCCAGAGAGTGCACTGGCACCACTGGGGATGCAATGCAGTTAGTCCAGAGAGTGCACTGGCTCCACTGGGGATGCAGTGCAGTGAGTCCAGAGAGTGCACTGGCACCACTGGGGATGCAGTGCAGTGAGTCCAGAGAGTGCACTGGCACCACTGGATGTGCACTGCAGTGAGTACAAAGAGGGCACTGGCACCTCAGGGGCTGCACTGCAGTGAGTCCAGACAGTGCAGTGGCACCAGTGGGGATGCAGTGCAGTGAGTCCAGAGAGTGCACTGGCACCTTGGGGATGCACTGCAGTGAGTCCAGAAAGTGCACTGGCACCTTGGGGATGCACTGCAGTGAGTCCAGAGAGTGCAATGGCACCACAGGGGATGCACTGCAGTGATTCCAGAGAGTGCACTGGCACCACTGGGGATGCAATGCAGTTAGTCCAGAGAGTGCACTGGCTCCACTGGGGATGCAGTGCAGTGAGTCCAGAGAGTGCACTGGCACCACTGGGGATGCAGTGCAGTGAGTCCAGAGAGTGCACTGGCACCACTGGATGTGCACTGCAGTGAGTACAAAGAGGGCACTGGCACCTCAGGGGCTGCACTGCAGTGAGTCCAGACAGTGCAGTGGCACCAGTGGGGATGCAGTGCAGTGAGTCCAGAGAGTGCACTGGCACCTTGGGGATGCACTGCAGTGAGTCCAGAAAGTGCACTGGCACCTTGGGGATGCAGTGCAGTGACTCGAAAGAGTGCAGTGGCACCACTGCGGATGCACTGCAGTGAGTCCGGAGAGTGCCCTGGCACCACTGGGGATGCAGTGCAATTAGTCCAGAGAGTGCTCTGGCACCACTGGGCCTTTAGTGCAGTGAGTCCAGAGAGTGCACTGGCACCACTGGGGATGCACTGCAGTGAGTCCAGAGAGTGCACTGGCACCACTGGGGATGCACTGCAGTGAGTCCAGAGAGTGCACTGGCACCTCAGGGGCTGCACTGCAGTGAGTCCAGAGAGTGCACTGGCACCACTGGGGATGCAGTGCAGTGAGTCCAGAGAGTGCACTGGCACCACAGGGGATTCACTGCAGTGAGTCCAGAGAGTGCACTGGCACCACTGGGGATGCAGTGCAGTGAGTCCAGAGAGTGCACTGGCAACACTGGGGATGCACTACAGTGACTCCAGAGACTGCACTGGCACCACTGGGGATGCAGTGCCGTGATTCCAGAGAGTACACTGGCACCACTGGGGATGCACTGCAGTGAGTCCAGAGAGTGCACTGGCACCAGAGGAGATGCACTGCAGTGTCTCCAGAGAGCGCACTGGCACCACTGGTAATGCAGTGCAGTGAGTCCAGAGAGTGCACTGGCACCACTGGGGATGCACTGCAGTGAGTCCAGAGAGTGCACTGGCACCACTGGGAATGCAGTGCAGTGAGTCCAGAGAGTGCAATGGCACCACTGGAGATGCAGTGCAGTGAGTCCAGAGAGTGCACTGGCACCACTGGGGATGCACTTCAGTGAGTCCAGAGAGTGCACTGGCACCACTAGGGATGCACTGCAGTGAGTCCAGAGAGTGCACTGGCACCACTGGGGATGCACTGCAGTGAGTCCAGAGAGTGCACTGGCTCCTCAGGGGCTGCAGTGCAGTGAGTCCAGAGAGTGCACTGGCACCACTGGGGATGCAGTGCAGTGAGTCCAGAGAGTGCACTGGCACCACTGGGGATGCACTGCAGTGAGTACAGAGAGTGCCCTGGCAACACTGGGGATGCACTACAGTGACTCCAGAGACTGCACTGGCACCACTGGGGATGCAGTGCCGTGAGTCCAGAGAGTACACTGGCACCACTGGGGATGCACTGCAGTGAGTCCAGAGAGTGCACTGGCACCAGAGGAGATGCACTGCAGTGTCTCCAGAGAGCGCACTGGCACCACTGGTAATGCAGTGCAGTGAGTCCAGAGAGTGCACTGGCACCACTGGTGATGCAGTGCAGTGTGTCCAGAGAGTGCACTGGCACCACTGGCGATGCACTGCAGTGAGTCCAGAGAGTGCACTGGCAGCACTGGGGATGCAGTGCAGTGACTCCAGAGAGTGCAGAGGCACCACTGTTGATGCAGTGCTGCGACTCCAGAGAGTGCACTGGCACCACTGGGGATGCACTGCAGTGACTACAGAGACTGCACTGGCACCACTGGGGATGCACTGCAGTGAGTCCAGAGAGTGCACTGGCACCACTGGGGATGCACTGCAGTGAGTCCAGAGAGTGCACTGGCACCACTGGGGATGCACTGCAGTGACTCAAAAGAGTGCACTGGCACCACTGGGGATGCACTGCAGTGAGTCCGGAGAGTGCACTGGCACCAATGGTGATGCAGTGCAGTGAGTCCAGAGAGTGCAGTGGCACCACTGGGGATGCAGTGCAGTGAGTCCAGAGAGTGCTCTGGCACCACTGGGGATGCAGTGCAATGAGTCCAGAGAGTGCACTGGCACCACTGGGGATGCACTGCAGTGATTCCAGAGAGTGCACTGGCACCACTGGGGATGCAGTGCAGTGAGTCCAGAGAGTGCACTGGCACAACTGGGGATGCACTGCAGTGACTCGAAAGAGTGCACTGGCACCACTGGGGATGCAGTGCAATGAGTCCAGAGAGTGCAGTGACACCACTGGGGATGCAGTGCAGTGAGTCCAGAGAGTGCACTGGCACCACTGGGGATGCAATGCAGTGAGTCCAGAGAGTGCACTGGCACCACTGGGGATGAAGTGCAGTGAGTCCAGAGAGTGCACTGGCACCACTTGGGATGCAGTGCAGTGAGTCCAGAGAGTGCACTGGCACCACTTGGGATGCAGTTCAGTGAGTGCAGAGAGTGCACTGGCAGCACTGGGGATGCAGTGCAGTTGAGTCCAGAGAGTGCACTGGCACCTTGGGGATGCAGTGCAGTGAGTCCAGAGAGTGCCCTGGCACCACTGGGGATGCAGTGCAGTGAGTCCAGAGAGTGCACTGGCACCAGTGGGGGTGCACTGCAGTGATTCCAGAGAGTGCACTGGCACCACTGGGGATGCAGTGCAGTGAGTCCAGAGAGTGCACTGGCACCACTGGGGATGCACTGCAGTGACTCGAAAGAGTGCACTGGCACCACTGGGGATGCACTGCAGTGATTCCGGAGAGTGCACTGGCACCACTGGGGATTAAGTGCAGTGAGTCCAGAGAGTGCACTGGCACCACTTGGGATGCACTGCAGTGAGTCCAGAGAGTGCACTGGCACCACTGGGGATGGAGTTCAGTGAGTGCAGAGAGTGCACTGGCAGCACTGGGGATGCAGTGCAGTTGAGTCCAGAGAGTGCACTGGCACCACTGGGGATGCAGTGCGGTGAGTCCAGAGAGTGCACTGGCACCAGTGGGGATGCAGTGCAGTGAGTCCAGAGAGTGCACTGGCACCAGTGGGGGTGCACTGCAGTGAGCCCAGAGATTACACTGGCACCACTGGGGATGCACTGCAGTGAGTGCAGAGAGTGCACTGGCACCACTGGGGATGCACTGTCGTGAGTCCAGAGAGTGCACTGGCACCACTGGGGATGCACTGCAGTGAGTCCAGAGAGTGCACTGGCACCACTGGGGATGCACTGCAGTGATTCCGGAGAGTGCTCTGGCACCACTGGGGATGCAGTGCAGTGAGTCCAGAGAGTGCACTGGCACCACTTGGGACGCACTGCAGTGAGTCCAGAGAGTGCACTGGCACCACTGGGGATGCACTGCAGTGAGTCCAGAGAGTGCACTGGCACCACTGGGGATGCAGTGCACTGAGTCCAGAGAGTGCACTGGCACCACTGGTGATGCAGTGCAGTGAGTCCAGAGAGGGCACTGGCACCACTGGCGATGCAGTGCAGTGAGTCCAGAGAGTGCACTGGCAGCACTGGGGATGCAATGCAGTGAGTCCAGAGAGTGCTCTGGCACCACTGGGGATGCAGTTCAGTGAGTCCAGAGAGTGCACTGGCACCACTGGGGATACACTGCAGTGAGTCCAGAGAGTGCACTGGCACCACTGGGGATGCAGTGCAGTGACTCCAGAGAGTGCACTGGCACCACTGGGGATGCACTGCAGTGAGTCCAGAGAGTGCTCTGGCACCACTGGGGATGCAGTGCAGTGACTCCAGAGAGTGCACTGGCACCAGTGGGGATGCACTGCAGTGAGTCCAGACAGTGCACTGGCACCACTGGGGATGCAGTGCAGTGAGTCCAGAGAGTGCACTGGCACCACTGGGGATGCACTGCAGTGAGTCCAGAGAGTGCAGTGGCACCACTGGGGATGCAGTGCAGTGAGTCCAGAGAGTGCACTGGCACCAGTGGGGATGGAGTGCACTGAGTCCAGAGAGTGCACTGGCACCACTGGGGATGCAGTTCAGTGAGTCCAGAGAGTGCACTGGCTCCACTGGGGATGAAGTGTAGTGAGTCCAGAGACTGCACAGGCACCACTGGGGATGCAGTGCAGTGAGTCCAGAGAGTGCACTGGCACCACTGGGGATGCAGTGCAGTGACTGCAGAGAGTGCACTGGCACCACTGGGGATGCAATGCAGTGAGTCCAGAGACTGCACTGGCACTAATGGGGATGCAGTGCAGTGACTCGAAAGAGTGCACTGGCACCACTGGGGATGCACTGCAGTGAGTCCAGATAGTGCACTGACACCACTGGGGATGCAGTGCAGTGATTCCGGAGAGTGCACTGGCACCACTGTTCATGCAGTGCAGTGAGTCCAAAGAGTGCACTGGCACCACTGGGTATGCAGTGCATGAGTGTAGAGAGTCCACTGGCACCACTGGGGATGCAGTGCAGTGAGTCCAGAGAGTGGACTGGCACCAGTGGGGATGGAGTGCACTGAGTCCAGAGAGTGCACTGGCACCACTGGGGATGCAGTGCAGTGAGTCCAGAGAGTGCACTGGCTCCACTGGGGATGAACTGTAGTGAGTCCAGAGACTGCACAGGCACCAGTGGGGATGCAGTGCAGTGACTCCAGAGAGTGCACTGGCACCACTGGGGATGCAGTGCAGTGACTGCAGAGAGTGCACTGGCACCACTGGGGATGCAATGCAGTGAGTCCAGAGAGTGCACTGGCACCACTGGGGATGCACTGCAGTGAGTCCAGAGAGTGCACGGGCACCACTGGGGATGCACTGCAGTGAGTCCAGAGAGTGCACTGACACCACTGGGGATGCAGTGCAGTGATTCCGGAGAGTGCACTGGCACCACTGGGGATGCACTGCAGTGAGTCCAGAGAGTGCACTGGCACCACTGGGGATGCACTGCAGTGAGTGCAGAGAGTGCACTGGCAGCACTGGGGATGCACTGCAATGAGTCCAGAGAGTGCACTGGCACCACTGGGGATGCAGTGCAGTGAGTCCAGAGAGTGCACTGTCACCACTGGGGATGCAGTGCAGTGAGTCCAGAGAGTGCACTGGCACCACTGGGGATGCACTGCAGTGAGTGCAGAGAGTGCACTGGCACCACTGGGGATGCACTGCAGTGAGGGCAGAGAGTGCACTGGCAGCACTGGGGATGCACTGCAGTGAGTCCAGAGAGTGCACTGGCAGCACTGGGGATGCACTGCAATGAGTCCAGAGAGTGCACTGGCACCACTGGGGATGCAGTGCAGTGAGTCCAGAGAGTGCACTGTCACCACTGGGGATGCTGTGCAGTGAGTCCAGAGAGTGCCCTGGCACCACTGGGGATGCAGTGCAGTGAGTCCAGAGGGTGGACTGGCACCACTGAGGATGCAGTGCAGTGACTCCAGAGAGTGCACTGGCACCACTGGGGATGCAGTGCAGTGAGTCCAGAGAGTGCACTGGCACCACTGGGGATGCAATGCGGTGAGTCCAGAGAGTGCACTGGCACCACAGGTGATGCAGTGCAGTGAGTCCAGAGAGTGCACTGGCACCACAGGGGATGCACTGCAGTGATTCCAGAGAGTGCACTGGCACCACTGGGGATGCAGTGCAGTGAGTCCAGAGAGTGCACTGACACCACAGGGGATGCACTGCAGTGAGTCCAGAGAGTACACTACCACCACTGGGGATGCAGTAGAGTGAGTCCAGAGAGTGCACTGGCACCACTGGGGATGCAGTGCAGTGACTCCAGAGAGTGCACTGGCACTTCTGGGGATGCAGTGCAGTGACTCCAGAGAGTGCACTGGCACCACTGGGGATGCACTGCAGTGAGTCCAGAGAGTGCACTGGCACCAGTGGGGATGCACTGCAGTGGGTCCAGAGAGTGCACTGGCACCACTGGGGATGCACTGCACTGAGTCCAGAGAGTGCACTGGCACCACTGGGGATGCAGTGCAGTGAGTCCAGAGAGCGCACTGGCACCACTGGCGATGCAGTGCAGTGAGTCCAGAGAGTGCACTGGCACCACTGGGGATGCAGTGCAGTGATTCCAGAGAGTGCACTGGCACCACAGGGATGCAGTGCAGTGAGTCCAGAGAGTGCACTGGCACCCCCTGTGATGCAGTACAGTGAGTCCAGTGAGTGCACTGGCACCACTGGGGATGCACTGCAGTGAGTCCAGGGAGTGCACTGGCACCACTGGGAATGCAGTGCAGTGAGTCCAGAGAGTGCACTGGCACCACTGGGGATGCACTGCAGTGAGTCCAGGGAGTGCACTGGCACCAGTGGGGATGCACTGCAGTGGGTCCAGAGAGTGCACTGGCACCACTGGGGATGCAGTGCAGTGAGTCCAGAGAGTGCACTGGCACCACTGGGGATGCAGTGCAGTGAGTCCAGAGAGCGCACTGGCACCACTGGCGATGCAGTGCAGTGAGTCCAGAGAGTGCACTGGCACCACTGGGGATGCAGTGCAGTGATTCCAGAGAGTGCACTGGCACCACAGGGATGCAGTGCAGTGAGTCCAGAGAGTGCACTGGCACCCCCTGTGATGCAGTACAGTGAGTCCAGTGAGTGCACTGGCACCACTGGGGATGCACTGCAGTGAGTCCAGGGAGTGCACTGGCACCACTGGGAATGCAGTGCAGTGAGTCCAGAGAGTGCACTGGCACCACTGGGGATGCACTGCAGTGAGTCCAGGGAGTGCACTGGCACCACTGGGAATGCAGTGCAGTGAGTCCAGAGAGTGCAATGGCACCACTGGGGATGCACGTCAGTGAGTCCAGAGAGTGCACTCTCTGGACTTGCCGGGGTGCATCCCCAGTGGTGCCAGTGCACTCTCTGGACTCACGGGGTTGCATTCCCAGTGGTGCCAGTGCACTCTCTGGACTCACTGCACTGCATCCCCAGTGGTGCGAATGCACTCTCTGGACTCACCCGAGTGCATCCCCAGTGGTACCAGTGCACTCTCTGGACTCACCCGAGTGCATCCCCAGTGGTGCCAGTGCACTCTCTGGACTCACTGCACTCCATTCCCAGTGGTGCCACTGCAATCTGTGGTCTCACTGCACTGCATCCCCAGTGGTGCCAGTGAACTCTCTGGACTCATTGCACTGCATCCCCAGTAGTGCCAGTGCACTCTCTGGACTCACTGCAGTGCATCCCCAGTGGTGCCAGTGCACTCTCTGGACTCACCGAGGTGCGTCCCCAGTGGTACCAGTGCACTCTCTGGACTCACTGCACTGCATCCCCAGTGGTGCCAGTGCACTCTCTGGACTCACTGCACTGCATCCCCAGTGGTGACAGTGCACTCTCTGGACTTGCCAGGGTGCATCCCCAGTGGTGCCAGTGACCTCTCTTGACTCACTGCACTGCATCCCCAGTGGTGCCAGTGCACTCTGGACTCACCGCACTGCATCCCCAGTGATGCCAGTGCACTCTCTGGACTCACTGCACTACATTCCCAGTGGTGCCAGTACACTCTCTGGACTCACTGCAGTGCATCCCCAGTGGTGCCAGTGCACTCTCTGGACTCACTGCACTGCATCCCCAGTTGTGCCACTGTACTCTCTGGACTCACTGCACTGCATCCCCAGTGGTGCCAGTACACTCTCTGGACTCACTGCAGTGCATCCCCAATGGTGCCAGTGCACTCTCTGCACTCACTGCACTGCATCAACAGTGGTGCCAGTGCACTCTCTGGACTCACTGCACTGCATCCCCAGTTGTGCCACTGTACTCTCTGGACTCACCGCACTGCATCCCCAGTGATGCCAGTGCACTCTCTGGACTCACTGCACTGCATCCCCAGTGGTGCCAGTACACTCTCTGGACTCACTGCACTGCATCCCCAGTGGTGCCAGTGCACTCTCTGGATTCACTGCACTGCATCCCCTGTGGTGCCACTGCACTCTCTGGACTCACTGCACTGCATCCCCAGTGGTGCCAGTGCACTCTCTTTACTCACTGCACTGCATCCCCAGTGTTGCCGGTGCACTCTCTGCACTCACTGCACTGCATCAACAGTGGTGCCAGTGCACTCTCTGGACTCACTGCACTGCATCCCCAGTGGTGCCAGTGCACTCTCTGGACTCACTGCAGTGCATCCCCAATTGTGCCAGTGCACTCTCTGGACTCACGGCAGTGCATCCCCAGTGGTGCCAGTGCACTCTCTGGACTCACTGCACTGCATCCCCAGTGGTGCCAGTGCACACTCTGGACTCACTGCACTGCATCCCCAGTGGTGCCAGTGCACTCTCTGGACTCACTGCAGTGCATCCCCAGTGGTGCCAGTGCACTCTCTGGACTCACGGCAGTGCATCCCCAGTGGTGCCAGTGCACTCTCTGGACTCACTGCACTGCATCCCCAGTGGTGCCAGTGCACTCTCTGGACTCACTGCACTGCATCCCCAGTGGTGCCAGTGCACTCTCTGGACTCACTGCACTGCATCCCCAGTGGTGCCAGTGCACTCTCTGGACTCACGGCAGTGCATCCCCAGTGGTGCCAGTGCACTCTCTGGACTCACTGCACTGCATCCCCAGTGGTGCCAGTGCACTCTCTGGACTCACTGCACTGCATCCCCAGTTGTGCCAGTGCACTCTCTGGACTCACTGCAGTGCATCCCCAGTGGTGCCAGTGCACTCTCTGGACTCACTGCAGTGCATCCCCAGTGGTGCCAGTGCAATCTCAGGACTCACAGCAGTGCAGCTCCAGTTGGTGCCAGTGCACTCTCTGGACTCACTGCACTGCATCCCCAGTGTTGCCAGTGCACTCTCTGGACTCACGGCAGTGCATCCCCAGTGGTGCCAGTGCACTCTCTGGACTCACTGCACTGCATCCCCAGTGGTGCCAGTGCACTCTCTGGACTCACTGCAGTGCATTCCCAGTGGTGCCAGTGCAATCTCAGGAGTCACAGCAGTGCAGCTCCAGTTGGTGCCAGTGCACTCTCTGGACTCACTGCACTGCATCCCCAGTGCTGACAGTGCACTCTCTGGACTCACTGCACTGCATCCCCAGTGGTGCCAGTGTACTCTCTGGACTCAGTGGACTGCATCCCCAGTGGTGCCACTGCACTCTCTGGACTCACTGCCGTGCATCCCCAGTGGTGACAGTGCACTCTCTTTACTCACTGCACTGCATCCCCAGTGTTGCCAGTGCACTCTCTGCACTCACTGCACTGCATTCCCAGTGCTGACAGTGCACTCTCTGGACTCACTGCACTGCATCCCCAGTGGTGCCAGTGCACACTCTGGACTCACTGCACTGCATCCCCAGTGGTGCCAGTGCACTCTCTGGACTCACTGCAGTGCATCCCCAGTGGTGCCAGTGCACTCTCTGGACTCACGGCAGTGCATCCCCAGTGGTGCCAGTGCACTCTCTGGACTCACTGCAGTGCATCCCCAGTGGTGCCAGTGCACACTCTGGACTCACTGCAGTGCATCCCCAGTGGTGCCAGTGCACTCTCTGGACTCACTGCAGTGCATCCCCAGTGGTGCCAGTGCACTCTCTGGACTCACTGCACTGCATCCCCAGTGGTGCCAGTGCACTCTCTGGACTCACTGCACTGCATCCCCAGTGGTGCCAGTGCACTCTCTGGACTCACTGCACTGCATTTCCAGTGGTGCCAGTGCACTCTCTGGACTCACTGCAGTGCATCCCCAGTGGTGCCAGTGCACTCTCTGGACTCACGGCAGTGCATCCCCAGTGGTGCCAGTGCACTCTCTGGACTCACTGCACTGCATCCCCAGTGGTGCCAGTGCACTCTCTGGACTCACTGCACTGCATCCCCAGTGGTGCCAGTGCACTCTCTGGACTCACTGCAGTGCATCCCCAGTGGTGCCAGTGCACTCTCTGGACTCACGGCAGTGCATCCCCAGTGGTGCCAGTGCACTCTCTGGACTCACTGCACTGCATCCCCAGTGGTGCCAGTGCACTCTCTGGACTCACTGCACTGCATCCCCAGTGGTGCCAGTGCACTCTCTGGACTCACTGCAGTGCATCCCCAGTGGTGCCAGTGCACTCTCTGGACTCACTGCACTGCATCCCCAGTGGTGACAGTGCACTCTCTGGACTTGCCGTGGTGCATCCCCAGTGGTGCCAGTGCACTCTCTGGAGTCACCGGGGTGCATCCCCAGAGGTGCCAGTGCACTCTCTGGACTCACTGCACTACATCCCCAGTGGTGCCAGTTCACTCTCTGGACTCACTGAACTGAATCCCCAGTGGTGCCAGTGCACTCTCTGGACTCACTGCCGTGCATCCCCAGTGGTGCCAGTGCACTCTCTTTACTCACTGCACTGCATCCCCAGTGTTGCCAGTGCACTCTCTGCACTCACTGCACTGCATTCCCAGTGCTGACAGTGCACTCTCTGGACTCACTGCACTGCATCCCCAGTGGTGCCAGTGCACACTCTGGACTCACTGCACTGCATCCCCAGTGGTGCCAGTGCACTCTCTGGACTCACTGCAGTGCATCCCCAGTGGTGCCAGTGCACTCTCTGGACTCACGGCAGTGCATCCCCAGTGGTGCCAGTGCACTCTCTGGACTCACTGCAGTGCATCCCCAGTGGTGCCAGTGCACACTCTGGACTCACTGCAGTGCATCCCCAGTGGTGCCAGTGCACTCTCTGGACTCACTGCAGTGCATCCCCAGTGGTGCCAGTGCACTCTCTGGACTCACTGCACTGCATCCCCAGTGGTGCCAGTGCACTCTCTGGACTCACTGCACTGCATCCCCAGTGGTGCCAGTGCACTCTCTGGACTCACTGCACTGCATTTCCAGTGGTGCCAGTGCACTCTCTGGACTCACTGCAGTGCATCCCCAGTGGTGCCAGTGCACTCTCTGGACTCACGGCAGTGCATCCCCAGTGGTGCCAGTGCACTCTCTGGACTCACTGCACTGCATCCCCAGTGGTGCCAGTGCACTCTCTGGACTCACTGCACTGCATCCCCAGTGGTGCCAGTGCACTCTCTGGACTCACTGCAGTGCATCCCCAGTGGTGCCAGTGCACTCTCTGGACTCACGGCAGTGCATCCCCAGTGGTGCCAGTGCACTCTCTGGACTCACGGCAGTGCATCCCCAGTGGTGCCAGTGCACTCTCTGGACTCACTGCACTGCATCCCCAGTG
Source organism: Anser brachyrhynchus (assembly GCF_964034855.1). Lineage (NCBI taxonomy): Eukaryota > Metazoa > Chordata > Aves > Anseriformes > Anatidae > Anser > Anser brachyrhynchus. The sequence goes on from NW_027663695.1 coordinate 710,016, forward strand.
GTGCCAGTGCACTCTCTGGACTCACTGCAGTGCATCCCCAGTGGTGCCAGTGCACTCTCTGGACTCACTGCACTGCATCCCCAGTGGTGACAGTGCACTCTCTGGACTTGCCGTGGTGCATCCCCAGTGGTGCCAGTGCACTCTCTGGAGTCACCGGGGTGCATCCCCAGAGGTGCCAGTGCACTCTCTGGACTCACTGCACTACATCCCCAGTGGTGCCAGTTCACTCTCTGGACTCACTGAACTGAATCCCCAGTGGTGCCAGTGCACTCTCTGGACTCACTGTACTGCATCCCCAGTGGTGCCTGTGAAGTCTCTGGACTCACTGCAGTGCATCCCCAGTGGTGCCAGTGCAATCTCAGGACTCACAGCAGTGCAGCTCCAGTTGGTGCCAGTGCACTCTCTGGACTCACTGCACTGCATCCCCAGTGCTGACAGTGCACTCTCTGGACTCACTGCACTGCATCCCCAGTGGTGCCAGTGTACTCTCTGGACTCAGTGGACTGCATCTCCAGTGGTGCCACTGCACTCTCTGGACTCACTGCAGTGCATCCCCAGTGGTGCCAGTGCACTCTCTGCACTCACTGCACTGCATCCCCACTGGTGCCAGTGCACTCTCTGGACTCACTGCACTGCATCCCCAGTGGTGCCAGTGCACACTCTGGACTCACTGCACTGCATCCCCAGTGGTGCCAGTGCACTCTCTGGACTCACTGCAGTGCATCCCCAGTGGTGCCAGTGCACTCTCTGGACTCACGGCACTGCATCCCCAGTGGTGCCAGTGCACTCTCTGGACTCACTGCACTGCATCCCCAGTGGTGCCAGTGCACTCTCTGGACTTGCCGGGGTGCATCCCCAGTGGAGCCAGTGCAGTCTCTGTGTTAGTGTTGGGGAGAATCGAATGGATGTTTTACTAATGTCTCTTAGGTAATGGGACCTACAGTATAATTAAGCATTGCCAAATGTACTTACATTATCAATTAATCTATGTATACTGGATACTTAGGGAGTACATTGAACAATCAAAAGAATCATTGAAGGGGAACCTTGGGAGGGAACAGGTACAACCTGACCTTGGATAAGGGCCTGGAAATGATGAAATGAGTTGAAGCAGAACCAAGAAGCGGAGGGAGCATGTGTCGAGTAAGAAAGGTGAAAAGTTTAGCGGAGAGGAAGACTCCTTACTTCATCTGCACGACCACCTGGACGACCACCAGAGTGCGCCACGCATGTGCAAAGGGGAGGGGAGCTAATTAGAATGAAAAGCGAGGCTGCTGTTGCAACCTGTAATGAATATGTATACCTGACGCAATATTGTATGTATAAATAATGGCTGGGAAGTAACGGGACTTGAAGCCAGATTTGGGCACCTGCCCCGGCTTCCAGCGCTGAATAAAGCACCTTCATATAATCACTTGGTGATTATGTGGTTGCTAGGCTAACATCTGGACTCACTGCAGTGCATCCCCAGTGGTGCCAGTGCACTCTCTGGAGTCACTGCAGTGCATCCCCAGTGGTGCCAGTGCACTCCCTGGACTCACTGCAGTGCATCCCCAGTGGTGCCAGTGCACTCTCTGGACTCACTGCATTGCATCCCCAGTGGTGCCAGTGCACTCTCTGGACTCACTGCAGTGCATCCCCAGTGGTGCCAGTGCACTCTCTGGACTCACTGCAGTGCATCCCCAATCGTACCAGTGCACTCTCTGGACTCACTGCACTGCATCCCCAGTGGTACCAGTGCACTCTCTGGACTCACTGCACTGCATCCCCAGTGGTGCCAGTGCACTCTCTGGACTCACTGCACTTCATCCCCATTGGTGCCAGTGCACTCTCTGGACTCACTGCACTGCATCCCCAGTGGTGACAGTGCACTCTCTGGACTTGCCGTGGTGCATCCCCAGTGGTGCCAGTGCACTCTCTGGAGTCACCGGGGTGCATCCCCAGTGGTGCCAGTTCACTCTCTGGACTCACTGAACTGAATCCCCAGTGGTGCCAGTGCACTCTCTGGACTCACTGTACTGCATCCCCAGTGGTGCCTGTGAAGTCTCTGGACTCACTGCAGTGCATCCCCAGTGGTGCCAGTGCAATCTCAGGACTCACAGCAGTGCAGCTCCAGTTGGTGCCAGTGCACTCTCTGGACTCACTGCAGTGCATCCCCAGTGCTGACAGTGCACTCTCTGGACTCACTGCACTGCATCCCCAGTGGTGCCAGTGTACTCTCTGGACTCAGTGGACTGCATCCCCAGTGGTGCCAGTGCACTCTCTGGACTCACTGCAGTGCATACCCAGAAGTGCCAGTGCACTCTCTGGAGTCACTGCACTGCATCCCCAGTGGTGCCAGTGCACTCTCTGGACTCACTGCAGTGCATTCCCTTTTGTGCCAGTGCACTCTCTGCACTCACTGCACTGCATCCCCAGTGGTGCCAGTGCACTCTCTGGACTCACTGCACTGCATCCCCAGTGGTGCCTGTGAAGTCTCTGGTCTCACTGCACTGCATCCCCAGTGGTGTCAGTGCACTCTCTGGACTCACTGCACTGCATCCCCATTGCTGACAGTGCCCTCTCTGGACTCACTGCACTGCATCCCCAGTGGTGCCAGTGCACTCTCTGGACTCACTGCACTGCATCCCCAGTGGTGCCAATGCACTCTCTGGACTCACTGCAGTGCATCCCCAGTGGTGCCAGGGCACTCTCTGCAGACAATGCAGTGCATCCCCAAAGGTGACAGTGCACTCTCTGGCTTCACTGTACTGTTCGAGCCTCGGCAACCGCTCCAGCCGCGGCATACGCGTCAGCCGCTCCAGCCGCGGAGCCGCACCAACCGCGGTAGCCGCTCCAGCCGCGGCAGCCGCTCCACTCGGTAGCGGCTTTCGCGGCTGCCGCGGCTGGAGCGGCTGCCGCGGCTGGAGCGGCTGCGGCGGCTGGAGCGTCTAGAGCGTCTGCCGCGGCTGGAGGGGCTACCGCGGCTGGCGCGGCTGAGGCGGCTGGAGCGGATGCCGCGGTTGGAGCAGTGCAGTGAGTCCACAGAGTGCACTGGCACCACTGGGGATGCACTGCAGTGAGTCCAGAGAGTGCATTGGCACCACTGGGGATGCAGTGCAGTGACACCAGAGACTGCACTGGCACCACAGGTGATGCAGTGCCGTGAGTCCAGAGAGTATACTGGCATCACTGGGGATGCACTGCAGTGTCTCCAGAGAGCGCACTGGCACCACTGGGGATGCAGTGCAGTGAGTCCAGAGAGTGCACTGGCACCAATGTGGATGCATTGCAGTGAGTCCAGAGAGTGCACTGGCACCACTGGGGGTGTACTGCAGTGGGTCCAGAGAGTGCACTGGCACCACTGGAGATGCACTGCACTGAGTGCAGAGATTGCACTTGCTCCACTGGGGATGCAATGTACTGAGTCCAGAGACTGCACAGGCACCACTGGGGTTGCAGTGCAGTGAGTCCAGAGAGTACACTGGCACCACTGGTGTTGCACTGCAGTGAGTCCTGATTGTGCACTGGCACCACTTGGGATGCAGTGCAGTGAGTCCAGAGAGCGCACTGGCACCACTGGCGATGCAGTGCAGTGAGTCCAGAGAGTGCACTGGCACCACTGGGGATGCAGTGCAGTGAGTCCAGAGAGTGCACTGGCACCACAGGGATGCAGTGCAGTGAGTCCAGAGAGTGCACTGGCACCACTGGGGATGCAGTGCAGTGAGTCCAGAGAGTGCACTGGCACCAGCTGTGATGCAGTACAGTGAGTCCAGTGAGTGCACTGGCACCACTGGGGATGCACTGCAGTGAGTCCAGGGAGTGCAATGGCACCACTGGGAATGCAGTGCAGTGAGTCCAGAGAGTGCAATGGCACCACTGGGGATGCACGTCAGTGAGTCCAGAGAGTGCACTCTCTGGACTTGCCGGGGTGCATCCCCAGTGGTACCAGTGCACTCTCTGGACTCACCCGAGTGCATCCCCAGTGGTGCCAGTGCACTCTCTGGACTCACTGCACTCCATTCCCAGTGGTGCCACTGCAATCTGTGGTCTCACTGCACTGCATCCCCAGTGGTGCCAGTGCACTCTCTGGACTCATTGCACTGCATCCCTACTGGTGCCAGTGCACTCTCTGGACACACTGCAGTGCATCCCCAGTGGTGCCAGTGCACTCTCTGGACTCACCGAGGTGCATCCCCAGTGGTGACAGTGCACTCTCTGGACTTGCCAGGGTGCATCCCCAGTGGTGCCAGTGCACTCTCTGGACTCACCGGGGTGCATCCCCAGTGGTGCCAGTGACCTCTCTTGACTCACTGCACTGCATCTCCAGTGGTGCCAGTGCACTCTGGACTCACCGCACTGCATCCCCAGTGATGCCAGTGCACTCTCTGGACTCACTGCACTGCATCCCCAGTGGTGCCAGTGACCTCTCTGGACTCACTGCACTACATCCCCAGTGGTGCCAGTACACTCTCTGGACTCACTGCAGTGCATCCCCAGTGGTGCCAGTGCACTCTCTGGACTCACTGCACTGCTCCAGCCGCGGCATCCGCTCCAGCCGACGCAGTCGCTCCAGCCGCGGCAGCCGCTCCAGCCTCGGCAGCCGCGGCAGCCGCTCCAGCCGCGGCAGCCGCTAAAGCCGCTACCGAGTGGAGCGGCTGCCACGGCTGGAGCGGCTGCCGCGTCTGCCGTGGCTGGAGCGGCTGCCGCGGCTGGAGCGCCTGCCGCGGTTGGAGCGGCTGCCGCGGCTGGAGCGGCTGGAGCGTCTGCCGCGTATGCCGCGGATGGAGCGGCTGCCGCGGCTGGACCGGCTGCCGCGGCTGCCGCGGATGGAGCGGCTGGAGCGGCTGCCGAGGCTGGAGTGGCTACCGCGGCTGGAGCTGTTGCCGCGGCTCGAGCAGTACAGTGAGTCCAGAGAGTGCACTGTCACCTTTGGGGATGCACTGCATTGTCTGCAGAGAGTGCCCTGGCACCACTGGGGATGCACTGCAGTGAGTCCAGAGAGTGCAGTGGCACCACTGGGGATGGACTGCAGTGAGTCCAGAGAGTGCACTGGCACCTTGGGGATGCAGTGCAGTGAGTCCAGAGAGTGCACTGGCACCACTGGGGATACAGTGCAGTTAGTCCAGAGAGTGCACTGGCACCACTGGGGATGCACTGCAGTGAGTCCAGAGAGTGCAATGGTACCACTGGGATGCAGTGCAGTGAGTCCAGAGAGTGCACTGGCGCCACTGGGGATGCACTGCAGTGAGTCCAGAGAGTGCACTGGCACCACTGGGGATGCACTGCAGTGAGTTCAGAGAGTGCACTGGCACCACTGGAAATGCAGTGCAGTGAGTCCAGAGAGTGCACTGGCACCTTGGGGATACAGTGCAGTGAGTCCAGAGAGTGCACTGGCACCACTGGGGATGCAGTGCAGTGAGTCCACAGAGAGCACTGGCTCCACTGGGGATGCACTTCAGTGAGTCCAGAGAGTGCACTGGCACCACTGGGGATGCAGTTCAGTGAGTCCAGAGAGTGCACTGGCACCATTGGGATGCACTGCAGTGAGTCCAGAGAGTGAGATGGCACCACTGGGGATGCAGTGCAGTGAGTGCAGAGAGTGCACTGGCACCACTGGGGATGCTGTGCACTGAGTCCAGAGAGGGCACTGTCAGCAATGGGGATGCAGTGCAGTGAGTCCAGAGAGTGCACTGGCACTTTTGGGGATGCACTGCAGTGAGTCCAGAGAGTGAACTGGCACCACTGGGGATGCAGTGCACTGAGTCCAGAGACGGCACTGTCAGCAATGGGGATGCAGTGCAGTGAGTCCAGAGAGTGCACTGGCACTACTGGGGATCTCACTGCAGTGAGAATGTATCTGAATCCCTGGTGGTGCCAGTGCACTCTGTGGACTCACTGCACTGCTCCAACCGCGGCATCCGCTCCAGCCGCCTCAGCCGCTCCAGCCGCGGTAGCCCCTCCAGCCGCGGCAGACGCTCTAGACGCTCCAGCCGCCGCAGCCGCTCCAGCCGCGGCAGCCGCTCCAGCCGCGGCAGCCGCGAAAGCCGCTACCGAGTGGAGCGGCTGCCGCGGCTGGAGCGGCTACCGCGGTTGGTGCGGCTCCGCGGCTGGAGCGGCTGACGCGTATGCCGCGGCTGGAGCGGTTGCCGAGGCTCGAACAGTACAGTGAAGCCAGAGAGTGCACTGTCACCTTTGGGGATGCACTGCATTGTCTGCAGAGAGTGCCCTGGCACCACTGGGGATGCACTGCAGTGAGTCCAGAGAGTGCACTGGCACCACTGGGGATGCAGTGCAGTGAGTTCAGAGAGTGCACTGGCACCACTGGGGATGCAGTGCAGTGAGTCCAGAGACTACACTGGCACCACTGGGGATGCAGTGCAGTGACACCAGAGACTGCACTGGCACCACAGGTGATGCAGTGCCGTGAGTCCAGAGAGTATACTGGCATCACTGGGGATGCACTGCAGTGTCTCCAGAGAGCGCACTGGCACCACTGGGGATGCAGTGCAGTGAGTCCAGAGAGTGCACTGGCACCAATGTGGATGCATTGCAGTGAGTCCAGAGAGTGCACTGGCACCACTGGGGGTGTACTGCAGTGGGTCCAGAGAGTGCACTGGCACCACTGGAGATGCACTGCACTGAGTGCAGAGATTGCACTTGCTCCACTGGGGATGCAATGTACTGAGTCCAGAGACTGCACAGGCACCACTGGGGTTGCAGTGCAGTGAGTCCAGAGAGTACACTGGCACCACAGGTGTTGCACTGCAGTGAGTCCTGATTGTGCACTGGCACCACTTGGGATGCAGTGCAGTGAGTCCAGAGAGCGCACTGGCACCACTGGCGATGCAGTGCAGTGAGTCCAGAGAGTGCACTGGCACCACTGGGGATGCAGTGCAGTGAGTCCAGAGAGTGCACTGGCACCACAGGGATGCAGTGCAGTGAGTCCAGAGAGTGCACTGGCACCACTGGGGATGCAGTGCAGTGAGTCCAGAGAGTGCACTGGCACCAGCTGTGATGCAGTACAGTGAGTCCAGTGAGTGCACTGGCACCACTGGGGATGCACTGCAGTGAGTCCAGGGAGTGCAATGGCACCACTGGGAATGCAGTGCAGTGAGTCCAGAGAGTGCAATGGCACCACTGGGGATGCACGTCAGTGAGTCCAGAGAGTGCACTCTCTGGACTTGCCGGGGTGCATCCCCAGTGGTACCATTGCACTCTCTGGACTCACCCGAGTGCATCCCCAGTGGTGCCAGTGCACTCTCTGGACTCACTGCACTCCATTCCCAGTGGTGCCACTGCAATCTGTGGTCTCACTGCACTGCATCCCCAGTGGTGCCAGTGCACTCTCTGGACTCATTGCACTGCATCCCCACTGGTGCCAGTGCACTCTCTGGACTCACTGCAGTGCATCCCCAGTGGTGCCAGTGCACTCTCTGGACTCACCGAGGTGCATCCCCCGTGGTGACAGTGCACTCTCTGGACTTGCCAGGGTGCATCCCCAGTGGTGCCAGTGCACTCTCTGGACTCACCGGGGTGCATCCCCAGTGGTGCCAGTGACCTCTCTTGACTCACTGCACTGCATCCCCAGTGGTGCCAGTGCACTCTGGACTCACCGCACTGCATCCCCAGTGATGCCAGTGCACTCTCTGGACTCACTGCACTGCATCCCCAGTGGTGCCAGTGACCTCTCTGGACTCACTGCACTACATCCCCAGTGGTGCCAGTACACTCTCTGGACTCACTGCAGTGCATCCCCAGTGGTGCCAGTGCACTCTCTGGACTCACTGCACTGCATCCCCTGTTGTGCCACTGTACTCTCTGGACTCACTGCACTGCATCCCCAATGGTGCCAGTGCACTCTCTGGACTCACTGCAGTGCATCCCCAGTGGTGCCAGTGCACTCTTTGGACTCACTGCACTGCATCCCCAGTGGTGCCACTGCACTCTCTGGACTCACTGCACTGCATCTCCAGTGGTGCCAGTGCACTCTCTGGACTCACTGCACTGCATCGCCAGTGGTGCCAGTGCACTCTCTGCACTCACTGCACTGCTTCCCCTGTGATCCCAGTGCACTCTCTGGACTCACCGATGTGCATCCCCAGTGGTGCCAGTGCACTCTCTGGACTCACCGATGTGCATCCCCAGTGGTGCCAGTGCACTCTCTGGACTCACTGCACTGCAACCCCAGTGGTGACAGTGCACTCTATGGACTTGCCGGGGTGCATCCCCAGTGGTGCCACTGCACTCTCTGGACTCACCGGGGTGCATCCCCAGTGGTGCCAGTGCACTCTCTGGACTCACTGCAGTGCATCCCCAGTGGTGCCACTGCACTCTCTGGACTCACTGCACTGCATCCCCAGTGGTGCCAGTGCACTCTCTTTACTCACTGCACTGCATCCCCAGTGTTGCCAGTGCACTCTCTGCACTCACTGCACTGCATCAACAGTGGTGCCAGTGCACTCTCTGGACTCACTGCACTGCATCCCCAATGGTGCCAGTGCACTCTCTGGACTCACGGCAGTGCATCCCCAGTGGTGCCAGTGCACTCTCTGGACTCACTGCACTGCATCCCCAGTGGTGCCAGTGCACTCTCTGGACTCACTGCACTGCATCCCCAGTGGTGCCAGTGCACTCTCTGGACTCACTGCACTGCATCCCCAGTGGTGCCAGTGCACTCTCTGGACTCACGGCAGTGCATCCCCAGTGGTGCCAGTGCACTCTCTGGACTCACTGCACTGCATCCCCAGTTGTGCCAGTGCACTCTCTGGACTCACTGCAGTGCATCCCCAGTGGTGCCAGTGCACTCTCTGGACTCAATGCAGTGCATCCCCAGTGGTGCCAGTGCAATCTCAGGACTCACAGCAGTGCAGCTCCAGTTGGTGCCAGTGCACTCTCTGGACTCACTGCACTGCATCCCCAGTGGTGCCAGTGCACTCTCTGGACTCACGGCAGTGCATCCCCAGTGGTGCCAGTGCACTCTCTGGACTCACTGCACTGCATCCCCAGTGGTCCAGTGCACTCTCTGGACTCACTGCAGTGCATCCCCAGTGGTGCCAGTGCAATCTCAGGACTCACAGCAGTGCATCCCCAGTGGTGCCAGTGCAATCTCAGGACTCACAGCAGTGCAGCTCCAGTTGGTGCCAGTGCACTCTCTGGACTCACTGCACTGCATCCCCAGTGCTGACAGTGCACTCTCTGGACTCACTGCACTGCATCCCCAGTGGTGCCAGTGTACTCTCTGGACTCAGTGGACTGCATCCCCAGTGGTGCCACTGCACTCTCTAGACTCACTGCAGTGCATCCCCAGTGGTGCCAGTGCACTCTCTTTACTCACTGCACTGCATCCCCAGTGTTGCCAGTGCACTCTCTGCACTCACGGCAGTGCATCCCCAGTGGTGCCAGTGCACTCTCTGGACTCACTGCAGTGCATCCCCAGTGGTGCCAGTGCACACTCTGGACTCACTGCAGTGCATCCCCAGTGGTGCCAGTGCACTCTCTGGACTCACTGCAGTGCATCCCCAGTGGTGCCAGTGCACTCTCTGGACTCACTGCAGTGCATCCCCAGTGGTGCCAGTGCACTCCCTGGACTCACTGCAGTGCATCCCCAGTGGTGCCAGTGCACTCTCTGGACTCACTGCATTGCATCCCCAGTGGTGCCAGTGCACTCTCTGGACTCACTGCAGTGCATACCCAGTGGTGCCAGTGCACTCTCTGGACTCACTGCAGTGCATCCCCAATCGTACCAGTGCACTCTCTGGACTCACTGCACTGCATCCCCTGTGGTACCAGTGCACTCTCTGGACTCACTGCACTGCATCCCCAGTGGTGCCAGTGCACTCTCTGGACTCACTGCACTTCATCCCCATTGGTGCCAGTGCACTCTCTGGACTCACTGCACTGCATCCCCAGTGGTGCCAGTGCACTCTCTGGAGTCACCGGGGTGCATCCCCAGAGGTGCCAGTGCACTCTCTGGACTCACTGCACTACATCCCCAGTGGTGCCAGTTCACTCTCTGGACTCACTGAACTGAATCCCCAGTGGTGCCAGTGCACTCTCTGGACTAACTGTACTGCATCCCCAGTGGTGCCTGTGCACTCCCTGGACTCACTGCAGTGCATCCCCAGTGGTGCCAGTGAACTCTCTGGACTCACTGCATTGCATCCCCAGTGGTGCCAGTGCACTCTCTGGACTCACTGCAGTGCATACCCAGTGGTGCCAGTGCACTCTCTGGACTCACTGCAGTGCATCCCCAATCGTACCAGTGCACTCTCTGGACTCACTGCACTGCATCCCCAGTGGTACCAGTGCACTCTCTGGACTCACTGCACTGCATCCCCAGTGGTGCCAGTGCACTCTCTGGACTCACTGCACTTCATCCCCATTGGTGCCAGTGCACTCTATGGACTCACTGCACTGCATCCCCAGTGGTGACAGTGCACTCTCTGGACTTGCCGTGGTGCATCCCCAGTGGTGCCAGTGCACTCTCTGGAGTCACCGGGGTGCATCCCCAGAGGTGCCAGTGCACTCTCTGGACTCACTGCACTACATCCCCAGTGGTGCCAGTTCACTCTCTGGACTCACTGAACTGAATCCCCAGTGGTGCCAGTGCACTCTCTGGACTAACTGTACTGCATCCCCAGTGGTGCCTGTGAAGTCTCTGGACTCACTGCAGTGCATCCCCAGTGGTGCCAGTGCAATCTCAGGACTCACAGCAGTGCAGCTCCAGTTGGTGCCAGTGCACTCTCTGGACTCACTGCACTGCATCCCCAGTGCTGACAGTGCACTCTCTGGACTCACTGCACTGCATCCCCAGTGGTGCCAGTGTACTCTCTGGACTCAGTGGACTGCATCCCCAGTGGTGCCAGTGCACTCTCTGGACTCACTGCAGTGCATCCCCAGTGGTGCCAGTGCACTCTCTGGACTCACTGCACTGCATCCCCAGTGGTGCCAGTGCACTCTCTGGACTCACTGCAGTGCATTCCCTTTTGTGCCAGTGCACTCTCTGCACTCACTGCACTGCATCCCCAGTGGTGCCAGTGCACTCTCTGGACTCACTGCACTGCATCCCCAGTGGTGCCTGTGAAGTCTCTGGTCTCACTGCACTGCATCCCCAGTGGTGTCAGTGCACTCTCTGGACTCACTGCACTGCATCCCCATTGCTGACAGTGCCCTCTCTGGACTCAGTGCACTGCATCCCCAGTGGTGCCAGTGCACTCTCTGGACTCACTGCACTGCATCCCCAGTGGTGCCTGTGAAGTCTCTGGTCTCACTGCACTGCATCCCCAGTGGTGTCAGTGCACTCTCTGGACTCACTGCACTGCATCCCCATTGCTGACAGTGCCCTCTCTGGACTCAGTGCACAGCATCCCCAGTGGTGCCAGTGCACTCTCTGGACTCACTGTACTGCATCCCCAGTGGTGCCAGTTGACTCTCTGGACTCACTGCACTGCTCCAGCCGCGGCATCCGCTCCAGCCGCCGCAGTCGCTCCAGCCGCGGCAGCCGCTCCAGCCTCGGCAGCCGCGGCAGCCGCTCCAGCCGCGGCAGCCGCTAAAGCCGCTACCGAGTGCAGCGGCTGCCACGGCTGGAGCGGCTGCCGCGTCTGCCGTGGCTGGAGCGGCTGCCGCGGCTGGAGCGGCTGCCGCGGCTGGAGCGCCTGCCGCGGTTGGAGCGGCTGCCGCGGCTGGAGCGGCTGGAGCGTCTGCCGCGTATGCCGCGGATGGAGCGGCTACCGCGGCTGGACCGGCTGCCGCGGCTGCCGCGGCTGGAGCGGCTGGAGCGGCTGCCGAGGCTGGAGTGGCTACCGCGGCTGGAGCGGTTGCCGCGGCTCGAGCAGTACAGTGAGTCCAGAGAGTGCACTGTCACCTTTGGGGATGCCCTGCATTGTCTGCAGAGAGTGCCCTGGCACCACTGGGGATGCACTGCAGTGAGTCCAGAGAGTGCACTGGCACCTTGGGGATGCAGTGCAGTGAGTCCAGAGAGTGCACTGGCACCACTGGGGATGCAGTGCAGTGAGTCCAGAGAGTGCAGTGGCCCCACTGGGGATGGAGTGCATTGAGTCCAGAGAGTGCACTGGCACCACTGGGATGCAGTGCAGTGAGTCCAGAGAGTGCAATGGCGCCACTGGGGATGCACTGCAGTGAGTCCAGAGAGTGCACTGGCACCACTGGGATGCAGTGCAGTTAGTCCAGAGAGTGCACTGGCACCACTGGGGATGCACTGCAGTGAGTCCAGAGAGTGCACTGGCACCACTGGGATGCAGTGCAGTGAGTCCAGAGAGTGCACTGGCGCCACTGGGGATGCACTGCAGTGAGTCCAGAGAGTGCAGTGGCACCACTGGGGATGCACTGCAGTGAGTTCAGAGAGTGCACTGGCACCACTGGGGATGCAGTGCAGTGAGTCCAGAGAGTGCACTGGCACCTTGGGGATGCAGTGCAGTGAGTCCAGAGAGTGCACTGGCACCACTGGGGATGCAGTGCAGTGAGTCCACAGAGAGCACTGGCTCCACTGGGGATGCACTTCAGTGAGTCCAGAGAGTGCACTGGCACCACTGGGGATGCAGTTCAGTGAGTCCAGAGAGTGCACTGGCACCATTGGGATGCACTGCAGTGAGTCCAGAGAGTGAGATGGCACCACTGGGGATGCACTGCAGTGAGTCCAGAGAGTGCACTGGCACTTTTGGGGATGCACTGCAGTGAGTCCAGAGAGTGAACTGGCACCACTGGGGATGCAGTGCACTGAGTCCAGAGACGGCACTGTCAGCAATGGGGATGCAGTGCAGTGAGTCCAGAGAGTGCACTGGCACTACTGGGGATCTCACTGCAGTGAGAATGTATCTGAATCCCTGGTGGTGCCAGTGCACTCTGTGGACTCACTGCACTGCTCCAACCGCGGCATCCGCTCCAGCCGCCTCAGCCGCTCCAGCCGCGGTAGCCCCTCCAGCCGCGGCAGACGCTCTAGACGCTCCAGCCGCCGCAGCCGCTCCAGCCGCGGCAGCCGCTCCAGCCGCGGCAGCCGCGAAAGCCGCTACCGAGTGGAGCGGCTGCCGCGGCTGGAGCGACAACCGCGGTTGGTGCGGCTCCGCGGCTGGAGCGGCTGACGCGTATGCCGCGGATGGAGCGGTTGCCGAGGCTGGAGGGGCTAACGCGGCTGGAGCGGCTGCCGCGGCTCGAACAGTACAGTGAAGCCAGAGAGTGCACTGTCACCTTTGGGGATGCACTGCATTGTCTGCAGAGAGTGCCCTGGCACCACTGGGGATGCACTGCAGTGAGTCCAGAGAGTGCACTGGCACCACTGGGGATGCAGTGCAGTGAGTCCAGAGAGTGCACTGGCACCACTGGGGATGCAGTTCAGTGAGTCCAGAGACTACACTGGCACCACTGATGATGCAGTGCAGTGACACCAGAGACTGCACTGGCACCACAGGTGATGCAGTGCCGTGAGTCCAGAGAGTATACTGGCATCACTGGGGATGCACTGCAGTGTCTCCAGAGAGCGCACTGGCACCACTGGGGATGCAGTGCAGTGAGTCCAGAGAGTGCACTGGCATCAATGTGGATGCATTGCAGTGAGTCCAGAGAGTGCACTGGCACCACTGGGGGTGTACTGCAGTGGGTCCAGAGAGTGCACTGGCACCACTGGAGATGCACTGCACTGAGTGCAGAGACTGCACTTGCACCACTGGGGATGCAATGTACTGAGTCCAGAGACTGCACAGGCACCACTGGGGTTGCAGTGCAGTGAGTCCAGAGAGTGCACTGGCACCACTGGGGATGCACTGCAGTGAGTCCAGAGAGTGCACTGGCACCAGTGGGGATGCACTGCAGTGGGTCCAGAGAGTGCACTGGCACCACTGGGGATGCACTGCAGTGGGTCCAGAGAGTGCACTGGCACCACTTGGGATGCAGTGCAGTGAGTCCAGAGAGCGCACTGGCACCACTGGCGATGCAGTGCAGTGAGTCCAGAGAGTGCACTGGCACCACTGGGGATGCAGTGCAGTGAGTCCAGAGAGTGCACTGGCACCACAGGGATGCAGTGCAGTGAGTCCAGAGAGTGCACTGGCACCACTGGGGATGCAGTGCCGTGAGTCCAGAGAGTGCACTGGCACCACCTGTGATGCAGTACAGTGAGTCCAGAGAGTGCACTGGCACCACCTGTGATGCACTGCAGTGAGTCCAGTGAGTGCACTGGCACCACTGGGAATGCAGTGCAGTGAGTCCAGAGAGTGCAATGGCACCACTGGGGATGGAAGTCAGTGAGTCCAGAGAGTGCACTGGCACCACTGGGGATGCAGTGCAGTGAGTCCAGAGAGTGCACTGGCACCTTGGGGATGCAGTGCAGTGACTCCAGAGAGTGCACTGGCACCACTGGGGATGCACTGCAGTGAGTCCAGAGAGTGCACTGGCACCTTGGGGATGCAGTGCAGTGAGTCCAGAGAGTGCACTGGCACCACTGGGGATGCAGTGCAGTGAGTCCACAGAGAGCACTGGCTCCACAGGGAATGCACTTCAGTGAGTCCAGAGAGTGCACTGGCACCACTGGGGATGCAGTGCACTGAGTCCAGAGAGTGCACTGGCACCATTGGGATGCACTGCAGTGAGTCCAGAGAGTGAGATGGCACCACTGGGGATGCAGTGCAGTGAGTGCAGAGAGTGCACTGGCACCACTGGGGATGCAGTGCACTGAGTCCAGAGAGGGCACTGTCAGCAATGGGGATGCAGTGCAGTGAGTCCAGAGAGTGCACTGGCACTTTTGGGGATGCACTGCAGTGAGTCCAGAGAGTGAACTGGCACCACTGGGGATGCAGTGCACTGAGTCCAGAGACGGCACTGTCAGCAATGGGGATGCAGTGCACTGAGTCCAGAGAGTGCACTGGCACCACATGGGATGCACTGCAGTGATTCCAGAGAGTGCACTGGCACCACTGGGGATGCAGTGCAGTGTGTCCAGAGAGTGCACTGGCACCAGTGGGGATGCACTGCAGTGAGTCCAGAGAGTGCACTGGCACCACTGGAGATGCACTGCAGTGAGTACAAAGAGGGCACTGGCACCTCAGGGGCTGCACTGCAGTGAGTCCAGACAGTGCAGAGGCACCAGTGGGGATGCAGTGCAGTGAGTCCAGAGAGTGCACTGGCACCTTGGGTATGCAGTGCAGTGACTCGAAAGAGTGCAGTGGCACCACTGCGGATGCACTGCAGTGAGTCCGGAGAGTGCCCTGGCACCACTGGGGATGCAGTGCAATTAGTCCAGAGAGTGCTCTGGCACCACTGGGGATGCACTGCAGTGATTCCAGAGAGTGCACTGGCACCACTGGGGATGCAGTGCAGTGAGTCCAGAGAGTGCACTGGCACCACTGGGGATGCACTGCAGTGACTCGAAAGAGTGCACTGGCACCACTGGGGATGCAGTGCAGTGAGTCCAGAGAGTGCCCTGGCACCAATGGTGATGCAGTGCAGTGAGTCCAGAGAGTGCAGTGACACCACTGGGTATGCAGTGCAGTGAGTCCAGAGAGTGCACTGGCACCACTGGGGATGCAATGCAGTGAGTCCAGAGAGTGCACTGGCACCACTGGGGATGAAGTGCAGTGAGTCCAGAGAGTGCACTGGCACCACTTGGGATGCAGTGCAGTGAGTCCAGAGAGTGCACTGGCACCACTTGGGATGCAGTTCAGTGAGTGCAGAGAGTGCACTGGCAGCACTGGGGATGCAGTGCAGTTGAGTCCAGAGAGTGCACTGGCACCTTGGGGATGCAGTGCAGTGAGTCCAGAGAGTGCCCTGGCACCACTGGGGATGCAGTGCAGTGAGTCCAGAGAGTGCACTGGCACCAGTGGGGGTGCACTGCAGTGATTCCAGAGAGTGCACTGGCACCACTGGGGATGCAGTGCAGTGAGTCCAGAGAGTGCACTGGCACCACTGGGGATGCACTGCAGTGACTCGAAAGAGTGCACTGGCACCACTGGGGATGGAGTTCAGTGAGTGCAGAGAGTGCACTGGCAGCACTGGGGATGCAGTGCAGTTGAGTCCAGAGAGTGCACTGGCACCTTGGGGATGCAGTGCGGTGAGTCCAGAGAGTGCACTGGCACCAGTGGGGATGCAGTGCAGTGAGTCCAGAGAGTGCACTGGCACCAGTGGGGGTGCACTGCAGTGAGCCCAGAGATTACACTGGCACCACTGGGGATGCACTGCAGTGAGTCCAGAGACTTCACAGGCACTACTGGGGATGCACTGTCGTGAGTCCAGAGAGTGCACTGGCACCACTGGGGATGCACTGCAGTGAGTCCAGAGAGTGCACTGGCACCACTGGGGATGCACTGCAGTGATTCCGGAGAGTGCTCTGGCACCACTGGGGATGCAGTGCAGTGAGTCCAGAGAGTGCACTGGCACCACTTGGGACGCACTGCAGTGAGTCCAGAGTGTGCACTGGCACCACTGGTGATGCACTGCAGTGAGTCCAGAGAGTGCACTGGCACCACTGGGGATGCAGTGCACTGAGTCCAGAGAGTGCACTGGCACCACTGGTGATGCAGTGCAGTGAGTCCAGAGAGGGCACTGGCACCACTGGCGATGCAGTGCAGTGAGTCCAGAGAGTGCACTGGCAGCACTGGGGATGCAATGCAGTGAGTCCAGAGAGTGCTCTGGCACCACTGGGGATGCAGTTCAGTGAGTCCAGAGAGTGCACTGGCACCACTGGGGATACACTGCAGTGACTCCAGAGAGTGCACTGGCACCACTGGGGATGCACTGCAGTGATTCCAGAGAGTGCACTGGCACCACTGGGGATGCAATGCAGTGAGTGCAGAGAGTGCACTGGCACCATTGGGATGCACTGCAGTGAGTCCAGAGAGTGCACTGGCACCACTGGGGATGCAGTTCAGTTAGTCCAGAGAGTGCACTGGCACCATTGGGATGCACTGCAGTGAGTCCAGAGAGTGAGATGGCACCACTGGGGATGCAGTGCAGTGAGTGCAGAGAGTGCACTGGCACCACTGGGGATGCTGTGCACTGAGTCCAGAGAGGGCACTGTCAGCAATGGGGATGCAGTGCAGTGAGTCCAGAGAGTGAACTGGCACCACTGGGGATGCAGTGCACTGAGTCCAGAGACGGCACTGTCAGCAATGGGGATGCAGTGCAGTGAGTCCAGAGAGTGCACTGGCACTACTGGGGATCTCACTGCAGTGAGAATGTATCTGAATCCCTGGTGGTGCCAGTGCACTCTGTGGACTCACTGCACTGCTCCAACCGCGGCATCCGCTCCAGCCGCCTCAGCCGCTCCAGCCGCGGTAGCCCCTCCAGCCGCGGCAGACGCTCTAGACGCTCCAGCCGCCGCAGCCGCTCCAGCCGCGGCAGCCGCTCCAGCCGCGGCAGCCGCGAAAGCCGCTACCGAGTGGAGCGGCTGCCGCGGCTGGAGCGGCTACCGCGGTTGGTGCGGCTCCGCGGCTGGAGCGGCTGACGCGTATGCCGCGGCTGGAGCGGTTGCCGAGGCTCGAACAGTACAGTGAAGCCAGAGAGTGCACTGTCACCTTTGGGGATGCACTGCATTGTCTGCAGAGAGTGCCCTGGCACCACTGGGGATGCACTGCAGTGAGTCCAGAGAGTGCACTGGCACCACTGGGGATGCAGTGCAGTGAGTTCAGAGAGTGCACTGGCACCACTGGGGATGCAGTGCAGTGAGTCCAGAGACTACACTGGCACCACTGGGGATGCAGTGCAGTGACACCAGAGACTGCACTGGCACCACAGGTGATGCAGTGCCGTGAGTCCAGAGAGTATACTGGCATCACTGGGGATGCACTGCAGTGTCTCCAGAGAGCGCACTGGCACCACTGGGGATGCAGTGCAGTGAGTCCAGAGAGTGCACTGGCACCAATGTGGATGCATTGCAGTGAGTCCAGAGAGTGCACTGGCACCACTGGGGGTGTACTGCAGTGGGTCCAGAGAGTGCACTGGCACCACTGGAGATGCACTGCACTGAGTGCAGAGATTGCACTTGCTCCACTGGGGATGCAATGTACTGAGTCCAGAGACTGCACAGGCACCACTGGGGTTGCAGTGCAGTGAGTCCAGAGAGTACACTGGCACCACTGGTGTTGCACTGCAGTGAGTCCTGATTGTGCACTGGCACCACTTGGGATGCAGTGCAGTGAGTCCAGAGAGCGCACTGGCACCACTGGCGATGCAGTGCAGTGAGTCCAGAGAGTGCACTGGCACCACTGGGGATGCAGTGCAGTGAGTCCAGAGAGTGCACTGGCACTACTGGGGATCTCACTGCAGTGAGAATGTATCTGAATCCCTGGTGGTGCCAGTGCACTCTGTGGACTCACTGCACTGCTCCAACCGCGGCATCCGCTCCAGCCGCCTCAGCCGCTCCAGCCGCGGTAGCCCCTCCAGCCGCGGCAGACGCTCTAGACGCTCCAGCCGCCGCAGCCGCTCCAGCCGCGGCAGCCGCTCCAGCCGCGGCAGCCGCGAAAGCCGCTACCGAGTGGAGCGGCTGCCGCGGCTGGAGCGGCTACCGCGGTTGGTGCGGCTGCCGCGGCTGGAGAGGCTGGAGCGGCTGCCGCGTATGCCGCGGATGGAGCGGTTGCCGAGGCTGGAGGGGCTAACGCGGCTGGAGCGGCTGCCGCGGCTCGAACAGTACAGTGAAGCCA
Source organism: Anser brachyrhynchus (assembly GCF_964034855.1). Taxonomy (NCBI): domain Eukaryota; kingdom Metazoa; phylum Chordata; class Aves; order Anseriformes; family Anatidae; genus Anser; species Anser brachyrhynchus. Next base: position 728,639 of record NW_027663695.1, read on the forward strand.
GAGAGTGCACTGTCACCTTTGGGGATGCACTGCATTGTCTGCAGAGAGTGCCCTGGCACCACTGGGGATGCACTGCAGTGAGTCCAGAGAGTGCACTGGCACCACTGGGGATGCAGTGCAGTGAGTCCAGAGAGTGCACTGGCACCACTGGGGATGCAGTTCAGTGAGTCCAGAGACTACACTGGCACCACTGGGGATGCAGTGCAGTGACACCAGAGACTGCACTGGCACCACAGGTGATGCAGTGCCGTGAGTCCAGAGAGTATACTGGCATCACTGGGGATGCACTGCAGTGTCTCCAGAGAGCGCACTGGCACCACTGGGGATGCAGTGCAGTGAGTCCAGAAAGTGCACTGGCACCTTGGGGATGCACTGCAGTGAGTCCAGAAAGTGCACTAGCACCTTGGGGATGCAGTGCAGTGACTCGAAATAGTGCACTGGCATCACTGCTGATGCACTGCAGTGAGTCCGGAGAGTGCCCTAGCACCACTGGGTATGCACTGCAGTGAGCCCAGAGAGTGCACTGGCACCACTGGGGATACACTGCAGTGACTGCAGATTGTGCACTGGCACCACTGGGGATGCAGTGCAGTGAGTCCAGAGAGTGCACTGGCACCTTGGGGATGCACTGCAGTGAGTCCAGAAAGTGCACTAGCACCTTGGGGATGCAGTGCAGTGACTCGAAATAGTGCACTGGCATCACTGCTGATGCACTGCAGTGAGTCCGGAGAGTGCCCTAGCACCACTGGGTATGCACTGCAGTGAGCCCAGAGAGTGCACTGGCACCACTGGGGATGCACTGCAGTGAGTCCAGAGAGTGCATTGGCACCACATGTGATGCACTGCAGTGATTCCAGAGAGTGCACTGGCACCACTGGGGATGCAGTGCAGTGTGTCCAGAGAGTGCACTGGCACCAGTGGGGATGCACTGCAGTGAGTCCAGAGAGTGCACTGGCACCACTGGAGATGCACTGCAGTGAGTCCAGGGAGTGCACTGTCACCACTGGGGATGCAGCGCAGTGACTACAGAGAGTGCACTGGCACCACTGGGGATGCAATGCAGTGAGTCCAGAGAGTGCACTGGCACACTGGGGATGCTCCGCAGTGAGTCCAGAGAGTGCACTGGCAACACTGGGGATGCAGTGCAGTGAGTCCAGAGAGTGCACTGGCACCTTGGGGATGCACTGCAGTGAGTCCAGAAAGTGCACTAGCACCTTGGGGATGCAGTGCAGTGACTCGAAATAGTGCACTGGCATCACTGCTGATGCACTGCAGTGAGTCCGGAGAGTGCCCTAGCACCACTGGGTATGCACTGCAGTGAGCCCAGAGAGTGCACTGGCACCACTGGGGATGCAATGCAGTTAGTCCAGAGAGTGCACTGGCTCCAGTGGGGATGCACTGCAGTGAGTCCAGAGAGTGCAATGGCACCACTGGGGATGCACTGCAGTGATTCCAGAGAGTGCACTGGCACCACTGGGGATGCAGTGCAGTGTGTCCAGAGAGTGCACTGGCACCAGTGGGGATGCACTGCAGTGAGTCCAGAGAGTGCACTGGCACCACTGGAGATGCACTGCAGTGAGTACAAAGAGGGCACTGGCACCTCAGGGGCTGCACTGAAGTGAGTCCAGACAGTGCAGAGGCACCAGTGGGGATGCAGTGCAGTGAGTCCAGAGAGTGCACTGGCACCTTGGGTATGCAGTGCAGTGACTCGAAAGAGTGCAGTGGCACCACTGCGGATGCACTGCAGTGAGTACAGAGAGTGCCCTGGCACCACTGGGGATGCAGTGCAATTAGTCCAGAGAGTGCTCTGGCTCCACTGGGGCTTTAGTGCAGTGAGTCCAGAGAGTGCACTGGCACCACTGGGGATGCACTGCAGTGAGTCCAGAGAGTGCACTGGCAACACTGGGGATGCACTACAGTGACTCCAGAGACTGCACTGGCACCACTGGGGATGCAGTGCAGTGACTCGAAAGAGTGCAGTGGCACCACTGCGGATGCACTGCAGTGAGTCCGGAGAGTGCCCTGGCACCAGTGGGGATGCAATGCAGTTAGTCCAGAGAGTGCACTGGCACCACTGGTGATGCGATGCAGTTAGTCCAGAGAGTGCACTGGCTCCACTGGGGATGCAGTGCAGTGAGTCCAGAGAGTGCACTGGCACCACTGGGGATGCAGTTCAGTGAGTCCAGAGAGTGCACTGGCAACACTAGGGATGCACTGCAGTGAGTCCAGAGTGCACTGGCACCACTGGGGATGCACTGCAGTGAGTCCAGAGAGTGCACTGGCACCACTGGGGATGAAGTGCAGTGAGTCCAGAGAGTGCACTGGCACCACTGGTGATGCAGTGCAGTGTGTCCAGAGAGTGCACTGGCACCACTGGGGATGCACTGCAGTGAGTCCAGAGAGTGCAATGGCACCACAGGGGATGCACTGCAGTGATTCCAGAGAGTGCACTGGCACCACTGGGGATGCAATGCAGTTAGTCCAGAGAGTGCACTGGCTCCACTGGGGATGCAGTGCAGTGAGTCCAGAGAGTGCACTGGCACCACTGGGGATGCAGTGCAGTGAGTCCAGAGAGTGCACTGGCACCACTGGATGTGCACTGCAGTGAGTACAAAGAGGGCACTGGCACCTCAGGGGCTGCACTGCAGTGAGTCCAGACAGTGCAGTGGCACCAGTGGGGATGCAGTGCAGTGAGTCCAGAGAGTGCACTGGCACCTTGGGGATGCACTGCAGTGAGTCCAGAAAGTGCACTGGCACCTTGGGGATGCAGTGCAGTGACTCGAAAGAGTGCAGTGGCACCACTGCGGATGCACTGCAGTGAGTCCGGAGAGTGCCCTGGCACCACTGGGGATGCAGTGCAGTGAGTCCAGAGAGTGCTCTGGCACCACTGGGCCTTTAGTGCAGTGAGTCCAGAGAGTGCACTGGCACCACTGGGGATGCACTGCAGTGAGTCCAGAGAGTGCACTGGCACCACTGGGGATGCACTGCAGTGAGTCCAGAGAGTGCACTGGCACCTCAGGGGCTGCACTGCAGTGAGTCCAGAGAGTGCACTGGCACCACTGGGGATGCAGTGCAGTGAGTCCAGAGAGTGCACTGGCACCACAGGGGATTCACTGCAGTGAGTCCAGAGAGTGCACTGGCACCACTGGGGATGCAGTGCAGTGAGTCCAGAGAGTGCACTGGCAACACTGGGGATGCACTACAGTGACTCCAGAGACTGCACTGGCACCACTGGGGATGCAGTGTCGTGATTCCAGAGAGTACACTGGCACCACTGGGGATGCACTGCAGTGAGTCCAGAGAGTGCACTGGCACCAGAGGAGATGCACTGCAGTGTCTCCAGAGAGCGCACTGGCACCACTGGTAATGCAGTGCAGTGAGTCCAGAGAGTGCACTGGCACCACTGGGGATGCACTGCAGTGAGTCCAGAGAGTGCACTGGCACCACTGGGAATGCAGTGCAGTGAGTCCAGAGAGTGCAATGGCACCACTGGAGATGCAGTGCAGTGAGTCCAGAGAGTGCACTGGCACCACTGGGGATGCACTTCAGTGAGTCCAGAGAGTGCACTGGCACCACTAGGGATGCACTGCAGTGAGTCCAGAGAGTGCACTGGCACCACTGGGGATGCACTGCAGTGAGTCCAGAGAGTGCACTGGCTCCTCAGGGGCTGCAGTGCAGTGAGTCCAGAGAGTGCACTGGCACCACTGGGGATGCAGTGCAGTGAGTCCAGAGAGTGCACTGGCACCACTGGGGATGCACTGCAGTGAGTACAGAGAGTGCCCTGGCAACACTGGGGATGCACTACAGTGACTCCAGAGACTGCACTGGCACCACTGGGGATGCAGTGCCGTGAGTCCAGAGAGTACACTGGCACCACTGGGGATGCACTGCAGTGAGTCCAGAGAGTGCACTGGCACCAGAGGAGATGCACTGCAGTGTCTCCAGAGAGCGCACTGGCACCACTGGTAATGCAGTGCAGTGAGTCCAGAGAGTGCACTGGCACCACTGGTGATGCAGTGCAGTGTGTCCAGAGAGTGCACTGGCACCACTGGCGATGCACTGCAGTGAGTCCAGAGAGTGCACTGGCAGCACTGGGGATGCAGTGCAGTGACTCCAGAGAGTGCAGAGGCACCACTGTTGATGCAGTGCTGCGACTCCAGAGAGTGCACTGGCACCACTGGGGATGCAGTGCAGTGAGTCCAGAGAGTGCACTGGCACCACTGGGGATGCACTGCAGTGAGTCCAGAGAGTGCACTGGCACCACTGGGGATGCACTGCAGTGAGTCCAGAGAGTGCACTGGCACCACTGGGGATGCACTGCAGTGACTCAAAAGAGTGCACTGGCACCACTGGGGATGCACTGCAGTGAGTCCGGAGAGTGCACTGGCACCAATGGTGATGCAGTGCAGTGAGTCCAGAGAGTGCAGTGGCACCACTGGGGATGCAGTGCAGTGAGTCCAGAGAGTGCTCTGGCACCACTGGGGATGCAGTGCAATGAGTCCAGAGAGTGCACTGGCACCACTGGGGATGCACTGCAGTGATTCCAGAGAGTGCACTGGCACCACTGGGGATGCAGTGCAGTGAGTCCAGAGAGTGCACTGGCACAACTGGGGATGCACTGCAGTGATTCGAAAGAGTGCACTGGCACCACTGGGGATGCAGTGCAATGAGTCCAGAGAGTGCAGTGACACCACTGGGGATGCAGTGCAGTGAGTCCAGAGAGTGCACTGGCACCACTGGGGATGCAATGCAGTGAGTCCAGAGAGTGCACTGGCACCACTGGGGATGAAGTGCAGTGAGTCCAGAGAGTGCACTGGCACCACTTGGGATGCAGTGCAGTGAGTCCAGAGAGTGCCGTGGCACCACTTGGGATGCAGTTCAGTGAGTGCAGAGAGTGCACTGGCAGCACTGGGGATGCAGTGCAGTTGAGTCCAGAGAGTGCACTGGCACCTTGGGGATGCAGTGCAGTGAGTCCAGAGAGTGCCCTGGCACCACTGGGGATGCAGTGCAGTGAGTCCAGAGAGTGCACTGGCACCAGTGGGGGTGCACTGCAGTGATTCCAGAGAGTGCACTGGCACCACTGGGGATGCAGTGCAGTGAGTCCAGAGAGTGCACTGGCACCACTGGGGATGCACTGCAGTGACTCGAAAGAGTGCACTGGCACCACTGGGGATGCACTGCAGTGATTCCGGAGAGTGCACTGGCACCACTGGGGATTAAGTGCAGTGAGTCCAGAGAGTGCACTGGCACCACTTGGGATGCACTGCAGTGAGTCCAGAGAGTGCACTGGCACCACTGGGGATGGAGTTCAGTGAGTGCAGAGAGTGCACTGGCAGCACTGGGGATGCAGTGCAGTTGAGTCCAGAGAGTGCACTGGCACCACTGGGGATGCAGTGCGGTGAGTCCAGAGAGTGCACTGGCACCAGTGGGGATGCAGTGCAGTGAGTCCAGAGAGTGCACTGGCACCAGTGGGGGTGCACTGCAGTGAGCCCAGAGATTACACTGGCACCACTGGGGATGCACTGCAGTGAGTGCAGAGAGTGCACTGGCACCACTGGGGATGCACTGTCGTGAGTCCAGAGAGTGCACTGGCACCACTGGGGATGCACTGCAGTGAGTCCAGAGAGTGCACTGGCACCACTGGGGATGCACTGCAGTGATTCCGGAGAGTGCTCTGGCACCACTGGGGATGCAGTGCAGTGAGTCCAGAGAGTGCACTGGCACCACTTGGGACGCACTGCAGTGAGTCCAGAGAGTGCACTGGCACCACTGGGGATGCACTGCAGTGAGTCCAGAGAGTGCACTGGCACCACTGGGGATGCAGTGCACTGAGTCCAGAGAGTGCACTGGCACCACTGGTGATGCAGTGCAGTGAGTCCAGAGAGGGCACTGGCACCACTGGCGATGCAGTGCAGTGAGTCCAGAGAGTGCACTGGCAGCACTGGGGATGCAATGCAGTGAGTCCAGAGAGTGCTCTGGCTCCACTGGGGATGCAGTTCAGTGAGTCCAGAGAGTGCACTGGCACCACTGGGGATACACTGCAGTGAGTCCAGAGAGTGCACTGGCACCACTGGGGATGCAGTGCAGTGACTCCAGAGAGTGCACTGGCACCACTGGGGATGCACTGCAGTGAGTCCAGAGAGTGCTCTGGCACCACTGGGGATGCAGTGCAGTGACTCCAGAGAGTGCACTGGCACCAGTGGGGATGCACTGCAGTGAGTCCAGACAGTGCACTGGCACCACTGGGGATGCAGTGCAGTGAGTCCAGAGAGTGCACTGGCACCACTGGGGATGCACTGCAGTGAGTCCAGAGAGTGCAGTGGCACCACTGGGGATGCAGTGCAGTGAGTCCAGAGAGTGCACTGGCACCAGTGGGGATGGAGTGCACTGAGTCCAGAGAGTGCACTGGCACCACTGGGGATGCAGTTCAGTGAGTCCAGAGAGTGCACTGGCTCCACTGGGGATGAAGTGTAGTGAGTCCAGAGACTGCACAGGCACCACTGGGGATGCAGTGCAGTGAGTCCAGAGAGTGCACTGGCACCACTGGGGATGCAGTGCAGTGACTGCAGAGAGTGCACTGGCACCACTGGGGATGCAATGCAGTGAGTCCAGAGACTGCACTGGCACTAATGGGGAGGCAGTGCAGTGACTCGAAAGAGTGCACTGGCACCACTGGGGATGCACTGCAGTGAGTCCAGATAGTGCACTGACACCACTGGGGATGCAGTGCAGTGATTCCGGAGAGTGCACTGGCACCACTGTTCATGCAGTGCAGTGAGTCCAAAGAGTGCACTGGCACCACTGGGTATGCAGTGCATGAGTGTAGAGAGTCCACTGGCACCACTGGGGATGCAGTGCAGTGAGTCCAGAGAGTGGACTGGCACCAGTGGGGATGGAGTGCACTGAGTCCAGAGAGTGCACTGGCACCACTGGGGATGCAGTGCAGTGAGTCCAGAGAGTGCACTGGCTCCACTGGGGATGAACTGTAGTGAGTCCAGAGACTGCACAGGCACCAGTGGGGATGCAGTGCAGTGACTCCAGAGAGTGCACTGGCACCACTGGGGATGCAGTGCAGTGACTGCAGAGAGTGCACTGGCACCACTGGGGATGCAATGCAGTGAGTCCAGAGAGTGCACTGGCACCACTGGGGATGCACTGCAGTGAGTCCAGAGAGTGCACGGGCACCACTGGGGATGCACTGCAGTGAGTCCAGAGAGTGCACTGACACCACTGGGGATGCAGTGCAGTGATTCCGGAGAGTGCACTGGCACCACTGGGGATGCACTGCAGTGAGTCCAGAGAGTGCACTGGCACCACTGGGGATGCACTGCAGTGAGTGCAGAGAGTGCACTGGCAGCACTGGGGATGCACTGCAATGAGTCCAGAGAGTGCACTGGCACCACTGGGGATGCAGTGCAGTGAGTCCAGAGAGTGCACTGTCACCACTGGGGATGCAGTGCAGTGAGTCCAGAGAGTGCACTGGCACCACTGGGGATGCACTGCAGTGAGTGCAGAGAGTGCACTGGCACCACTGGGGATGCACTGCAGTGAGGGCAGAGAGTGCACTGGCAGCACTGGGGATGCACTGCAGTGAGTCCAGAGAGTGCACTGGCAGCACTGGGGATGCACTGCAATGAGTCCAGAGAGTGCACTGGCACCACTGGGGATGCAGTGCAGTGAGTCCAGAGAGTGCACTGTCACCACTGGGGATGCTGTGCAGTGAGTCCAGAGAGTGCCCTGGCACCACTGGGGATGCAGTGCAGTGAGTCCAGAGGGTGGACTGGCACCACTGAGGATGCAGTGCAGTGACTCCAGAGAGTGCACTGGCACCACTGGGGATGCAGTGCAGTGAGTCCAGAGAGTGCACTGGCACCACTGGGGATGCAATGCGGTGAGTCCAGAGAGTGCACTGGCACCACTGGGGATGCAGTGCAGTGAGTCCAGAGAGTGCACTGACACCACTGGGGATGCAGTGCGGTGAGTTCAGAGAGTGCACTGGCACCAGTGGGGATGCAGTGCAGTGAGTCCAGAGAGTGCACTGGCACCACAGGTGATGCAGTGCAGTGAGTCCAGAGAGTGCACTGGCACCACAGGGGATGCACTGCAGTGATTCCAGAGAGTGCACTGGCACCACTGGGGATGCAGTGCAGTGAGTCCAGAGAGTGCACTGACACCACAGGGGATGCACTGCAGTGAGTCCAGAGAGTACACTACCACCACTGGGGATGCAGTAGAGTGAGTCCAGAGAGTGCACTGGCACCACTGGGGATGCAGTGCAGTGACTCCAGAGAGTGCACTGGCACTTCTGGGGATGCAGTGCAGTGACTCCAGAGAGTGCACTGGCACCACTGGGGATGCACTGCAGTGAGTCCAGAGAGTGCACTGGCACCAGTGGGGATGCACTGCAGTGGGTCCAGAGAGTGCACTGGCACCACTGGGGATGCACTGCACTGAGTCCAGAGAGTGCACTGGCACCACTGGGGATGCAGTGCAGTGAGTCCAGAGAGCGCACTGGCACCACTGGCGATGCAGTGCAGTGAGTCCAGAGAGTGCACTGGCACCACTGGGGATGCAGTGCAGTGATTCCAGAGAGTGCACTGGCACCACAGGGATGCAGTGCAGTGAGTCCAGAGAGTGCACTGGCACCCCCTGTGATGCAGTACAGTGAGTCCAGTGAGTGCACTGGCACCACTGGGGATGCACTGCAGTGAGTCCAGGGAGTGCACTGGCACCACTGGGAATGCAGTGCAGTGAGTCCAGAGAGTGCAATGGCACCACTGGGGATGCACGTCAGTGAGTCCAGAGAGTGCACTCTCTGGACTTGCCGGGGTGCATCCCCAGTGGTGCCAGTGCACTCTCTGGACTCACGGGGTTGCATTCCCAGTGGTGCCAGTGCACTCTCTGGACTCACTGCACTGCATCCCCAGTGGTGCGAATGCACTCTCTGGACTCACCCGAGTGCATCCCCAGTGGTACCAGTGCACTCTCTGGACTCACCCGAGTGCATCCCCAGTGGTGCCAGTGCACTCTCTGGACTCACTGCACTCCATTCCCAGTGGTGCCACTGCAATCTGTGGTCTCACTGCACTGCATCCCCAGTGGTGCCAGTGAACTCTCTGGACTCATTGCACTGCATCCCCAGTAGTGCCAGTGCACTCTCTGGACTCACTGCAGTGCATCCCCAGTGGTGCCAGTGCACTCTCTGGACTCACCGAGGTGCGTCCCCAGTGGTACCAGTGCACTCTCTGGACTCACTGCACTGCATCCCCAGTGGTGCCAGTGCACTCTCTGGACTCACTGCACTGCATCCCCAGTGGTGACAGTGCACTCTCTGGACTTGCCAGGGTGCATCCCCAGTGGTGCCAGTGACCTCTCTTGACTCACTGCACTGCATCCCCAGTGGTGCCAGTGCACTCTGGACTCACCGCACTGCATCCCCAGTGATGCCAGTGCACTCTCTGGACTCACTGCACTACATCCCCAGTGGTGCCAGTACACTCTCTGGACTCACTGCAGTGCATCCCCAGTGGTGCCAGTGCACTCTCTGGACTCACTGCACTGCATCCCCAGTTGTGCCACTGTACTCTCTGGACTCACTGCACTGCATCCCCAGTGGTGCCAGTACACTCTCTGGACTCACTGCAGTGCATCCCCAATGGTGCCAGTGCACTCTCTGCACTCACTGCACTGCATCAACAGTGGTGCCAGTGCACTCTCTGGACTCACTGCACTGCATCCCCAGTTGTGCCACTGTACTCTCTGGACTCACCGCACTGCATCCCCAGTGATGCCAGTGCACTCTCTGGACTCACTGCACTGCATCCCCAGTGGTGCCAGTACACTCTCTGGACTCACTGCACTGCATCCCCAGTGGTGCCAGTGCACTCTCTGGATTCACTGCACTGCATCCCCTGTGGTGCCACTGCACTCTCTGGACTCACTGCACTGCATCCCCAGTGGTGCCAGTGCACTCTCTTTACTCACTGCACTGCATCCCCAGTGTTGCCGGTGCACTCTCTGCACTCACTGCACTGCATCAACAGTGGTGCCAGTGCACTCTCTGGACTCACTGCACTGCATCCCCAGTGGTGCCAGTGCACTCTCTGGACTCACTGCAGTGCATCCCCAATTGTGCCAGTGCACTCTCTGGACTCACGGCAGTGCATCCCCAGTGGTGCCAGTGCACTCTCTGGACTCACTGCACTGCATCCCCAGTGGTGCCAGTGCACACTCTGGACTCACTGCACTGCATCCCCAGTGGTGCCAGTGCACTCTCTGGACTCACTGCAGTGCATCCCCAGTGGTGCCAGTGCACTCTCTGGACTCACGGCAGTGCATCCCCAGTGGTGCCAGTGCACTCTCTGGACTCACTGCACTGCATCCCCAGTGGTGCCAGTGCACTCTCTGGACTCACTGCACTGCATCCCCAGTGGTGCCAGTGCACTCTCTGGACTCACTGCACTGCATCCCCAGTGGTGCCAGTGCACTCTCTGGACTCACGGCAGTGCATCCCCAGTGGTGCCAGTGCACTCTCTGGACTCACTGCACTGCATCCCCAGTGGTGCCAGTGCACTCTCTGGACTCACTGCACTGCATCCCCAGTTGTGCCAGTGCACTCTCTGGACTCACTGCAGTGCATCCCCAGTGGTGCCAGTGCACTCTCTGGACTCACTGCAGTGCATCCCCAGTGGTGCCAGTGCAATCTCAGGACTCACAGCAGTGCAGCTCCAGTTGGTGCCAGTGCACTCTCTGGACTCACTGCACTGCATCCCCAGTGTTGCCAGTGCACTCTCTGGACTCACGGCAGTGCATCCCCAGTGGTGCCAGTGCACTCTCTGGACTCACTGCACTGCATCCCCAGTGGTGCCAGTGCACTCTCTGGACTCACTGCAGTGCATTCCCAGTGGTGCCAGTGCAATCTCAGGAGTCACAGCAGTGCAGCTCCAGTTGGTGCCAGTGCACTCTCTGGACTCACTGCACTGCATCCCCAGTGCTGACAGTGCACTCTCTGGACTCACTGCACTGCATCCCCAGTGGTGCCAGTGTACTCTCTGGACTCAGGGGACTGCATCCCCAGTGGTGCCACTGCACTCTCTGGACTCACTGCCGTGCAGCCCCAGTGGTGCCAGTGCACTCTCTTTACTCACTGCACTGCATCCCCAGTGTTGCCAGTGCACTCTCTGCACTCACTGCACTGCATTCCCAGTGCTGACAGTGCACTCTCTGGACTCACTGCACTGCATCCCCAGTGGTGCCAGTGCACACTCTGGACTCACTGCACTGCATCCCCAGTGGTGCCAGTGCACTCTCTGGACTCACTGCAGTGCATCCCCAGTGGTGCCAGTGCACTCTCTGGACTCACGGCAGTGCATCCCCAGTGGTGCCAGTGCACTCTCTGGACACACTGCAGTGCATCCCCAGTGGTGCCAGTGCACACTCTGGACTCACTGCAGTGCATCCCCAGTGGTGCCAGTGCACTCTCTGGACTCACTGCAGTGCATCCCCAGTGGTGCCAGTGCACTCTCTGGACTCACTGCACTGCATCCCCAGTGGTGCCAGTGCACTCTCTGGACTCACTGCACTGCATCCCCAGTGGTGCCAGTGCACTCTCTGGACTCACTGCACTGCATTTCCAGTGGTGCCAGTGCACTCTCTGGACTCACTGCAGTGCATCCCCAGTGGTGCCAGTGCACTCTCTGGACTCACGGCAGTGCATCCCCAGTGGTGCCAGTGCACTCTCTGGACTCACTGCACTGCATCCCCAGTGGTGCCAGTGCACTCTCTGGACTCACTGCACTGCATCCCCAGTGGTGCCAGTGCACTCTCTGGACTCACTGCAGTGCATCCCCAGTGGTGCCAGTGCACTCTCTGGACTCACGGCAGTGCATCCCCAGTGGTGCCAGTGCACTCTCTGGACTCACTGCACTGCATCCCCAGTGGTGCCAGTGCACTCTCTGGACTCACTGCACTGCATCCCCAGTGGTGCCAGTGCACTCTCTGGACTCACTGCAGTGCATCCCCAGTGGTGCCAGTGCACTCTCTGGACTCACTGCACTGCATCCCCAGTGGTGACAGTGCACTCTCTGGACTTGCCGTGGTGCATCCCCAGTGGTGCCAGTGCACTCTCTGGAGTCACCGGGGTGCATCCCCAGAGGTGCCAGTGCACTCTCTGGACTCACTGCACTACATCCCCAGTGGTGCCAGTTCACTCTCTGGACTCACTGAACTGAATCCCCAGTGGTGCCAGTGCACTCTCTGGACTCACTGCCGTGCATCCCCAGTGGTGCCAGTGCACTCTCTTTACTCACTGCACTGCATCCCCAGTGTTGCCAGTGCACTCTCTGCACTCACTGCACTGCATTCCCAGTGCTGACAGTGCACTCTCTGGACTCACTGCACTGCATCCCCAGTGGTGCCAGTGCACACTCTGGACTCACTGCACTGCATCCCCAGTGGTGCCAGTGCACTCTCTGGACTCACTGCAGTGCATCCCCAGTGGTGCCAGTGCACTCTCTGGACTCACGGCAGTGCATCCCCAGTGGTGCCAGTGCACTCTCTGGACTCACTGCAGTGCATCCCCAGTGGTGCCAGTGCACACTCTGGACTCACTGCAGTGCATCCCCAGTGGTGCCAGTGCACTCTCTGGACTCACTGCAGTGCATCCCCAGTGGTGCCAGTGCACTCTCTGGACTCACTGCACTGCATCCCCAGTGGTGCCAGTGCACTCTCTGGACTCACTGCACTGCATCCCCAGTGGTGCCAGTGCACTCTCTGGACTCACTGCACTGCATTTCCAGTGGTGCCAGTGCACTCTCTGGACTCACTGCAGTGCATCCCCAGTGGTGCCAGTGCACTCTCTGGACTCACGGCAGTGCATCCCCAGTGGTGCCAGTGCACTCTCTGGACTCACTGCACTGCATCCCCAGTGGTGCCAGTGCACTCTCTGGACTCACTGCACTGCATCCCCAGTGGTGCCAGTGCACTCTCTGGACTCACTGCAGTGCATCCCCAGTGGTGCCAGTGCACTCTCTGGACTCACGGCAGTGCATCCCCAGTGGTGCCAGTGCACTCTCTGGACTCACTGCACTGCATCCCCAGTGGTGCCAGTGCACTCTCTGGACTCACTGCACTGCATCCCCAGTGGTGCCAGTGCACTCTCTGGACTCACTGCAGTGCATCCCCAGTGGTGCCAGTGCACTCTCTGGACTCACTGCACTGCATCCCCAGTGGTGACAGTGCACTCTCTGGACTTGCCGTGGTGCATCCCCAGTGGTGCCAGTGCACTCTCTGGAGTCACCGGGGTGCATCCCCAGAGGTGCCAGTGCACTCTCTGGACTCACTGCACTACATCCCCAGTGGTGCCAGTTCACTCTCTGGACTCACTGAACTGAATCCCCAGTGGTGCCAGTGCACTCTCTGGACTCACTGTACTGCATCCCCAGTGGTGCCTGTGAAGTCTCTGGACTCACTGCAGTGCATCCCCAGTGGTGCCAGTGCAATCTCAGGACTCACAGCAGTGCAGCTCCAGTTGGTGCCAGTGCACTCTCTGGACTCACTGCACTGCATCCCCAGTGCTGACAGTGCACTCTCTGGACTCACTGCACTGCATCCCCAGTGGTGCCAGTGTACTCTCTGGACTCAGTGGACTGCATCTCCAGTGGTGCCACTGCACTCTCTGGACTCACTGCAGTGCATCCCCAGTGGTGCCAGTGCACTCTCTGCACTCACTGCACTGCATCCCCACTGGTGCCAGTGCACTCTCTGGACTCACTGCACTGCATCCCCAGTGGTGCCAGTGCACACTCTGGACTCACTGCACTGCATCCCCAGTGGTGCCAGTGCACTCTCTGGACTCACTGCAGTGCATCCCCAGTGGTGCCAGTGCACTCTCTGGACTCACGGCACTGCATCCCCAGTGGTGCCAGTGCACTCTCTGGACTCACTGCACTGCATCCCCAGTGGTGCCAGTGCACTCTCTGGACTTGCCGGGGTGCATCCCCAGTGGAGCCAGTGCAGTCTCTGTGTTAGTGTTGGGGAGAATCGAATGGATGTTTTACTAATGTCTCTTAGGTAATGGGACCTACAGTATAATTAAGCATTGCCAAATGTACTTACATTATCAATTAATCTATGTATACTGGATACTTAGGGAGTACATTGAACAATCAAAAGAATCATTGAAGGGGAACCTTGGGAGGGAACAGGTACAACCTGACCTTGGATAAGGGCCTGGAAATGATGAAATGAGTTGAAGCAGAACCAAGAAGCGGAGGGAGCATGTGTCGAGTAAGAAAGGTGAAAAGTTTAGCGGAGAGGAAGACTCCTTACTTCATCTGCACGACCACCTGGACGACCACCAGAGTGCGCCACGCATGTGCAAAGGGGAGGGGAGCTAATTAGAATGAAAAGCGAGGCTGCTGTTGCAACCTGTAATGAATATGTATACCTGACGCAATATTGTATGTATAAATAATGGCTGGGAAGTAACGGGACTTGAAGCCAGATTTGGGCACCTGCCCCGGCTTCCAGCGCTGAATAAAGCACCTTCATATAATCACTTGGTGATTATGTGGTTGCTAGGCTAACATCTGGACTCACTGCAGTGCATCCCCAGTGGTGCCAGTGCACTCTCTGGAGTCACTGCAGTGCATCCCCAGTGGTGCCAGTGCACTCCCTGGACTCACTGCAGTGCATCCCCAGTGGTGCCAGTGCACTCTCTGGACTCACTGCATTGCATCCCCAGTGGTGCCAGTGCACTCTCTGGACTCACTGCAGTGCATCCCCAGTGGTGCCAGTGCACTCTCTGGACTCACTGCAGTGCATCCCCAATCGTACCAGTGCACTCTCTGGACTCACTGCACTGCATCCCCAGTGGTACCAGTGCACTCTCTGGACTCACTGCACTGCATCCCCAGTGGTGCCAGTGCACTCTCTGGACTCACTGCACTTCATCCCCATTGGTGCCAGTGCACTCTCTGGACTCACTGCACTGCATCCCCAGTGGTGACAGTGCACTCTCTGGACTTGCCGTGGTGCATCCCCAGTGGTGCCAGTGCACTCTCTGGAGTCACCGGGGTGCATCCCCAGTGGTGCCAGTTCACTCTCTGGACTCACTGAACTGAATCCCCAGTGGTGCCAGTGCACTCTCTGGACTCACTGTACTGCATCCCCAGTGGTGCCTGTGAAGTCTCTGGACTCACTGCAGTGCATCCCCAGTGGTGCCAGTGCAATCTCAGGACTCACAGCAGTGCAGCTCCAGTTGGTGCCAGTGCACTCTCTGGACTCACTGCAGTGCATCCCCAGTGCTGACAGTGCACTCTCTGGACTCACTGCACTGCATCCCCAGTGGTGCCAGTGTACTCTCTGGACTCAGTGGACTGCATCCCCAGTGGTGCCAGTGCACTCTCTGGACTCACTGCAGTGCATACCCAGAAGTGCCAGTGCACTCTCTGGAGTCACTGCACTGCATCCCCAGTGGTGCCAGTGCACTCTCTGGACTCACTGCAGTGCATTCCCTTTTGTGCCAGTGCACTCTCTGCACTCACTGCACTGCATCCCCAGTGGTGCCAGTGCACTCTCTGGACTCACTGCACTGCATCCCCAGTGGTGCCTGTGAAGTCTCTGGTCTCACTGCACTGCATCCCCAGTGGTGTCAGTGCACTCTCTGGACTCACTGCACTGCATCCCCATTGCTGACAGTGCCCTCTCTGGACTCACTGCACTGCATCCCCAGTGGTGCCAGTGCACTCTCTGGACTCACTGCACTGCATCCCCAGTGGTGCCAATGCACTCTCTGGACTCACTGCAGTGCATCCCCAGTGGTGCCAGGGCACTCTCTGCAGACAATGCAGTGCATCCCCAAAGGTGACAGTGCACTCTCTGGCTTCACTGTACTGTTCGAGCCTCGGCAACCGCTCCAGCCGCGGCATACGCGTCAGCCGCTCCAGCCGCGGAGCCGCACCAACCGCGGTAGCCGCTCCAGCCGCGGCAGCCGCTCCACTCGGTAGCGGCTTTCGCGGCTGCCGCGGCTGGAGCGGCTGCCGCGGCTGGAGCGGCTGCGGCGGCTGGAGCGTCTAGAGCGTCTGCCGCGGCTGGAGGGGCTACCGCGGCTGGCGCGGCTGAGGCGGCTGGAGCGGATGCCGCGGTTGGAGCAGTGCAGTGAGTCCAGAGAGTGCACTGGCACCACTGGGGATGCAGTTCAGCGAGTCCAGAGACTACACTGGCACCACTGGGGATGCAGTGCAGTGACACCAGAGACTGCACTGGCACCACAGGTGATGCAGTGCCGTGAGTCCAGAGAGTATACTGGCATCACTGGGGATGCACTGCAGTGTCTCCAGAGAGCGAACTGGCACCACTGGGGATGCAGTGCAGTGAGTCCAGAGAGTGCACTGGCACCAATGTGGATGCATTGCAGTGAGTCCAGAGAGTGCACTGGCACCACTGGGGGTGTACTGCAGTGGGTCCAGAGAGTGCACTGGCACCACTGAGGATGCAGTGCAGTGAGTCCAAAGAGTGCACTGGCACCAGTGGGGATGCACTGCACTGAGTGCAGAGACTGCACTTGCACCACTGGGGATGCAATGTACTGAGTCCAGAGACTACACAGGCACCACTGGGGTTGCAGTGCAGTGAGTCCAGAGAGTACACTGGCACCACTGGTGTTGCACTGCAGTGAGTCCTGATTGTGCACTGGCACCACTTGGGTTGTAGTGCAGTGAGTCCAGAGAGCGCACTGGCACCACTGGCGATGCAGTGCAGTGAGTCCAGAGAGTGCACTGGCACCACTGGGGATGCAGTGCAGTGAGTCCAGAGAGTGCACTGGCACCACCTGTGATGCAGTACAGTGAGTCCAGTGAGTGCACTGGCACCACTGGGGATGCACTGCAGTGAGTCCAGGGAGTGCACTGGCACCACTGGGAATGCAGTGCAGTGAGTCCAGAGAGTGCAATGGCACCACTGGGGATGCACGTCAGTGAGTCCAGAGAGTGCACTCTCTGGACTTGCCGGGGTGCATCCCCAGTGGTACCAGTGCACTCTCTGGACTCACCCGAGTGCATCCCCAGTGGTGCCAGTGCACTCTCTGGACTCACTGCACTCCATTCCCAGTGGTGCCACTGCAATCTGTGGTCTCACTGCACTGCATCCCCAGTGGTGCCAGTGCACTCTCTGGACTCATTGCACTGCATCCCCACTGGTGCCAGTGCACTCTCTGGACTCACTGCAGTGCATCCCCAGTGGTGCCAGTGCACTCTCTGGACTCACCGAGGTGCATCCCCAGTGGTGACAGTGCACTCTCTGGACTTGCCAGGGTGCATCCCCAGTGGTGCCAGTGCACTCTCTGGACTCACCGGGGTGCATCCCCAGTGGTGCCAGTGACCTCTCTTGACTCACTGCACTGCATCCCCAGTGGTGCCAGTGCACTCTGGACTCACCGCACTGCATCCCCAGTGATGCCAGTGCACTCTCTGGACTCACTGCACTGCATCCCCAGTGGTGCCAGTGACCTCTCTGGACTCACTGCACTACATCCCCAGTGGTGCCAGTACACTCTCTGGACTCACTGCAGTGCATCCCCAGTGGTGCCAGTGCACTCTCTGGACTCACTGCACTGCTCCAGCCTCGGCATCCGCTCCAGCCGACGCAGTCGCTCCAGCCGCGGCAGCCGCTCCAGCCGCGGCAGCCGCTAAAGCCGCTACCGAGTGGAGCGGCTGCCACGGCTGGAGCGGCTGCCGCGTCTGCCGTGGCTGGAGCGGCTGCCGCGGCTGGAGCGCCTGCCGCGGTTGGAGCGGCTGCCGCGGCTGGAGCGGCTGGAGCGTCTGCCGCGTATGCCGCGGATGGAGCGGCTGCCGCGGCTGGACCGGCTGCCGCGGCTGCCGCGGATGGAGCGGCTGGAGCGGCTGCCGAGGCTGGAGTGGCTACCGCGGCTGGAGCGGTTGCCGCGGCTCGAGCAGTACAGTGAGTCCAGAGAGTGCACTGTCACCTTTGGGGATGCACTGCATTGTCTGCAGAGAGTGCCCTGGCACCACTGGGGATGCACTGCAGTGAGTCCAGAGAGTGCAGTGGCACCACTGGGGATGGACTGCAGTGAGTCCAGAGAGTGCACTGGCACCTTGGGGATGCAGTGCAGTGAGTCCAGAGAGTGGACTGGCACCACTGAGGATGCAGTGCAGTGAGTCCAGAGAGGGCACTGTCAGCAATGGGGATGCACTGCTGTGAGTCCCGAGATTGCACTGGCACCACAGGGGTTACAGTGCAGTGAGTCCAGAGAGTAGTCTGGCACCACTGGGGTTGCACTGCAGTGAGTCCAGACACTTCACAGGCACCACTGGGGATGCACTGCAGTGAGTCCAGAGAGTGCACTGGCACCACCGGGGATTCACTGCAGTGAGTCCAGATAGTGCACTGACACCACTGGGAATGCACTGCAGTGAGTACAGAGAGTGCACTGGCACCTCAGGGGCTGCACTGTAGTGATTCCAGAGAGTTCACTGGCACCACTGGAGATGCACTGCAGTGGATCCAGAGAGTGCACTGGCACGACTGGGATGCAGTGCAGTGAGTCCACAGAGTGCACTGGCACCACAGGGGATACACTACAGTGAGTCCAGAGAGTGCACTGGCACCACTGGGGATGCAGCGCAGTGAGTCCAGAGAGTGAACTGTCACCACTGGGGACGCAGCGCAGTGAGTGCAGAGAGTGCACTGGCACCACTGGGATGCAGTGCAGTGAGTCCACAGAGTGCACTGGCACCACAGGGGGTACACTGCAGTGACTACAGAGAGTGCACTGGCACCACGGGGGATGCACTTCAGGGAGTCCAGAGAGTGCACTGGCACCACTGGGGATGCAGTGCAGTGAGTCCAGAGAGTGCACTGGCACCAACTGGAGCTGCACTGCTGTGAGTCCCGAGATTGCAATGGCACCACAGGGGTTACAGCGCAGTGAGTCCAGAGAGTGCACTGTCACCACTGGGGATACCCTGCACTGTGTCCAGAGAGTGCACTGGCACCACTGGGGATGCAGCACAGTAAGTCCAGAGAGTGAACTGTCACCACTGGGGACGCAGCGCAGTGAATACAGAGAGTGCACTGGCACCACTGGGGATGCAGTGCAGTGAGTCCAGAGAGTGCACTGGCACCACTGGGGATGCAGTGCAGTGAGTCCAGAGAGTGCACTGGCACCACCGGGGATTCACTGCAGTGAGTCCAGATAGTGCACTGACACCACTGGGAATGCACTGCAGTGAGTACAGAGAGTGCACTGGCACCTAAGGGGCTGCACTGCACTGAGTCCAGAGAGTGCACTGACACCACTGGGGATGCAGTGCAGTGAGTCCAGAGAGTGCACTGGCACCACTGGGATGCAGTGCAGTGAGTCCAGAGAGTGCACTGGCACCACTGGGGATGCACTGCAGTGAGTACAGAGAGTGCACTGGCACCACTGGGATGCATTGCAGTGAGTCCACAGAGTGCACTGGCACCACAGGGGGTACACTGCAGTGAGTCCAGAGAGTGCACTGGCACCACTGGGGATGCAGCACAGTGAGTCCAGAGAGTGAACAGTCACCACTGGGGACGCAGCACAGTAACTACAGAGAGTGCACTGGCACCACGGGGCATGCACTGCAGTGAGTCCAGAGAGTGCACTGGCACCAGTGGGGATGCACTGCAGTGGGTCCAGAGCGTGCACTGGCACCACTGGGGATGCAGTGCAGTGAGTGCAGAGAGTGCACTGGCACCACTGGGGATGCAGTGCAGTGAGTCCAGAGAGTGCACTGGCACCACTGGGGATGCAGTGCAGTGAGTCCAGAGAGTGCACTGGCACCACTGGTGATGCACTGCAGTGAGTCCAGAGAGTGCACTGGCACCACTGGGGATGCAGTGCAGTGAGTCCAAAGAGTGCACTGGCACCACTGGAGATGCACTGCAGTGAGTCCAGAGAGTGCACTGGCACCACTGGTGATGCAGTGCAGTGAGTCCAGAGAGTACACTGGCACCACTGGGGATGCAGTGCAGTGAGTGCAGAGAGTGCACTGGCACCACTGGGGATGCAGTGCAGTGAGTCCAGAGAGTGCACTGGCACCAGTGGGGATGCAGTGCAGTGAGTCCAGAGAGTGCACAGGCACCACTGGGGATGCACTGCAGTGAGTCCAGAGACTGCACTGGCACTAATGGGGATGCAGTGCAGTGACTCGAAAGAGTGCACTGGCACCACTGGGGATGCGGTGCAGTGAGTCCAGAGACTACACTGGCACCACTGGGGATGCACTGCAGTGAGTCCAGAGAGTGCACTGGCACCACTGGTGATGCAGTGCAGTGAGTCCAGAGAGTGCACTGGCACCACTGGGGATGCACTGCAGTGAGTCCAGAGAGTGCACTGGCACCACTGGGGATGCACTGCAGTGAGTCCAGAGAGTGCACTGGCACCACTGGGGATGCACTGCAGTGAGTCCAGAGAGTGCACTGGCACCACTGGGATGCAGTGCAGTGAGTCCACAGAGTGCACTGGCACCACAGGGGGTACACTGCAGTGAGTCCAGAGAGTGCACTGGCACCACTGGGGATGCAGCACAGTGAGTCCAGAGAGTGAACAGTCACCACTGGGGACGCAGCACAGTAACTACAGAGAGTGCACTGGCACCACGGGGGATGCACTGCAGTGAGTCCAGAGAGTGCACTGGCACCAGTGGGGATGCACTGCAGTGGGTCCAGAGCGTGCACTGGCACCACTGGGGATGCAGTGCAGTGAGTCCAGGGAGTGCACTGGCACCACTGGGGATTCACTGCAGTGAGTCCAGAGAGTGCACTGGCACCACTGGGGATGCAGTGCAGTGAGTCCAGAGAGTGCACTGGCACCACTGGGGATGCACTGCAGTCAGTCCAGAGAGTGTACTGGCACCACTGGGGATGCAGTGCAGTGAGTCCAAAGAGTGCACTGGCACCACTGGAGATGCACTGCAGTGAGTCCAGAGAGTGCACTGGCACCACTGGTGATGCAGTGCAGTGAGTCCAGAGAGTACACTGGCACCACTGGGGATGCAGTGCAGTGAGTGCAGAGAGTGCACTGGCACCACTCGGGATGCACTGCAGTGAGTCCAGAGAGTGCACTGGCACCACTGGGGATGCAGTGCAGTGAGTCCAGAGAGTGCACTGGCACCACTGGGGATGCACTGCAGTGAGTCCAGAGACTGCACTGGCACTAATGGGGATGCAGTGCAGTGATTCGAAAGAGTGCACTGGCACCACTGCGGATGCACTGCAGTGAGTCCAGAGAGTGCACTGGCACCAATAGTGATGCAGTGCAGTGAGTCCAGAGAGTGCACTGGCACCACTGGGGATGCACTGCAGTGAGTCCAGAGAGTGCACTGGCACCACTGGGGATGCAGTGCAGTGAGTCCAGAGAGTGCACTGGCACCAGTGGGAATGCAGTGCAGTGAGTCCAGAGCGTGCACTGGCACCACTGGTGATGCACTGCAGTGAGTCCAGAGAGTGTACTGGCACCACAGGGGATGCAGTGCAGAGAGTCCAGAGAGTGCACTGGCACCACTGGTGATGCAGTGCAGTGAGTCCAGAGAGTGCACTGGCACCACTGGGGATGCAGTGCAGTGAGTCCAGAGAGTGCACTGGCACCACTGGGGATGCAGTGCAGTGAGTCCAGAGCGTGCACTGGCACCACTGGTGATGCACTGCAGTGAGTCCAGAGAGTGCACTGGCACCACTGGGGATGCACCCGGGTGAGTCCAGAGAGTGCACTGGCACCACTGGGGATGCAGTGCAGTGAGTCCAGAGAGTTCTCTGGCACCACTGGGGATGCAGTTTAGTGAGTCCAGAGAGTGCACTGGCACCACTGGGGATGCAGTGCAGTGAGTCCAGAGAGTGCAGTAGCACCACTGGGGATGGAGTGCAGTGAATCCACAGAGTGCACTGGCACCACTGGGGATGCAGTGCAGTGAGTCCAGAGAGTGCTCTGGCACCACTGATCTGCACTGCTGTGAGTCCAGTAATTGCACTGGCACCATTGGGGATGCACTGCTGTGAGTCCAGAGAGTGCACTGGCACCAATGGTGATGCAGTGCAGTGAGTCCAGAGAGTGCACTGGCACTACTGGGGATGCAGTGCAGTGAGCTCAGAGAGTGCACTGGCACCACTGGGGATGCAGTGCAGTGAGTCCAGAGAGTGCACTGGCACCACTAGGGATGCAGCACAATGAGTCCAGAGAGTGAACTGTCACCACTGGGGACGCAGCGCAGTGACTCCAGAGAGTGCACTGCCACCACTGGGGATGCACTGCAGTGAGTCCAGAGAGTGCACTGGCACCAGTGGGGATGCACTGCAGTGGGTCCAGGGCGTGCACTGGC
The DNA here is from genome assembly GCF_964034855.1 of Anser brachyrhynchus. Taxonomy (NCBI): domain Eukaryota; kingdom Metazoa; phylum Chordata; class Aves; order Anseriformes; family Anatidae; genus Anser; species Anser brachyrhynchus. The sequence continues at coordinate 751,000 of NW_027663695.1, forward strand.
ACCACTGGGGATGCAGTGCAGTGAGTGCAGAGAGTGCACTGGCACCACTGGGGATGCACTGCAGTGAGTCCAGAGAGTGCACTGGCACCACTGCGGATGCACTGCAGTGAGTCCAGAGAGTGCACTGGCACCACTGGAGATGCACTGCAGTGAGTCCAGAGAGTGCACTGGCTCCACTGGGGATGCACTGCACTGAGTCCAGAGAGTTCACAGGCACCACTGGGGATGCAATGCAGTGAGTCCAGAGAGTGCAATGGAACCACTGGGGATGCAGTGCAGTGAGTCCAGAGAGTGCACTGGCACCACTGGGGATGCACCCGGGTGAGTCCAGAGAGTGCACTGGCACCACTGGGGATGCAGTGCAGTGAGTCCAGAGAGTACACTGGCACCAGTGGGGATGCACTGCAGTGAGTCCAGAGAATGCACTGGCACTAATGGGGGTGCAGTGCAGTAACTCGAAAGAGTGCACTGGCACCACTTCGGATGCACTGCAGTGAGTCTGGAGAGTGCCCTGGCACCAATGGTGATGCAGTGCAGTGAGTCCAGAGAGTGCACTGGCACCACTGGGAATGCACTGCAGTGAGTCCAGAGAGTGCACTGGCACCACTGGGGATGCACTGCAGTGAGTCCAGAGAGTGCACTGGCACCACTGGGGATGCACTGCAGTGAGTCCAGAGAGTGTACTGGCACTTTGGGGATGCAGTGCAGTGAGTCCAGAGAGTGCACTGGCACCACTGGGGATGCACCCCGGTGAGTCCATAGAGTGCACTGGCACCACTGGGGATGCACTGCAGTGAGTCTAGAGAGTTCTCTGGCACCACTGGGGATGCAGTTTAGTGAATCCAGAGAGTGCACCGGCTCCAATGGGGATACACTGCAGTGAGTCCAGAGAGTGCAGTGGCACCACTGGGGATGCAGTGCAGTGAGTCCAGAGAGTGCTCTGGCACCACTGATCTGCACTGCTGTGAGTCCAGAGACTACACTGGCACCACTGGGGATGCAGTGCAGTGAGTCCAGAGAGTGCACTGGCACCACTGGGGATGCAGTGCAGTGAGTCCAGAGAGTGCACTGGCACCATTGGGGATGCAGTGCAGTGAGCTCAGAGAGTGCACTGGCACCACTGGGGATGCAGTGCAGTGAGTCCAGAGAGTGCACTGGCACCACTGGGGATGCACTGCACTGAGTCCAGAGAGTGCACTGGCACCACTGGGGATGCACTGCACTGAGTCCAGAGAGTGCACTGTCAGCACTGGGGATGCACTGCAGTGAGTCCAGAGAGTGCACTGGCACCAGTGGGGATGCACTGCAGTGAGTCCAGACAGTGCACTGGCACCACTGGGGATGCAATGCAGTGAGTCCAGAGAGTGCACTGGCTCCAATAGGGATGCAGCACAGTGAGCCCAGAGAGTTCTCTGGCACCACTGGGGATGCACTGCAGTGAGTCCAGAGACTTCAAAGGCACCACTGGGGATTCAGTTCAGTGAGTCCAGAGAGTGAACTGGCACCACTGGGGATTTAGTGCAGTGAGTCCAGAGAGTGCACTGGCACCACTGGGGATTCACTGCAAGGCGTCCAGAGAGTGCACTGGCACCACAGGGAATGCACTGCAGTGAGTACAGAGAGAGCACTGGCACCACTGGGGATACAGTGCAGTGAGAGCACACAGTGCACTGGCTCCACTGGGGATGCAGCACAGTGAGTCCAGAGAGTGCACTGTCACCACTGGGGATGCACTGCAGTGGGTCCAGAGAGTGCACTGGCACCACTGGTGATGCACTTCAGTGAGTCCAGAGAGTGCACTGGCTCCACTGGGGATGCACTGCACTGAGTCCAGAGAGTGCACTGGCACCAGTGGGGATGCAGTGCAGTGAGTCCAGAGAGTGCACTGGCACCACAGGTGATGCACTTCAGTGAGTCCAGAGAGTGCACTGGCACCACTGGGGATGCACTGCAGTGAGTCCAGAGAGTGCACTGGCACCTCTGGGGATGCAGTGCAGTGAGTCCAGAGAGTGCACTGGCACCACTGGGGATGCACTGCAGTGAGTCCAGAGAATGCACTGGCACTGATGGGGATGCAGTGCAGTGAGTCCAGAGAGTGCACTGGCACCAACTGGAGCTGCACTGCTGTGAGTCCTGAGATTGCACTGGCACCACTGGGGATGCACTGCAGTGAGTCCAGAGAGTGTACTGGCACCACAGGGGATGCACTGCAGTGAGTCCAGAGAGTGCACTGGCACCACTGGGGATACACTGCAGTGAGTGCTGAGAGTTCTCCGGCACCACTGGGGATGCAGTTTAGTGAGTTCAGAGAGTGCACCGGCTCCAATGGGGATACACTGCAGTGAGTCCAGAGAGTGCAGTGGCCCCACTGGGGATGCACTGCAGTGAGTCCAGAGACTGCACTGGCACTAATGGGGATGCAGTGCAGTGACTCGAAAGAGTGCACTGGCACCACTGCGGATGCACTGCAGTGAGTCCAGAGACTACACTGGCACCACTGGGGATGCACTGCAGTGAGTCCAGAGAGTGCACTGGCACCACTGGGGATGCAGTGCAGTGAGTCCAGAGAGTGCACTGGCACCACTGGGGATGCACTGCAGTGAGTCCAGAGAGTGCACTGGCACCACTGGGGATGCACTGCAGTGAGTCCAGAGAGTGCACTGGCACCACTGGGGATGCACTGCAGTGAGTCCAGAGAGTGCACTGGCACAACTGGGATGCAGTGCAGTGAGTCCACAGAGTGCACTGGCACCACAGGGGGTACACTGCAGTGAGTCCAGAGAGTGCACTGGCACCACTGGGGATGCAGCACAGTGAGTCCAGAGAGTGAACAGTCACCACTGGGGACGCAGCACAGTAACTACAGAGAGTGCACTGGCACCACGGGGGATGCACTGCAGTGAGTCCAGAGAGTGCACTGGCACCAGTGGGGATGCACTGCAGTGGGTCCAGAGCGTGCACTGGCACCACTGGGGATGCAGTGCAGTGAGTCCACAGAGTGCACTGGCACCACTGGGGATGCAGTGCAGTAAGTCCAGAGAGTGCACTGGCACCACTGGGGATGCAGTGCAGTGAGTCCAGAGAGTGCACTGGCACCACTGGTGATGCACTGCAGTGAGTCCAGAGAGTACACTGGCACCACTGGGGATGCAGTGCAGTGAGTGCAGAGAGTGCACTGGCACCACTCGGGATGCACTGCAGTGAGTCCAGAGAGTGCACTGGCACCACTGGGGATGCAGTGCAGTGAGTCCAGAGAGTGCACTGGCACCACTGGGGATGCACTGCAGTGAGTCCAGAGACTGCACTGGCACTAATGGGGATACAGTGCAGTGAGTCCAGAGAGTACACTGGCACCACTGGGGATGCAGTGCAGTGAGTGCAGAGAGTGCACTGGCACCACTCGGGATGCACTGCAGTGAGTCCAGAGAGTGCACTGGCACCACTGGGGATGCAGTGCAGTGAGTCCAAAGAGTGCACTGGCACCACTGGAGATGCACTGCAGTGAGTCCAGAGAGTGCACTGGCACCACTGGTGATGCAGTGCAGTGAGTCCAGAGAGTACACTGGCACCACTGGGGATGCAGTGCAGTGAGTGCAGAGAGTGCACTGGCACCACTCGGGATGCACTGCAGTGAGTCCAGAGAGTGCACTGGCACCACTGGGGATGCAGTGCAGTGAGTCCAGAGAGTGCACTGGCACCACTGGGGATGCACTGCAGTGAGTCCAGAGACTGCACTGGCACTAATGGGGATGCAGTGCAGTGACTCGAAAGAGTGCACTGGCACCACTGGGGCTGCAGTGCAGTGAGTCCAGAGAGTGCACTGGCACCAATAGTGATGCAGTGCAGTGAGTCCGGAGAGTGCCCTGGCACCAATGGTGATGCACTGCAGTGAGTCCAGAGAGTGCACTGGCACCACTGGGGATGCAGTGCAGTGAGTCCAGAGAGTGCACTGGCACCAGTGGGAATGCAGTGCAGTGAGTCCAGAGCGTGCACTGGCACCACTGGTGATGCACTGCAGTGAGTCCAGAGAGTGTACTGGCACCACAGGGGATGCAGTGCAGTGAGTCCAGAGAGTGCACTGGCACCACTGGTGATGCAGTGCAGTGAGTAAAGAGAGTGCACTGGCACCACTGGGGATGCAGTGCAGTGAGTCCAGAGAGTGCACTGGCACCACTGGGGATGCAGTGCAGTGAGTCCAGAGCGTGCACTGGCACCACTGGGGATGCACTGCAGTGAGTCCAGAGAGTGCACTGGCACCACTGGGGATGCACCCGGGTGAGTCCAGAGAGTGCACTGGCACCACTGGGGATGCAGTGCAGTGAGTCCAGAGAGTTCTCTGGCACCACTGGGGATGCAGTTTAGTGAGTCCAGAGAGTGCACCGGCTCCAATGGGGATACACTGCAGTGAGTCCAGAGAGTGCAGTAGCACCACTGGGGATGGAGTGCAGTGAATCCACAGAGTGCACTGGCACCAGTGGGGATGCAGTGCAGTGAGTCCAGAGAGTGCTCTGGCACCACTGATCTGCACTGCTGTGAGTCCAGTAATTGCACTGGCACCACTGGGGATGCACTGCTGTGAGTCCAGAGAGTGCACTGGCACCAATGGGGATGCAGTGCAGTGAGTCCAGAGAGTGCACTGGCACTACTGGGGATGCAGTGCAGTGAGCTCAGAGAGTGCACTGGCACCACTGGGGATGCAGTGCAGTGAGTCCAGAGAGTGCACTGGCACCACTAGGGATGCAGCACAATGAGTCCAGAGAGTGAACTGTCACCACTGGGGACGCAGCGCAGTGACTCCAGAGAGTGCACTGCCACCACTGGGGATGCACTGCAGTGAGTCCAGAGAGTGCACTGGCACCAGTGGGGATGCACTGCAGTGGGTCCAGGGCGTGCACTGGCACCGCTGGGGATGCACTGCAGTGAGTCCAGAGAGTGCACTGGCACCACTGCGGATGCACTGCAGTGAGTCCAGAGAGTGCACTGGCACCACTGGAGATGCACTGCAGTGAGTCCAGAGAGTGCACTGGCTCCACTGGGGATGCACTGCACTGAGTCCAGAGAGTTCACAGGCACCACTGGGGATGCAATGCAGTGAGTCCAGAGAGTGCAATGGAACCACTGGGGATGCAGTGCAGTGAGTCCAGAGAGTGCACTGGCACCACTGGGGATGCACCCGGGTGAGTCCAGAGAGTGCACTGGCACCACTGGGGATGCACTGCAGTGAGTCCAGAGAGTGTACTGGCACTTTGGGGATGCACTGCAGTGAGTCCAGAGAGTGCACTGGCACCACTGGGGATGCACCCCGGTGAGTCCATAGAGTGCACTGGCACCACTGGGGATGCACTGCAGTGAGTCCAGAGAGTTCTCTGGCACCACTGGGGATGCAGTTTAGTGAATCCAGAGACTGCACCGGCTCCAATGGGGATACACTGCAGTGAGTCCAGAGAGTGCAGTGGCACCACTGGGGATGCAGTGCAGTGAGTCCAGAGAGTGCTCTGGCACCACTGATCTGCACTGCTGTGAGTCCAGAGACTACACTGGCACCACTGGGGATGCAGTGCAGTGAGTCCAGAGAGTGCACTGGCAGCAGTGGGGATGCAGCGCAGTGAGTCCAGAGAGTGCACTGGCACCACTGGTGATGCAGTGCAGTGAGTCCAGAGAGTGCACAGGCACCACTGGGGATGCAGTGCAGTGAGCTCAGAGAGTGCACTGGCACCACTGGGGATGCAGTGCAGTGAGTCCAGAGAGTGCACTGGCACCACTGGGGATGCACTGCACTGAGTCCAGAGAGTGCACTGGCACCACTGGGGATGCAGTGCAGTGAGTCCAGAGAGTGCACTGTCAGCACTGGGGATGCACTGCAGTGAGTCCAGAGAGTGCACTGGCACCACTGGGGATGCAGTTCAGTGAGTCCAGAGAGTGCACTGGCTCCAATAGGGATGCAGCACAGTGAGTCCAGAGAGTGCACTGGCACCACTGGGGATGCAGTGCAGTGAGTCCTGAGAGTGCAATGGCACCACAAGGGATGCACTGCAGTGAGTCCAGAGAGTGCACTGGCACCAGAGGGGATGCAGTGCAGTGAATGCAGAGAGTGCACTAGCACAACAGGGGATGCACTGCAGTGACTCCAGAAAGTGCACTGGCACCACTGGGGATGCACTGCAGTGAGTCCAGAGAGTGCACTGGCACCACTGGGGATGAACTGCAGTTAGTCCAGAGAGTGCACTGGCACCACTGGGGATGCAGTGCAGTGAGTCCAGAGAGTGCACTGGCACCACTGGGGATGCACTGCAGTGAGTCCAGAGAGTGCACTGGCACTTCTGGGGATGCAGTGCAGTGAATGCAGAGAGTGCACTAGCACAACAGGGGATGCACTGCAGTGACTCCAGAAAGTGCACTGGCACCACTGGGGATGCACTGCATTGACTCCAGAGAGTGCACTGGCACCACTGGTGATGCAGTGCAGTGAGTCCAGAGAGTGCAGTGGCACCACTGGGGATGCAGTGCAGTGAGTCCAGAGAGTGCACTTGCACCACTGGGGATGGACTGCAGTGACTCCAGAGACTTCACAGGCACCACTGGGGATGCAGTACAGTGAGTCCAGAGAGTGCACTGGCAACACTGGGGATTCAGTTCAGTGAGTCCAGAGAGTGAACTGGAACAACCGGGGATTCACTGCAGTGAGTCCAGAGAGTGCACTGGCACCACCGGTGATTCACTGCAAGGAGTCCAGAGAGTGCACTGGCACCACTGCGGATGCACTGCAGTGAGTCCAGAGAGTGCACTGGCACCACTGGAGATGCACTGCAGTGAGTCCAGAGAGTGCACTGGCTCCACTGGGGATGCACTGCACTGAGTCCAGAGAGTTCACAGGCACCACTGGGGATGCAATGCAGTGAGTCCAGAGAGTGCAATGGAACCACTGGGGATGCAGTGCAGTGAGTCCAGAGAGTGCACTGGCACCACTGGGGATGCACCCGGGTGAGTCCAGAGAGTGCACTGGCACCACTGGGGATGCACTGCAGTGAGTCCAGAGAGTGTACTGGCACTTTGGGGATGCACTGCAGTGAGTCCAGAGAGTGCACTGGCACCACTGGGGATGCACCCCGGTGAGTCCATAGAGTGCACTGGCACCACTGGGGATGCACTGCAGTGAGTCCAGAGAGTTCTCTAGCACCACTGGGGATGCAGTTTAGTGAATCCAGAGACTGCACCGGCTCCAATGGGGATACACTGCAGTGAGTCCAGAGAGTGCAGTGGCACCACTGGGGATGCAGTGCAGTGAGTCCAGAGAGTGCTCTGGCACCACTGATCTGCACTGCTGTGAGTCCAGAGACTACACTGGCACCACTGGGGATGCAGTGCAGTGAGTCCAGAGAGTGCACTGGCACCACTGGGGATGCAGTGCAGTGAGTCCAGAGAGTGCACTGGCACCACTGGTGATGCAGTGCAGTGAGTCCAGAGAGTGCACTGGCACCACTGGGGATGCAGTGCAGTGAGCTCAGAGAGTGCACTGGCACCACTGGGGATGCAGTGCAGTGAGTCCAGAGAGTGCACTGGCACCACTGGGGATGCACTGCAGTGAGTCCAGAGAGTGCACTGGCACCACAGAGGATACACTGCAGTGAGTCCAGAGAGTGCACTGGCACCACTAGGGATGCAGCACAGTGAGTCCAGAGAGTGAACTGTCACCACTGGGGACGCAGCGCAGTGACTCCAGAGAGTGCGCTGGCACCACTGTGGATGCACTGCAGTGACTCCAGAAAGTGCACTGGCACCACTGGGGATGCAGTGCAGTGAGTCCAGAGAGTGTACTGGCACCACTGGTGATGCAGTGCAGTGAGTCCAGAGAGTACACTGGCACCACTGGGGATGCACTGCAGTGAGTCCAGAGAATGCACTGGCACCACCGGGGATGCACTGCACTGAGTCCAGAGAGTGCACTGACACCACTGGGGATGCAGTGCAGTGACTCCAGAGAGTGCACTGGCACCACTGGGGATGCACCCCGGTGAGTCCAGATAGTGCACTGGCACCACTGGTGATGCAGTGCAGTGAGTCCAGAGACTGCACTGGCACCACTGGGGTATTAGTGCAGTGAGTCCAGAGAGTGCACTGGCACCAATGGGGATGCAGTACTGTGAGTCCAGAGAGTGCCCTGGCACCACTGGGGATGCAGTGAGTCCAGAGAGTGCACTGGCACCACTGGGGATGCACTGCAGTGAGTCCAGAGAGTGCACTGGCACCACTAGGGATGCAGCACAGTGAGTCCAGAGAGTGAACTGTCACCACTGGGGACGCAGCGCAGTGACTCCAGAGAGTGCGCTGGCACCACTGTGGATGCACTGCAGTGACTCCAGAAAGTGCACTGGCACCACTGGGGATGCAGTGCAGTGAGTCCAGAGAGTGTACTGGCACCACTGGTGATGCAGTGCAGTGAGTCCAGAGAGTACACTGGCACCACTGGGGATGCAGTGCAGTGAGTCCAGAGAGTGCACTGGCACCACTGGGGATGCACTGCACTGAGTCCAGAGAGTACACTGACACCACTAGGGATGCAGTGCAGTGACTCCAGAGAGTGCACTGGCACCACTGGGGATGCACCCCGGTGAGTCCAGAGAGTGCACTGGCACCACTGGGGATGCAGTGCAGTGAGTCCAGAGAGTGCACTGGCACCACTGGGGTATTAGTGCAGTGAGTCCAGAGAGTGCACTGGCACCAAAGGGGATGCAGTGCTGTGAGTCCAGAGAGTGCCCTGGCACCACTGGGGATGCAGTGAGTCCAGAGAGTGCACTGGCACCACTGGGGATGCTCTGCAGTGAGTCCAGAGAGTTCTCTGGCACCACTGGGGATGCAGTTTAGTGAGTCCAGAGAGTGCACTGGCACCACTGGGGATGCAGTGCAGTGAGTCCAGAGAGTGCTCTGGCACCACTGAGCTACACTACAGTGAGTCCAGTAATTGCACTGGCACCACTGGTGATGCAGTGCAGTGAGTCCTGAGAGTGCAAAGGCACCACTGGGGATGTAGTGCAGTGAGTCCAGAGAGTGCACTGGCACCACTGGGGATGCAGTGCAGTGAGTCCAGAGAGTGCACTGGCACCACTGGGGCTGCACTGCAGTGAGTCCAGAGAGTGCACTGGCACCACTGGGGATGCAGTGCAGGTAGTCCAGAGAGTGCACTGGAACACTGGGGATGCAGTGCAGTGAGTGCAGAGAGTGCACTGGCACCAGTGCAGAAGCACTGCAGTGAGTCCAGAGAGTGCACTGGCACCACTGGGGATGCACTGCAGTGAGTCCAGAGAGTGCAGTGGCACCACTGGGGATGCACTGCAGTGAGTCCAGAGAGTGCACTGGCACCACTGGGGAAGCACTGCAGTGAGTCCAGAGAGTGCACTGGCACCACTGGGGATGCACTGCACTGAGTCCAGAGAGTGCACTGACACCACTGGGGATGCAATGCAGTGAGTCCAGAGAGTGCAATGGAACCACTGGGATGCAGTGCAGTGAGTCCAGAGAGTGCACTGGCACAACAGGGGATGCACTGCAGTGACTCCAGAAAGTGCACTGGCACCACTGGGGATGCACTGCAGTGAGTCCAGAGAGTGCACTGGCACCGCTGGTGATGCAGTGCAGTGAGTCCAGAGAGTACACTGGCACCACTGGGGATGCACTGCAGTGAGTCCAGAGAGTGTACTGGCACCACTGGGGATGCACTGCAGTGAGTCCAGAGAGTGCACTGGCACCACTGGGGATGCACCCCGGTGAGTCCAGAGAGTGCACTGGCACCACTGGGGATGCAGTGCAGTGAGTCCAGAGACTGCACTGGCACCACTGGGGTATTAGTGCAGTGACTCCAGAGAGTGCACTGGCAACACTGGGGATGCAGTGCAGTGAGTCCAGAGAGTGCACTGGCACCACTGGGGATGCACTGCAGTGAGTCCAGAGAGTGCACTGGCACCACTAGGGATGCACCCCGGTGAGTCCAGAGAGTGCACTGGCACCACTGGGGATGCACCCCGGTGAGTCCAGAGAGTGCACTCGCACCACTGGGGATGCACTGCAGTGAGTCCAGAGAGTGCACTGGCCCCACTGGGGATGTAGTGCAGTGAGTCCACAGAGGGCACTGGCACCACTGGGGATGCAGCGCAGTGACTCCAGAGAGTGCACTGGCACCACTGGGGATGCAGTGCAGTGAGTCCAGAGAGTGCACTGGCACCACTGGAGTTGCAGTGCAGTGAGTCGAGAGAGTGCACTGGCTCTACTGGGGATGCAGTGCAGTGACTCAAGAGAGTGCACAGGCACCACTGGGGATGCGGTGCAGTGAGTCCAGAGAGTGCAATGGCACCACAGGGGATGCACTGCAGTGATTCCAGAGAGTGCACTGTCACCACTGGGGATGCAGTGCAGTGAGTCCAGAGAGTACACTGGCACCTCAGGGGCTGCACTGCAGTGAGTCCACAGAGTGCACTGGCACCACTGGGGATGCAGTGCAGTGACTCCAGAGAGTGCACTGGCACTTCTGGGTATGCAGTGCAGTGACTCCAGAGAGTGCACTGGCACCAGTGGGGATGCACTGCCGTGAGTCCAGAGAGTGCAGTGGCACCACTGGGGATGCAGTCCACTGAGTCCAGAGAGTACACTGGCACCACTGGGGATGCAGTGCAGTGAGTCCAGAGAGTGCACTGTCAGCACTGGGGATGCAGTGCAGTGAGTCCAGAGAGTGCACTGGCACCAACTGGAGCTGCACTGCTGTGAGTCCTGAGATTGCACTGGCACCACTGGGGATGCACTGCAGTGAGTCCAGAGACTTCACAGGCACCACTGGAGATGCAGTACAGTGAGTCCAGAGAGTGCACTGGCACCACTGGGGATTCAGTTCAGTGAGTCCAGAGAGTGAACTGGCACCACTGGGGATGTAGTGCAGTGAGTCCAGAGAGTGCACTGGCACCTCTGGGGATGCACCCCGGTGACTCCAGAGAGTGCACTGGCACCACTGGGGATGCACCACGGCAAGTCCAGAGAGTGCACTGTCACCACTGGGGATGCAGTGCAGTGAGTCCAGAGAGTGCACTGGCACCAATGGGGATGAAGTGCAGTGAGTCCAGAGAGTGCACTGGCACCACTGGGGATGCAGTGCAGTGAGTCCAGAGAGTGCACTGGTACCACTGGGGATGCAGTGCAGTGAGTCCAGAGAGTGCACTGGCACCACTGGGTATGCACTGCAGTGAGTCCAGAGAGTGCACTGGCACCACTGGGGATGCACTGCAGTGAGTCCAGAGAGTGCACTGGCACCACTGGGGATGCACTGCAGTGAGTCCAGGGAGTGCACTGGCACCACTGGGGATGCACTGCAGTGACTCCAGAGAGTGCACTGGCACCACTGGGGATGCACTGCAGTGAGTCCAGATGTTAGCCTAGCAACCACATAATCACCAAGTGATTATATGAAGGTGCTTTATTCAGCGCTGGAAGCCGGGGCAGGTGCCCAAATCTGGCTTCAAGTCCCGTTACTTCCCAGCCATTATTTATACATACAATATTGCGTCAGGTATACATATTCATTACAGGTTGCAACAGTAGCCTCGCTTTTCATTCTAATTAGCTCCCCTCCCCTTTGCACATGCGTGGCGCACTCTGGTGGTCGTCCAGGTGGTCGTGCAGATGAAGTAAGGAGTCTTCCTCTCCGCTAAACTTTTCACCTTTCTTACTCGACACATGCTCCCTCCGCTTCTTGGTTCTGCTTCAACTCATTTCATCATTTCCAGGCCCTTATCCAAGGTCAGGTTGTACCTGTTCCCTCCCAAGGTTCCCCTTCAATGATTCTTTTGATTGTTCAATGTACTCCCTAAGTATCCAGTATACATAGATTAATTGATAATGTAAGTACATTTGGCAATGCTTAATTATACTGTAGGTCCCATTACCTAAGAGACATTAGTAAAACATCCATTCGATTCTCCCCAACACTAACACAGAGACTGCACTGGCTCCACTGGGGATGCACCCCGGCAAGTCCAGAGAGTGCACTGGCACCACTGGGGATGCAGTGCAGTGAGTCCAGAGAGTGCACTGGCACCACTGGGGATGCAGTGCAGTGAGTCCAGAGAGTGCACTGGCACCACTGGGGATGCACTGCCGTGAGTCCAGAGAGTGCACTGGCACCACTGGGGATGCAGTGCAGTGAGTCCAGAGAGTGCACTGGCACCACTGGGGATGCAGTGCAGTGAGTCCAGAGTGTGCACTGGCACCACTGGGGATGCAGTGCAGTGAGTCCAGAGAGTGCACTGGCACCACTGTTGATGCAGTGCAGTGAGTGCAGAGAGTGCACTGGCAACACTGGGGATGCAGTGCAGTGAGTAAAGAGAGTGCACTGGCACCACTGGGGATGCACTGCAGTGAGTCCAGAGAGTGCAGTGGCACCACTGGAGATGCAGTCCACTGAGTCCAGAGAGTACACTGGCACCACTGGGGATGCAGTGCAGTGAGTCCAGAGAGTGCACTGGCACCACTGGGGATGCAGTGCAGTGACTCCAGAGAGTGCACTGGCACCAACTGGAGCTGCACTGCTGTGAGTCCTGAGATTGCACTGGCACCACTGGGGATGCACTGCAGTGAGTCCAGAGACTTCACAGGCACCACTGGGGATGCAGTACAGTGAGTCCAGAGAGTGCACTGGCACCACTGGGGATGCACCACGGCAAGTCCAGAGAGTGCACTGTCACCACTGGGGATGCAGTGCAGTGAGTCCAGAGAGTGCACTGGCACCAATGGGGATGAAGTGCAGTGAGTCCAGAGAGTGCACTGGCACCACTGGGGATGCAGTGCAGTGAGTCCAGAGAGTGCACTGGTACCACTGGGGATGCAGTGCAGTGAGTCCAGAGAGTGCACTGGTACGATTGGGGATGCACTGCAGTGAGTCCAGAGAGTGCACTGGCACCACTGGGTATGCACTGCAGTGAGTCCAGAGAGTGCACTGGCACCACTGGGGATGCACTGCACTGAGTCCAGAGAGTGCACTGGCACCACTGGGGATGCAGTGCACTGAGTCCAGAGAGTGCACTGTCAGCACTGGGGATGCACTGCAGTGAGTCCAGAGAGTGCACTGGCACCAGTGGGGATGCACTGCAGTGAGTCCAGACAGTGCACTGGAACCACTGGGGATGCAATGCAGTGAGTCCAGAGAGTGCACTGGCTCCAATAGGGATGCAGCACAGTGAGTCCAGAGAGTGCACTGGCACCACTGGGGATGCACTGCAGTGAGTCCTGAGAGTGCAATGGCACCACAAGGGATGCACTGCAGTGAGTCCAGAGAGTGCACTGGCACTTCTGGGGATGCAGTGCAGTGAATGCAGAGAGTGCACTAGCACAACAGGGGATGCACTGCAGTGACTCCAGAAAGTGCACTGGCACCACTGGGGATGCACTGCATTGACTCCAGAGAGTGCACTGGCACCACTGGTGATGCAGTGCAGTGAGTCCAGAGAGTGCAGTGGCACCACTGGGGATGCAGTGCAGTGAGTCCAGAGAGTGCACTTGCACCACTGGGGATGGACTGCAGTGACTCCAGAGACTTCACAGGCACCACTGGGGATGCAGTACAGTGAGTCCAGAGAGTACACTGGCAACACTGGTGATTCAGTTCAGTGAGTCCAGAGAGTGAACTGGCACAACCGGGGATTCACTGCAGTGAGTCCAGAGAGTGCACTGGCACCACCGGTGATTCACTGCAAGGAGTCCAGAGAGTGCACTGGCACCTAAGGGGCTGCACTGCAGTGAGTCCAGAGAGTGCACTGGCACCACTTGGGCTGCACTGCAGTGAGTCCAGAGAGTGCACTGGCACCACTGGGATGCAGTGCAGTGAGAGCACAGAGTGCACTGGCACCACAGGGGATACACTGCAGTGAGTCCAGAGAGTGCACTGGCACCACTGAGGATGCAGCGCAGTGAGTCCAGAGAGTGCACTGGCACCACTGGGGATGCAGCGCAGTGACTACAGAGAGTGCACTGGCACCACTGGGGATGCAGTTCAGTGAGTCCAGAGAGTGAACTGGCACCACTGGAGATGCACTGCAGTGAGTCCAGAGAGTGCACTGGCACCACAGGGGATACACTGCAGTGAGTCCAGAGAGTGCACTGGCACCACTAGGGATGCAGCACAGTGAGTCCAGAGAGTGAACTGTCACCACTGGGGACGCAGCGCAGTGACTCCAGAGAGTGCGCTGGCACCACTGTGGATGCACTGCAGTGACTCCAGAAAGTGCACTGGCACCACTGGGGATGCAGTGCAGTGAGTCCAGAGAGTGTACTGGCACCACTGGTGATGTAGTGCAGTGAGTCCAGAGAGTACACTGGCACCACTGGGGATGCACTGCAGTGAGTCCAGAGAATGCACTGACACCACTGGGGATGCAGTGCAGTGACTCCAGAGAGTGCACTGGCACCACTGGGGATGCACCCCGGTGAGTCCAGAGAGTGCACTGGCACCACTGGTGATGCAGTGCAGTGAGTCCAGAGACTGCACTGGCACCACTGGGGTATTAGTGCAGTGAGTCCAGAGAGTGCACTGGCACCAATGGGGATGCAGTGCTGTGAGTCCAGAGAGTGCCCTGGCACCACTGGGGATGCAGTGAGTCCAGAGAGTGCACTGGCACCACTGGGGATGCACTGCAGTGAGTCCAGAGAGTGCACTGGCACCACTAGGGATGCAGCACAGTGAGTCCAGAGAGTGAACTGTCACCACTGGGGACGCAGCGCAGTGACTCCAGAGAGTGCGCTGGCACCACTGTGGATGCACTGCAGTGACTCCAGAAAGTGCACTGGCACCACTGGGGATGCAGTGCAGTGAGTCCAGAGAGTGTACTGGCACCACTGGTGATGCAGTGTAGTGAGTCCAGAGAGTACACTGGCACCACTGGGGATGCAGTGCAGTGAGTCCAGAGAGTGCACTGGAACCACTGGGGATGCACTGCACTGAGTCCAGAGAGTGCACTGACACCACTAGGGATGCAGTGCAGTGACTCCAGAGAGTGCACTGGCACCACTGGGGATGCACCCCGGTGAGTCCAGAGAGTGCACTGGCACCACTGGGGATGCAGTGCAGTGAGTCCAGAGACTGCACTGGCACCACTGGGGTATTAGTGCAGTGAGTCCAGAGAGTGCACTGGCACCAAAGGGGATGCAGTGCTGTGAGTCCAGAGAGTGCCCAGGCACCACTGGGGATGCAGTGAGTGCAGAGAGTGCACTGGCACCACTGGGGATGCACTGCAGTGAGTCCAGAGAGTTCTCTGGCACCACTGGGGATGCAGTTTAGTGAGTCCAGAGAGTGCACTGGCACCACTGGGGATGCAGTGTAGTGAGTCCAGAGAGTGCTCTGGCACCACTGAGCTACAGTACAGTGAGTCCAGTAATTGCACTGGCACCACTGGTGATGCAGTGCAGTGAGTCCTGAGAGTGCACTGGCACCACTGGGGCTGCACTGCAGTGAGTCCAGAGAGTGCACTGGCACCACTGGGGATGCAGTGCAGTGAGTCCAGAGAGTGCACTGGAACACTGGGGATGCAGTGCAGTGAGTGCAGAGAGTGCACTGGCACCAGTGCCGAAGCACTGCAGTGAGTCCAGAGAGTGCACTGGCACCACTGGGGATGCACTGCAGTGAGTCCAGAGAGTGCAGTGGCACCACTGGGGATGCAGTGCAGTGAGTCCAGAGAGTGCACTGGCACCAGTGGGGAAGCACTGCAGTGAGTCCAGAGAGTGCACTGGCACCACTGGGGATGCACTGCACTGAGTCCAGAGAGTGCACTGACACCACTGGGGATGCAATGCAGTGAGTCCAGAGAGTGCAATGGAACCACTGGGATGCAGTGCAGTGAGTCCAGAGAGTGCACTTGCACTTCTGGGGATGCAGTGCAGTGAGTGCAGAGAGTGCACTGGCACAACAGGGGATGCACTGCAGTGACTCCAGAAAGTGCACTGGCACCACTGGGGATGCACTGCAGTGAGTCCAGAGAGTGCACTGGCACCGCTGGTGATGCAGTGCAGTGAGTCCAGAGAGTACACTGGCACCACTGGGGATGCACTACAGTGAGTCCAGAGAGTGTACTGGCACCACAGGGGATGCACTGCAGTGAGTCCAGAGAGTGCACTGGCACCACTGGGGATGCACCCCGGTGAGTCCAGAGAGTGCACTGGCACCACTGGGGATGCAGTGCAGTGAGTCCAGAGACTGCACTGGCACCACTGGGGTATTAGTGCAGTGACGCCAGAGAGTGCACTGGCAACACCGGGGATGCACTGCAGTGAGTCCAGAGAGTGCACTGGCACCACTAGGGATGCACCCCGGTGAGTCCAGAGAGTGCACTGGCACCACTGGGGATGCACCCCGGTGAGTCCAGAGAGTGCACTCGCACCACTGGGGATGCACTGCTGTGAGTCCCGAGATTGCACTGGCACCACAGGGGTTACAGTGCAGTGAGTCCAGAGAGTAGTCTGGCACCACTGGGGATGCACTGCAGTGAGTCCAGAGACTTCACAGGCACCACTGGGGATGCAGTGCAGTGACTCGAAAGAGTGCACTGGCACCACTGCGGATGCACTGCAGTGAGTCCGGAGAGTGCCCTGGCACCAATAGTGATGCAGTGCAGTGAGTCCAGAGAGTGAACTGGCACCTCAGGGGCTGCACTGCAGTGAGTCCCGAGAGTGCACTAGCACCACTGGAGATGCACTGCAGTGGATCCAGAGAGTGCACTGGCACCACTGGGGATGCAGCACAGTGAGTCCAGAGAGTGAACTGTCACCACTGGGGACGCAGCACAGTGACTACAGAGAGTGCACTGGCACCACTGGGGATGCACTTCAGTGAGTCCAGAGAGTGCACTGGCACCAGTGGGGATGCAGTGCAGTGGGTCCAGAGCGTGCACTGGCACCACTGGGGATGCAGTGCAGTGAGTGCAGAGAGTGCACTGGCACCACTGGGGATGCACTGCAGTGAGTCCACAGAGTGCACTGGCACCACTGGGGATGCAATGCAGTGAGTCCAGAGAGTGCACTGGCACGAGTGGGGATGCAGTGCAGTGAGTCCAGAGAGTGCACTGGCACCACTGGGGATGCACTGCAGTGAGTCCAGAGAGTGCACTGGCACCACTGGGGATGCACTGCAGTGAGTCCAGAAAGTGCACTGGCACCACTGGAGATGCTCTGCAGTGAGTCCAGAGAGTGAACTGGCACCACTGGGGCTGCAGTGCAGTGAGTCCAGAGAGTGCACTGGCACAAATGGGGATGCAGAGCAGTGAGTCCAGAGAGTGCACTGGCACCAATGGGGACGCAGTGCTGTGAGTCCAGAGAGTGCACTGGCACCACTGGGGATGCAGTGCAGTGAGTCCAGAGAGTGCACTGGCACCAATGGTGATGCAGTGCAGTGAGTCCAGAGAGTACACTGGCACCACTGGGGATGCAGTGCTGTGAGTCCAGAGAGTGCACTGACACCACTGGGGATGCAGTGCAGTGAGTCCTGAGAGTGCAATGGCACCACAGGGGATGCACTGCAGTGAGTCCAGAGAGTGCACTGGCACCACTGGGGATGCAGTGCAGTGAGTCCAGAGAGTGCACTGGCACCACTGTTGATGCAGTGCAGTGAGTCCAGAGAGTGCACTGGCACCACTGGGGATGCAGTGCAGTGAGTCCAGAAAGTGAACTGTCACCACTGGTGATGCAGTGCAGTGAGTCCAGAGAGTGCACTGGCACCACTGGGTATGCAGTGCACTGAGTCCAGAGAGTGCACTCTCAGCACTGGGGATGCACTGCAGTGAGTCCAAAGAGTGCACTGGCACCAGTGGGGATGCAGTGCAGTGAGACCAGAGATTGCACTGGCACCACTGGGGATGCAGTGCAGTGAGTCCAGAGAGTGCACTGGCTCCAATGGGGATGCAGTGCAGTGAGTCCAGAGAGTGCACTGGCACCACTGGGGATGCAGTGCAGTGAGTCCTGAGAGTGCAATGGCACCAGAGGTGATGCAATGCAGTGAGTCCAGAGAGTGCACTGGCACCACTGGGGATGCAGTGCAGTGAGTCCAGAGAGTGCACTGGCACCAACTGGAGCTGCACTGCTGTGAGTCCCGAGATTGCAATGGCACCACAGGGGTTACAGTGCAGTGAGTCCAGAGAGTAGTCTGGAACCACTGGGGTTGCACTGCAGTGAGTCCAGAGAGTGAACTGTCACCACTGGGGATACCCTGCACTGTGTCCAGAGAGTGCACTGGCACCACTGGGGATGCAGCACAGTAAGTCCAGAGAGTGAACTGTCACCACTGGTGACGCAGCGCAGTGAGTCCAGAGAGTGCACTGGCACCACTGGGGATGCAGTGTAGTGAGTCCAGAGATTGCACTGGCACCACTTGGGATGCAGTGCAGTGAGTCCAGAGAGTGCACTGGCACCACCGGGGATTCACTGCAGTGAGTCCAGATAGTGCACTGACACCACTGGGAATGCACTGCAGTGAGTACAGAGAGTGCACTGGCACCTCAGGGGCTGCACTGCAGTGAGTCCAGAGAGTGCACTGACACCACTGGGGATGCAGTGCACTGAGTCCAGAGAGTGCACTGGCACCACTGGGGATGCAGTGAAGTGAGTCCAGAGAGTGCACTGGCACCACTGGGATGCAGTGCAGTGAGTCCACAGAGTGCACTGGCACCACAGGGGGTACACTGCAGTGAGTCCAGAGAGTGCACTGGCACCACTGGGGATGCAGCACATTGAGTCCAGAGAGTGAACAGTCACCACTGGGGACGCAGCACAGTAACTACAGAGAGTGCACTGGCACCACGGGGGATGCACTGCAGTGAGTCCAGAGAGTGCACTGGCACCAGTGGGGATGCACTGCAGTGAGTCCAGAGCGTGCACTGGCACCACTGGGGATGCAGTGCAGTGAGTCCACAGAGTGCACTGGCACCACTGGGGATGCACTGCAGTGAGTCCAGAGAGTGCACTGGCACCACTGGGGATGCAGTGCAGTGAGTCCAGAGAGTGCACTGGCACCACTGGTGATGCACTGCAGTGAGTCCAGAGAGTGCAATGGCACCACTGGGGATGCAGTGCAGTGAGTCCAGAGAGGGCACTGGCACCACTGGAGATGCACTGCAGTGAGTCCAGAGAGTGCACTGGCTCCACTGGGGATGCAGTGCAGTGAGTCCAGAGAGTGCACTGGCACCACTGGGGATGCAATGCAGTGAGTCCAGAGAGTGCACTGGCACCAGTGGGGATGCAGTGCAGTGAGTCCAGAGAGTGCACTGGCACTTCTGGGGATGCACTGCAGTGAATGCAGAGAGTGCACTAGCACAGCAGGGGATGCACTGCAGTGACTCCAGAAAGTGCACTGGCACCACTGGGGATGCAGTGCAGTGAGTCCAGAGAGTGCACTGGCACCACTGGGGATGCAGTGCAGTGACTCCAGAGAGTACACTGGCACCACTGGGGATGCAGTGCAGTGAGTGCAGAGAGTGCACTGGCACCACTGGAGATGCACTGCAGTGAGTCCAGAGAGTGCACTGGCACCACTGGGGATGCACTGCAGTGAGTCCAGAGACTGCACTGGCACTAATGGGGATGCAGTGCAGTGACTTGAAAGAGTGCACTGGCACCACTGCGGATGCACTGCAGTGAGTCCAGAGACTACACTGGCACCACTGGGGATGCACTGCAGTGAGTCCAGAGAGTGCACTGGCACCACTGGTGATGCAGTGCAGTGAGTCCAGAGAGTGCACTGGCACCACTGGGGATGCACTGCAGTGAGTCCAGAGAGTGCACTGGCACCACTGTGGATGCACTGCAGTGAGTCCAGAGAGTGCACTGGCACCACTGGTGATGCACTGCAGTGAGTCCAGAGAGTGCACTGGCACCACTGTGGATGCACTGCAGTGAGTCCAGAGAGTGCACTGGCACCACTGGAGATGCACTGCAGTGAGTCCAGAGAGTGCACTGGCTCCACTGGGGATGCAGTGCTGTGAGTCCAGAGAGTGCACTGGTACCACTGGTGATTCAGTGCAGTGAGTCCAGAGAGTACACTGGCACCACTGGGGATGCACTGCAGTGAGTCCAGAGAATGCACTGGCACTAATGGGGATGCAGTGCAGTGACTCGAAAGAGTGCACTGGCACCACTGCGGATGCACTGCAGTGAGTCCGGAGAGTGCCCTGGCACCAATAGTGATGCAGTGCAGTGAGTCCAGAGAGTGCACTGGCACCACTGGGGATGCACTGCAGTGAGTCCAGAGAGTGCACTGGCACCACTGGGGATGCAGTGCAGTGAGTCCAGAGAGTGCACTGGCACCAGTGGGAATGCAGTGCAGTGAGTCCAGAGCGTGCACTGGCACCACAGGTGATGCACTGCAGTGAGTCCAGAGAGTGTACTGGCACCACAGGGGATGCACTGCAGTGAGTGCAGAGAGTGCACTGGCACCACTGGGGATGCACCCGGGTGAGTCCAGAGAGTGCACTGGCACCACTGGGGATGCAGTGCAGTGAGTCCAGAGAGTTCTCTGGCACCACTGGGGATGCAGTTTAGTGAGTCCAGAGAGTGCACCGGCTCCAATGGGGATACAGTGCAGTGAGTCCAGAGAGTGCAGTGGCACCACTGGGGATGGAGTGCAGTGAATCCACAGAGTGCACTGGCACCACTGGGGATGCAGTGCAGTGAGTCCAGAGAGTGCTCTGGCACCACTGATCTGCACTGCTGTGAGTCCAGTAATTGCACTGGCACCATTGGGGATGCACTGCTGTGAGTCCAGAGAGTGCACTTGCACCAATGGGGATGCAGTGCAGTGAGTCCAGAGAGTGCACTGGCACTACTGGGGATGCAGTGCAGTGAGCTCAGAGAGTGCACTGGCACCACTGGGGATGCAGTGCAGTGAGTCCAGAGAGTGCACTGGCACCACTAGGGATGCAGCACAGTGAGTCCAGAGAGTGCACTGGCACCACTGGGGATTCAGTTCAGTGAGTCCAGAGAGTGAACTGGCACAACCGGGGATTCACTGCAGTGAGTCCAGAGAGTGCACTGGCACCTAAGGGGCTGCACTGCAGTGAGTCCAGAGAGTGCACTGGCACCACTGAGGATGCAGCACAGTGAGTCCAGAGAGTGCACTGGCACCACTGGGGATGCAGCGCAGTGACTACAGAGAGTGCACTGACACCAATGGGATGCAGTGCAGTGAGTCCACAGAGTGCAGTGGCACCACAGGGGATACACTGCAGTGAGTCCAGAGAGTGCACTGGCACCACTAGGGATGCAGCACAGTGAGTCCAGAGAGTGAACTGTCACCACTGGGGACGCAGCGCAGTGACTCCAGAGAGTGCGCTGGCACCACTGTGGATGCACTGCAGTGACTCCAGAAAGTGCACTGGCACCACTGGGGATGCAGTGCAGTGAGTCCAGAGAGTGTACTGGCACCACTGGTGATGCAGTGCAGTGAGTCCAGAGAGTACACTGGCACCACTGGGGATGCACTGCAGTGAATCCAGAGAATGCACTGGCACCACTGGGGATGCACTGCACTGAGTCCAGAGAGTGCACTGACACCACTGGGGATGCAGTGCTGTGACTCCAGAGAGTGCACTGGCACCACAGGGGATGCACCCCGGTGAGTCCAGAGAGTGCACTGGCACCACTGGGGATGCAGTGCAGTGAGTCCAGAGACTGCACTGGCACCACTGGGGTATTAGTGCAGTGATGCCAGAGAGTGCACTGGCACCAATGGGGATGCAGTGCTGTTTGTCCAGAGAGTGCCCTGGCACCACTGGGGATGCAGTGAGTCCAGAGAGTGCACTGGCACCACTTGGGATGCACTGCAGTGAGTCCAGAGAGTGCACTGGCACCACTAGGGATGCAGCACAGTGAGTCCAGAGAGTTAACTGTCACCACTGGGGACGCAGCGCAGTGACTCCAGAGAGTGCGCTGGCACCACTGTGGATGCACTGCAGTGACTCCAGAAAGTGCACTGGCACCACTGGGGATGCAGTGCAGTGAGTCCAGGGAGTGTACTGGCACCACTGGTGATGCAGTGCAGTGAGTCCAGAGAGTACACTGGCACCACTGGGGATGCAGTGCAGTGAGTCCAGAGAGTGCACTGGCACCACTGGGGATGCACTGCAGTGAGTCCAGAGAGTGCACTGACACCACTGGGGATGCAGTGCAGTGACTCCAGAGAGTGCACTGGCACCACTGGGGATGCACCCCGGTGAGTCCAGAGAGTGCACTGGCACCACTGGGGATGCAGTGCAGTGAGTCCAGAGACTGCACTGGCACCACTGGGGTATTAGTGCAGTGAGTTCAGAGAGTGCACTGGCACCAATGGGGATGCAGTGCTGTGAGTCCAGAGAGTGCCCTGGCACCACTGGGGATGCAGTGAGTCCAGAGAGTGCACTGGCACCACTGGGGATGCACTGCAGTGAGTCCAGAGAGTTCTCTGGCACCACTGGGGATGCACTGCAGTGAGTCCAGAGAGAGCACCGGCTCCAATGGCGATACACTGCAGTGAGTCCAGACAGTGCACTGGCACCACTGGGGATGCAGTGCAGTGAGTCCAGAGAGTGCACTGGCACCACTGGGGATGCAGTGCAGTGAGTCCAGAGAGTGCTCTGGCACCACTGAGCTACACTACAGTGAGTCCAGTAATTGCACTGGCACCACTGGGGATGCAGTGCAGTGAGTCCTCAGAGTGCAAAGGCACCACTGGGGATGCAGTGCAGTGAGTCCAGAGAGTGCACTGGCACCACTGGGGATGCAGTGCAGTGAGTCCAGAGAGTGCACTGGCACCACTGGGGCTGCACTGCAGTGAGTCCAGAGAGTGCACTGGCACCACTGGGGATGCAGTGCAGGTAGTCCAGAGAGTGCACTGGCACCACTGGGGATGCAGTGCAGTGAGTGCAGAGAGTGCACTGGCACCAGTGCAGAAGCACTGCAGTGAGTCCAGAGAGTGCACTGGCACCACTGGGGATGCACTGCAGTGAGTCCAGAGAGTGCAGTGGCACCACTGGGGATGCAGTGCAGTGAGTCCAGAGAGTGCACTGGCACCAGTGGGGTAGCAGTGCAGTGAGTCCAGAGAGTGCACTGGCACCACTGGGGATGCACTGCACTGAGTCCAGAGAGTGCACTGACACCACTGGGGATGCAATGCAGTGAGTCCAGAGAGTGCAATGGAACCACTGGGATGCAGTGCAGTGAGTCCAGAGAGTGCACTGGCACTTCTGGGGATGCAGTGCAGTGAGGTCAGAGAGTGCACTGGCACAACAGGGGATGCACTGCAGTGACTCCAGAAAGTGCACTGGCACCACTGGGGATGCACGGCAGTGAGTCCAGAGAGTGCACTGGCACCACTGGGGATGCACTGCAGTGAGTCCAGAGAGTGTACTGGCACCACTGGGGATGCGCTGCAGTGAGTCCAGAGAGTGCACTGGCACCACTGGGGATGCGCTGCAGTGAGTCCAGAGAGTGCACTGGCACCACTGGGGATGCAGTGCAGTGAGTCCAGAGAGTGCACTGGCACCACTGGGGATGAAGTGCAGTGAGTCCAGAGACTGCACTGGCACCACTGGGGTATTAGTGCAGTGAGTCCAGAGAGTGCACTGCCACCAATGGGGATGCAGTGCTGTGAGTCCAGAGAGTGCCCTGGCACCACTGGGGATGCAGTGAGTCCAGACAGTGCACTGGCACCACTGGGGATGCACTGCAGTGAGTCCAGAGAGTTCTCTGGCACCACTGGGGATGCAGTTTAGTGAGTCCAGAGAGTGCACCGGCTCCAATGGCGATACACTGCAGTGAGTCCAGACAGTGCACTGGCACCACTGGGGATGCAGTGCAGTGAGTCCAGAGAGTGCACTGGCACCACTGGTGATGCAGTGCAGTGAGTCCAGAGAGTGCTCTGGCACCACTGAGCTACACTACAGTGAGTCCAGTAATTGCACTGGCACCACTGGGGATGCAGTGCAGTGAGTCCTGAGAGTGCAAAGGCACCACTGGGGAGCAGTGCAGTGAGTCCAGAGAGTGCACTGGCACCACTGGGGATGCAGTGCAGTGAGTCCAGAGAGTGCACTGTCAGCACTGGGGATGCACTGCAGTGAGTCCAGAGAGTGCACTGGCACCACTGGGGATGCAGTGCAGGTAGTCCAGAGAGTGCACTGGAACACTGGGGATGCAGTGCAGTGAGTGCAGAGAGTGCACTGGCACCAGTGCGGAAGCACTGCAGTGAGTCCAGAGAGTGCACTGGCACCACTGGGGATGCACTGCAGTGAGTCCAGAGAGTGCAGTGGCACCACTGGGGATGCAGTGCAGTGAGTCCAGAGAGTGCACTGGCACCACTGGGGATGCACTGCAGTGAGTCCAGAGAGTGCACTGGCACCAATGGGATGCACTGCAGTGAGTCCAGAGAGTGCACTGGCACCACTGGGTATGCACTGCAGTGAGTCCAGAGAGTGCACTGGCACGACTGGGGATGCAGTGCAGTGAATCCAGAGAGTGCACTGGCACCACTCGGGATGCACTGCAGTGACTCCAGAGAGTGCACTGGCAACACTGGGGATGCAGTGCAGTGAGTCCACAGAGTGCACTGGCACCACTGGGGATGCACTGCAGAGAGTCCAGAGAGTGCACTGGCACCACTAGGGATGCACACCGGTGAGTCCAGAGAGTGCACTGGCACCACTGGGGATGCACCCCGGTGAGTCCAGAGAGTGCACTCGCACCACTGGGGATGCACTGCAGTGAGTCCAGAGAGTGCACTGGCCCCACTGGGGATGTAGTGCAGTGAGTCCACAGAGGGCACTGGCACCACTGGGGATGCAGCGCAGTGACTCCAGAGAGTGCACTGGCACCACTGGGGATGCAGTGCAGTGAGTCCAGAGAGTGCACTGGCACCACTGGAGTTGCAGTGCAGTGAGTCGAGAGAGTGCACTGGCTCTACTGGGGATGCAGTGCAGTGACTCAAGAGAGTGCACAGGCACCACTGGGGATGCGGTGCAGTGAGTCCAGAGAGTGCAATGGCACCACAGGGGATGCAGTGCAGTGATTCCAGAGAGTGCACTGTCACCACTGGGGATGCAGTGCAGTGAGTCCAGAGAGTACACTGGCACCTCAGGGGCTGCACTGCAGTGAGTCCAGAGAGTGCACTGGCACCACTGGGGATGCACCTCGGTGAGTCCAGAGAGTGCTCTGGGAACACCGGAGATGCAGTTCAGTGAGTGCAGAGAGTGCACTGGCACCACTGGGGATGCACTGCAGTGAGTGCAGAGAGTGCACTGGCACCACTGGGGATGCACTGTAGTGAGGGCAGAGAGTGCACTGGCACCACTGGGGATGCACTGTAGTGAGTCCAGAGAGTGCACTGGCACCACTGGGGATGCACTGCAGTGAGTGCAGAGAGTGCACTGGCACCACTGGGGATGCACTGAAGTGAGTCCAGAGAGTGCACTGGCACTACTGGGGATGCACTGCAGTGACTCGAAAGAGTGCACTGGCACCACTGCGGATGCACTGCAGTGAGTCCGGAGAGTGCCCTGGCACCAATGGTGATGCAGTGCAGTGAGTCCAGAGAGTGCACTGGCACCAATGGGGATGCAGTGCAGTGAGTCCAGAGAGTGCATTGGCACCACTGGGGATGCAATGCAGTGAGTCCAGAGAGTGCACTGGCACCACTGGGGATTCAGTTCAGTGAGTCCAGAGAGTGAACTGGCACAACCGGGGATTCACTGCAGTGAGTCCAGAGAGTGCACTGGCACCTAAGGGGCTGCACTGCAGTGAGTCCAGAGAGTGCACTGGCACCACTGGGATGCAGTGCAGTGAGAGCACAGAGTGCACTGGCACCACAGGGGATACACTGCAGTGAGTCCAGAGAGTGCACTGGCACCACTGAGGATGTAGCGCAGTGAGTCCAGAGAGTGCACTGGCACCACTGGGGATGCAGCGCAGTGACTACAGAGAGTGCACTGGCACCACTGGGGATGCAGTTCAGTGAGTCCAGAGAGTGAACTGGCACCACTGGAGATGCAGTGCAGTGAGTCCAGAGAGTGCACTGGCACGACCGGGGATTCACTGCAGTGAGTCCAGAGAGTGCACTGACACAACTGGGAATGCACTGCAGTGAGTACAGAGAGTGTACTGGCACCACTGGGGATGCAGTGCAGTGAGTCCAGAGAGTGCACTGGCACCACTGGGGATGCACTGCAGTGAGTCTAGAGAGCGCACTGGCACCACTGGGGATGCAATGCTGTGAGTCCAGAGAGTGCACTGGCACCAATGGGATGCAGTGCAGTGAGTCCACAGAGTGCACTGGCACCACAGGGGATACACTGCAGTGACTCCAGAAAGTGCACTGGCACCACTGGGGATGCAGTGCAGTGAGTCCAGAGAGTGTACTGGCACCACTGGGGATGCTCTGCAGTGAGTCCGGAGAGTGCCCTGGCACCAATGGTCATACAGTGCAGTGAGTCCAGAGAGTGCAGTGGCACCACTGGGGATGCAGTGCAGTGAGTCCAGAGAGTGCACTGGCACCACTGGGGATGCAATGCAGTGAGTCCAGAGAGGGCACTGGCACCACTGGGGATGCAGTGCAGTGACTCCAGAGAGTGCACTGGCACCACTGGGGATGCACTGCAGTGATTCCAGAGAGTACACTGGCACCACTGGGGATGCACCCTGGTGAGTCCAGAGAGTGCACTGGCACTACTGGGGATGCACTGCAGTGAGTCCAGAGAGTGCACTGGCACCACTGGGGATGCAGTGCAGTGAGTCCAGAGAGTGCACTGGCACCACTGGGGATGCAGTGCAGTGACTCCAGAGAGTGCAGAGGCACCACTGTTGATGCAGTGCTGTGACTCCAGAGAGTGCCCTGGCACCACTGGGGATGCAGTGCAGTGAGTCCAGAGAGTGCACTGGCAGCACTGGGGATGCACTGCAGTGAGTCCAGAGAGTGCTCTGGCACCACTGGGGATGCACTTCAGTGAGTCCAGAGGGTGCACTGGCACCACTGGGGATGCAGTGCAGTGAGTCCAGAGACTGCACTGGCACCAACTGGAGCTGCACTGCAGTGAGTCCTGAGATTGCACTGGCACCACTGGGGATGCACTACAGTGAGTCCAGACACTACACTGGCACCACTGGGGATGCAGTGCAGTGAGTCCAGAGAGTGCACTGGCACCACTGTTCATTCAGTGCAGTGAGTCCAAAGAATACACTGGCACCACTTGGTATGCAGTGCATGAGTGCAGAGAGTGCACTGGCACCACTGGGGATGCAGTGCAGTGAGTCCAGAGAGTGGACTGGCACCAGTGGGGATGGAGTGCAGTGAGTCCAGAGAGTGCACTGGCACCAGTGGGGATGGAGTGCAGTGAGTCCAGAGAGTGCACTGGCTCCACTGGGGATGAACTGTAGTGAGTCCAGAGACTGCACAGGCACCACTGGGGATGCAGTGCAGTGACTCCAGAGAGTGCACTGGCACCACTGGGGATGCACTGCAGTGAGTACAGAGAGTGCACTGACACCACTGGGGATGCAATGCAGAGAGTCCAGAGAGTGCACTGGCACCACTGTGGATGCACTGCAGTGAGACCAGAGAGTGCACGGGCACCACTGGGGATGCAGTGCAGTTGAGTCTAGAGAGTGCACTGGCACCTTGGGGATGCAGTGCAGTGAGTCCAGAGAGTGCACTGGCACCACTGGGCATGCAGTGCGGTGAGTCCAGAGAGTGCACTGGCACCAGTGGGGGTGTACTGCAGTGAGTCCAGAGAGTGCACTGGCACCACTGGGGTTGCAGTGCAGTGAGTCCAGAGAGTGCACTGGCACCACTTGGGATGCGCTGCAGTGAGTCCAGAGAGTGCACTGGCACCACTGGGAATGCAGTGCAGTGACTCAGAGAGTGCACTGGCACCACTGGGGATGCAGTGCAGTGAGTCCAGAGAATGCACTGGCACCACTGGGGATGCAGCGCAGTGAGTCCAGAGAGTGCACTGGCACTACTGGGGATGCACTGCAGTGAGTCCAGAGAGTGCACTGGCACCACTGCGGATGCACTGCAGTGAGTCCAGAGAGTGCACTGGCACCACTGGGGATGCAGTGCAGTGAGTCCAGAGAGTGCACTGGCACCACTGGGGATGCAGTGCAGTGAGTGCAGAGAGTGCACTGGCACCACTGGGGATGCAGTGCAGTGAGTCCAGAGAGTGCACTGTTACCACTGGGGATGCAGTGCAGTGAGTCCAGAGAGTGCACTGGCACCACTGGGGATGCACCCCGGTGAGCCCAGAGATTGCACTGGCACCACTGGGGATGCACTGCAGTGAGTGCAGAGAGTGCACTGGCACCACTGGGGATGCACTGCAGTGAGGGCAGAGAGTGCACTGGGACCACAGGGGATGCAGTGCAGTGAGTCCAGAGAGTGCCCTGGCACCAGTGGGGATGCAGTGCAGTGAATCCAGAGAGTGCACTTGCACGACTGAGGATGCAGTGCAGTGACTCCAGAGAGTGCACTGGCACCACTGGGGATGCAGTGCAGTGAGTCCAGAGAGTGCACTGGCACCACTGGGGATGCAATGCGGTGAGTCCAGAGAGTGCACTGGCACCAGTGGGGGTGCACTGCAGTGAGTCCAGAGAGTGCACTGGCACCACTGGGGTTGCAGTGCAGTGAGTCCAGAGAGTGCACTGGCACCACTTGGGATGCACTGCAGTGAGTCCAGAGAGTGCACTGGCACCACTGGGAATGCAGTGCAGTGACTCAGAGAGTGCACTGGCACCACTGGGGATGCAGTGCAGTGAGTCCAGAGAATGCACTGGCACCACTGGGGATGCAGCGCAGTGAGTCCAGAGAGTGCACTGGCACTACTGGGGATGCACTGCAGTGAGTCCAGAGAGTGCACTGGCACCACTGCGGATGCACTGCAGTGAGTCCAGAGAGTGCACTGGCACCACT
This sequence comes from Anser brachyrhynchus, assembly GCF_964034855.1. Classification (NCBI taxonomy): domain Eukaryota; kingdom Metazoa; phylum Chordata; class Aves; order Anseriformes; family Anatidae; genus Anser; species Anser brachyrhynchus. The sequence goes on from NW_027663695.1 coordinate 779,939, forward strand.
GGGGATGCAGTGCAGTGAGTCCAGAGAGTGCACTGGCACCACTGGGGATGCAGTGCAGTGAGTGCAGAGAGTGCACTGGCACCACTGGGGATGCACTGCAGTGAGTCCAGAGAGTGCACTGGCACCACTGGGGATGCAGTGCAGTGAGTCCAGAGAGTGCACTGGCACCACTGGGGATGCACCCCGGTGAGCCCAGAGATTGCACTGGCACCACTGGGGATGCACTGCAGTGAGTGCAGAGAGTGCACTGGCACCACTGGGGATGCACTGCAGTGAGGGCAGAGAGTGCACTGGGACCACAGGGGATGCAGTGCAGTGAGTCCAGAGAGTGCCCTGGCACCAGTGGGGATGCAGTGCAGTGAATCCAGAGAGTGCACTTGCACCACTGAGGATGCAGTGCAGTGACTCCAGAGAGTGCACTGGCACCACTGGGGATGCAGTGCAGTGAGTCCAGAGAGTGCACTGGCACCACTGGGGATGCAATGCGGTGAGTCCAGAGAGTGCACTGGCACCACTGGGGATGCAGTGCAGTGAGTCCAGAGAGTGCACTGACACCACTGGGGATGCAGTGCGGTGAGTTCAGAGAGTGCACTGGCACCACTGGGGATGCAGTGCAGTGAGTACAGAGAGTGCACTGGCACCACTGGGGATGCACTGCAGTGAGTCCAGAGAGTGCACTGGCACCACTGGGGATGCAGTGCAGTGAGTCCAGAGAGTGCACTGGCACCTTGGGGATGCACTGCAGTGAGTCCAGAGAGTGCACTGGCACCACTGGGGATGCAGTGCAGTGAGTCCAGAGAGTGCACTGTCACCACTGGGGATGCAGTGCAGTGAGTCCAGAGAGTACACTGGCACCTCAGGGGCTGCACTGCAGTGAGTCCAGAGAGTGCACTGGCACCACTGGGGATGCACCTCGGTGAGTCCAGAGAGTGCTCTGGGAACACCGGAGATGCAGTTCAGTGAGTGCAGAGAGTGCACTGGCACCACTGGGGATGCACTGCAGTGAGTGCAGAGAGTGCACTGGCACCACTGGGGATGCACTGCAGTGAGGGCAGAGAGTGCACTGGCACCACTGGGGATGTACTGCAGTGAGTCCAGTAATTGCACTGGCACCACTGGGGATGCACTGCAGTGAGTCCAGAGAGTGTACTGGCACCACTGGGGATGCAGTGCAGTGAGTCCGGAGACTGCACTGGCACCACTGGGGTATTAGTGCAGTGAGTCCAGAGAGTGCACTGCCACCAATGGGGATGCAGTGCTGTGAGTCCAGAGAGTGCCCTGGCACCACTGGGGATGCAGTGAGTCCAGACAGTGCACTGGCACCACTGGGGATGCACTGCAGTGAGTCCAGAGAGTTCTCTGGCACCACTGAGGATGCAGTTTAGTGAGTCCAGAGAGTGCACCGGCTCCAATGGCGATACACTGCAGTGAGTCCAGACAGTGCACTGGCACCACTGGGGATGCAGTGCAGTGAGTCCAGAGAGTGCACTGGCACCACTGGTGATGCAGTGCAGTGAGTCCAGAGAGTGCTCTGGCACCACTGAGCTACACTACAGTGAGTCCATTAATTGCACTGGCACCACTGGGGATGCAGTGCAGTGAGTCCTGAGAGTGCAAAGGCACCACTGGGGATGCAGTGCAGTGAGTCCAGAGAGTGCACTGGCACCACTGGGGATGCACTGCAGTGAGTCCAGAGAGTGCACTGGCACCACTGGGGATGCAGTGCAGGTAGTCCAGAGAGTGCACTGGAACACTGGGGATGCAGTGCAGTGAGTGCAGAGAGTTCACTGGCACCAGTGCGGAAGCACTGCAGTGAGTCCAGAGAGTGCACTGGCACCACTGGGGATGCACTGCAGTGAGTCCAGAGAGTGCAGAGGCACAACTGGGGATGCAGTGCAGTGAGTCCAGAGAGTGCACTGTCACCACTGGGGATGCAGTGCAGTGAGTCCAGAGAGTGCACTGGCACCAATGGGATGCAGTGCAGTGAGTCCAGAGAGTGCACTGGCACCACTGGGGATGCACTGCAGTGAGTCCAGAGAGTGCACTGGCACCACTGGGGATGCAGTGCAGTGAGTCCAGAGAGTGCACTGGCACCACTGGGGATGCAGTGCAGTGACTCCAGAGAGTGCACTGGCAACACTGGGGATGCAGTGCAGTGAGTCCACAGAGTGCACTGGCACCACTGGGGATGCACTGCAGTGAGTCCAGAGAGTGCACTGGCACCACTAGCGACGCACCCCGGTGAGTCCAGAGAGTGCACTGGCACCACTGGGGATGCACCCCGGTGAGTCCAGAGAGTGCACTGGCACCACTGGGGATGAAGTTCAGTGAGTCCAGAGAGTGCACTCGCACCACTGGGGATGCACTGCAGTGAGTCCAGAGAGTGCACTGGCCCCACTGGGGATGCAGTGCAGTGAGTCCACAGAGGGCACTGGCACCACTGGGGATGCAGCGCAGTGACTCCAGAGAGTGCACTGGCACCACTGGGGATGCAGTGCAGTGAGTCCAGAGAGTGCACTGGCACCACTGGAGTTGCAGTGCAGTGAGTCGAGAGAGTGCACTGGCTCTACTGGGGATGCGGTGCAGTGACTCAAGAGAGTGCACAGGCACCACTGGGGATGCGGTGCAGTGAGTCCAGAGAGTGCAATGGCAGCACAGATGATGCACTGCAGTGATTCCAGAGAGTGCACTGTCACCACTGGGGATGCAGTGCAGTGAGTCCAGAGAGTACACTGGCACCTCAGGGGCTGCACTGCAGTGAGTCCAGAGAGTGCACTGGCACCACTGGGGATGCACCTCGGTGAGTCCAGAGAGTGCTCTGGGAACACCGGAGATGCAGTTCAGTGAGTGCAGAAAGTGCACTGGCACCACTGGGGATGCACTGCAGTGAGTGCAGAGAGTGCACTGGCACCACTGGGGATGCACTGCAGTGAGGGCAGAGAGTGCACTGGCACCACTGGGGATGCACTGCAGTGAGTCCAGAGAGTGCACTGGCACCACTGGGGATGCACTGCAGTGAGTGCAGAGAGTGCACTGGCACCACTGGGGATGCACTGCAGTGAGTCCAGAGAGTGCACTGGCACTACTGGGGATGCACTGCAGTGACTCGAAAGAGTGCACTGGCACCACTGCGGATGCACTGCAGTGAGTCCGGAGAGTGCCCTGGCACCAATGGTGATGCAGTGCAGTGAGTCCAGAGAGTGCACTGGCACCAATGGGGATGCAGTGCAGTGAGTCCAGAGAGTGCACTGGCACCACTGGGGATGAAGTGCAGTGAGTCCAGAGAGTGCACTGGCACCACTGGGGATGCAGTGCAGTGAGTCCAGAGAGTGCACTGGCACCACTGGGGATGCAGTGCAGTGAGTCCAGAGAGTGCACTGGCACCACTGGGGATGCACTGCAGTGAGTCCAGAGAGTGCACTGGCAGCACTGGGGATGCAGTGCAGTGACTCCAGAGAGTGCAGAGGCACCACTGTTGATGCAGTGATGCGACTCCAGAGAGTGCACTGGCACCACTGGGGATACAGTGCAGTGAGTCCAGAGAGTGCACTGGCACCACTGGGCATGCACTGCAGTGAGTCCAGAGAGTGCACTGGCACCACTGGGGATGCAGTGCAGTGAGTCCAGAGAGTGCACTGGCTCCACTGGGGATGCAATGTAGTGAGTCTAGAGACTGAACAGGCACCACTGGGGATGCAGTGCAGTGACTCCAGAGAGTGCACTGGCACCACTGGGGATGCAGTGCAGTGAGTGCAGAGAGTGCACTGGCACCACTGGGGATGCAATGCAGTGAGTCCAGAGAGTGCACTGGCACCACTGGGGATGCACTGCCGTGAGTCCAGAGAGTGCACGGGCACCACTGGGGATGCACTGCAGTGAGTCCAGATAGTGCACTGGCACTTCTGTGGATGCAGTGCAGTGATTCCGGAGAGTGCACTGGCACGAGTGGGGATGCAGTGCAGTGAGTCCAGAGAGTGCACTGGCACCACTGGGGATGCACTGCAGTGAGTCCAGAGAGTGCACTGGCAGCACTGGGGATGCACTGCAGTGAGTCCAGAGAGTGCACTGGCACCACTGGGGATGCACTGCAGTGAGCCCAGAGAGTGCACTGGCACCACTGGGGATGCACTGCAGTGACTCGAAAGAGTGCACTGGCACCACTGCGGATGCTCTGCAGTGAGTCCGGAGAGTGCCCTGGCACCAATGGTGATACAGTGCAGTGAGTCCAGAGAGTGCAGTGGCACCACTGGGGATGCAGTGCAGTGAGTCCAGAGAGTGCACTGTCAGCACTGGGGATGCAATGCAGTGAGTCCAGAGAGTGCACTGGCACCACTGGGGATGCAGTGCAGTGACTCCAGAGAGTGCACTGGCACCACTGGGGATGCACTGCAGTGATTCCAGAGAGTACACTGGCACCACTGGGGATGCACCCTGGTGAGTCCAGAGAGTGCACTGGCGCTACTGGGGATGCACTGCAGTGAGTCCAGAGAGTGCACTGGCACCACTGGGGATGCACTACAGTGAGTCCAGAGAGTGCACTGGCACCACTGGGGATGCAGTGCAGTGACTCCAGAGAGTGCAGAGGCACCACTGTTGATGCAGTGCTGTGACTCCAGAGAGTGCCCTGGCACCACTGGGGATGCAGTGCAGTGAGTCCAGAGAGTGCACTGGCAGCACTGGGGATGCAGTGCAGTGAGTCCAGAGAGTGCTCTGGCACCACTGGGGATGCACTTCAGTGAGTCCAGAGAGTGCACTGGCACCACTGGGGATGCAGTGCAGTGAGTCCAGAGACTGCACTGGCACCAACTGGAGCTGCACTGCAGTGAGTCCTGAGATTGCACTGGCACCACTGGGGATGCAGTGCAGTTGAGTCTAGAGAGTGCACTGGCACCTTGGGGATGCAGTGCAGTGAGTCCAGAGAGTGCACTGGCACCACTGGGCATGCAGTGCGGTGAGTCCAGAGAGTGCACTGGCACCAGTGGTGGTGCACTATGGTGAGTCCAGAGAGTGCACTGGCACCACTGGGGTTGCAGTGCAGTGAGTCCAGACAGTGCACTGGCACCACTTGGGATGCACTGCAGTGAGTCCAGAGAGTGCACTGGCACCACTGGGAATGCAGTGCAGTGACTCAGAGAGTGCACTGGCACCACTGGGGATGCAGTGCAGTGAGTCCAGAGAGTGCACTGGCACCACTGGGGATGCAGCGCAGTGAGTCCAGAGAGTGCACTGGCACTACTGGGGATGCACTGCAGTGAGTCCAGAGAGTGCACTGGCACCACTGGGGATGCACTGCAGTGAGTCCAGAGAGTGCACTGGCACCACTGGGGATGCAGTGCAGTGAGTCCAGAGAGTGCACTGGCACCACTGGGGATGCACTGCAGTGAGTCCAGAGAGTGCACTGGCACCACTGGGGATGTAGTGCAGTGAGTCCAGAGAGTGCACTGGCACCACTGGGGATGCATCCCGGTGAGCCCAGAGATTGCACTGGCACCACTGGGGATGCACTGCAGTGAGTGCAGAGAGTGCACTGGCACCACTGGGGATGCACTGCAGTGAGGGCAGAGAGTGCACTGGGACCACAGGGGATGCAGTGCAGTGAGTCCAGAGAGAGCCCTGGCACCACTGGGGATGCAGTGCAGTGAGTCCAGAGAGTGCACTGGCACCACTGAGGATGCAGTGCAGTGACTCCAGAGAGTGCACTGGCACCACTGGGGATGCAATGCGGTGAGTCCAGAGAGTGCACTGGCACCACTGGGGATGCAGTGCAGTGAGTCCAGAGAGTGCACTGACACCACTGGGGATGTAGTGCGGTGAGTTCAGAGAGTGCACTGGCACCACTGGGGATGCAGTGCAGTGAGTACAGAGAGTGCACTGGCACCACAGGGGATGCACTGCAGTGATTCCAGAGAGTGCACTGGCACCACTGGGGATGCAGTGCAGTGAGTCCAGAGAGTGCACTGGCACCACTGGGGATGCAATGCGGTGAGTCCAGAGAGTGCACTGGCACCACTGGGGATGCAGTGCAGTGAGTCCAGAGAGTGCACTGACACCACTGGGGATGCAGTGCGGTGAGTTCAGAGAGTGCACTGGCACCACTGGGGATGCAGTGCAGTGAGTACAGAGAGTGCACTGGCACCACAGGGGATGCACTGCAGTGATTCCAGAGAGTGCACTGGCACCACTGGGGATGCAGTGCAGTGAGTCCAGAGAGTGCACTGGCACCAGTGGGGATGGAGTGCAGTGAGTCCAGAGAGTGCACTGGCACCACTGGGGATGCAGTGCAGTGAGTCCAGAGAGTGCACTGGCACCTTGGGGATGCACTGCAGTGAGTCCAGAGAGTGCACTGGCACCACTGGGGATGCAGTGCAGTGAGTCCAGAGAGTGCACTGTCACCTCTGGGGATGCAGTGCAGTGAGTCCAGAGAGTACACTGGCACCTCAGGGGCTGCACTGCAGTGAGTCCAGAGAGTGCACTGGCACCACTGGGGATGCACCTCGGTGAGTCCAGAGAGTGCTCTGGGAACACCGGAGATGCAGTTCAGTGAGTGCAGAGAGTGCACTGGCACCACTGGGGATGCACTGCAGTGAGTGCAGAGAGTGCACTGGCACCACTGGGGATGCACTGCAGTGAGGGCAGAGAGTGCACTGGCACCACTGGGGATGCACTGCAGTGAGTCCAGAGAGTGCACTGGCACCACTGGGGATGCACTGCAGTGAGTGCAGAGAGTGCACTGGCACCACTGGGGATGCACTGCAGTGAGTCCAGAGAGTGCACTGGCACTACTGGGGATGCACTGCAGTGACTCGAAAGAGTGCACTGGCACCACTGGGGATGCACTGCAGTGAGTCCGGAGAGTGCCCTGGCACCAATGGTGATGCAGTGCAGTGAGTCCAGAGAGTGCACTGGCACCAATGGGGATGCAGTGTAGTGAGTCCAGAGAGTGCATTGGCACCACTGGGGATGCAATGCAGTGAGTCCAAAGAGTGCACTGGCACCACTGGTGATGAAGTGCAGTGAGTCCAGAGAGTGCACTGGCACCACTGGGGATGCAGTGCAGTGAGTCCAGAGAGTGCACTGGCACCACTGGGGATGCAGTGCAGTGAGTCCAGAGAGTGTACTGGCACCAGTGGGGATGCACTGCAGTGAGTCCAGAGAGTGCACTGGCAGCACTGGGGATGCAGTGCAGTGACTCCAGAGAGTGCAGAGGCACCACTGTTGATGCAGTGATGCGACTCCAGAGAGTGCACTGGCACCACTGGGGATGCAGTGCAGTGAGTCCAGAGAGTGCACTGGCACCACTGGGCATGCACTGCAGTGAGTCCAGAGAGTGCACTGGCACCACTGGGGATGCAGTGCAGTGAGTCCAGAGAGTGCACTGGCTCCACTGGGGATGAACTGTAGTGAGTCCAGAGACTGCACAGGCACCACTGGGGATGCAGTGCAGTGAGTCCAGAGAGTGCACTGGCACCACTGGGGATGCAGTGCAGTTAGTGCAGAGAGTGCACTGGCACCACTGGGGATGCAATGCAGTGAGTCCAGAGAGTGCACTGGCACCACTGGGGATGCACTGCAGTGAGTCCAGAGAGTGCACGGGCACCACTGGGGATGCACTGCAGTAAGTCCAGAGAGTGCACTGGCACTTCTGTGGATGCAGTGCAGTGATTCCGGAGAGTGCACTGGCACCACTGGGGATGCAGTGCAGTGAGTCCAGAGAGTGCACTGGAACCACTGGGGATGCAGCGCAGTGACTCCTGAGAGTGCACTGGCACCACTGGGGATGCACTGCAGTGAGCCCAGAGAGTGCACTGGCACCAGTGGGGATGCACTGCAGTGACTCGAAAGAGTGCACTGGCACCACTGCGGATGCTCTGTAGTGAGTCCGGAGAGTGCCCTGGCACCAATGGTGATACAGTGCCGTGAGTCCAGAGTGTGCACTGGCACCACTGGGGATGCAGTGCAGTGAGTCCAGAGAGTGCACTGGCACCACTGGGGATGCACTGCAGTGAGTCCAGAGAGTACACTGGCACCACTGGGGATGCACCCTGGTGAGTCCAGAGAGTGCACTGGCACTACTGGGGATGCACTGCAGTGAGTCCAGAGAGTGCACTGGCACCACTGGGGATGCACTACAGTGAGTCCAGAGAGTGCACTGGCACCACTGGGGATGCAGTGCAGTGACTCCAGAGAGTGCAGAGGCACAACTGTTGATGCAGTGCTGTGACTCCAGAGAGTGCCCTGGCACCACTGGGGATGCAGTGCAGTGAGTCCAGAGAGTGCACTGGCAGCACTGGGGATGCACTGCAGTGAGTCCAGAGAGTGCTCTGGCACCACTGGGGATGCACTTCAGTGAGTCCAGAGAGTGCACTGGCACCACTGGGGATGCAGTGCAGTGAGTCCAGAGACTGCACTGGCACCAACTGGAGCTGCACTGCAGTGAGTCCTGAGATTGCACTGGCACCACTGGGGATGCACTACAGTGAGTCCAGACACTACACTGGCACCACTGGGGATGCAGTGCAGTGAGTCCAGAGAGTGCACTGGCACCACTGTTCATGCAGTGCAGTGAGTCCAAAGAATACACTGGCACCACTGGGTATGCAGTGCATGAGTGCAGAGAGTGCACTGGCACCACTGGGGATGCAGTGCAGTGAGTCCAGAGAGTGGACTGGCACCAGTGGGGATGGAGTGCAGTGAGTCCAGAGAGTGCACTGGCACCAGTGGGGATGGAGTGCAGTGAGTCCAGAGAGTGCACTGGCTCCACTGGGGATGAACTGTAGTGAGTCCAGAGACTGCACAGGCACCACTGGGGATGCAGTGCAGTGACTCCAGAGAGTGCACTGGCACCACTGGGGATGCACTGCAGTGAGTGCAGAGAGTGCACTGGCACCTCACGGGCTGCACTGCAGTGAGTCCACAGAGTGCAGTGGCACCACTGGGGATGCAGTGCAGTGAGTCCAGAGAGTACACTGGCACCACTGGGGATGCAGTGCAGTGACTCCAGCGAGTGCACTGGCACCACTGGTGATGCAGTGCAGTGAGTCCAGAGAGTGCACTGGCACCACTGGGGATGCACTGCAGTGAGTCCAGAGAGTGCACTGGCCCCACAGGAGATGCACTTCAGTGAGTCCAGAGAGTGCACTGGCTCCACTGGGGATGCACTGCACTGAGTCCAGAGAGTGCACTGGCACCAGTGGGGATGCAGTGCAGTGAGTCCTGAGAGTGCACTGGCACCACAGGTGATGCACTTCAGTGAGTCCAGAGAGTGCACTGGCACCACTGGGGATGCACTGCAGTGAGTCCAGAGAGTGCACTGGCACCTCCGGGGATGCAGTGCAGTGAGTCCAGAGAGTGCACTGGCACCTCCGGGGATGCAGTGCAGTGAGTCCAGAGAGTGCACTGGCACCACTGGAGATGCACTGCAGTGGATCCAGAGAGTGCACTGGCACCACTGGGGATGCAGCACAGTGAGTCCAGAGAGTGAACTGTCACCACTGGGGACGCAGCACAGTGACTACAGAGCGTGCACTGGCACCACGGGGGATGCACTTCAGTGAGTCCAGAGAGTGCACTGGCACCAGTGGGGATGCAGTGCAGTGGGTCCAGAGCGTGCACTGGCACCACTGGGGATGCAGTGCAGTGAGTCCAGAGAGTGCACTGGCACCACTGGGGATGCAGTGCAGTGAGTCCAGAGAGTGCACTGGCACCACTGGGGATGCAGTGCAGTGAGTCCAGAGAGTGCACTGGCACCACTGGGGATGCACTGCCGTGAGTCCAGAGAGTGCACTGGCACCACTGGGGATGCAGTGCAGTGAGTCCAGAGAGTGCACTGGCACCAATGGAGATGCACTGCAGTGAGTCCAGAGAGTGCACTGGCTCCACTGGGGATGCAGTGCAGTGAGTCCAGAGAGTGCACTGGCACCACTGGGGATGTAATGCAGTGAGTCCAGAGAGTGCACTGGAACGAGTGGGGATGCAGTGCAGTGAGTCCAGAGAGTGCACTGGCACCACTGGGGATGCACTGCAGTGAGTCCAGAGAGTGCACTGGTACCACTGGGGATGCACTGCAGTGAGTCCAGAAAGTGCACTGGCACCACTGGAGATGCTCTGCAGTGAGTCCAGAGAGTGAACTGGCACCACTGGGGCTGCAGTGCAGTGAGTCCAGAGAGTGCACTGGCACAAATGGGGATGCAGAGCAGTGAGTCCAGAGAGTGCACTGGCACCACTGGGGATGGAGTGCAGTGAGTCCAGAGAGTGCACTGGAACCACTGGGGATGCAGTGCAGTGAGTCCAGAGACTGCACTGGCACTAATGGGGATGCAGTGCAGTGACTCGAAAGAGTGCACTGGCACCACTGCGGATGCACTGCAGTGAGTCCGGAGAGTGCATTCTCAGCACTGGGGATGCACTACAGTGAGTCCAGAGAGTGCACTGGCACCACTGGGGATGCAGTGCAGTGAGATCAGAGACTGCACTGGCACCACAGGTGTTCTAGTGCAGTGAGTCCAGAGAGTGCACTGGCACCAATGGGGACGCAGTGCTGTGAGTCCAGAGAGTGCACTGGCACCACTGGGGATGCAGTGCAGTGAGTCCAGAGAGTGCACTGGCACCAATGGAGATGCACTGCAGTGAGTCCAGAGAGTGCACTGGCACCACTGGGGATGCACTGCAGTGAGTCCAGAGAGTGCACTGGCACCTCCGGGGATGCAGTGCAGTGAGTCCAGAGAGTGCACTGGCACCTCCGGGGATGCAGTGCAGTGAGTCCAGAGAGTGCACTGGCACCACTGGAGATGCACTGCAGTGGATCCAGAGAGTGCACTGGCACCACTGGGGATGCAGCACAGTGAGTCCAGAGAGTGAACTGTCACCACTGGGGACGCAGCACAGTGACTACAGAGCGTGCACTGGCACCACGGGGGATGCACTTCAGTGAGTCCAGAGAGTGCACTGGCACCAGTGGGGATGCAGTGCAGTGGGTCCAGAGCGTGCACTGGCACCACTGGGGATGCAGTGCAGTGAGTCCAGAGAGTGCACTGGCACCACTGGGGATGCAGTGCAGTGAGTCCAGAGAGTGCACTGGCACCACTGGGGATGCAGTGCAGTGAGTCCAGAGAGTGCACTGGCACCACTGGGGATGCACTGCCGTGAGTCCAGAGAGTGCACTGGCACCACTGGGGATGCAGTGCAGTGAGTCCAGAGAGTGCACTGGCACCAATGGAGATGCACTGCAGTGAGTCCAGAGAGTGCACTGGCTCCACTGGGGATGCAGTGCAGTGAGTCCAGAGAGTGCACTGGCACCACTGGGGATGTAATGCAGTGAGTCCAGAGAGTGCACTGGCACGAGTGGGGATGCAGTGCAGTGAGTCCAGAGAGTGCACTGGCACCACTGGGGATGCACTGCAGTGAGTCCAGAGAGTGCACTGGTACCACTGGGGATGCACTGCAGTGAGTCCAGAAAGTGTACTGGCACCACTGGAGATGCTCTGCAGTGAGTCCAGAGAGTGAACTGGCACCACTGGGGCTGCAGTGCAGTGAGTCCAGAGAGTGCACTGGCACAAATGGGGATGCAGAGCAGTGAGTCCAGAGAGTGCACTGGCACCACTGGGGATGGAGTGCAGTGAGTCCAGAGAGTGCACTGGAACCACTGGGGATGCAGTGCAGTGAGTCCAGAGACTGCACTGGCACTAATGGGGATGCAGTGCAGTGACTCGAAAGAGTGCACTGGCACCACTGCGGATGCACTGCAGTGAGTCCGGAGAGTGCATTCTCAGCACTGGGGATGCACTACAGTGAGTCCAGAGAGTGCACTGGCACCACTGGGGATGCAGTGCAGTGAGATCAGAGACTGCACTGGCACCACAGGTGTTCTAGTGCAGTGAGTCCAGAGAGTGCACTGGCACCAATGGGGACGCAGTGCTGTGAGTCCAGAGAGTGCACTGGCACCACTGGGGATGCAGTGCAGTGAGTCCAGAGAGTGCACTGGCACCAATGGAGATGCACTGCAGTGAGTCCAGAGAGTGCACTGGCTCCACTGGGGATGCAGTGCAGTGAGTCCAGAGAGTGTACTGGCACCACTGGGGATGCAATGCAGTGAGTCCAGAAAGTGCACTGGCACGAGTGGGGATGCAGTGCAGTGAGTCCAGAGAGTGCACTGGCACCACTGGGGATGCACTGCAGTGAGTCCAGAGAGTGCACTGGCACCACTGGGGATGCACTGCAGTGAGTCCAGAAAGTGCACTGGCACCACTGGAGATGCTCTGCAGTGAGTCCAGAGAGTGAACTGGCACCACTGGGGCTGCAGTGCAGTGAGTCCAGAGAGTGCACTGGCACAAATGGGGATGCAGAGCAGTGAGTCCAGAGAGTGCACTGGCACCACTGGGGATGCAGTGCAGTGAGTCCAGAGAGTGCACTGGCACCACTGGGGATGCAGTGCAGTGAGTCCAGAGACTGCACTGGCACTAATGGGGATGCAGTGCAGTGACTCGAAAGAGTGCACTGGCACCACTGCGGATGCACTGCAGTGAGTCCGGAGAGTGCATTCTCAGCACTGGGGATGCACTACAGTGAGTCCAGAGAGTGCACTGGCACCACTGGGGATGCAGTGCAGTGAGATCAGAGACTGCACTGGCACCACAGGTGTTTTAGTGCAGTGAGTCCAGAGAGTGCACTGGCACCAATGGGGACGCAGTGCTGTGAGTCCAGAGAGTGCACTGGCACCACTGGGGATGCAGTGCAGTGAGTCCAGAGAGTGCACTGGCACCAAAAGTGATGCAGTGCAGTGAGTCCAGAGAGTACACTGGCACCACTGGGGATGCAGTGCTGTGAGTCCAGAGAGTGCACTGGCACCACTGGGGATGCAGTGCAGTGAGTCCTGAGAGTGCAATGGCACCACAGGGGATGCACTGCAGTGAGTCCAGAGAGTGCACTGGCACCACTGGGGATGCAGTGCAGTGAGTCCAGAGAGTGCACTGGCACCACTGTTGATGCAGTGCAGTGAGTCCAGAGAGTGCACTGGCACCACTGGGGATGCAGTGCAGTGAGTCCAGAAAGTGAACTGTCACCACTGGTGATGCAGTGCAGTGAGTCCAGAGAGTGCACTGGCACCACTGGGGATGCAGTGCACTGTTTCCAGAGAGTGCACTCTCAGCACTGGGGATGCACTGCAGTGAGTCCAAAGAGTGCACTGGCACCAGTGGGGATGCAGTGCAGTGAGACCAGAGATTGCACTGGCACCACTGGGGATGCAGTGCAGTGAGTCCAGAGAGTGCACTGGCTCCAATGGGGATGCAGTGCAGTGAGTCCAGAAAGTGCACTGGCACCACTGGGGATGCAGTGCAGTGAGTCCTGAGAGTGCAATGGCACCACAGGTGATGCAATGCAGTGAGTCCAGAGAGTGCACTGGCACCACTGGGGATGCAGTGCAGTGAGTCCAGAGAGTGCACTGGCACCAACTGGAGCTGCACTGCTGTGAGTCCCGAGATTGCAATGGCACCACAGGGGTTACAGTGCAGTGAGTCCAGAGAGTAGTCTGGCACCACTGGGGTTGCACTGCAGTGAGTCCAGAGAGTGCACTGGCACCACTGGGGATGCAGCACAGTAAGTCCAGAGAGTGAACTGTCACCACTGGGGACGCAGCGCAGTGAGTCCAGAGAGTGCACTGGCACCACTGGGGATGCAGTGCAGTGAGTCCAGAGATTGCACTGGCACCACTGGGGATGCAGTGCAGTAACTACAGAGAGTGCACTGGCACCACGGGGGATGCACTGCAGTGAGTCCAGATAGTGCACTGACACCACTGGGAATGCACTGCAGTGAGTACAGAGAGTGCACTGGCACCTCAGGGGCTGCACTGCAGTGAGTCCAGAGAGTGCACTGACACCACTGGGGATGCAGTGCAGTGAGTCCAGAGAGTGCACTGGCACCACTGGGGATGCAGTGCAGTGAGTCCAGAGAGTGCACTGGCACCACTGGGATGAAGTGCAGTGAGTCCAGAGAGTGAACAGTCACCACTGGGGACGCAGCACAGTAACTACAGAGAGTGCACTGGCACCACGGGGGATGCACTGCAGTGAGTCCAGAGAGTGCACTGGCACCAGTGGGGATGCACTGCAGTGGGTCCAGAGCGTGCACTGGCACCACTGGGGATGCAGTGCAGTGAGTCCACAGAGTGCACTGGCACCACTGGGGATGCACTGCAGTGAGTCCAGAGAGTGCACTGGCACCACTGGGGATGCAGTGCAGTGAGTCCAGAGAGTGCACTGGCACCACTGGTGATGCACTGCAGTGAGTCCAGAGAGTGCACTGGCACCACTGGGGATGCAGTGCAGTGAGTCCAGAGAGTGCACTGGCACCACTGGGGATGCACTGCAGTGAGTCCAGAGAGTGCACTGGCTCCACTGGGGATGCAGTGCAGTGAGTCCAGAGAGTGCACTGGCACCACTGGGGATGCAATGCAGTGAGTCCAGAGAGTGCACTGGCACCAGTGGGGATGCAGTGCAGTGAGTCCAGAGAGTGCACTGGCACTTCTGGGGATGCAGTGCAGTGAATGCAGAGAGTGCACTAGCACAGCAGGGGATGCACTGCAGTGACTCCAGAAAGTGCACTGGCACCACTGGGGATGCTCTGCAGTGAGTCCAGAGAGTGCACTGGCACCACTGGAGATGCAGTGCAGTGAGTCCAGAGAGTACACTGGCACCACTGGGGATGCAGTGCAGTGAGTGCAGAGAGTGCACTGGCACCACTGGAGATGCACTGCAGTGAGTCCAGAGAGTGCACTGGCACCACTGGGGATGTACTGCAGTGAGTCCAGAGACTGCACTGGCACTAATGGGGATGCAGTGCAGTGACTTGAAAGAGTGCACTGGCACCACTGCGGATGCACTGCAGTGAGTCCAGAGACTACACTGGCACCACTGGGGATGCACTGCAGTGAGTCCAGAGAGTGCACTGGCACCACTGGTGATGCAGTGCAGTGAGTCCAGAGAGTGCACTGGCAGCAGTGGGGATGCACTGCAGTGAGTCCAGAGAGTGCACTGGCACCACTGGGGATGCAGTGCAGTGAGTCCAGAGAGTGCACTGGCACCACTGGTGATGCACTGCAGTGAGTCCAGAGAGTGCACTGGCACCACTGTGGATGCACTGCAGTGAGTCCAGAGAGTGCACTGGCACCACTGGAGATGCACTGCAGTGAGTCTAGAGAGTGCACTGGCTCCACTGGTGATGCAGTGCAGTGAGTCCAGAGAGTGCACTGGCACCACTGGTGATTCTGTGCAGTGAGTCCAGAGAGTACACTGGCACCAGTGGGGATGCAGTGCAGTGAGTCCAGAGAATGCACTGGCACTAATGGGGATGCAGTGCAGTGACTCGAAAGAGTGCACTGGCACCACTGCGGATGCACTGCAGTGAGTCCGGAGAGTGCCCTGGCACCAATAGTGATGCAGTGCAGTGAGTCCAGAGAGTGCACTGGCACCACTGGGGATGCACTGCAGTGAGTCCAGAGAGTGCACTGGCACCAATGGGGATGCAGTGCAGTGAGTCCAGAGAGTGCACTGGCACCAGTGGGAATGCAGTGCAGTGAGTCCAGAGCGTGCACTGGCACCACTGGGGATGCACTGCAGTGAGTCCAGAGAGTGTACTGGCATCACAGGGGATGCACTGCAGTGAGTCCAGAGAGTGCACTGGCACCACTGGGGATGCACCCGGGTGAGTCCAGAGAGTGCACTGGCACCACTGGGGATGCAGTGCAGTGAGTCCAGAGAGTTCTCTGGCACCACTGGTGATGCAGTTTAGTGAGTCCAGAGAGTGCACCGGCTCCAATGGGGATACACTGCCGTGAGTCCAGAGAGTGCAGTGGCACCACTGGGGATGGAGTGCAGTGAATCCACAGAGTGCACTGGCACCACTGGGAATGCAGTGCAGTGAGTCCAGAGAGTGCTCTGGCACCACTGATCTGCACTGCTGTGAGTCCAGTAATTGCACTGGCACCATTGGGGATGCACTGCTGTGAGTCCAGAGAGTGCACTGGCACCAATGGGGATGCAGTGCAGTGAGTCCAGAGAGTGCACTGGCACTACTGGGGATGCAGTGCAGTGAGCTCAGAGAGTGCACTGGCACCACTGGGGATGCAGTGCAGTGAGTCCACAGAGTGCACTGGCACCACTAGGGATGCAGCACAGTGAGTCCAGAGAGTGCACTGGCACCACTGGGGACGCAGCGCAGTGACTCCAGAGAGTGCACTGCCACCACTGGGGATGCACTGCAGTGAGTCCAGAGAGTGCACTGGCACCACTGGGGATGCAGTGCAGTGAGTCCAGAGAGTGCACTGGCACCACTGGTGATGCAGTGCAGTGAGTCCAGAGAGTGCACTGGCACCACTGGGGATGCAGTGCAGTGAGCTCAGAGAGTGCACTGGCACCAGTGGGGATGCAGTGCAGTGAGTCCAGAGAGTGCACTGGCACCAATGGGGATGCACTGCACTGAGTCCAGAGAGTGCACTGGCACCACTGGGGATGCAGTGCACTGAGTCCAGAGAGTGCACTGTCAGCACTGGGGATGCACTGCAGTGAGTCCAGAGAGTGCACTGGCACCAGTGGGGATGCACTGCAGTGAGTCCAGACAGTGCAC
Source organism: Anser brachyrhynchus (assembly GCF_964034855.1). Taxonomy (NCBI): domain Eukaryota; kingdom Metazoa; phylum Chordata; class Aves; order Anseriformes; family Anatidae; genus Anser; species Anser brachyrhynchus. Next base: position 796,559 of record NW_027663695.1, read on the forward strand.
TGGCACCACTGGGGATGCAATGCAGTGAGTCCAGAGAGTGCACTGGCTCCAATAGGGATGCAGCACAGTGAGTCCAGAGAGTGCACTGGCACCACTGGGGATGCAGTGCAGTGAGTCCTGAGAGTGCAATGGCACCACAAGGGATGCACTGCAGTGAGTCCAGAGAGTGCACTGGCACTTCTGGGGATGCAGTGCAGTGAATGCAGAGAGTGCACTAGCACAACAGGGGATGCACTGCAGTGACTCCAGAAAGTGCACTGGCACCACTGGGGATGCACTGCAGTGAGTCCAGAGAGTGGACTGGCACCACTGGGGATGAACTGCAGTTAGTCCAGAGAGTGCACTGGCACCACTGGGGATGCAGTGCAGTGAGTCCAGAGAGTGCACTGGCACCACTCGGGATGCACTGCAGTGAGTCCACAGAGTGCAGTGGCACCACTGGGGATGCAGTGCAGTGAATGCAGAGAGTGCACTAGCACAACAGGGGATGCACTGCAGTGACTCCAGAAAGTGCACTGGCACCACTGGGGATGCACTGCATTGACTCCAGAGAGTGCACTGGCACCACTGGTGATGCAGTGCAGTGAGTCCAGAGAGTGCAGTGGCACCACTGGGGATGCAGTGCAGTGAGTCCAGAGAGTGCACTGGCACCACTGGGGATGGACTGCAGTGAGTCCAGAGACTTCACAGGCACCACTGGGGATGCAGTACAGTGAGTCCAGAGAGTGCACTGGCACCACTGGGGATTCAGTTCAGTGAGTCCAGAGAGTGAACTGGCACAACCGGGGATTCACTGCAGTGAGTCCAGAGAGTGCACTGGCACCTTAGGGGCTGCACTGCAGTGAGTCCAGAGAGTGCACTGGCACCACTGGGATGCAGTGCATTGAGAGCACAGAGTGCACTGGCACCACAGGGGATACACTGCAGTGAGTCCAGAGAGTGCACTGGCACCACTGAGGATGCAGCACAGTGAGTCCAGAGAGTGCACTGGCACCACTGGGGATGCAGCGCAGTGACTACAGAGAGTGCACTGGCACCACTGGGGATGCAGTTCAGTGAGTCCAGAGAGTGAACTGGCACCACTGGAGATGCAGTGCAGTGAGTCCAGAGAGTGCACTGGCACGACCGGGGATTCACTGCAGTGAGTCCAGAGAGTGCACTGACACAACTGGGAATGCACTGCAGTGAGTACAGAGAGTGTACTGGCACCACTGGGGATGCAGTGCAGTGAGTCCAGAGAGTGCACTGGCACCACTGGGGATGCACTGCAGTGAGTCCAGAGAGCGCACTGGCACCACTGGGGATGCAATGCTGTGAGTCCAGAGAGTGCACTGGCACCAATGGGATGCAGTGCAGTGAGTCCACAGAGTGCACTGGCACCACAGGGGATACACTGCAGTGAGTCCAGAGAGTGCACTGGCACCACTGGGGATGCAGCACAGTGAGTCCAGAGAGTGAACTGTCACCACTGGGGACGCAGCGCAGTGACTCCAGAGAGTGCGCTGGCACCACTGTGGATGCACTGCAGTGACTCCAGAAAGTGCACTGGCACCACTGGGGATGCAGTGCAGTGAGTCCAGAGAGTGTACTGGCACCACTGGTGATGCAGTGCAGTGAGTCCAGAGAGTACACTGGCACCACTGGGGATGCAGTGCAGTGAGTCCAGAGAATGCACTGGCACCACTGGGGATGCACTGCACTGAGTCCAGAGAGTGCACTGACACCACTGGGGATGCAGTGCAGTGACTCCAGAGAGTGCACTGGCACCACTGGGGATGCACCCCGGTGAGTCCAGAGAGTGCACTGGCACCACTGGGGATGCAGTGCAGTGAGTCCAGAGACTGCACTGGCACCACTGGGGTATTAGTGCAGTGAGTCCAGAGAGTGCACTGGCACCAATGGGGATGCAGTGCTGTGAGTCCAGAGAGTGCCCTGGCACCACTGGGGATGCAGTGAGTCCAGAGAGTGCACTGGCACCACTGGGGATGCACTGCAGTGAGTCCAGAGAGTGCACTGGCACCACTAGGGATGCAGCACAGTGAGTCCAGAGAGTGAACTGTCACCACTGGGGACGCAGCGCAGTGACTCCAGAGAGTGCGCTGGCACCACTGTGGATGCACTGCAGTGACTCCAGAAAGTGCACTGGCACCACTGGGGATGCAGTGCAGTGAGTCCAGAGAGTGTACTGGCACCAATGGTGATGCAGTGCAGTGAGTCCAGAGAGTACACTGGCACCACTGGGGATGCAGTGCAGTGAGTCCAGAGAGTGCACTGGCACCACTGGGGATGCAGTGCAGTGAGTCCAGAGAGTGCACTGGCACCACTGGGGATGCACCCCGGTGAGTCCAGAGAGTGCACTGGCACCACTGGGGATGCAGTGCAGTGAGTCCAGAGACTGCACTGGCACCACTGGGGTATTAGTGCAGTGAGTTCAGAGAGTGCACTGGCACCAATGGGGATGCAGTGCTGTGAGTCCAGAGAGTGCCCTGGCACCACTGGGGATGCAGTGAGTCCAGAGAGTGCACTGGCACGACTGGGGATGCACTGCAGTGAGTCCAGAGAGTTCTCTGGCACCACTGGGGATGCACTGCAGTGAGTCCAGAGAGAGCACCGGCTCCAATGGCGATACACTGCAGTGAGTCCAGACAGTGCACTGGCACCACTGTTGATGCAGTGCTGTGACTCCAGAGAGTGCCCTGGCACCACTGGGGATGCAGTGCAGTGAGTCCAGAGAGTGCACTGGCAGCACTGGGGATGCAGTGCAGTGAGTCCAGAGAGTGCTCTGGCACCACTGGGGATGCACTTCAGTGAGTCCAGAGAGTGCACTGGCACCACTGGGGATGCAGTGCAGTGAGTCCAGAGACTGCACTGGCACCAACTGGAGCTGCACTGCAGTGAGTCCTGAGATTTCACTGGCACCACTGGGGATGCACTACAGTGAGTCCAGACACTACACTGGCACCACTGGGGATGCAGTGCAGTGATTCCAAAGAATACACTGGCACCACTGGGTATGCAGTGCATGAGTGCAGAGAGTGCACTGGCACCACTGGGGATGCAGTGCAGTGAGTCCAGAGAGTGGACTGGCACCAGTGGGGATGTAGTGCAGTGACTCCAGAGAGTGCACTGGCACCACTGGGGATGCACTGCAGTGAGTGCAGAGAGTGCACTGGCACCACTGGGGATGCAATGCAGAGAGTCCAGAGAGTGCACTGGCACCACTGTGGATGCACTGCAGTGAGTCCAGAGAGTGCACGGGCAACACTGGGGATGCAGTGCAGTTGAGTCTAGAGAGTGCACTGGCACCTTGGGGATGCAGTGCAGTGAGTCCAGAGAGTGCACTGGCACCACTGGGCATGCAGTGCGGTGAGTCCAGAGAGTGCACTGGCACCAGTGGGGGTGCACTATGGTGAGTCCAGAGAGTGCACTGGCACCACTGGGGTTGCAGTGCAGTGAGTCCAGAGAGTGCACTGGCACCACTTGGGATGCACTGCAGTGAGTCCAGAGAGTGCACTGGCACCACTGGGAATGCAGTACAGTGAGTCCAGAGAGTGCACTGGCACCACTGGGGATGCAGCGCAGTGAGTCCAGAGAGTGCACTGGCACTACTGGGGATGCACTGCAGTGAGTCCAGAGAGTGCACTGGCACCACTGCGGATGCACTCGGGTGAGTCCAGAGAGTGCACTGGCACCACTGGGGATGCAGTGCAGTGAGTCCAGAGAGTGCACTGGCACCACTGGGGATGCAGTGCAGTGAGTGCAGAGAGTGCACTGGCACCACTGGGGATGCACTGCAGTGAGTTCAGAGAGTGCACTGGCACCACTGGGGATGTAGTGCAGTGAGTCCAGAGAGTGCACTGGCACCACTGGGGATGCACCCCGGTGAGCCCAGAGATTGCACTGGCACCACTGGGGATGCACTGCAGTGAGTGCAGAGAGTGCACTGGCACCACTGGGGATGCACTGCAGTGAGGGCAGAGAGTGCACTGGGACCACAGGGGATGCAGTGCAGTGAGTCCAGAGAGTGCCCTGGCACCACTGGGGATGCAGTGCAGTGAGTCCAGAGAGTGCACTGGCACCACTGAGGATGCAGTGCAGTGACTCCAGAGAGTGCACTGGCACCACTGGGGATGCACTGCAGTGAGTCCAGAGAGTGCACTGGCACCACTGGGGATGCAATGCGGTGAGTCCAGAGAGTGCACTGGCACCACTGGGGATGCAGTGCAGTGAGTCCAGAGAGTGCACTGACACCACTGGGGATGCAGTGCGGTGAGTTCAGAGAGTGCACTGGCACCACTGGGGATGCAGTGCAGTGAGTACAGAGAGTGCACTGGCACCACAGGGGATGCACTGCAGTGATTCCAGAGAGTGCACTGGCACCACTGGGGATGCAGTGCAGTGAGTCCAGAGAGTGCACTGGCACCACTGGGGATGCACCTCGGTGAGTCCAGAGAGTGCTCTGGGAACACCGGAGATGCAGTTCAGTGAGTGCAGAGAGTGCACTGGCACCACTGGGGATGCACTGCAGTGAGTGCAGAGAGTGCACTGGCACCACTGGGGATGCACTGCAGTGAGTGCAGAGAGTGCACTGGCACCACTGGGGATGCACTGCAGTGAGTCCAGAGAGTGCACTGGCACTACTGGGGATGCACTGCAGTGACTCGAAAGAGTGCACTGGCACCACTGCGGATGCACTGCAGTGAGTCCGGAGAGTGCCCTGGCACCAATGGTGATGCAGTGCAGTGAGTCCAGAGAGTGCACTGGCACCAATGGGGATGCAGTGCAGTGAGTCCAGAGAGTGCATTGGCACCACTGGGGATGCAATGCAGTGAGTCCAGAGAGTGCACTGGCACCACTGGGGATGAAGTGCAGTGAGTCCAGAGAGTGCACTGGCACCACTGGGGATGCAGTGCAGTGAGTCCAGAGAGTGCACTGGCACCACTGGGGATGCACTGCAGTGAGTCCAGAGAGTGCACTGGCACCACTGGGGATGCACTGCAGTGAGTCCAGAGAGTGCACTGGCAGCACTGGGGATGCAGTGCAGTGACTCCAGAGAGTGCAGAGGCACCACTGTTGATGCAGTGATGCGACTCCAGAGAGTGCACTGGCACCACTGGGGATGCAGTGCAGTGAGTCCAGAGAGTGCACTGGCACCACTGGGCATGCACTGCAGTGAGTCCAGAGAGTGCACTGGCACCACTGGGGATGCAGTGCAGTGAGTCCAGAGAGTGCACTGGCTCCACTGGGGATGAACTGTAGTGAGTCCAGAGACTGCACAGGCACCACTGGGGATGCAGTGCAGTGACTCCAGAGAGTGCACTGGCACCACTGGGGATGCAGCGCAGTGAGTGCAGAGAGTGCACTGGCACCAGTGGGGATGCACTGCAGTGAGTCCAGAGAGTACACTGGCACCACTGGGGATGCACCCTGGTGAGTCCAGAGAGTGCACTGGCACTACTGGCGATGCACTGCAGTGAGTCCAGAGAGTGCACTGGCACCACTGGGGATGCACTACAGTGAGTCCAGAGAGTGCACTGGCACCACTGGGGATGCAGTGCAGTGACTCCAGAGAGTGTAGAGGCACCACTGTTGATGCAGTGCTGTGACTCCAGAGAGTGCCCTGGCACCACTGGGGATGCAGTGCAGTGAGTCCAGAGAGTGCACTGGCAGCACTGGGGATGCACTGCAGTGAGTCCAGAGAGTGCTCTGGCACCACTGGGGATGCACTTCAGTGAGTCCAGAGAGTGCACTGGCACCACTGGGGATGCAGTGCAGTGAGTCCAGAGACTGCACTGGCACCAACTGGAGCTGCACTGCAGTGAGTCCTGAGATTGCACTGGCACCACTGGGGATGCACTACAGTGAGTCCAGACACTACACTGGCACCACTGGGGATGCAGTGCAGTGAGTCCAGAGAGTGCACTGGCACCACTGTTCATGCAGTGCAGTGAGTCCAAAGAATACACTGGCACCACTGGGTATGCAGTGCATGAGTGCAGAGAGTGCACTGGCACCACTGGGGATGCAGTGCAGTGAGTCCAGAGAGTGGACTGGCACCAGTGGGGATGGAGTGCAGTGAGTCCAGAGAGTGCACTGGCACCAGTGGGGATGGAGTGCAGTGAGTCCAGAGAGTGCACTGGCTCCACTGGGGATGAACTGTAGTGAGTCCAGAGACTGCACAGGCACCACTGGGGATGCAGTGCAGTGACTCCAGAGAGTGCACTGGCACCACTGGGGATGCACTGCAGTGAGTGCAGAGAGTGCACTGGCACCTCACGGGCTGCACTGCAGTGAGTCCACAGAGTGCAGTGGCACCACTGGGGATGCAGTGCAGTGAGTCCAGAGAGTACACTGGCACCACTGGGGATGCAGTGCAGTGACTCCAGCGAGTGCACTGGCACCACTGGTGATGCAGTGCAGTGAGTCCAGAGAGTGCACTGGCACCACTGGGGATGCACTGCAGTGAGTCCAGAGAGTGCACTGGCACCACAGGAGATGCACTTCAGTGAGTCCAGAGAGTGCACTGGCTCCACTGGGGATGCACTGCACTGAGTCCAGAGAGTGCACTGGCACCAGTGGGGATGCAGTGCAGTGAGTCCTGAGAGTGCACTGGCACCACAGGTGATGCACTTCAGTGAGTCCAGAGAGTGCACTGGCACCACTGGGGATGCACTGCAGTGAGTCCAGAGAGTGCACTGGCACCACTGGGGATGCAGTGCAGTGAGTCCAGAGAGTGCACTGGCACCTCCGGGGATGCAGTGCAGTGAGTCCAGAGAGTGCACTGGCACCACTGGAGATGCACTGCAGTGGATCCAGAGAGTGCACTGGCACCACTGGGGATGCAGCACAGTGAGTCCAGAGAGTGAACTGTCACCACTGGGGACGCAGCACAGTGACTACAGAGCGTGCACTGGCACCACGGGGGATGCACTTCAGTGAGTCCAGAGAGTGCACTGGCACCAGTGGGGATGCAGTGCAGTGGGTCCAGAGCGTGCACTGGCACCACTGGGGATGCAGTGCAGTGAGTCCAGAGAGTGCACTGGCACCACTGGGGATGCAGTGCAGTGAGTCCAGAGAGTGCACTGGCACCACTGGGGATGCAGTGCAGTGAGTCCAGAGAGTGCACTGGCACCACTGGGGATGCACTGCCGTGAGTCCAGAGAGTGCACTGGCACCACTGGGGATGCAGTGCAGTGAGTCCAGAGAGTGCACTGGCACCAATGGAGATGCACTGCAGTGAGTCCAGAGAGTGCACTGGCTCCACTGGGGATGCAGTGCAGTGAGTCCAGAGAGTGCACTGGCACCACTGGGGATGTAATGCAGTGAGTCCAGAGAGTGCACTGGCACGAGTGGGGATGCAGTGCAGTGAGTCCAGAGAGTGCACTGGCACCACTGGGGATGCACTGCAGTGAGTCCAGAGAGTGCACTGGTACCACTGGGGATGCACTGCAGTGAGTCCAGAAAGTGCACTGGCACCACTGGAGATGCTCTGCAGTGAGTCCAGAGAGTGAACTGGCACCACTGGGGCTGCAGTGCAGTGAGTCCAGAGAGTGCACTGGCACAAATGGGGATGCAGAGCAGTGAGTCCAGAGAGTGCACTGGCACCACTGGGGATGCAGTGCAGTGAGTCCAGAGAGTGCACTGGCACCACTGGGGATGCAGTGCAGTGAGTCCAGAGACTGCACTGGCACTAATGGGGATGCAGTGCAGTGACTCGAAAGAGTGCACTGGCACCACTGCGGATGCACTGCAGTGAGTCCGGAGAGTGCATTCTCAGCACTGGGGATGCACTACAGTGAGTCCAGAGAGTGCACTGGCACCACTGGGGATGCAGTGCAGTGAGAACAGAGACTGCACTGGCACCACAGGTGTTTTAGTGCAGTGAGTCCAGAGAGTGCACTGGCACCAATGGGGACGCAGTGCTGTGAGTCCAGAGAGTGCACTGGCACCACTGGGGATGCAGTGCAGTGAGTCCAGAGAGTGCACTGGCACCAATGGAGATGCACTGCAGTGAGTCCAGAGAGTGCACTGGCTCCACTGGGGATGCAGTGCAGTGAGTCCAGAGAGTGCACTGGCACCACTGGGGATGCAATGCAGTGAGACCAGAGAGTGCACTGGCACGAGTGGGGATGCAGTGCAGTGAGTCCAGAGAGTGCACTGGCACCACTGGGGATGCACTGCAGTGAGTCCAGAGAGTGCACTGGCACCACTGGGGATGCACTGCAGTGAGTCCAGAAAGTGCACTGGCACCACTGGAGATGCTCTGCAGTGAGTCCAGAGAGTGAACTGGCACCACTGGGGCTGCAGTGCAGTGAGTCCAGAGAGTGCACTGGCACAAATGGGGATGCAGAGCAGTGAGTCCAGAGAGTGCACTGGCACCACTGGGGATGCAGTGCAGTGAGTCCAGAGAGTGCACTGGCACCACTGGGGATGCAGTGCAGTGAGTCCAGAGACTGCACTGGCACTAATGGGGATGCAGTGCAGTGACTCGAAAGAGTGCACTGGCACCACTGCGGATGCACTGCAGTGAGTCCGGAGAGTGCATTCTCAGCACTGGGGATGCACTACAGTGAGTCCAGAGAGTGCACTGGCACCACTGGGGATGCAGTGCAGTGAGATCAGAGACTGCACTGGCACCACAGGTGTTTTAGTGCAGTGAGTCCAGAGAGTGCACTGGCACCAATGGGGACGCAGTGCTGTGAGTCCAGAGACTGCACTGGCACCACTGGGGATGCAGTGCAGTGAGTCCAGAGAGTGCACTGGCACCAATGGTGATGCAGTGCAGTGAGTCCAGAGAGTACACTGGCACCACTGGGGATGCAGTGCTGTGAGTCCAGAGAGTGCACTGGCACCACTGGGGATGCAGTGCAGTGAGTCCTGAGAGTGCAATGGCACCACAGGGGATGCACTGCAGTGAGTCCAGAGAGTGCACTGGCACCACTGGGGATGCAGTGCAGTGAGTCCAGAGAGTGCACTGGCACCACTGTTGATGCAGTGCAGTGAGTCCAGAGAGTGCACTGGCACCACTGGGGATGCAGTGCAGTGAGTCCAGAAAGTGAACTGTCACCACTGGTGATGCAGTGCAGTGAGTCCAGAGAGTGCACTGGCACCACTGGGGATGCAGTGCACTGTTTCCAGAGAGTGCACTCTCAGCACTGGGGATGCACTGCAGTGAGTCCAAAGAGTGCACTGGCACCAGTGGGGATGCAGTGCAGTGAGACCAGAGATTGCACTGGCACCACTGGGGATGCAGTGCAGTGAGTCCAGAGAGTGCACTGGCTCCAATGGGGATGCAGTGCAGTGAGTCCAGAGAGTGCACTGGCACCACTGGGGATGCAGTGCAGTGAGTCCTGAGAGTGCAATGGCACCACAGGTGATGCAATGCAGTGAGTCCAGAGAGTGCACTGGCACCACTGGGGATGCAGTGCAGTGAGTCCAGAGAGTGCACTGGCACCAACTGGAGCTGCACTGCTGTGAGTCCCGAGATTGCAATGGCACCACAGGGGTTACAGTGCAGTGAGTCCAGAGAGTAGTCTGGCACCACTGGGGTTGCACTGCAGTGAGTCCAGAGAGTGCACTGGCACCACTGGGGATGCAGCACAGTAAGTCCAGAGAGTGAACTGTCACCACTGGGGACGCAGCGCAGTGAGTCCAGAGAGTGCACTGGCACCACTGGGGATGCAGTGCAGTGAGTCCAGAGATTGCACTGGCACCACTGGGGATGCAGTGCAGTGAGTCCAGAGAGTGCACTGGCACCACCGGGGATTCACTGCAGTGAGTCCAGATAGTGCACTGACACCACTGGGAATGCACTGCAGTGAGTACAGAGAGTGCACTGGCACCTCAGGGGCTGCACTGCAGTGAGTCCAGAGAGTGCACTGACACCACTGGGGATGCAGTGCAGTGAGTCCAGAGAGTGCACTGGCACCAGTGGGGATGCAGTGCAGTGAGTCCAGAGAGTGCAGTGGCACCACTGGGATGAAGTGCAGTGAGTCCACAGAGTGCACTGGCACTACAGGGGGTACACTGCAGTGAGTCCAGAGAGTGCACTGGCACCACTGGGGATGCAGCACAGTGAGTCCAGAGAGTGAACAGTCACCACTGGGGACGCAGCACAGTAACTACAGAGAGTGCACTGGCACCACGGGGGATGCACTGCAGTGAGTCCAGAGAGTGCACTGGCACCAGTGGGGATGCACTGCAGTGGGTCCAGAGCGTGCACTGGCACCACTGGGGATGCAGTGCAGTGAGTCCACAGAGTGCACTGGCACCACTGGGGATGCACTGCAGTGAGTCCAGAGAGTGCACTGGCACCACTGGGGATGCAGTGCAGTGAGTCCAGAGAGTGCACTGGCACCACTGGTGATGCACTGCAGTGAGTCCAGAGAGTGCACTGGCACCACTGGGGATGCAGTGCAGTGAGTCCAGAGAGTGCACTGGCACCACTGGGGATGCACTGCAGTGAGTCCAGAGAGTGCACTGGCTCCACTGGGGATGCAGTGCAGTGAGTCCAGAGAGTGCACTGGCACCACTGGGGATGCAATGCAGTGAGTCCAGAGAGTGCACTGGCACCAGTGGGGATGCAGTGCAGTGAGTCCAGAGAGTGCACTGGCACTTCTGGGGATGCAGTGCAGTGAATGCAGAGAGTGCACTAGCACAGCAGGGGATGCACTGCAGTGACTCCAGAAAGTGCACTGGCACCACTGGGGATGCTCTGCAGTGAGTCCAGAGAGTGCACTGGCACCACTGGAGATGCAGTGCAGTGAGTCCAGAGAGTACACTGGCACCACTGGGGATGCAGTGCAGTGAGTGCAGAGAGTGCACTGGCACCACTGGAGATGCACTGCAGTGAGTCCAGAGAGTGCACTGGCACCACTGGGGATGTACTGCAGTGAGTCCAGAGACTGCACTGGCACTAATGGGGATGCAGTGCAGTGAGTCCAGAGAGTGCACTGGCACCACTGGGGATGCAGTGCAGTGAGTCCAGAGAGTGCACTGACACCACTGGGAATGCACTGCAGTGAGTACAGAGAGTGCACTGGCACCTCAGGGGCTGCACTGCAGTGAGTCCAGAGAGTGCACTGACACCACTGGGGATGCAGTGCAGTGAGTCCAGAGAGTGCACTGGCACCACTGGGGATGCAGTGCAGTGAGTCCAGAGAGTGCAGTGGCACCACTGGGATGAAGTGCAGTGAGTCCACAGAGTGCACTGGCACTACAGGGGGTACACTGCAGTGAGTCCAGAGAGTGCACTGGCACCACTGGGGATGCAGCACAGTGAGTCCAGAGAGTGAACAGTCACCACTGGGGACGCAGCACAGTAACTACAGAGAGTGCACTGGCACCACGGGGGATGCACTGCAGTGAGTCCAGAGAGTGCACTGGCACCAGTGGGGATGCACTGCAGTGGGTCCAGAGCGTGCACTGGCACCACTGGGGATGCAGTGCAGTGAGTCCACAGAGTGCACTGGCACCACTGGGGATGCACTGCAGTGAGTCCAGAGAGTGCACTGGCACCACTGGGGATGCAGTGCAGTGAGTCCAGAGAGTGCACTGGCACCACTGGTGATGCACTGCAGTGAGTCCAGAGAGTGCACTGGCACCACTGGGGATGCAGTGCAGTGAGTCCAGAGAGTGCACTGGCACCACTGGGGATGCACTGCAGTGAGTCCAGAGAGTGCACTGGCTCCACTGGGGATGCAGTGCAGTGAGTCCAGAGAGTGCACTGGCACCACTGGGGATGCAATGCAGTGAGTCCAGAGAGTGCACTGGCACCAGTGGGGATGCAGTGCAGTGAGTCCAGAGAGTGCACTGGCACTTCTGGGGATGCAGTGCAGTGAATGCAGAGAGTGCACTAGCACAGCAGGGGATGCACTGCAGTGACTCCAGAAAGTGCACTGGCACCACTGGGGATGCTCTGCAGTGAGTCCAGAGAGTGCACTGGCACCACTGGAGATGCAGTGCAGTGAGTCCAGAGAGTACACTGGCACCACTGGGGATGCAGTGCAGTGAGTGCAGAGAGTGCACTGGCACCACTGGAGATGCACTGCAGTGAGTCCAGAGAGTGCACTGGCACCACTGGGGATGTACTGCAGTGAGTCCAGAGACTGCACTGGCACTAATGGGGATGCAGTGCAGTGACTTGAAAGAGTGCACTGGCACCACTGCGGATGCACTGCAGTGAGTCCAGAGACTACACTGGCACCACTGGGGATGCACTGCAGTGAGTCCAGAGAGTGCACTGGCACCACTGGTGATGCAGTGCAGTGAGTCCAGAGAGTGCACTGGCAGCAGTGGGGATGCACTGCAGTGAGTCCAGAGAGTGCACTGGCACCACTGGGGATGCAGTGCAGTGAGTCCAGAGAGTGCACTGGCACCACTGGTGATGCACTGCAGTGAGTGCAGAGAGTGCACTGGCACCACTGTGGATGCACTGCAGTGAGTCCAGAGAGTGCACTGGCACCACTGGAGATGCACTGCAGTGAGTCTAGAGAGTGCACTGGCTCCACTGGTGATGCAGTGCAGTGAGTCCAGAGAGTGCACTGGCACCACTGGTGATTCAGTGCAGTGAGTCCAGAGAGTACACTGGCACCAGTGGGGATGCACTGCAGTGAGTCCAGAGAATGCACTGGCACTAATGGGGATGCAGTGCAGTGACTCGAAAGAGTGCACTGGCACCACTGCGGATGCACTGCAGTGAGTCCGGAGAGTGCCCTGGCACCAATAGTGATGCAGTGCAGTGAGTCCAGAGAGTGCACTGGCACCACTGGGGATGCACTGCAGTGAGTCCAGAGAGTGCACTGGCACCAATGGGGATGCAGTGCAGTGAGTCCAGAGAGTGCACTGGCACCAGTGGGAATGCAGTGCAGTGAGTCCAGAGCGTGCACTGGCACCACTGGGGATGCACTGCAGTGAGTCCAGAGAGTGTACTGGCATCACAGGGGATGCACTGCAGTGAGTCCAGAGAGTGCACTGGCACCACTGGGGATGCACCCGGGTGAGTCCAGAGAGTGCACTGGCACCACTGGGGATGCAGTGCAGTGAGTCCAGAGAGTTCTCTGGCACCACTGGTGATGCAGTTTAGTGAGTCCAGAGAGTGCACCGGCTCCAATGGGGATACACTGCAGTGAGTCCAGAGAGTGCAGTGGCACCACTGGGGATGGAGTGCAGTGAATCCACAGAGTGCACTGGCACCACTGGGAATGCAGTGCAGTGAGTCCAGAGAGTGCTCTGGCACCACTGATCTGCACTGCTGTGAGTCCAGTAATTTCACTGGCACCATTGGGGATGCACTGCTGTGAGTCCAGAGAGTGCACTGGCACCAATGGGGATGCAGTGCAGTGAGTCCAGAGAGTGCACTGGCACTACTGGGGATGCAGTGCAGTGAGCTCAGAGAGTGCACTGGCACCACTGGGGATGCAGTGCAGTGAGTCCACAGAGTGCACTGGCACCACTAGGGATGCAGCACAGTGAGTCCAGAGAGTGCACTGGCACCACTGGGGACGCAGCGCAGTGACTCCAGAGAGTGCACTGCCACCACTGGGGATGCACTGCAGTGAGTCCAGAGAGTGCACTGGCACCACTGGGGATGCAGTGCAGTGAGTCCAGAGAGTGCACTGGCACCACTGGTGATGCAGTGCAGTGAGTCCAGAGAGTGCACTGGCACCACTGGGGATGCAGTGCAGTGAGCTCAGAGAGTGCACTGGCACCACTGGGGATGCAGTGCAGTGAGTCCAGAGAGTGCACTGGCACCACTGGGGATGCACTGCACTGAGTCCAGAGAGTGCACTGGCACCACTGGGGATGCAGTGCACTGAGTCCAGAGAGTGCACTGTCAGCACTGGGGATGCACTGCAGTGAGTCCAGAGAGTGCACTGGCACCAGTGGGGATGCACTGCAGTGAGTCCAGACAGTGCACTGGCACCACTGGGGATGCAATGCAGTGAGTCCAGAGAGTGCACTGGCTCCAATAGGGATGCAGCACAGTGAGTCCAGAGAGTGCACTGGCACCACTGGGGATGCAGTGCAGTGAGTCCTGAGAGTGCAATGGCACCACAAGGGATGCACTGCAGTGAGTCCAGAGAGTGCACTGGCACTTCTGGGGATGCAGTGCAGTGAATGCAGAGAGTGCACTAGCACAACAGGGGATGCACTGCAGTGACTCCAGAAAGTGCACTGGCACCACTGGGGATGCACTGCAGTGAGTCCAGAGAGTGGACTGGCACCACTGGGGATGAACTGCAGTTAGTCCAGAGAGTGCACTGGCACCACTGGGGATGCAGTGCAGTGAGTCCAGAGAGTGCACTGGCACCACTCGGGATGCACTGCAGTGAGTCCACAGAGTGCAGTGGCACCACTGGGGATGCAGTGCAGTGAATGCAGAGAGTGCACTAGCACAACAGGGGATGCACTGCAGTGACTCCAGAAAGTGCACTGGCACCACTGGGGATGCACTGCATTGACTCCAGAGAGTGCACTGGCACCACTGGTGATGCAGTGCAGTGAGTCCAGAGAGTGCAGTGGCACCACTGGGGATGCAGTGCAGTGAGTCCAGAGAGTGCACTGGCTCCAATAGGGATGCAGCACAGTGAGTCCAGAGAGTGCACAGGCACCACTGGGGATGCAGTGCAGTGAGTCCTGAGAGTGCAATGGCACCACAAGGGATGCACTGCAGTGAGTCCAGAGAGTGCACTGGCACCACTGGGGATGCAATGCGGTGAGTCCAGAGAGTGCACTGGCACCACTGGGGATGCAGTGCAGTGAGTCCAGAGAGTGCACTGACACCACTGGGGATGCAGTGCGGTGAGTTCAGAGAGTGCACTGGCACCACTGGGGATGCAGTGCAGTGAGTACAGAGAGTGCACTGGCACCACTGGGGATGCACTGCAGTGAGTCCAGAGAGTGCACTGGCACCACTGGGGATGCAGTGCAGTGAGTCCAGAGAGTGCACTGGCACCTTGGGGATGCACTGCAGTGAGTCCAGAGAGTGCACTGTCACCACTGGGGATGCAGTGCAGTGAGTCCAGAGAGTACACTGGCACCTCAGGGGCTGCACTGCAGTGAGTCCAGAGAGTGCACTGGCACCACTGGGGATGCACCTCGGTGAGTCCAGAGAGTGCTCTGGGAACACCGGAGATGCAGTTCAGTGAGTGCAGAGAGTGCACTGGCACCACTGGGGATGCACTGCAGTGAGTGCAGAGAGTGCACTGGCACCACTGGGGATGCACTGCAGTGAGGGCAGAGAGTGCACTGGCACCACTGGGGATGCACTGCAGTGAGTCCAGTAATTGCACTGGCACCACTGGGGATGCACTGCAGTGAGTCCAGAGAGTGTACTGGCACCACTGGGGATGCAGTGCAGTGAGTCCAGAGACTGCACTGGCACCACTGGGGTATTAGTGCAGTGAGTCCAGAGAGTGCACTGCCACCAATGGGGATGCAGTGCTGTGAGTCCAGAGAGTGCCCTGGCACCACTGGGGATGCAGTGAGTCCAGACAGTGCACTGGCACCACTGGGGATGCACCGCAGTGAGTCCAGAGAGTTCTCTGGCACCACTGAGGATGCAGTTTAGTGAGTCCAGAGAGTGCACCGGCTCCAATGGCGATACACTGCAGTGAGTCCAGACAGTGCACTGGCACCACTGGGGATGCAGTGCAGTGAGTCCAGAGAGTGCACTGGCACCACTGGTGATGCAGTGCAGTGAGTCCAGAGAGTGCTCTGGCACCACTGAGCTACACTACAGTGAGTCCATTAATTGCACTGACACCACTGGGGATGCAGTGCAGTGAGTCCTGAGAGTGCAAAGGCATCACTGGGGATGCAGTGCAGTGAGTCCAGAGAGTGCACTGGCACCGCTGGGGATGCACTGCAGTGAGTCCAGAGAGTGCACTGGCACCACTGGGGATGCAGTGCAGGTAGTCCAGAGAGTGCACTGGAACACTGGGGATGCAGTGCAGTGAGTGCAGAGAGTGCACTGGCACCAGTGCGGAAGCACTGCAGTGAGTCCAGAGAGTGCACTGGCACCACTGGGGATGCACTGCAGTGAGTCCAGAGAGTGCACTGGCACCACTGGGGATGCAGTGCAGTGAGTCCAGAGAGTGCACTGTCACCACTGGGGATGCAGTGCAGTGAGTCCAGAGAGTGCACTGGCACCAATGGGATGCAGTGCAGTGAGTCCAGAGAGTGCACTGGCACCACTGGGGATGCACTGCAGTGAGTCCAGAGACTGAACAGGCACCACTGGGGATGCAGTGCAGTGACTCCAGAGAGTGCACTGGCACCACTGGGGATGCAGTGCAGTGACTGCAGAGAGTGCACTGGCACCACTGGGGATGCAATGCAGAGAGTCCAGAGAGTGCACTGGAACCACTGGGGATGCACTGCCGTGAGTCCAGAGAGTGCACGGGCACCACTGGGGATGCACTGCAGTGAGTCCAGAGAGTGCACTGGCACTTCTGTGGATGCAGTGCAGTGATTCCGGAGAGTGCACTGGCACCACTGGGGATGCAGTGCAGTGACTGCAGAGAGTGCACTGGCACCACTGGGGATGCAATGCAGTGAGTCCAGAGAGTGCACTGGCACCACTGGGGATGCACTGCCGTGAGTCCAGAGAGTGCACGGGCACCACTGGGGATGCACTGCAGTGAGTCCAGAGAGTGCACTGGCACTTCTGTGGATGCAGTGCAGTGATTCCGGAGAGTGCACTGGCACCACTGGGGATGCAGTGCAGTGAGTCCAGAGAGTGCACTGGCACCACTGGGGATGCACTGCAGTGAGTCCAGAGAGTGCACTGGCAGCACTGGGGATGCACTGCAGTGAGTCCAGAGAGTGCACTGGCACCACTGGGGATGCACTGCAGTGAGCCCAGAGAGTGCACTGGCACCACTGGGGATGCACTGCAGTGACTCGAAAGAGTGCACTGGCACCACTGCGGATGCTCTGCAGTGAGTCCGGAGAGTGCCCTGGCACCAATGGTGATACAGTGCAGTGAGTCCAGAGAGTGCAGTGGCACCACTGGGGATGCAGTGCAGTGAGTCCAGAGAGTGCACTGTCAGCACTGGGGATGCAATGCAGTGAGTCCAGAGAGTGCACTGGCACCACTGGGGATGCAGTGCAGTGACTCCAGAGAGTGCACTGGCACCACTGGGGATGCACTGCAGTGATTCCAGAGAGTACACTGGCACCACTGGGGATGCACCCTGGTGAGTCCAGAGAGTGCACTGGCACTACTGGGGATGCACTGCAGTGAGTCCAGAGAGTGCACTGGCACCACTGGGGATGCACTACAGTGAGTCCAGAGAGTGCACTGGCACCACTGGGGATGCAGTGCAGTGACTCCAGAGAGTGCAGAGGCACCACTGTTGATGCAGTGCTGTGACTCCAGAGAGTGCCCTGGCACCACTGGGGATGCAGTGCAGTGAGTCCAGAGAGTGCACTGGCAGCACTGGGGATGCAGTGCAGTGAGTCCAGAGAGTGCTCTGGCACCACTGGGGATGCACTTCAGTGAGTCCAGAGAGTGCACTGGCACCACTGGGGATGCAGTGCAGTGAGTCCAGAGACTGCACTGGCACCAACTGGAGCTGCACTGCAGTGAGTCCTGAGATTGCACTGGCACCACTGGGGATGCACTACAGTGAGTCCAGACACTACACTGGCACCACTGGGGATGCAGTGCAGTTGAGTCTAGAGAGTGCACTGGCACCTTGGGGATGCAGTGCAGTGAGTCCAGAGAGTGCACTGGCACCACTGGGCATGCAGTGCGGTGAGTCCAGAGAGTGCACTGGCACCAGTGGTGGTGCACTATGGTGAGTCCAGAGAGTGCACTGGCACCACTGGGGTTGCAGTGCAGTGAGTCCAGACAGTGCACTGGCACCACTTGGGATGCACTGCAGTGAGTCCAGAGAGTGCACTGGCACCACTGGGAATGCAGTGCAGTGACTCAGAGAGTGCACTGGCACCACTGGGGATGCAGTGCAGTGAGTCCAGAGAGTGCACTGGCACCACTGGGGATGCAGCGCAGTGAGTCCAGAGAGTGCACTGGCACTACTGGGGATGCACTGCAGTGAGTCCAGAGAGTGCACTGGCACCACTGCGGATGCACTGCAGTGAGTCCAGAGAGTGCACTGGCACCACTGGGGATGCAGTGCAGTGAGTCCAGAGAGTGCACTGGCACCACTGGGGATGCACTGCAGTGAGTCCAGAGAGTGCACTGGCACCACTGGGGATGTAGTGCAGTGAGTCCAGAGAGTGCACTGGCACCACTGGGGATGCATCCCGGTGAGCCCAGAGATTGCACTGGCACCACTGGGGATGCACTGCAGTGAGTGCAGAGAGTGCACTGGCACCACTGGGGATGCACTGCAGTGAGGGCAGAGAGTGCACTGGGACCACAGGGGATGCAGTGTAGTGAGTCCAGAGAGTGCCCTGGCACCACTGGGGATGCAGTGCAGTGAGTCCAGAGAGTGCACTGGCACCACTGAGGATGCAGTGCAGTGACTCAAGAGAGTGCACTGGCACCACTGGGGATGCAATGCGGTGAGTCCAGAGAGTGCACTGGCACCACTGGGGATGCAGTGCAGTGAGTCCAGAGAGTGCACTGACACCACTGGGGATGTAGTGCGGTGAGTTCAGAGAGTGCACTGGCACCACTGGGGATGCACTGCAGTGAGTCCAGAGAGTGCACTGGCACCACTGGGGATGCAGTGCAGTGAGTCCAGAGAGTGCACTGGCACCTTGGGGATGCACTGCAGTGAGTCCAGAGAGTGCACTGGCACCACTGGGGATGCAGTGCAGTGAGTCCAGAGAGTGCACTGGCACCTCTGGGGATGCAGTGCAGTGAGTCCAGAGAGTACACTGGCACCTCAGGGGCTGCACTGCAGTGAGTCCAGAGAGTGCACTGGCACCACTGGGGATGCACCTTGGTGAGTCCAGAGAGTGCTCTGGGAACACCGGAGATGCAGTTCAGTGAGTGCAGAGAGTGCACTGGCACCACTGGGGATGCACTGCAGTGAGTGCAGAGAGTGCACTGGCACCACTGGGGATGCACTGCAGTGAGGGCAGAGAGTGCACTGGCACCACTGGGGATGCACTGCAGTGAGTCCAGAGAGTGCACTGGCACCACTGGGGATGCACTGCAGTGAGTGCAGAGAGTGCACTGGCACCACTGGGGATGCACTGCAGTGAGTCCAGAGAGTGCACTGGCACTACTGGGGATGCACTGCAGTGACTCGAAAGAGTGCACTGGCACCACTGCGGATGCACTGCAGTGAGTCCGGAGAGTGCCCTGGCACCAATGGTGATGCAGTGCAGTGAGTCCAGAGAGTGCACTGGCACCAATGGGGATGCAGTGTAGTGAGTCCAGAGAGTGCATTGGCACCACTGGGGATGCAATGCAGTGAGTCCAAAGAGTGCACTGGCACCACTGGTGATGAAGTGCAGTGAGTCCAGAGAGTGCACTGGTACCACTGGGGATGCAGTGCAGTGAGTCCAGAGAGTGCACTGGCACCACTGGGGATGCAGTGCAGTGAGTCCAGAGAGTGTACTGGCACCAGTGGGGATGCACTGCAGTGAGTCCAGAGAGTGCACTGGCAGCACTGGGGATGCAGTGCAGTGACTCCAGAGAGTGCAGAGGCACCACTGTTGATGCAGTGATGCGACTCCAGAGAGTGCACTGGCACCACTGGGGATGCAGTGCAGTGAGTCCAGAGAGTGCACTGGCACCACTGGGCATGCATAGCAGTGAGTCCAGAGAGTGCACTGGCACCACTGGGGATGCAGTGCAGTGAGTCCAGAGAGTGCACTGGCTCCACTGGGGATGAACTGTAGTGAGTCCAGAGACTGCACAGGCACCACTGGGGATGCAGTGCAGTGAGTCCAGAGAGTGCACTGGCACCACTGGGGATGCAGTGCACTGAGTGCAGAGAGTGCACTGGCACC
Organism: Anser brachyrhynchus; assembly: GCF_964034855.1. Taxonomy (NCBI): domain Eukaryota; kingdom Metazoa; phylum Chordata; class Aves; order Anseriformes; family Anatidae; genus Anser; species Anser brachyrhynchus. The sequence continues at coordinate 816,494 of NW_027663695.1, forward strand.
ACTGGGGATGCAATGCAGTGAGTCCAGAGAGTGCACTGGCACCACTGGGGATGCACTGCAGTGAGTCCAGAGAGTGCACGGGCACCACTGGGGATGCACTGCAGTAAGTCCAGAGAGTGCACTGGCACTTCTGTGGATGCAGTGCAGTGATTCCGGAGAGTGCACTGGCACCACTGGGGATGCAGTGCAGTGAGTCCAGAGAGTGCACTGGAACCACTGGGGATGCAGCGCAGTGACTCCTGAGAGTGCACTGGCACCACTGGGGATGCACTGCAGTGAGCCCAGAGCGTGCACTGGCACCACTGGGGATGCACTGCAGTGACTCGAAAGAGTGCACTGGCACCACTGCGGATGCTCTGTAGTGAGTCCGGAGAGTGCCCTGGCACCAATGGTGATACAGTGCCGTGAGTCCAGAGTGTGCACTGGCACCACTGGGGATGCAGTGCAGTGAGTCCAGAGAGTGCACTGGCACCACTGGGGATGCACTGCAGTGAGTCCAGAGAGTACACTGGCACCACTGGGGATGCACCCTGGTGAGTCCAGAGAGTGCACTGGCACTACTGGGGATGCACTGCAGTGAGTCCAGAGAGTGCACTGGCACCACTGGGGATGCACTACAGTGAGTCCAGAGAGTGCACTGGCACCACTGGGGATGCAGTGCAGTGACTCCAGAGAGTGCAGAGGCACCACTGTTGATGCAGTGCTGTGACTCCAGAGAGTGCCCTGGCACCACTGGGGATGCAGTGCAGTGAGTCCAGAGAGTGCACTGGCAGCACTGGGGATGCACTGCAGTGAGTCCAGAGAGTGCTCTGGCACCACTGGGGATGCACTTCAGTGAGTCCAGAGAGTGCACTGGCACCACTGGGGATGCAGTGCAGTGAGTCCAGAGACTGCACTGGCACCAACTGGAGCTGCACTGCAGTGAGTCCTGAGATTGCACTGGCACCACTGGGGATGCACTACAGTGAGTCCAGACACTACACTGGCACCACTGGGGATGCAGTGCAGTGAGTCCAGAGAGTGCACTGGCACCACTGTTCATGCAGTGCAGTGAGTCCAAAGAATACACTGGCACCACTGGGTATGCAGTGCATGAGTGCAGAGAGTGCACTGGCACCACTGGGGATGCAGTGCAGTGAGTCCAGAGAGTGGACAGGCACCAGTGGGGATGGAGTGCAGTGAGTCCAGAGAGTGCACTGTCACCAGTGGGAATGGAGTGCAGTGAGTCCAGAGAGTGCACTGGCTCCACTGGGGATGAACTGTAGTGAGTCCAGAGACTGCACAGGCACCACTGGGGATGCAGTGCAGTGACTCCAGAGAGTGCACTGGCACCACTGGGGATGCACTGCAGTGAGTGCAGAGACTGCACTGGCACCTCACGGGCTGCACTGCAGTGAGTCCACAGAGTGCAGTGGCACCACTGGGGATGCAGTGCAGTGAGTCCAGAGAGTACACTGGCACCACTGGGGATGCAGTGCAGTGACTCCAGCGAGTGCACTGGCACCACTGGTGATGCAGTGCAGTGAGTCCAGAGAGTGCACTGGCACCACTGGGGATGCACTGCAGTGAGTCCAGAGAGTGCACTGGCACCACAGGAGATGCACTTCAGTGAGTCCAGAGAGTGCACTGGCTCCACTGGGGATGCACTGCACTGAGTCCAGAGAGTGCACTGGCACCAGTGGGGATGCAGTGCAGTGAGTCCTGAGAGTGCACTGGCACCGCAGGTGATGCACTTCAGTGAGTCCAGAGAGTGCACTGGCACCAGTGGGGATGCACTGCAGTGAGTCCAGAGAGTGCACTGGCACCTCCGGGGATGCAGTGCAGTGAGTCCAGAGAGTGCACTGGCACCTCCGGGGATGCAGTGCAGTGAGTCCAGAGAGTGCACTGGCACCACTGGAGATGCACTGCAGTGGATCCAGAGAGTGCACTGGCACCACTGGGGATGCAGCACAGTGAGTCCAGAGAGTGAACTGTCACCACTGGGGACGCAGCACAGTGACTACAGAGCGTGCACTGGCACCACGGGGGATGCACTTCAGTGAGTCCAGAGAGTGCACTGGCACCAGTGGGGATGCAGTGCAGTGGGTCCAGAGCGTGCACTGGCACCACTGGGGATGCAGTGCAGTGAGTCCAGAGAGTGCACTGGCACCACTGGGGATGCAGTGCAGTGAGTCCAGAGAGTGCACTGGCACCACTGGGGATGCAGTGCAGTGAGTCCAGAGAGTGCACTGGCACCACTGGGGATGCACTGCCGTGAGTCCAGAGAGTGCACTGGCACCACTGGGGATGCAGTGCAGTGAGTCCAGAGAGTGCACTGGCACCAATGGAGATGCACTGCAGTGAGTCCAGAGAGTGCACTGGCTCCACTGGGGATGCAGTGCAGTGAGTCCAGAGAGTGCACTGGCACCACTGGGGATGTAATGCAGTGAGTCCAGAGAGTGCACTGGCACGAGTGGGGATGCAGTGCAGTGAGTCCAGAGAGTGCACTGGCACCACTGGGGATGCACTGCAGTGAGTCCAGAGAGTGCACTGGTACCACTGGGGATGCACTGCAGTGAGTCCAGAAAGTGCACTGGCACCACTGGAGATGCTCTGCAGTGAGTCCAGAGAGTGAACTGGCACCACTGGGGCTGCAGTGCAGTGAGTCCAGAGAGTGCACTGGCACAAATGGGGATGCAGAGCAGTGAGTCCAGAGAGTGCACTGGCACCACTGGGGATGCAGTGCAGTGAGTCCAGAGAGTGCACTGGAACCACTGGGGATGCAGTGCAGTGAGTCCAGAGACTGCACTGGCACTAATGGGGATGCAGTGCAGTGACTCGAAAGAGTGCACTGGCACCACTGCGGATGCACTGCAGTGAGTCCGGAGAGTGCATTCTCAGCACTGGGGATGCACTACAGTGAGTCCAGAGAGTGCACTGGCACCACTGGGGATGCAGTGCCGTGAGATCAGAGACTGCACTGGCACCACAGGTGTTTTAGTGCAGTGAGTCCAGAGAGTGCACTGGCACCAATGGGGACGCAGTGCTGTGAGTCCAGAGAGTGCACTGGCACCACTGGGGATGCAGTGCAGTGAGTCCAGAGAGTGCACTGGCACCAATGGAGATGCACTGCAGTGAGTCCAGAGAGTGCACTGGCTCCACTGGGGATGCAGTGCAGTGAGTCCAGAGAGTGCACTGGCACCACTGGGGATGCAATGCAGTGAGTCCAGAAAGTGCACTGGCACGAGTGGGGATGCAGTGCAGTGAGTCCAGAGAGTGCACTGGCACCACTGGGGATGCACTGCAGTGAGTCCAGAGAGTGCACTGGCACCACTGGGGATGCACTGCAGTGAGTCCAGAAAGTGCACTGGCACCACTGGAGATGCTCTGCAGTGAGTCCAGAGAGTGAACTGGCACCACTGGGGCTGCAGTGCAGTGAGTCCAGAGAGTGCACTGGCACAAATGGGGATGCAGAGCAGTGAGTCCAGAGAGTGCACTGGCACCACTGGGGATGCAGTGCAGTGAGTCCAGAGAGTGCACTGGCACCACTGGGGATGCAGTGCAGTGAGTCCAGAGACTGCACTGGCACTAATGGGGATGCAGTGCAGTGACTCGAAAGAGTGCACTGGCACCACTGGGGATGCACTGCAGTGAGTCCGGAGAGTGCATTCTCAGCACTGGGGATGCACTACAGTGAGTCCAGAGAGTGCACTGGCACCACTGGGGATGCAGTGCAGTGAGATCAGAGACTGCACTGGCACCACAGGTGTTTTAGTGCAGTGAGTCCAGAGAGTGCACTGGCACCAATGGGGACGCAGTGCTGTGAGTCCAGAGAGTGCACTGGCACCACTGGGGATGCAGTGCAGTGAGTCCAGAGAGTGCACTGGCACCAATGGTGATGCAGTGCAGTGAGTCCAGAGAGTACACTGGCACCACTGGTGATGCAGTGCTGTGAGTCCAGAGAGTGCACTGGCACCACTGGGGATGCAGTGCAGTGAGTCCTGAGAGTGCAATGGCACCACAGGGGATGCACTGCAGTGAGTCCAGAGAGTGCACTGGCACCACTGGGGATGCAGTGCAGTGAGTCCAGAGAGTGCACTGGCACCACTGTTGATGCAGTGCAGTGAGTCCAGAGAGTGCACTGGCACCACTGGGGATGCAGTGCAGTGAGTCCAGAAAGTGAACTGTCACCACTGGTGATGCAGTGCAGTGAGTCCAGAGAGTGCACTGGCACCACTGGGGATGCAGTGCACTGTTTCCAGAGAGTGCACTCTCAGCACTGGGGATGCACTGCAGTGAGTCCAAAGAGTGCACTGGCACCAGTGGGGATGCAGTGCAGTGAGACCAGAGATTGCACTGGCACCACTGGGGATGCAGTGCAGTGAGTCCAGAGAGTGCACTGGCTCCAATGGGGATGCAGTGCAGTGAGTCCAGAAAGTGCACTGGCACCACTGGGGATGCAGTGCAGTGAGTCCTGAGAGTGCAATGGCACCACAGGTGATGCAATGCAGTGAGTCCAGAGAGTGCACTGGCACCACTGGGGATGCAGTGCAGTGAGTCCAGAGAGTGCACTGGCACCAACTGGAGCTGCACTGCTGTGAGTCCCGAGATTGCAATGGCACCACAGGGGTTACAGTGCAGTGAGTCCAGAGAGTAGTCTGGCACCACTGGGGTTGCACTGCAGTGAGTCCAGAGAGTGCACTGACACCACTGGGGATGCAGTGCAGTGAGTCCAGTGAGTGCACTGGCACCACTGGGGATGCAGTGCAGTGAGTCCAGAGAGTGCACTGGCACCACTGGGATGAAGTGCAGTGAGTCCAGAGAGTGAACAGTCACCACTGGGGACGCAGCACAGTAACTACAGAGAGTGCACTGGCACCACGGGGGATGCACTGCAGTGAGTCCAGAGAGTGCACTGGCACCAGTGGGGATGCACTGCAGTGGGTCCAGAGCGTGCACTGGCACCACTGGGGATGCAGTGCAGTGAGTCCACAGAGTGCACTGGCACCACTGGGGATGCACTGCAGTGAGTCCAGAGAGTGCACTGGCACCACTGGGGATGCAGTGCAGTGAGTCCACAGAGTGCACTGGCACCGCTGGTGATGCACTGCAGTGAGTCCAGAGAGTGCACTGGCACCACTGGGGATGCAGTGCAGTGAGTCCAGAGAGTGCACTGGCACCACTGGGGATGCACTGCAGTGAGTCCAGAGAGTGCACTGGCTCCACTGGGGATGCAGTGCAGTGAGTCCAGAGAGTGCACTGGCACCACTGGGGATGCAATGCAGTGAGTCCAGAGAGTGCACTGGCACCAGTGGGGATGCAGTGCAGTGAGTCCAGAGAGTGCACTGGCACTTCTGGGGATGCAGTGCAGTGAATGCAGAGAGTGCACTAGCACAGCAGGGGATGCACTGCAGTGACTCCAGAAAGTGCACTGGCACCACTGGGGATGCTCTGCAGTGAGTCCAGAGAGTGCACTGGCACCACTGGAGATGCAGTGCAGTGAGTCCAGAGAGTACACTGGCACCACTGGGGATGCAGTGCAGTGAGTGCAGAGAGTGCACTGGCACCACTGGAGATGCACTGCAGTGAGTCCAGAGAGTGCACTGGCACCACTGGGGATGTACTGCAGTGAGTCCAGAGACTGCACTGGCACTAATGGGGATGCAGTGCAGTGACTTGAAAGAGTGCACTGGCACCACTGCGGATGCACTGCAGTGAGTCCAGAGACTACACTGGCACCACTGGGGATGCACTGCAGTGAGTCCAGAGAGTGCACTGGCACCACTGGGGATGCAGTGCAGTGAGTCCAGAGAGTGCACTGGCAGCAGTGGGGATGCACTGCAGTGAGTCCAGAGAGTGCACTGGCACCACTGGGGATGCAGTGCAGTGAGTCCAGAGAGTGCACTGGCACCACTGGTGATGCACTGCAGTGAGTCCAGAGAGTGCACTGGCACCACTGTGGATGCACTGCAGTGAGTCCAGAGAGTGCACTGGCACCACTGGAGATGCACTGCAGTGAGTCTAGAGAGTGCACTGGCTCCACTGGTGATGCAGTGCAGTGAGTCCAGAGAGTGCACTGGCACCACTGGTGATTCAGTGCAGTGAGTCCAGAGAGTACACTGGCACCAGTGGGGATGCACTGCAGTGAGTCCAGAGAATGCACTGGCACTAATGGGGATGCAGTGCAGTGACTCGAAAGAGTGCACTGGCACCACTGCGGATGCACTGCAGTGAGTCCGGAGAGTGCCCTGGCACCAATAGTGATGCAGTGCAGTGAGTCCAGAGAGTGCACTGGCACCACTGGGGATGCACTGCAGTGAGTCCAGAGAGTGCACTGGCACCAATGGGGATGCAGTGCAGTGAGTCCAGAGAGTGCACTGGCACCAGTGGGAATGCAGTGCAGTGAGTCCAGAGCGTGCACTGGCACCACTGGGGATGCACTGCAGTGAGTCCAGAGAGTGTACTGGCATCACAGGGGATGCACTGCAGTGAGTCCAGAGAGTGCACTGGTACCACTGGGGATGCACCCGGGTGAGTCCAGAGAGTGCACTGGCACCACTGGGGATGCAGTGCAGTGAGTCCAGAGAGTTCTCTGGCACCACTGGTGATGCAGTTTAGTGAGTCCAGAGAGTGCACCGGCTCCAATGGGGATACACTGCAGTGAGTCCAGAGAGTGCAGTGGCACCACTGGGGATGGAGTGCAGTGAATCCACAGAGTGCACTGGCACCACTGGGAATGCAGTGCAGTGAGTCCAGAGAGTGCTCTGGCACCACTGATCTGCACTGCTGTGAGTCCAGTAATTGCACTGGCACCATTGGGGATGCACTGCTGTGAGTCCAGAGAGTGCACTGGCACCAATGGGGATGCAGTGCAGTGAGTCCAGAGAGTGCACTGGCACTACTGGGGATGCAGTGCAGTGAGCTCAGAGAGTGCACTGGCACCACTGGGGATGCAGTGCAGTGAGTCCAGAGAGTGCACTGGCACCACTAGGGATGCAGCACAGTGAGTCCAGAGAGTGCACTGGCACCACTGGGGACGCAGCGCAGTGACTCCAGAGAGTGCACTGCCACCACTGGGGATGCAGTGCAGTGAGTCCAGAGAGTGCACTGGCACCACTGGGGATGCAGTGCAGTGAGTCCAGAGAGTGCACTGGCACCACTGGTGATGCAGTGCAGTGAGTCCAGAGAGTGCACTGGCACCACTGGGGATGCAGTGCAGTGAGCTCAGAGAGTGCACTGGCACCAGTGGGGATGCAGTGCAGTGAGTCCAGAGAGTGCACTGGCACCACTGGGGATGCACTGCACTGAGTCCAGAGAGTGCACTGGCACCACTGGGGATGCAGTGCACTGAGTCCAGAGAGTGCACTGTCAGCACTGGGGATGCACTGCAGTGAGTCCAGAGAGTGCACTGGCACCAGTGGGGATGCACTGCAGTGAGTCCAGACAGTGCACTGGCACCACTGGGGATGCAATGCAGTGAGTCCAGAGAGTGCACTGGCTCCAATAGGGATGCAGCACAGTGAGTCCAGAGAGTGCACTGGCACCACTGGGGATGCAGTGCAGTGAGTCCTGAGAGTGCAATGGCACCACAAGGGATGCACTGCAGTGAGTCCAGAGAGTGCACTGGCACTTCTGGGGATGCAGTGCAGTGAATGCAGAGAGTGCACTAGCACAACAGGGGATGCACTGCAGTGACTCCAGAAAGTGCACTGGCACCACTGGGGATGCACTGCAGTGAGTCCAGAGAGTGGACTGGCACCACTGGGGATGAACTGCAGTTAGTCCAGAGAGTGCACTGGCACCACTGGGGATGCAGTGCAGTGAGTCCAGAGAGTGCACTGGCACCACTCGGGATGCACTGCAGTGAGTCCACAGAGTGCAGTGGCACCACTGGGGATGCAGTGCAGTGAATGCAGAGAGTGCACTAGCACAACAGGGGATGCACTGCAGTGACTCCAGAAAGTGCACTGGCACCACTGGGGATGCACTGCATTGACTCCAGAGAGTGCACTGGCACCACTGGTGATGCAGTGCAGTGAGTCCAGAGAGTGCAGTGGCACCACTGGGGATGCAGTACAGTGAGTCCAGAGAGTGCACTGGCACCACTGGGGATGGACTGCAGTGAGTCCAGAGACTTCACAGGCACCACTGGGGATGCAGTACAGTGAGTCCAGAGAGTGCACTGGCACCACTGGGGATTCAGTTCAGTGAGTCCAGAGAGTGAACTGGCACAACCGGGGATTCACTGCAGTGACTCCAGAGAGTGCACTGGCACCTAAGGGGCTGCACTGCAGTGAGTCCAGAGAGTGCACTGGCACCACTGGGATGCAGTGCATTGAGAGCACAGAGTGCACTGGCACCACAGGGGATACACTGCAGTGAGTCCAGAGAGTGCACTGGCACCACTGAGGATGCAGCACAGTGAGTCCAGAGAGTGCACTGGCACCACTGGGGATGCAGCGCAGTGACTACAGAGAGTGCACTGGCACCACTGGGGATGCAGTTCAGTGAGTCCAGAGAGTGAACTGGCACCACTGGAGATGCAGTGCAGTGAGTCCAGAGAGTGCACTGGCACGACCGGGGATTCACTGCAGTGAGTCCAGAGAGTGCACTGACACAACTGGGAATGCACTGCAGTGAGTACAGAGAGTGTACTGGCACCACTGGGGATGCAGTGCAGTGAGTCCAGAGAGTGCACTGGCACCACTGGGGATGCACTGCAGTGAGTCCAGAGAGCGCACTGGCACCACTGGGGATGCAATGCTGTGAGTCCAGAGAGTGCACTGGCACCAATGGGATGCAGTGCAGTGAGTCCACAGAGTGCACTGGCACCACAGGGGATACACTGCAGTGAGTCCAGAGAGTGCACTGGCACCACTAGGGATGCAGCACAGTGAGTCCAGAGAGTGAACTGTCACCACTGGGGACGCAGCGCAGTGACTCCAGAGAGTGCGCTGGCACCACTGTGGATGCACTGCAGTGACTCCAGAAAGTGCACTGGCACCACTGGGGATGCAGTGCAGTGAGTCCAGAGAGTGTACTGGCACCACTGGTGATGCAGTGCAGTGAGTCCAGAGAGTACACTGGCACCACTGGGGATGCAGTGCAGTGAGTCCAGAGAATGCACTGGCACCACTGGGGATGCACTGCACTGAGTCCAGAGAGTGCACTGACACCACTGGGGATGCAGTGCAGTGACTCCAGAGAGTGCACTGGCACCACTGGGGATGCACCCCGGTGAGTCCAGAGAGTGCACTGGCACCACTGGGGATGCAGTGCAGTGAGTCCAGAGACTGCACTGGCACCACTGGGGTATTAGTGCAGTGAGTCCAGAGAGTGCACTGGCACCACTGGGGATGCAGTGCTGTGAGTCCAGAGAGTGCCCTGGCACCACTGGGGATGCAGTGAGTCCAGAGAGTGCACTGGCACCACTGGGGATGCACTGCAGTGAGTCCAGAGAGTGCACTGGCACCACTAGGGATGCAGCACAGTGAGTCCAGAGAGTGAACTGTCACCACTGGGGACGCAGCGCAGTGACTCCAGAGAGTGCGCTGGCACCACTGTGGATGCACTGCAGTGACTCCAGAAAGTGCACTGGCACCACTGGGGATGCAGTGCAGTGAGTCCAGAGAGTGTACTGGCACCAATGGTGATGCAGTGCAGTGAGTCCAGAGAGTACACTGGCACCACTGGGGATGCAGTGCAGTGAGTCCAGAGAGTGCACTGGCACCACTGGGGATGCACTGCACTGAGTCCAGAGAGTGCACTGGCACCACTGGGGATGCACCCCGGTGAGTCCAGAGAGTGCACTGGCACCACTGGGGATGCAGTGCAGTGAGTCCAGAGACTGCACTGGCACCACTGGGGTATTAGTGCAGTGAGTTCAGAGAGTGCACTGGCACCAATGGGGATGCAGTTCTGTGAGTCCAGAGAGTGCCCTGGCACCACTGGGGATGCAGTGAGTCCAGAGAGTGCACTGGCACGACTGGGGATGCACTGCAGTGAGTCCAGAGAGTTCTCTGGCACCACTGGGGATGCACTGCAGTGAGTCCAGAGAGAGCACCGGCTCCAATGGCGATACACTGCAGTGACTCCAGACAGTGCACTGGCACCACTGTTGATGCAGTGCTGTGACTCCAGAGAGTGCCCTGGCACCACTGGGGATGCAGTGCAGTGAGTCCAGAGAGTGCACTGGCAGCACTGGGGATGCAGTGCAGTGAGTCCAGAGAGTGCTCTGGCACCACTGGGGATGCACTTCAGTGAGTCCAGAGAGTGCACTGGCACCACTGGGGATGCAGTGCAGTGAGTCCAGAGACTGCACTGGCACCAACTGGAGCTGCACTGCAGTGAGTCCTGAGATTGCACTGGCACCACTGGGGATGCACTACAGTGAGTCCAGACACTACACTGGCACCACTGGGGATGCAGTGCAGTGATTCCAAAGAATACACTGGCACCACTGGGTATGCAGTGCATGAGTGCAGAGAGTGCACTGGCACCACTGGGGATGCAGTGCAGTGAGTCCAGAGAGTGGACTGGCACCAGTGGGGATGGAGTGCAGTGAGTCCAGAGAGTGCACTGGCACCAGTGGGGATGGAGTGCAGTGACTCCAGAGAGTGCACTGGCACCACTGGGGATGCACTGCAGTGAGTGCAGAGAGTGCACTGGCACCACTGGGGATGCAATGCAGAGAGTCCAGAGAGTGCACTGGCACCACTGTGGATGCACTGCAGTGAGTCCAGAGAGTGCACGGGCAACACTGGGGATGCAGTGCAGTTGAGTCTAGAGAGTGCACTGGCACCTTGGGGATGCAGTGCAGTGAGTCCAGAGAGTGCACTGGCACCACTGGGGATGCAGTGCGGTGAGTCCAGAGAGTGCACTGGCACCAGTGGGGGTGCACTATGGTGAGTCCAGAGAGTGCACTGGCACCACTGGGGTTGCAGTGCAGTGAGTCCAGAGAGTGCACTGGCACCACTTGGGATGCACTGCAGTGAGTCCAGAGAGTGGACTGGCACCACTGGTGATGCAGTGCAGTGAGTCCAGAGAGTGCACTGGCACCACTGGGGATGCAGTGCAGTGAGCTCAGAGAGTGCACTGGCACCACTGGGGATGCAGTGCAGTGAGTCCAGAGAGTGCACTGGCACCACTGGGGATGCACTGCACTGAGTCCAGAGAGTGCACTGGCACCACTGGGGATGCAGTGCACTGAGTCCAGAGAGTGCACTGTCAGCACTGGGGATGCACTGCAGTGAGTCCAGAGAGTGCACTGGCACCAGTGGGGATGCACTGCAGTGAGTCCAGACAGTGCACTGGCACCACTGGGGATGCAATGCAGTGAGTCCAGAGAGTTCACTGGCTCCAATAGGGATGCAGCACAGTGAGTCCAGAGAGTGCACTGGCACCACTGGGGATGCAGTGCAGTGAGTCCTGAGAGTGCAATGGCACCACAAGGGATGCACTGCAGTGAGTCCAGAGAGTGCACTGGCACTTCTGGGGATGCAGTGCAGTGAATGCAGAGAGTGCACTAGCACAACAGGGGATGCACTGCAGTGACTCCAGAAAGTGCACTGGCACCACTGGGGATGCACTGCAGTGAGTCCAGAGAGTGGACTGGCACCACTGGGGATGAACTGCAGTTAGTCCAGAGAGTGCACTGGCACCACTGGGGATGCAGTGCAGTGAGTCCAGAGAGTGCACTGGCACCACTCGGGATGCACTGCAGTGAGTCCACAGAGTGCAGTGGCACCACTGGGGATGCAGTGCAGTGAATGCAGAGAGTGCACTAGCACAACAGGGGATGCACTGCAGTGACTCCAGAAAGTGCACTGGCACCACTGGGGATGCACTGCATTGACTCCAGAGAGTGCACTGGCACCACTGGTGATGCAGTGCAGTGAGTCCAGAGAGTGCAGTGGCACCACTGGGGATGCAGTGCAGTGAGTCCAGAGAGTGCACTGGCTCCAATAGGGATGCAGCACAGTGAGTCCAGAGAGTGCACAGGCACCACTGGGGATGCAGTGCAGTGAGTCCTGAGAGTGCAATGGCACCACAAGGGATGCACTGCAGTGAGTCCAGAGAGTGCACTGGCACCACTGGGGATGCAATGCGGTGAGTCCAGAGAGTGCACTGGCACCACTGGGGATGCAGTGCAGTGAGTCCAGAGAGTGCACTGACACCACTGGGGATGCAGTGCGGTGAGTTCAGAGAGTGCACTGGCACCACTGGGGATGCAGTGCAGTGAGTACAGAGAGTGCACTGGCACCACTGGGGATGCACTGCAGTGAGTCCAGAGAGTGCACTGGCACCACTGGGGATGCAGTGCAGTGAGTCCAGAGAGTGCACTGGCACCTTGGGGATGCACTGCAGTGAGTCCAGAGAGTGCACTGGCACCACTGGGGATGCAGTGCAGTGAGTCCAGAGAGTGCACTGTCACCACTGGGGATGCAGTGCAGTGAGTCCAGAGAGTACACTGGCACCTCAGGGGCTGCACTGCAGTGAGTCCAGAGAGTGCACTGGCACCACTGGGGATGCACCTCGGTGAGTCCAGAGAGTGCTCTGGGAACACCGGAGATGCAGTTCAGTGAGTGCAGAGAGTGCACTGGCACCACTGGGGATGCACTGCAGTGAGTGCAGAGAGTGCACTGGCACCACTGGGGATGCACTGCAGTGAGGGCAGAGAGTGCACTGGCACCACTGGGGATGCACTGCAGTGAGTCCAGTAATTGCACTGGCACCACTGGGGATGCACTGCAGTGAGTCCAGAGAGTGTACTGGCACCACTGGGGATGCAGTGCAGTGAGTCCAGAGACTGCACTGGCACCACTGGGGTATTAGTGCAGTGAGTCCAGAGAGTGCACTGCCACCAATGGGGATGCAGTGCTGTGAGTCCAGAGAGTGCCCTGGCACCACTGGGGATGCAGTGAGTCCAGACAGTGCACTGGCACCACTGGGGATGCACCGCAGTGAGTCCAGAGAGTTCTCTGGCACCACTGAGGATGCAGTTTAGTGAGTCCAGAGAGTGCACCGGCTCCAATGGCGATACACTGCAGTGAGTCCAGACAGTGCACTGGCACCACTGGGGATGCAGTGCAGTGAGTCCAGAGAGTGCACTGGCACCACTGGTGATGCAGTGCAGTGAGTCCAGAGAGTGCTCTGGCACCACTGAGCTACACTACAGTGAGTCCATTAATTGCACTGACACCACTGGGGATGCAGTGCAGTGAGTCCTGAGAGTGCAAAGGCATCACTGGGGATGCAGTGCAGTGAGTCCAGAGAGTGCACTGGCACCACTGGGGATGCACTGCAGTGAGTCCAGAGAGTGCACTGGCACCACTGGGGATGCAGTGCAGGTAGTCCAGAGAGTGCACTGGAACACTGGGGATGCAGTGCAGTGAGTGCAGAGAGTGCACTGGCACCAGTGCGGAAGCACTGCAGTGAGTCCAGAGAGTGCACTGGCACCACTGGGGATGCACTGCAGTGAGTCCAGAGAGTGCACTGGCACCACTGGGGATGCAGTGCAGTGAGTCCAGAGAGTGCACTGTCACAACTGGGGATGCAGTGCAGTGAGTCCAGAGAGTGCACTGGCACCAATGGGATGCAGTGCAGTGAGTCCAGAGAGTGCACTGGCACCACTGGGGATGCACTGCAGTGAGTCCAGAGACTGAACAGGCACCACTGGGGATGCAGTGCAGTGACTCCAGAGAGTGCACTGGCACCACTGGGGATGCAGTGCAGTGACTGCAGAGAGTGCACTGGCACCACTGGGGATGCAATGCAGAGAGTCCAGAGAGTGCACTGGAACCACTGGGGATGCACTGCCGTGAGTCCAGAGAGTGCACGGGCACCACTGGGGATGCACTGCAGTGAGTCCAGAGAGTGCACTGGCACTTCTGTGGATGCAGTGCAGTGATTCCGGAGAGTGCACTGGCACCACTGGGGATGCAGTGCAGTGACTGCAGAGAGTGCACTGGCACCACTGGGGATGCAATGCAGTGAGTCCAGAGAGTGCACTGGCACCACTGGGGATGCACTGCCGTGAGTCCAGAGAGTGCACGGGCACCACTGGGGATGCACTGCAGTGAGTCCAGAGAGTGCACTGGCACTTCTGTGGATGCAGTGCAGTGATTCCGGAGAGTGCACTGGCACCACTGGGGATGCAGTGCAGTGAGTCCAGAGAGTGCACTGGCACCACTGGGGATGCACTGCAGTGAGTCCAGAGAGTGCACTGGCAGCACTGGGGATGCACTGCAGTGAGTCCAGAGAGTGCACTGGCACCACTGGGGATGCACTGCAGTGAGCCCAGAGAGTGCACTGGCACCACTGGGGATGCACTGCAGTGACTCGAAAGAGTGCACTGGCACCACTGCGGATGCTCTGCAGTGAGTCCGGAGAGTGCCCTGGCACCAATGGTGATACAGTGCAGTGAGTCCAGAGAGTGCAGTGGCACCACTGGGGATGCAGTGCAGTGAGTCCAGAGAGTGCACTGTCAGCACTGGGGATGCAATGCAGTGAGTCCAGAGAGTGCACTGGCACCACTGGGGATGCAGTGCAGTGACTCCAGAGAGTGCACTGGCACCACTGGGGATGCACTGCAGTGATTCCAGAGAGTACACTGGCACCACTGGGGATGCACCCTGGTGAGTCCAGAGAGTGCACTGGCACTACTGGGGATGCACTGCAGTGAGTCCAGAGAGTGCACTGGCACCACTGGGGATGCACTACAGTGAGTCCAGAGAGTGCACTGGCACCACTGGGGATGCAGTGCAGTGACTCCAGAGAGTGCAGAGGCACCACTGTTGATGCAGTGCTGTGACTCCAGAGAGTGCCCTGGCACCACTGGGGATGCAGTGCAGTGAGTCCAGAGAGTGCACTGGCAGCACTGGGGATGCAGTGCAGTGAGTCCAGAGAGTGCTCTGGCACCACTGGGGATGCACTTCAGTGAGTCCAGAGAGTGCACTGGCACCACTGGGGATGCAGTGCAGTGAGTCCAGAGACTGCACTGGCACCAACTGGAGCTGCACTGCAGTGAGTCCTGAGATTGCACTGGCACCACTGGGGATGCACTACAGTGAGTCCAGACACTACACTGGCACCACTGGGGATGCAGTGCAGTTGAGTCTAGAGAGTGCACTGGCACCTTGGGGATGCAGTGCAGTGAGTCCAGAGAGTGCACTGGCACCACTGGGCATGCAGTGCGGTGAGTCCAGAGAGTGCACTGGCACCAGTGGTGGTGCACTATGGTGAGTCCAGAGAGTGCACTGGCACCACTGGGGTTGCAGTGCAGTGAGTCCAGACAGTGCACTGGCACCACTTGGGATGCACTGCAGTGAGTCCAGAGAGTGCACTGGCACCACTGGGAATGCAGTGCAGTGACTCAGAGAGTGCACTGGCACCACTGGGGATGCAGTGCAGTGAGTCCAGAGAGTGCACTGGCACCACTGGGGATGCAGCGCAGTGAGTCCAGAGAGTGCACTGGCACTACTGGGGATGCACTGCAGTGAGTCCAGAGAGTGCACTGGCACCACTGCGGATGCACTGCAGTGAGTCCAGAGAGTGCACTGGCACCACTGGGGATGCAGTGCAGTGAGTCCAGAGAGTGCACTGGCACCACTGGGGATGCACTGCAGTGAGTCCAGAGAGTGCACTGGCACCACTGGGGATGTAGTGCAGTGAGTCCAGAGAGTGCACTGGCACCACTGGGGATGCATCCCGGTGAGCCCAGAGATTGCACTGGCACCACTGGGGATGCACTGCAGTGAGTGCAGAGAGTGCACTGGCACCACTGGGGATGCACTGCAGTGAGGGCAGAGAGTGCACTGGGACCACAGGGGATGCAGTGTAGTGAGTCCAGAGAGTGCACTGGCACCACTGGGGATGCAGTGCAGTGAGTCCAGAGAGTGCACTGGCACCACTGAGGATGCAGTGCAGTGACTCAAGAGAGTGCACTGGCACCACTGGGGATGCAATGCGGTGAGTCCAGAGAGTGCACTGGCACCACTGGGGATGCAGTGCAGTGAGTCCAGAGAGTGCACTGACACCACTGGGGATGTAGTGCGGTGAGTTCAGAGAGTGCACTGGCACCACTGGGGATGCACTGCAGTGAGTCCAGAGAGTGCACTGGCACCACTGGGGATGCAGTGCAGTGAGTCCAGAGAGTGCACTGGCACCTTGGGGATGCACTGCAGTGAGTCCAGAGAGTGCACTGGCACCACTGGGGATGCAGTGCAGTGAGTCCAGAGAGTGCACTGGCACCTCTGGGGATGCAGTGCAGTGAGTCCAGAGAGTACACTGGCACCTCAGGGGCTGCACTGCAGTGAGTCCAGAGAGTGCACTGGCACCACTGGGGATGCACCTTGGTGAGTCCAGAGAGTGCTCTGGGAACACCGGAGATGCAGTTCAGTGAGTGCAGAGAGTGCACTGGCACCACTGGGGATGCACTGCAGTGAGTGCAGA
Source organism: Anser brachyrhynchus (assembly GCF_964034855.1). Taxonomy (NCBI): domain Eukaryota; kingdom Metazoa; phylum Chordata; class Aves; order Anseriformes; family Anatidae; genus Anser; species Anser brachyrhynchus. Next base: position 832,925 of record NW_027663695.1, read on the forward strand.
GAGTGCACTGGCACCACTGGGGATGCACTGCAGTGAGGGCAGAGAGTGCACTGGCACCACTGGGGATGCACTGCAGTGAGTCCAGAGAGTGCACTGGCACCACTGGGGATGCACTGCAGTGAGTGCAGAGAGTGCACTGGCACCACTGGGGATGCACTGCAGTGAGTCCAGAGAGTGCACTGGCACTACTGGGGATGCACTGCAGTGACTCGAAAGAGTGCACTGGCACCACTGCGGATGCACTGCAGTGAGTCCGGAGAGTGCCCTGGCACCAATGGTGATGCAGTGCAGTGAGTCCAGAGAGTGCACTGGCACCAATGGGGATGCAGTGTAGTGAGTCCAGAGAGTGCATTGGCACCACTGGGGATGCAATGCAGTGAGTCCAAAGAGTGCACTGGCACCACTGGTGATGAAGTGCAGTGAGTCCAGAGAGTGCACTGGTACCACTGGGGATGCAGTGCAGTGAGTCCAGAGAGTGCACTGGCACCACTGGGGATGCAGTGCAGTGAGTCCAGAGAGTGTACTGGCACCAGTGGGGATGCACTGCAGTGAGTCCAGAGAGTGCACTGGCAGCACTGGGGATGCAGTGCAGTGACTCCAGAGAGTGCAGAGGCACCACTGTTGATGCAGTGATGCGACTCCAGAGAGTGCACTGGCACCACTGGGGATGCAGTGCAGTGAGTCCAGAGAGTGCACTGGCACCACTGGGCATGCATAGCAGTGAGTCCAGAGAGTGCACTGGCACCACTGGGGATGCAGTGCAGTGAGTCCAGAGAGTGCACTGGCTCCACTGGGGATGAACTGTAGTGAGTCCAGAGACTGCACAGGCACCACTGGGGATGCAGTGCAGTGAGTCCAGAGAGTGCACTGGCACCACTGGGGATGCAGTGCACTGAGTGCAGAGAGTGCACTGGCACCACTGGGGATGCAATGCAGTGAGTCCAGAGAGTGCACTGGCACCACTGGGGATGCACTGCAGTGAGTCCAGAGAGTGCACGGGCACCACTGGGGATGCACTGCAGTAAGTCCAGAGAGTGCACTGGCACTTCTGTGGATGCAGTGCAGTGATTCCGGAGAGTGCACTGGCACCACTGGGGATGCAGTGCAGTGAGTCCAGAGAGTGCACTGGAACCACTGGGGATGCAGCGCAGTGACTCCTGAGAGTGCACTGGCACCACTGGGGATGCACTGCAGTGAGCCCAGAGAGTGCACTGGCACCACTGGGGATGCACTGCAGTGACTCGAAAGAGTGCACTGGCACCACTGCGGATGCTCTGTAGTGAGTCCGGAGAGTGCCCTGGCACCAATGGTGATACAGTGCCGTGAGTCCAGAGTGTGCACTGGCACCACTGGGGATGCAGTGCAGTGAGTCCAGAGAGTGCACTGGCACCACTGGGGATGCACTGCAGTGAGTCCAGAGAGTACACTGGCACCACTGGGGATGCACCCTGGTGAGTCCAGAGAGTGCACTGGCACTACTGGGGATGCACTGCAGTGAGTCCAGAGAGTGCACTGGCACCACTGGGGATGCACTACAGTGAGTCCAGAGAGTGCACTGGCACCACTGGGGATGCAGTGCAGTGACTCCAGAGAGTGCAGAGGCACCACTGTTGATGCAGTGCTGTGACTCCAGAGAGTGCCCTGGCACCACTGGGGATGCAGTGCAGTGAGTCCAGAGAGTGCACTGGCAGCACTGGGGATGCACTGCAGTGAGTCCAGAGAGTGCTCTGGCACCACTGGGGATGCACTTCAGTGAGTCCAGAGAGTGCACTGGCACCACTGGGGATGCAGTGCAGTGAGTCCAGAGACTGCACTGGCACCAACTGGAGCTGCACTGCAGTGAGTCCTGAGATTGCACTGGCACCACTGGGGATGCACTACAGTGAGTCCAGACACTACACTGGCACCACTGGGGATGCAGTGCAGTGAGTCCAGAGAGTGCACTGGCACCACTGTTCATGCAGTGCAGTGAGTCCAAAGAATACACTGGCACCACTGGGTATGCAGTGCATGAGTGCAGAGAGTGCACTGGCACCACTGGGGATGCAGTGCAGTGAGTCCAGAGAGTGGACAGGCACCAGTGGGGATGGAGTGCAGTGAGTCCAGAGAGTGCACTGTCACCAGTGGGAATGGAGTGCAGTGAGTCCAGAGAGTGCACTGGCTCCACTGGGGATGAACTGTAGTGAGTCCAGAGACTGCACAGGCACCACTGGGGATGCAGTGCAGTGACTCCAGAGAGTGCACTGGCACCACTGGGGATGCACTGCAGTGAGTGCAGAGAGTGCACTGGCACCTCACGGGCTGCACTGCAGTGAGTCCACAGAGTGCAGTGGCACCACTGGGGATGCAGTGCAGTGAGTCCAGAGAGTACACTGGCACCACTGGGGATGCAGTGCAGTGACTCCAGCGAGTGCACTGGCACCACTGGTGATGCAGTGCAGTGAGTCCAGAGAGTGCACTGGCACCACTGGGGATGCACTGCAGTGAGTCCAGAGAGTGCACTGGCACCACAGGAGATGCACTTCAGTGAGTCCAGAGAGTGCACTGGCTCCACTGGGGATGCACTGCACTGAGTCCAGAGAGTGCACTGGCACCAGTGGGGATGCAGTGCAGTGAGTCCTGAGAGTGCACTGGCACCGCAGGTGATGCACTTCAGTGAGTCCAGAGAGTGCACTGGCACCAGTGGGGATGCACTGCAGTGAGTCCAGAGAGTGCACTGGCACCTCCGGGGATGCAGTCCAGTGAGTCCAGAGAGTGCACTGGCACCTCCGGGGATGCAGTGCAGTGAGTCCAGAGAGTGCACTGGCACCACTGGAGATGCACTGCAGTGGATCCAGAGAGTGCACTGGCACCACTGGGGATGCAGCACAGTGAGTCCAGAGAGTGAACTGTCACCACTGGGGACGCAGCACAGTGACTACAGAGCGTGCACTGGCACCACGGGGGATGCACTTCAGTGAGTCCAGAGAGTGCACTGGCACCAGTGGGGATGCAGTGCAGTGGGTCCAGAGCGTGCACTGGCACCACTGGGGATGCAGTGCAGTGAGTCCAGAGAGTGCACTGGCACCACTGGGGATGCAGTGCAGTGAGTCCAGAGAGTGCACTGGCACCACTGGGGATGCAGTGCAGTGAGTCCAGAGAGTGCACTGGCACCACTGGGGATGCACTGCCGTGAGTCCAGAGAGTGCACTGGCACCACTGGGGATGCAGTGCAGTGAGTCCAGAGAGTGCACTGGCACCAATGGAGATGCACTGCAGTGAGTCCAGAGAGTGCACTGGCTCCACTGGGGATGCAGTGCAGTGAGTCCAGAGAGTGCACTGGCACCACTGGGGATGTAATGCAGTGAGTCCAGAGAGTGCACTGGCACGAGTGGGGATGCAGTGCAGTGAGTCCAGAGAGTGCACTGGCACCACTGGGGATGCACTGCAGTGAGTCCAGAGAGTGCACTGGTACCACTGGGGATGCACTGCAGTGAGTCCAGAAAGTGCACTGGCACCACTGGAGATGCTCTGCAGTGAGTCCAGAGAGTGAACTGGCACCACTGGGGCTGCAGTGCAGTGAGTCCAGAGAGTGCACTGGCACAAATGGGGATGCAGAGCAGTGAGTCCAGAGAGTGCACTGGCACCACTGGGGATGCAGTGCAGTGAGTCCAGAGAGTGCACTGGAACCACTGGGGATGCAGTGCAGTGAGTCCAGAGACTGCACTGGCACTAATGGGGATGCAGTGCAGTGACTCGAAAGAGTGCACTGGCACCACTGCGGATGCACTGCAGTGAGTCCGGAGAGTGCATTCTCAGCACTGGGGATGCACTACAGTGAGTCCAGAGAGTGCACTGGCACCACTGGGGATGCAGTGCAGTGAGATCAGAGACTGCACTGGCACCACAGGTGTTTTAGTGCAGTGAGTCCAGAGAGTGCACTGGCACCAATGGGGACGCAGTGCTGTGAGTCCAGAGAGTGCACTGGCACCACTGGGGATGCAGTGCAGTGAGTCCAGAGAGTGCACTGGCACCAATGGAGATGCACTGCAGTGAGTCCAGAGAGTGCACTGGCTCCACTGGGGATGCAGTGCAGTGAGTCCAGAGAGTGCACTGGCACCACTGGGGATGCAATGCAGTGAGTCCAGAAAGTGCACTGGCACGAGTGGGGATGCAGTGCAGTGAGTCCAGAGAGTGCACTGGCACCACTGGGGATGCACTGCAGTGAGTCCAGAGAGTGCACTGGCACCACTGGGGATGCACTGCAGTGAGTCCAGAAAGTGCACTGGCACCACTGGAGATGCTCTGCAGTGAGTCCAGAGAGTGAACTGGCACCACTGGGGCTGCAGTGCAGTGAGTCCAGAGAGTGCACTGGCACAAATGGGGATGCAGAGCAGTGAGTCCAGAGAGTGCACTGGCACCACTGGGGATGCAGTGCAGTGAGTCCAGAGAGTGCACTGGCACCACTGGGGATGCAGTGCAGTGAGTCCAGAGACTGCACTGGCACTAATGGGGATGCAGTGCAGTGACTCGAAAGAGTGCACTGGCACCACTGGGGATGCACTGCAGTGAGTCCGGAGAGTGCATTCTCAGCACTGGGGATGCACTACAGTGAGTCCAGAGAGTGCACTGGCACCACTGGGGATGCAGTGCAGTGAGATCAGAGACTGCACTGGCACCACAGGTGTTTTAGTGCAGTGAGTCCAGAGAGTGCACTGGCACCAATGGGGACGCAGTGCTGTGAGTCCAGAGAGTGCACTGGCACCACTGGGGATGCAGTGCAGTGAGTCCAGAGAGTGCACTGGCACCAATGGTGATGCAGTGCAGTGAGTCCAGAGAGTACACTGGCACCACTGGTGATGCAGTGCTGTGAGTCCAGAGAGTGCACTGGCACCACTGGGGATGCAGTGCAGTGAGTCCTGAGAGTGCAATGGCACCACAGGGGATGCACTGCAGTGAGTCCAGAGAGTGCACTGGCACCACTGGGGATGCAGTGCAGTGAGTCCAGAGAGTGCACTGGCACCACTGTTGATGCAGTGCAGTGAGTCCAGAGAGTGCACTGGCACCACTGGGGATGCAGTGCAGTGAGTCCAGAAAGTGAACTGTCACCACTGGTGATGCAGTGCAGTGAGTCCAGAGAGTGCACTGGCACCACTGGGGATGCAGTGCACTGTTTCCAGAGAGTGCACTCTCAGCACTGGGGATGCACTGCAGTGAGTCCAAAGAGTGCACTGGCACCAGTGGGGATGCAGTGCAGTGAGACCAGAGATTGCACTGGCACCACTGGGGATGCAGTGCAGTGAGTCCAGAGAGTGCACTGGCTCCAATGGGGATGCAGTGCAGTGAGTCCAGAAAGTGCACTGGCACCACTGGGGATGCAGTGCAGTGAGTCCTGAGAGTGCAATGGCACCACAGGTGATGCAATGCAGTGAGTCCAGAGAGTGCACTGGCACCACTGGGGATGCAGTGCAGTGAGTCCAGAGAGTGCACTGGCACCAACTGGAGCTGCACTGCTGTGAGTCCCGAGATTGCAATGGCACCACAGGGGTTACAGTGCAGTGAGTCCAGAGAGTAGTCTGGCACCACTGGGGTTGCACTGCAGTGAGTCCAGAGAGTGCACTGGCACCACTGGGGATGCAGCACAGTAAGTCCAGAGAGTGAACTGTCACCACTGGGGACGCAGCGCAGTGAGTCCAGAGAGTGCACTGGCACCACTGGGGATGCAGTGCAGTGAGTCCAGAGATTGCACTGGCACCACTGGGGATGCAGTGCAGTAACTACAGAGAGTGCACTGGCACCACGGGGGATGCACTGCAGTGAGTCCAGATAGTGCACTGACACCACTGGGAATGCACTGCAGTGAGTACAGAGAGTGCACTGGCACCTCAGGGGCTGCACTGCAGTGAGTCCAGAGAGTGCACTGACACCACTGGGGATGCAGTGCAGTGAGTCCAGAGAGTGCACTGGCACCACTGGGGATGCAGTGCAGTGAGTCCAGAGAGTGCACTGGCACCACTGGGATGAAGTGCAGTGAGTCCAGAGAGTGAACAGTCACCACTGGGGACGCAGCACAGTAACTACAGAGAGTGCACTGGCACCACGGGGGATGCACTGCAGTGAGTCCAGAGAGTGCACTGGCACCAGTGGGGATGCACTGCAGTGGGTCCAGAGCGTGCACTGGCACCACTGGGGATGCAGTGCAGTGAGTCCACAGAGTGCACTGGCACCACTGGGGATGCACTGCAGTGAGTCCAGAGAGTGCACTGGCACCACTGGGGATGCAGTGCAGTGAGTCCACAGAGTGCACTGGCACCGCTGGTGATGCACTGCAGTGAGTCCAGAGAGTGCACTGGCACCACTGGGGATGCAGTGCAGTGAGTCCAGAGAGTGCACTGGCACCACTGGGGATGCACTGCAGTGAGTCCAGAGAGTGCACTGGCTCCACTGGGGATGCAGTGCAGTGAGTCCAGAGAGTGCACTGGCACCACTGGGGATGCAATGCAGTGAGTCCAGAGAGTGCACTGGCACCAGTGGGGATGCAGTGCAGTGAGTCCAGAGAGTGCACTGGCACTTCTGGGGATGCAGTGCAGTGAATGCAGAGAGTGCACTAGCACAGCAGGGGATGCACTGCAGTGACTCCAGAAAGTGCACTGGCACCACTGGGGATGCTCTGCAGTGAGTCCAGAGAGTGCACTGGCACCACTGGAGATGCAGTGCAGTGAGTCCAGAGAGTACACTGGCACCACTGGGGATGCAGTGCAGTGAGTGCAGAGAGTGCACTGGCACCACTGGAGATGCACTGCAGTGAGTCCAGAGAGTGCACTGGCACCACTGGGGATGTACTGCAGTGAGTCCAGAGACTGCACTGGCACTAATGGGGATGCAGTGCAGTGACTTGAAAGAGTGCACTGGCACCACTGCGGATGCACTGCAGTGAGTCCAGAGACTACACTGGCACCACTGGGGATGCACTGCAGTGAGTCCAGAGAGTGCACTGGCACCACTGGGGATGCAGTGCAGTGAGTCCAGAGAGTGCACTGGCAGCAGTGGGGATGCACTGCAGTGAGTCCAGAGAGTGCACTGGCACCACTGGGGATGCAGTGCAGTGAGTCCAGAGAGTGCACTGGCACCACTGGTGATGCACTGCAGTGAGTCCAGAGAGTGCACTGGCACCACTGTGGATGCACTGCAGTGAGTCCAGAGAGTGCACTGGCACCACTGGAGATGCACTGCAGTGAGTCTAGAGAGTGCACTGGCTCCACTGGTGATGCAGTGCAGTGAGTCCAGAGAGTGCACTGGCACCACTGGTGATTCAGTGCAGTGAGTCCAGAGAGTACACTGGCACCAGTGGGGATGCACTGCAGTGAGTCCAGAGAATGCACTGGCACTAATGGGGATGCAGTGCAGTGACTCGAAAGAGTGCACTGGCACCACTGCGGATGCACTGCAGTGAGTCCGGAGAGTGCCCTGGCACCAATAGTGATGCAGTGCAGTGAGTCCAGAGAGTGCACTGGCACCACTGGGGATGCACTGCAGTGAGTCCAGAGAGTGCACTGGCACCAATGGGGATGCAGTGCAGTGAGTCCAGAGAGTGCACTGGCACCAGTGGGAATGCAGTGCAGTGAGTCCAGAGCGTGCACTGGCACCACTGGGGATGCACTGCAGTGAGTCCAGAGAGTGTACTGGCATCACAGGGGATGCACTGCAGTGAGTCCAGAGAGTGCACTGGTACCACTGGGGATGCACCCGGGTGAGTCCAGAGAGTGCACTGGCACCACTGGGGATGCAGTGCAGTGAGTCCAGAGAGTTCTCTGGCACCACTGGTGATGCAGTTTAGTGAGTCCAGAGAGTGCACCGGCTCCAATGGGGATACACTGCAGTGAGTCCAGAGAGTGCAGTGGCACCACTGGGGATGGAGTGCAGTGAATCCACAGAGTGCACTGGCACCACTGGGAATGCAGTGCAGTGAGTCCAGAGAGTGCTCTGGCACCACTGATCTGCACTGCTGTGAGTCCAGTAATTGCACTGGCACCATTGGGGATGCACTGCTGTGAGTCCAGAGAGTGCACTGGCACCAATGGGGATGCAGTGCAGTGAGTCCAGAGAGTGCACTGGCACTACTGGGGATGCAGTGCAGTGAGCTCAGAGAGTGCACTGGCACCACTGGGGATGCAGTGCAGTGAGTCCAGAGAGTGCACTGGCACCACTAGGGATGCAGCACAGTGAGTCCAGAGAGTGCACTGGCACCACTGGGGACGCAGCGCAGTGACTCCAGAGAGTGCACTGCCACCACTGGGGATGCAGTGCAGTGAGTCCAGAGAGTGCACTGGCACCACTGGGGATGCAGTGCAGTGAGTCCAGAGAGTGCACTGGCACCACTGGTGATGCAGTGCAGTGAGTCCAGAGAGTGCACTGGCACCACTGGGGATGCAGTGCAGTGAGCTCAGAGAGTGCACTGGCACCAGTGGGGATGCAGTGCAGTGAGTCCAGAGAGTGCACTGGCACCACTGGGGATGCACTGCACTGAGTCCAGAGAGTGCACTGGCACCACTGGGGATGCAGTGCACTGAGTCCAGAGAGTGCACTGTCAGCACTGGGGATGCACTGCAGTGAGTCCAGAGAGTGCACTGGCACCAGTGGGGATGCACTGCAGTGAGTCCAGACAGTGCACTGGCACCACTGGGGATGCAATGCAGTGAGTCCAGAGAGTGCACTGGCTCCAATAGGGATGCAGCACAGTGAGTCCAGAGAGTGCACTGGCACCACTGGGGATGCAGTGCAGTGAGTCCTGAGAGTGCAATGGCACCACAAGGGATGCACTGCAGTGAGTCCAGAGAGTGCACTGGCACTTCTGGGGATGCAGTGCAGTGAATGCAGAGAGTGCACTAGCACAACAGGGGATGCACTGCAGTGACTCCAGAAAGTGCACTGGCACCACTGGGGATGCACTGCAGTGAGTCCAGAGAGTGGACTGGCACCACTGGGGATGAACTGCAGTTAGTCCAGAGAGTGCACTGGCACCACTGGGGATGCAGTGCAGTGAGTCCAGAGAGTGCACTGGCACCACTCGGGATGCACTGCAGTGAGTCCACAGAGTGCAGTGGCACCACTGGGGATGCAGTGCAGTGAATGCAGAGAGTGCACTAGCACAACAGGGGATGCACTGCAGTGACTCCAGAAAGTGCACTGGCACCACTGGGGATGCACTGCATTGACTCCAGAGAGTGCACTGGCACCACTGGTGATGCAGTGCAGTGAGTCCAGAGAGTGCAGTGGCACCACTGGGGATGCAGTACAGTGAGTCCAGAGAGTGCACTGGCACCACTGGGGATGGACTGCAGTGAGTCCAGAGACTTCACAGGCACCACTGGGGATGCAGTACAGTGAGTCCAGAGAGTGCACTGGCACCACTGGGGATTCAGTTCAGTGAGTCCAGAGAGTGAACTGGCACAACCGGGGATTCACTGCAGTGACTCCAGAGAGTGCACTGGCACCTAAGGGGCTGCACTGCAGTGAGTCCAGAGAGTGCACTGGCACCACTGGGATGCAGTGCATTGAGAGCACAGAGTGCACTGGCACCACAGGGGATACACTGCAGTGAGTCCAGAGAGTGCACTGGCACCACTGAGGATGCAGCACAGTGAGTCCAGAGAGTGCACTGGCACCACTGGGGATGCAGCGCAGTGACTACAGAGAGTGCACTGGCACCACTGGGGATGCAGTTCAGTGAGTCCAGAGAGTGAACTGGCACCACTGGAGATGCAGTGCAGTGAGTCCAGAGAGTGCACTGGCACGACCGGGGATTCACTGCAGTGAGTCCAGAGAGTGCACTGACACAACTGGGAATGCACTGCAGTGAGTACAGAGAGTGTACTGGCACCACTGGGGATGCAGTGCAGTGAGTCCAGAGAGTGCACTGGCACCACTGGGGATGCACTGCAGTGAGTCCAGAGAGCGCACTGGCACCACTGGGGATGCAATGCTGTGAGTCCAGAGAGTGCACTGGCACCAATGGGATGCAGTGCAGTGAGTCCACAGAGTGCACTGGCACCACAGGGGATACACTGCAGTGAGTCCAGAGAGTGCACTGGCACCACTAGGGATGCAGCACAGTGAGTCCAGAGAGTGAACTGTCACCACTGGGGACGCAGCGCAGTGACTCCAGAGAGTGCGCTGGCACCACTGTGGATGCACTGCAGTGACTCCAGAAAGTGCACTGGCACCACTGGGGATGCAGTGCAGTGAGTCCAGAGAGTGTACTGGCACCACTGGTGATGCAGTGCAGTGAGTCCAGAGAGTACACTGGCACCACTGGGGATGCAGTGCAGTGAGTCCAGAGAATGCACTGGCACCACTGGGGATGCACTGCACTGAGTCCAGAGAGTGCACTGACACCACTGGGGATGCAGTGCAGTGACTCCAGAGAGTGCACTGGCACCACTGGGGATGCACCCCGGTGAGTCCAGAGAGTGCACTGGCACCACTGGGGATGCAGTGCAGTGAGTCCAGAGACTGCACTGGCACCACTGGGGTATTAGTGCAGTGAGTCCAGAGAGTGCACTGGCACCAGTGGGGATGCAGTGCTGTGAGTCCAGAGAGTGCCCTGGCACCACTGGGGATGCAGTGAGTCCAGAGAGTGCACTGGCACCACTGGGGATGCACTGCAGTGAGTCCAGAGAGTGCACTGGCACCACTAGGGATGCAGCACAGTGAGTCCAGAGAGTGAACTGTCACCACTGGGGACGCAGCGCAGTGACTCCAGAGAGTGCGCTGGCACCACTGTGGATGCACTGCAGTGACTCCAGAAAGTGCACTGGCACCACTGGGGATGCAGTGCAGTGAGTCCAGAGAGTGTACTGGCACCAATGGTGATGCAGTGCAGTGAGTCCAGAGAGTACACTGGCACCACTGGGGATGCAGTGCAGTGAGTCCAGAGAGTGCACTGGCACCACTGGGGATGCACTGCACTGAGTCCAGAGAGTGCACTGGCACCACTGGGGATGCACCCCGGTGAGTCCAGAGAGTGCACTGGCACCACTGGGGATGCAGTGCAGTGAGTCCAGAGACTGCACTGGCACCACTGGGGTATTAGTGCAGTGAGTTCAGAGAGTGCACTGGCACCAATGGGGATGCAGTTCTGTGAGTCCAGAGAGTGCCCTGGCACCACTGGGGATGCAGTGAGTCCAGAGAGTGCACTGGCACGACTGGGGATGCACTGCAGTGAGTCCAGAGAGTTCTCTGGCACCACTGGGGATGCACTGCAGTGAGTCCAGAGAGAGCACCGGCTCCAATGGCGATACACTGCAGTGAGTCCAGACAGTGCACTGGCACCACTGTTGATGCAGTGCTGTGACTCCAGAGAGTGCCCTGGCACCACTGGGGATGCAGTGCAGTGAGTCCAGAGAGTGCACTGGCAGCACTGGGGATGCAGTGCAGTGAGTCCAGAGAGTGCTCTGGCACCACTGGGGATGCACTTCAGTGAGTCCAGAGAGTGCACTGGCACCACTGGGGATGCAGTGCAGTGAGTCCAGAGACTGCACTGGCACCAACTGGAGCTGCACTGCAGTGAGTCCTGAGATTGCACTGGCACCACTGGGGATGCACTACAGTGAGTCCAGACACTACACTGGCACCACTGGGGATGCAGTGCAGTGATTCCAAAGAATACACTGGCACCACTGGGTATGCAGTGCATGAGTGCAGAGAGTGCACTGGCACCACTGGGGATGCAGTGCAGTGAGTCCAGAGAGTGGACTGGCACCAGTGGGGATGGAGTGCAGTGAGTCCAGAGAGTGCACTGGCACCAGTGGGGATGGAGTGCAGTGACTCCAGAGAGTGCACTGGCACCACTGGGGATGCACTGCAGTGAGTGCAGAGAGTGCACTGGCACCACTGGGGATGCAATGCAGAGAGTCCAGAGAGTGCACTGGCACCACTGTGGATGCACTGCAGTGAGTCCAGAGAGTGCACGGGCAACACTGGGGATGCAGTGCAGTTGAGTCTAGAGAGTGCACTGGCACCTTGGGGATGCAGTGCAGTGAGTCCAGAGAGTGCACTGGCACCACTGGGGATGCAGTGCGGTGAGTCCAGAGAGTGCACTGGCACCAGTGGGGGTGCACTATGGTGAGTCCAGAGAGTGCACTGGCACCACTGGGGTTGCAGTGCAGTGAGTCCAGAGAGTGCACTGGCACCACTTGGGATGCACTGCAGTGAGTCCAGAGAGTGCACTGGCACCACTGGGAATGCAGTGCAGTGAGTCCAGAGAGTGCACTGGCACCACTGGGGATGCAGCGCAGTGAGTCCAGAGAGTGCACTGGCACTACTGGGGATGCACTGCAGTGAGTCCAGAGAGTGCACTGGCACCACTGCGGATGCACTCGGGTGAGTCCAGAGAGTGCACTGGCACCACTGGGGATGCAGTGCAGTGAGTCCAGAGAGTGCACTGGCACCACTGGGGATGCAGTGCAGTGAGTGCAGAGAGTGCACTGGCACCACTGGGGATGCACTGCAGTGAGTTCAGAGAGTGCACTGGCACCACTGGGGATGTAGTGCAGTGAGTCCAGAGAGTGCACTGGCACCACTGGGGATGCACCCCGGTGAGCCCAGAGATTGCACTGGCACCACTGGGGATGCACTGCAGTGAGTGCAGAGAGTGCACTGGCACCACTGGGGATGCACTGCAGTGAGGGCAGAGAGTGCACTGGGACCACAGGGGATGCAGTGCAGTGAGTCCAGAGAGTGCCCTGGCACCACTGGGGATGCAGTGCAGTGAGTCCAGAGAGTGCACTGGCACCACTGAGGATGCAGTGCAGTGACTCCAGAGAGTGCACTGGCACCACTGGGGATGCAGTGCAGTGAGTCCAGAGAGTGCACTGGCACCACTGGGGATGCAATGCGGTGAGTCCAGAGAGTGCACTGGCACCACTGGGGATGCAGTGCAGTGAGTCCAGAGAGTGCACTGACACCACTGGGGATGCAGTGCGGTGAGTTCAGAGAGTGCACTGGCACCACTGGGGATGCAGTGCAGTGAGTACAGAGAGTGCACTGGCACCACAGGGGATGCACTGCAGTGATTCCAGAGAGTGCACTGGCACCACTGGGGATGCAGTGCAGTGAGTCCAGAGAGTGCACTGGCACCACTGGGGATGCACCTCGGTGAGTCCAGAGAGTGCTCTGGGAACACCGGAGATGCAGTTCAGTGAGTGCAGAGAGTGCACTGGCACCACTGGGGATGCACTGCAGTGAGTGCAGAGAGTGCACTGGCACCACTGGGGATGCACTGCAGTGAGTGCAGAGAGTGCACTGGCACCACTGGGGATGCACTGCAGTGAGTCCAGAGAGTGCACTGGCACTACTGGGGATGCACTGCAGTGACTCGAAAGAGTGCACTGGCACCACTGCGGATGCACTGCAGTGAGTCCGGAGAGTGCCCTGGCACCAATGGTGATGCAGTGCAGTGAGTCCAGAGAGTGCACTGGCACCAATGGGGATGCAGTGCAGTGAGTCCAGAGAGTGCATTGGCACCACTGGGGATGCAATGCTGTGAGTCCAGAGAGTGCACTGGCACCACTGGGGATGAAGTGCAGTGAGTCCAGAGAGTGCACTGGCACCACTGGGGATGCAGTGCAGTGAGTCCAGAGAGTGCACTGGCACCACTGGGGTTTTAGTGCAGTGAGTCCAGAGAGTGCACTGGCACCACTGGGTATGCACTGCAGTGAGTCCAGAGAGTGCACTGGCAGCACTGGGGATGCAGTGCAGTGACTCCAGAGAGTGCAGAGGCACCACTGTTGATGCAGTGATGCGACTCCAGAGAGTGCACTGGCACCACTGGGGATGCAGTGCAGTGAGTCCAGAGAGTGCACTGCCACCACTGGGCATGCACTGCAGTGAGTCCAGAGAGTGCACTGGCACCACTGGGGATGCAGTGCAGTGAGTCCAGAGAGTGCACTGGCTCCACTGGGGATGAACTGTAGTGAGTCCAGAGACTGCACAGGCACCACTGGGGATGCAGTGCAGTGACTCCAGAGAGTGCACTGGCACCACTGGGGATGCAGCGCAGTGAGTGCAGAGAGTGCACTGGCACCACTGGGGATGCACTGCAGTGAGTCCAGAGAGTACACTGGCACCACTGGGGATGTAGTGCAGTGAGTCCAGAGAGTGCACTGGCACTACTGGGGATGCACTGCAGTGAGTCCAGAGAGTGCACTGGCACCACTGGGGATGCACTACAGTGAGTCCAGAGAGTGCACTGGCAGCACTGGGGATGCAGTGCAGTGACTCCAGAGAGTGCAGAGGCACCACTGTTGATGCAGTGCTGTGACTCCAGAGAGTGCCCTGGCACCACTGGGGATGCAGTGCAGTGAGTCCAGAGAGTGCACTGGCAGCACTGGGGATGCACTGCAGTGAGTCCAGAGAGTGCTCTGGCACCACTGGGGATGCACTTCAGTGAGTCCAGAGAGTGCACTGGCACCACTGGGGATGCAGTGCAGTGAGTCCAGAGACTGCACTGGCACCAACTGGAGCTGCACTGCAGTGAGTCCTGAGATTGCACTGGCACCACTGGGGATGCACTACAGTGAGTCCAGACACTACACTGGCACCACTGGGGATGCAGTGCAGTGAGTCCAGAGAGTGCACTGGCACCACTGTTCATGCAGTGCAGTGAGTCCAAAGAATACACTGGCACGACTGGGTATGCAGTGCATGAGTGCAGAGAGTGCACTGGCACCACTGGGGATGCAGTGCAGTGAGTCCAGAGAGTGGACTGGCACCAGTGGGGATGCAGTGCAGTGAGTCCAGAGAGTGCACTGGCACCAGTGGGGATGGAGTGCAGTGAGTCCAGAGAGTGCACTGGCTCCACTGGGGATGAACTGTAGTGAGTCCAGAGACTGCACAGGCACCACTGGGGATGCAGTGCAGTGACTCCAGAGAGTGCACTGGCACCACTGGGGATGCACTGCAGTGAGTGCAGAGAGTGCACTGGCACCTCACGGGCTGCACTGCAGTGAGTCCACAGAGTGCAGTGGCACCACTGGGGATGCAGTGCAGTGAGTCCAGAGAGTACACTGGCACCACTGGGGATGCAGTGCAGTGACTCCAGCGAGTGCACTGGCACCACTGGTGATGCAGTGCAGTGAGTCCAGAGAGTGCACTGGCACCACTGGGGATGCAGTGCAGTGAGTCCAGAGACTGCACTGGCACCAACTGGAGCTGCACTGCAGTGAGTCCTGAGATTGCACTGGCACCACTGGGGATGCACTACAGTGAGTCCAGACACTACACTGGCACCACTGGGGATGCAGTGCAGTGAGTCCAGAGAGTGCACTGGCACCACTGTTCATGCAGTGCAGTGAGTCCAAAGAATACACTGGCACGACTGGGTATGCAGTGCATGAGTGCAGAGAGTGCACTGGCACCACTGGGGATGCAGTGCAGTGAGTCCAGAGAGTGGACTGGCACCAGTGGGGATGCAGTGCAGTGAGTCCAGAGAGTGCACTGGCACCAGTGGGGATGGAGTGCAGTGAGTCCAGAGAGTGCACTGGCTCCACTGGGGATGAACTGTAGTGAGTCCAGAGACTGCACAGGCACCACTGGGGATGCAGTGCAGTGACTCCAGAGAGTGCACTGGCACCACTGGGGATGCACTGCAGTGAGTGCAGAGAGTGCACTGGCACCTCACGGGCTGCACTGCAGTGAGTCCACAGAGTGCAGTGGCACCACTGGGGATGCAGTGCAGTGAGTCCAGAGAGTACACTGGCACCACTGGGGATGCAGTGCAGTGACTCCAGCGAGTGCACTGGCACCACTGGTGATGCAGTGCAGTGAGTCCAGAGAGTGCACTGGCACCACTGGGGATGCACTGCACTGAGTCCAGAGAGTGCACTGGCACCAGTGGGGATGCAGTGCAGTGAGTCCTGAGAGTGCACTGGCACCACAGGTGATGCACTTCAGTGAGTCCAGAGAGTGCACTGGCACCACTGGGGATGCACTGCAGTGAGTCCAGAGAGTGCACTGGCACCTCCGGGGATGCAGTGCAGTGAGTCCAGAGAGTGCACTGGCACCTCCGGGGATGCAGTGCAGTGAGTCCAGAGAGTGCACTGGCACCACTGGAGATGCACTGCAGTGGATCCAGAGAGTGCACTGGCACCACTGGGGATGCAGCACAGTGAGTCCAGAGAGTGAACTGTCACCACTGGGGACGCAGCACAGTGACTACAGAGCGTGCACTGGCACCACGGGGGATGCACTTCAGTGAGTCCAGAGAGTGCACTGGCACCAGTGGGGATGCAGTGCAGTGGGTCCAGAGCGTGCACTGGCACCACTGGGGATGCAGTGCAGTGAGTCCAGAGAGTGCACTGGCACCACTGGGGATGCAGTGCAGTGAGTCCAGACAGTGCACTGGCACCACTGGGGATGCAGTGCAGTGAGTCCAGAGAGTGCACTGGCACCACTGGGGATGCACTGCCGTGAGTCCAGAGAGTGCACTGGCACCACTGGGGATGCAGTGCAGTGAGTCCAGAGAGTGCACTGGCACCAATGGAGATGCACTGCAGTGAGTCCAGAGAGTGCACTGGCTCCACTGGGGATGCAGTGCAGTGAGTCCAGAGAGTGCACTGGCACCACTGGGGATGTAATGCAGTGAGTCCAGAGAGTGCACTGGCACGAGTGGGGATGCAGTGCAGTGAGTCCAGAGAGTGCACTGGCACCACTGGGGATGCACTGCAGTGAGTCCAGAGAGTGCACTGGTACCACTGGGGATGCACTGCAGTGAGTCCAGAGAGTGCACTGGCACCTCCGGGGATGCAGTGCAGTGAGTCCAGAGAGTGCACTGGCACCTCCGGGGATGCAGTGCAGTGAGTCCAGAGAGTGCACTGGCACCACTGGAGATGCACTGCAGTGGATCCAGAGAGTGCACTGGCACCACTGGGGATGCAGCACAGTGAGTCCAGAGAGTGAACTGTCACCACTGGGGACGCAGCACAGTGACTACAGAGCGTGCACTGGCACCACGGGGGATGCACTTCAGTGAGTCCAGAGAGTGCACTGGCACCAGTGGGGATGCAGTGCAGTGGGTCCAGAGCGTGCACTGGCACCACTGGGGATGCAGTGCAGTGAGTCCAGAGAGTGCACTGGCACCACTGGGGATGCAGTGCAGTGAGTCCAGACAGTGCACTGGCACCACTGGGGATGCAGTGCAGTGAGTCCAGAGAGTGCACTGGCACCACTGGGGATGCACTGCCGTGAGTCCAGAGAGTGCACTGGCACCACTGGGGATGCAGTGCAGTGAGTCCAGAGAGTGCACTGGCACCAATGGAGATGCACTGCAGTGAGTCCAGAGAGTGCACTGGCTCCACTGGGGATGCAGTGCAGTGAGTCCAGAGAGTGCACTGGCACCACTGGGGATGTAATGCAGTGAGTCCAGAGAGTGCACTGGCACGAGTGGGGATGCAGTGCAGTGAGTCCAGAGAGTGCACTGGCACCACTGGGGATGCACTGCTGTGAGTCCAGAGAGTGCACTGGTACCACTGGGGATGCACTGCAGTGAGTCCAGAAAGTGCACTGGCACCACTGGAGATGCTCTGCAGTGAGTCCAGAGAGTGAACTGGCACCACTGGGGCTGCAGTGCAGTGAGTCCAGAGAGTGCACTGGCACAAATGGGGATGCAGAGCAGTGAGTCCAGAGAGTGCACTGGCACCACTGGGGATGCAGTGCAGTGAGTCCAGAGAGTGCACTGGCACCACTGGGGATGCAGTGCAGTGAGTCCAGAGACTGCACTGGCACTAATGGGGATGCAGTGCAGTGACTCGAAAGAGTGCACTGGCACCACTGCGGATGCACTGCAGTGAGTCCGGAGAGTGCATTCTCAGCACTGGGGATGCACTACAGTGAGTCCAGAGAGTGCACTGACACCACTGGGGATGCAGTGCAGTGAGATCAGAGACTGCACTGGCACCACAGGTGTTTTAGTGCAGTGAGTCCAGAGAGTGCACTGGCACCAATGGGGACGCAGTGCTGTGAGTCCAGAGAGTGCACTGGCACCACTGGGGATGCAGTGCAGTGAGTCCAGAGAGTGCACTGGCACCAATGGAGATGCACTGCAGTGAGTCCAGAGAGTGCACTGGCTCCACTGGGGATGCAGTGCAGTGAGTCCAGAGAGTGCACTGGCACCACTGGGGATGCAATGCAGTGAGTCCAGAGAGTGCACTGGCACGAGTGGGGATGCAGTGCAGTGAGTCCAGAGAGTGCACTGGCACCACTGGGGATGCACTGCAGTGAGTCCAGAGAGTGCACTGGCACCACTGGGGATGCACTGCAGTGAGTCCAGAAAGTGCACTGGCACCAGTGGAGATGCTCTGCAGTGAGTCCAGAGAGTGAACTGGCACCACTGGGGCTGCAGTGCAGTGAGTCCAGAGAGTGCACTGGCACAAATGGGGATGCAGAGCAGTGAGTCCAGAGAGTGCACTGGCACCACTGGGGATGCAGTGCAGTGAGTCCAGAGAGTGCACTGGCACCACTGGGGATGCAGTGCAGTGAGTCCAGAGAGTGCACTGGCACCACTGTTGATGCAGTGCAGTGAGTCCAGAGAGTGCACTGGCACCACTGGGGATGCAGTGCAGTGAGTCCAGAGACTGCACTGGCACTAATGGGGATGCAGTGCAGTGACTCGAAAGAGTGCACTGGCACCACTGCGGATGCACTGCAGTGAGTCCGGAGAGTGCATTCTCAGCACTGGGGATGCACTACAGTGAGTCCAGAGAGTGCACTGGCACCACTGGGGATGCAGTGCAGTGAGATCAGAGACTGCACTGGCACCACAGGTGTTTTAGTGCAGTGAGTCCAGAGAGTGCACTGGCACCAATGGGGACGCAGTGCTGTGAGTCCAGAGAGTGCACTGGCACCACTGGGGATGCAGTGCAGTGAGTCCAGAGAGTGCACTGGCACCAATGGTGATGCAGTGCAGTGAGTCCAGAGAGTACACTGGCACCACTGGGGATGCAGTGCTGTGAGTCCAGAGAGTGCACTGGCACCACTGGGGATGCAGTGCAGTGAGTCCTGAGAGTGCAATGGCACCACAGGGGATGCACTGCAGTGAGTCCAGAGAGTGCACTGGCACCACTGGGGATGCAGTGCAGTGAGTCCAGAGAGTGCACTGGCACCACTGTTGATGCAGTGCAGTGAGTCCAGAGAGTGCACTGGCACCACTGGGGATGCAGTGCAGTGAGTCCAGAAAGTGAACTGTCACCACTGGTGATGCAGTGCAGTGAGTCCAGAGAGTGCACTGGCACCACTGGGGATGCAGTGCACTGTTTCCAGAGAGTGCACTCTCAGCACTGGGGATGCACTGCAGTGAGTTCAAAGAGTGCACTGGCACCAGTGGGGATGCAGTGCAGTGAGACCAGAGATTGCACTGGCACCACTGGGGATGCAGTGCAGTGAGTCCAGAGAGTGCACTGGCTCCAATGGGGATGCAGTGCAGTGAGTCCAGAGAGTGCACTGGCACCACTGGGGATGCAGTGCAGTGAGTCCTGAGAGTGCAATGGCACCACAGGTGATGCAATGCAGTGAGTCCAGAGAGTGCACTGGCACCACTGGGGATGCAGTGCAGTGAGTCCAGAGAGTGCACTGGCACCAACTGGAGCTGCACTGCTGTGAGTCCCGAGATTGCAATGGCACCACAGGGGTTACAGTGCAGTGAGTCCAGAGAGTAGTCTGGCACCACTGGGGTTGCACTGCAGTGAGTCCAGAGAGTGCACTGGCACCACTGGGGATGCAGCACAGTAAGTCCAGAGAGTGAACTGTCACCACTGGGGACGCAGCGCAGTGAGTCCAGAGAGTGCACTGGCACCACTGGGGATGCAGTGCAGTGAGTCCAGAGATTGCACTGGCACCACTGGGGATGCAGTGCAGTGAGTCCAGAGAGTGCACTGGCACCACCGGGGATTCACTGCAGTGAGTCCAGATAGTGCACTGACACCACTGGGAATGCACTGCAGTGAGTACAGAGAGTGCACTGGCACCTCAGGGGCTGCACTGCAGTGAGTCCAGAGAGTGCACTGACACCACTGGGGATGCAGTGCAGTGAGTCCAGAGAGTGCACTGGCACCACTGGGGATGCAGTGCAGTGAGTCCAGAGAGTGCAGTGGCACCACTGGGATGAAGTGCAGTGAGTCCACAGAGTGCACTGGCACTACAGGGGGTACACTGCAGTGAGTCCAGAGAGTGCACTGGCACCACTGGGGATGCAGCACAGTGAGTCCAGAGAGTGAACAGTCACCACTGGGGACGCAGCACAGTAACTACAGAGAGTGCACTGGCACCACGGGGGATGCACTGCAGTGAGTTCAGAGAGTGCACTGGCACCAGTGGGGATGCACTGCAGTGGGTCCAGAGCGTGCACTGGCACCACTGGGGATGCAGTGCAGTGAGTCCACAGAGTGCACTGGCACCACTGGGGATGCACTGCAGTGAGTCCAGAGAGTGCACTGGCACCACTGGGGATGCAGTGCAGTGAGTCCAGAGAGTGCACTGGCACCATCGGTGATGCACTGCAGTGAGTCCAGAGAGTGCACTGGCACCACTGGGGATGCAGTGCAGTGAGTCCAGAGAGTGCACTGGCACCACTGGGGATGCACTGCAGTGAGTCCAGAGAGTGCACTGGCTCCACTGGGGATGCAGTGCAGTGAGTCCAGAGAGTGCACTGGCACCACTGGGGATGCAATGCAGTGAGTCCAGAGAGTGCACTGGCACCAGTGGGGATGCAGTGCAGTGAGTCCAGAGAGTGCACTGGCACTTCTGGGGATGCAGTGCAGTGAATGCAGAGAGTGCACTAGCACAGCAGGGGATGCACTGCAGTGACTCCAGAAAGTGCACTGGCACCACTGGGGATGCTCTGCAGTGAGTCCAGAGAGTGCACTGGCACCACTGGAGATGCAGTGCAGTGAGTCCAGAGAGTACACTGGCACCACTGGGGATGCAGTGCAGTGAGTGCAGAGAGTGCACTGGCACCACTGGAGATGCACTGCAGTGAGTCCAGAGAGTGCACTGGCACCACTGGGGATGTACTGCAGTGAGTCCAGAGACTGCACTGGCACTAATGGGGATGCAGTGCAGTGACTTGAAAGAGTGCACTGGCACCACTGCGGATGCACTGCAGTGAGTCCAGAGACTACACTGGCACCACTGGGGATGCACTGCAGTGAGTCCAGAGAGTGCACTGGCAGCAGTGGGGATGCACTGCAGTGAGTCCAGAGAGTGCACTGGCACCACTGGGGATGCAGTGCAGTGAGTCCAGAGAGTGCACTGGCACCACTGGTGATGCACTGCAGTGAGTGCAGAGAGTGCACTGGCACCACTGTGGATGCACTGCAGTGAGTCCAGAGAGTGCACTGGCACCACTGGAGATGCACTGCAGTGAGTCTAGAGAGTGCACTGGCTCCACTGGTGATGCAGTGCAGTGAGTCCAGAGAGTGCACTGGCACCACTGGTGATTCAGTGCAGTGAGTCCAGAGAGTACACTGGCACCAGTGGGGATGCACTGCAGTGAGTCCAGAGAATGCACTGGCACTAATGGGGATGCAGTGCAGTGACTCGAAAGAGTGCACTGGCACCACTGCGGATGCACTGCAGTGAGTCCGGAGAGTGCCCTGGCACCAATAGTGATGCAGTGCAGTGAGTCCAGAGAGTGCACTGGCACCACTGGGGATGCACTGCAGTGAGTCCAGAGAGTGCACTGGCACCAATGGGGATGCAGTGTAGTGAGTCCAGAGAGTGCACTGGCACCAGTGGGAATGCAGTGCAGTGAGTCCAGAGCGTGCACTGGCACCACTGGGGATGCACTGCAGTGAGTCCAGAGAGTGTACTGGCATCACAGGGGATGCACTGCAGTGAGTCCAGAGAGTGCACTGGCACCACTGGGGATGCACCCGGGTGAGTCCAGAGAGTGCACTGGCACCACTGGGGATGCAGTGCAGTGAGTCCAGAGAGTTCTCTGGCACCACTGGTGATGCAGTTTAGTGAGTCCAGAGAGTGCACCGGCTCCAATGGGGATACACTGCAGTGAGTCCAGAGAGTGCAGTGGCACCACTGGGGATGGAGTGCAGTGAATCCACAGAGTGCACTGGCACCACTGGGAATGCAGTGCAGTGAGTCCAGAGAGTGTTCTGGCACCACTGATCTGCACTGCTGTGAGTCCAGTAATTGCACTGGCACCATTGGGGATGCACTGCTGTGAGTCCAGAGAGTGCACTGGCACCAATGGGGATGCAGTGCAGTGAGTCCAGAGAGTGCACTGGCACTACTGGGGATGCAGTGCAGTGAGCTCAGAGAGTGCACTGGCACCACTGGGGATGCAGTGCAGTGAGTCCACAGAGTGCACTGGCACCACTAGGGATGCAGCACAGTGAGTCCAGAGAGTGCACTGGCACCACTGGGGACGCAGCGCAGTGACTCCAGAGAGTGCACTGCCACCACTGGGGATGCACTGCAGTGAGTCCAGAGAGTGCACTGGCACCACTGGGGATGCAGTGCAGTGAGTCCAGAGAGTGCACTGGCACCACTGGTGATGCAGTGCAGTGAGTCCAGAGAGTGCACTGGCACCACTGGGGATGCAGTGCAGTGAGCTCAGAGAGTGCACTGGCACCACTGGGGATGCAGTGCAGTGAGTCCAGAGAGTGCACTGGCACCACTGGGGATGCACTGCAGTGAGTCCAGAGAGTGCACTGGCACCACTGGGGATGCAGTGCACTGAGTCCAGAGAGTGCACTGTCAGCACTGGGGATGCACTGCAGTGAGTCCAGAGAGTGCACTGGCACCAGTGGGGATGCACTGCAGTGAGTCCAGACAGTGCACTGGCACCACTGGGGATGCAATGCAGTGAGTCCAGAGAGTGCACTGGCTCCAATAGGGATGCAGCACAGTGAGTCCAGAGAGTGCACTGGCACCACTGGGGATGCAGTGCAGTGAGTCCTGAGAGTGCAATGGCACCACAAGGGATGCACTGCAGTGAGTCCAGAGAGTGCACTGGCACTTCTGGGGATGCAGTGCAGTGAATGCAGAGAGTGCACTAGCACAACAGGGGATGCACTGCAGTGACTCCAGAAAGTGCACTGGCACCACTGGGGATGCACTGCAGTGAGTCCAGAGAGTGGACAGGCACCACTGGGGATGAACTGCAGTTAGTCCAGAGAGTGCACTGGCACCACTGGGGATGCAGTGCAGTGAGTCCAGAGAGTGCACTGGCACCACTCGGGATGCACTGCAGTGAGTCCACAGAGTGCAGTGGCACCACTGGGGATGCAGTGCAGTGAATGCAGAGAGTGCACTAGCACAACAGGGGATGCACTGCAGTGACTCCAGAAAGTGCACTGGCACCACTGGGGATGCACTGCATTGACTCCAGAGAGTGCACTGGCACCACTGGTGATGCAGTGCAGTGAGTCCAGAGAGTGCAGTGGCACCACTGGGGATGCAGTGCAGTGAGTCCAGAGAGTGCACTGGCTCCAATAGGGATGCAGCACAGTGAGTCCAGAGAGTGCACTGGCACCACTGGGGATGCAGTGCAGTGAGTCCTGAGAGTGCAATGGCACCACAAGGGATGCACTGCAGTGAGTCCAGAGAGTGCACTGGCACTTCTGGGGATGCAGTGCAGTGAATGCAGAGAGTGCACTAGCACAACAGGGGATGCACTGCAGTGACTCCAGAAAGTGCACTGGCACCACTGGGGATGCACTGCAGTGAGTCCAGAGAGTGGACTGGCACCACTGGGGATGAACTGCAGTTAGTCCAGAGAGTGCACTGGCACCACTGGGGATGCAGTGCAGTGAGTCCAGAGAGTGCACTGGCACCACTCGGGATGCACTGCAGTGAGTCCACAGAGTGCAGTGGCACCACTGGGGATGCAGTGCAGTGAATGCAGAGAGTGCACTAGCACAACAGGGGATGCACTGCAGTGACTCCAGAAAGTGCACTGGCACCACTGGGGATGCACTGCATTGACTCCAGAGAGTGCACTGGCACCACTGGTGATGCAGTGCAGTGAGTCCAGAGAGTGCAGTGGCACCACTGGGGATGCACTGCAGTGAGTCCAGAGAGTGCACTGGCACCACTGGGGATGGACTGCAGTGAGTCCAGAGACTTCACAGGCACCACTGGGGATGCAGTACAGTGAGTCCAGAGAGTGCACTGGCACCACTGGGGATTCAGTTCAGTGAGTCCAGAGAGTGAACTGGCACAACCGGGGATTCACTGCAGTGAGTCCAGAGAGTGCACTGGCACCTAAGGGGCTGCACTGCAGTGAGTCCAGAGAGTGCACTGGCACCACTGGGATGCAGTGCATTGAGAGCACAGAGTGCACTGGCACCACAGGGGATACACTGCAGTGAGTCCAGAGAGTGCACTGGCAGCACTGAGGATGCAGCACAGTGAGTCCAGAGAGTGCACTGGCACCACTGGGGATGCAGCGCAGTGACTACAGAGAGTGCACTGGCACCACTGGGGATGCAGTTCAGTGAGTCCAGAGAGTGAACTGGCACCACTGGAGATGCAGTGCAGTGAGTCCAGAGAGTGCACTGGCACGACCGGGGATTCACTGCAGTGAGTCCAGAGAGTGCACTGATACAACTGGGAATGCACTGCAGTGAGTACAGAGAGTGTACTGGCACCACTGGGGATGCAGTGCAGTGAGTCCAGAGAGTGCACTGGCACCACTGGGGATGCACTGCAGTGAGTCCAGAGAGCGCACTGGCACCACTGGGGATGCAATGCTGTGAGTCCAGAGAGTGCACTGGCACCAATGGGATGCAGTGCAGTGAGTCCACAGAGTGCACTGGCACCACAGGGAATGCAGTGCAGTGAGTCCAGAGAGTGCACTGGCACCACTAGGGATGCAGCACAGTGAGTCCAGAGAGTGAACTGTCACCACTGGGGACGCAGCGCAGTGACTCCAGAGAGTGCGCTGGCACCACTGTGGATGCACTGCAGTGACTCCAGAAAGTGCACTGGCACCACTGGGGATGCAGTGTAGTGAGTCCAGAGAGTGTACTGGCACCACTGGTGATGCAGTGCAGTGAGTCCAGAGAGTACACTGGCACCACTGGGGATGCAGTGCAGTGAGTCCAGAGAATGCACTGGCACCACTGGGGATGCACTGCACTGAGTCCAGAGAGTGCACTGACACCACTGGGGATGCAGTGCAGTGACTCCAGAGAGTGCACTGGCACCACTGGGGATGCACCCCGGTGAGTCCAGAGAGTGCACTGGCACCACTGGGGATGCAGTGCAGTGAGTCCAGAGACTGCACTGGCACCACTGGGGTATTAGTGCAGTGAGTCCAGAGAGTGCACTGGCACCAATGGGGATGCAGTGCTGTGAGTCCAGAGAGTGCCCTGGCACCACTGGGGATGCAGTGATTCCAGAGAGTGCACTGGCACCATGGGGATGCACTGCAGTGAGTCCAGAGAGTGCACTGGCACCACTAGGGATGCAGCACAGTGAGTCCAGAGAGTGAACTGTCACCACTGGGGACGCAGCGCAGTGACTCCAGAGAGTGCGCTGGCACCACTGTGGATGCACTGCAGTGACTCCAGAAAGTGCACTGGCACCACTGGGGATGCAGTGCAGTGAGTCCAGAGAGTGTACTGGCACCAATGGTGATGCAGTGCAGTGAGTCCAGAGAGTACACTGGCACCACTGGGGATGCAGTGCAGTGAGTCCAGAGAGTGCACTGGCACCTCTGGGGATGCACTGCACTGAGTCCAGAGAGTGCACTGGCACCACTGGGGATGCAGTGCAGTGAGTCCAGAGAGTGCACTGGCACCACTGGGGATGCAGTGCAGTGAGTCCAGAGACTGCACTGGCACCACTGGGGTATTAGTGCAGTGAGTTCAGAGAGTGCACTGGCACCAATGGGGATGCAGTGCTGTGAGTCCAGAGAGTGCCCTGGCACCACTGGGGATGCAGTGAGTCCAGAGAGTGCACTGGCACGACTGGGGATGCACTGCAGTGAGTCCAGAGAGTTCTCTGGCACCACTGGGGATGCACTGCAGTGAGTCCAGAGAGAGCACCGGCTCCAATGGCGATACACTGCAGTGAGTCCAGACAGTGCACTGGCACCACTGTTGATGCAGTGCTGTGACTCCAGAGAGTGCCCTGGCACCACTGGGGATGCAGTGCAGTGAGTCCAGAGAGTGCACTGGCAGCACTGGGGATGCAGTGCAGTGAGTCCAGAGAGTGCTCTGGCACCACTGGGGATGCACTTCAGTGAGTCCAGAGAGTGCACTGGCACCACTGGGGATGCAGAGCAGTGAGTCCAGAGACTGCACTGGCACCAACTGGAGCTGCACTGCAGTGAGTCCTGAGATTGCACTGGCACCACTGGGGATGCACTACAGTGAGTCCAGACACTACACTGGCACCACTGGGGATGCAGTGCAGTGATTCCAAAGAATACACTGGCACCACTGGGTATGCAGTGCATGAGTGCAGAGAGTGCACTGGCACCACTGGGGATGCAGTGCAGTGAGTCCAGAGAGTGGACTGGCACCAGTGGGGATGGAGTGCAGTGAGTCCAGAGAGTGCACTGGCACCAGTGGGGATGGAGTGCAGTGACTCCAGAGAGTGCACTGGCACCACTGGGGATGCACTGCAGTGAGTGCAGAGAGTGCACTGGCACCACTGGGGATGCAATGCAGAGAGTCCAGAGAGTGCACTGGCACCACTGTGGATGCACTGCAGTGAGTCCAGAGAGTGTACGGGCAACACTGGGGATGCAGTGCAGTTGAGTCTAGAGAGTGCACTGGCACCTTGGGGATGCAGTGCAGTGAGTCCAGAGAGTGCACTGGCACCACTGGGCATGCAGTGCGGTGAGTCCAGAGAGTGCACTGGCACCAGTGGGGGTGCACTATGGTGAGTCCAGAGAGTGCACTGGCACCACTGGGGTTGCAGTGCAGTGAGTCCAGAGAGTGCACTGGCACCACTTGGGATGCACTGCAGTGAGTCCAGAGAGTGCACTGGCACCACTGGGAATGCAGTGCAGTGAGTCCAGAGAGTGCACTGGCACCACTGGGGATGCAGCGCAGTGAGTCCAGAGAGTGCACTGGCACTACTGGGGATGCACTGCAGTGAGTCCAGAGAGTGCACTGGCACCACTGCGGATGCACTCGGGTGAGTCCAGAGAGTGCACTGGCACCACTGGGGATGCAGTGCAGTGAGTCCAGAGAGTGCACTGGCACCACTGGGGATGCAGTGCAGTGAGTGCAGAGAGTGCACTGGCACCACTGGGGATGCACTGCAGTGAGTCCAGAGAGTGCACTGGCACCACTGGGGATGTAGTGCAGTGAGTCCAGAGAGTGCACTGGCACCACTGGGGATGCACCCCGGTGAGCCCAGAGATTGCACTGGCACCACTGGGGATGCACTGCAGTGAGTGCAGAGAGTGCACTGGCACCACTGGGGATGCACTGCAGTGAGGGCAGAGAGTGCACTGGGACCACAGGGGATGCAGTGCAGTGAGTCCAGAGAGTGCCCTGGCACCACTGGGGATGCAGTGCAGTGAGTCCAGAGAGTGCACTGGCACCACTGAGGATGCAGTGCAGTGACTCCAGAGAGTGCACTGGCACCACTGGGGATGCAGTGCAGTGAGTCCAGAGAGTGCACTGGCACCACTGGGGATGCAATGCGGTGAGTCCAGAGAGTGCACTGGCACCACTGGGGATGCAGTGCAGTGAGTCCAGAGAGTGCACTGACACCACTGGGGATGCAGTGCGGTGAGTTCAGAGAGTGCACTGGCACCACTGGGGATGCAGTGCAGTGAGTACAGAGAGTGCACTGGCACCACAGGGGATGCACTGCAGTGATTCCAGAGAGTGCACTGGCACCACTGGGGATGCAGTGCAGTGAGTCCAGAGAGTGCACTGGCACCACTGGGGATGCACCTCGGTGAGTCCAGAGAGTGCTCTGGGAACACCGGAGATGCAGTTCAGTGAGTGCAGAGAGTGCACTGGCACCACTGGGGATGCACTGCAGTGAGTGCAGAGAGTGCACTGGCACCACTGGGGATGCACTGCAGTGAGTGCAGAGAGTGCACTGGCACCACTGGGGATGCACTGCAGTGAGTCCAGAGAGTGAACTGGCACTACTGGGGATGCACTGCAGTGACTCGAAAGAGTGCACTGGCACCACTGCGGATGCACTGCAGTGAGTCCGGAGAGTGCCCTGGCACCAATGGTGATGCAGTGCAGTGAGTCCAGAGAGTGCACTGGCACCACTGTTGATGCAGTGCAGTGAGTGCAGAGAGTGCATTGGCACCACTGGGGATGCAATGCAGTGAGTCCAGAGAGTGCACTGGCACCACTGGGGATGCACTGCAGTGAGTGCAGAGAGTGCACTGGCACCACTGGGGATGCACTGCAGTGAGTCCAGAGAGTGCACTGGCACTACTGGGGATGCACTGCAGTGACTCGAAAGAGTGCACTGGCACCACTGCGGATGCACTGCAGTGAGTCCGGAGAGTGCACTGGCAGCACTGGGGATGCAGTGCAGTGACTCCAGAGAGTGCAGAGGCACCACTGTTGATGCAGTGATGCGACTCCAGAGAGTGCACTGGCACCACTGGGGATGCAGTGCAGTGAGTCCAGAGAGTGCACTGGCACCACTGGGCATGCACTGCAGTGAGTCCAGAGAGTGCACTGGCACCACTGGGGATGCAGTGCAGTGAGTCCAGAGAGTGCACTGGCTCCACTGGGGATGAGCTGTAGTGAGTCCAGAGACTGCACAGGCACCACTGGGGATGCAGTGCAGTGACTCCAGAGAGTGCACAGGCACCACTGGGGATGCAGCGCAGTGAGTGCAGAGAGTGCACTGGCACCACTGGGGATGCAATGCAGTGAGTCCAGAGAGTGCACTGGCACCACTGGTGATGCACTGCAGTGAGTCCAGAGAGTGCACGGGCACCACTGGGGATGCACTGCAGTAAGTCCAGAGAGTGCACTGGCACTTCTGTGGATGCAGTGCAGTGATTCCGGAGAGTGCACTGGCACCACTGGGGATGCAGTGCAGTGAGTCCAGAGAGTGCACTGGCACCACTGGGGATGCACTGCAGTGAGTCCAGAGAGTGCACTGGCAGCACTGGGGATGCACTGCAGTGAGTCCAGAGAGTGCACTGGCACCACTGGGGATGCACTGCAGTGAGCCCAGAGAGTGCACTGGCACCACTGGGGATGCACTGCAGTGACTCGAAAGAGTGCACTGGCACCACTGTGGATGCTCTGCAGTGAGTCCGGAGAGTGCACTGGCACCAATGGTGATACAGTGCAGTGAGTCCAGAGAGTGCAGTGGCACCACTGGGGATGCAGTGCAGTGAGTCCAGAGAGTGCACTGGCACCACTGGGGATGCAATGCAGTGAGTCCAGAGAGTGCACTGGCACCACTGGGGATGCAGTGCAGTGACTCCAGAGAGTGCACTGGCACCACTGGGGATGCACTGCAGTGATTCCAGAGAGTACACTGGCACCACTGGGGATGCACCCTGGTGAGTCCAGAGAGTGCACTGGCACTACTGGGGATGCACTGCAGTGAGTCCAGAGAGTGCACTGGCACCACTGGGGATGCACTACAGTGAGTCCAGAGAGTGCACTGGCACCACTGGGGATGCAGTGCAGTGACTCCAGAGAGTGCAGAGGCACCACTGTTGATGCAGTGCTGTGACTCCAGAGAGTGCCCTGGCACCACTGGGGATGCAGTGCAGTGAGTCCAGAGAGTGCACTGGCAGCACTGGGGATGCAGTGCAGTGAGTCCAGAGAGTGCACTGGCACCACTGGGGATGCACTTCAGTGAGTCCAGAGAGTGCACTGGCACCACTGGGGATGCAGTGCAGTGAGTCCAGAGACTGCACTGGCACCAACTGGAGCTGCACTGCAGTGAGTCCTGAGATTGCACTGGCACCACTGGGGATGCACTACAGTGACTCCAGAGAGTGCACTGGCACCACTGGGGATGCAGTGCAGTGAGTCCAGAGAGTGCACTGGCACCACTGTTCATGCAGTGCAGTGAGTCCAAAGAATACACTGGCACCACTGGGTATGCAGTGCATGAGTGCAGAGAGTGCACTGGCACCACTGGGGATGCAGTGCAGTGAGTCCAGAGAGTGGACTGGCACCAGTGGGTATGGAGTGCAGTGAGTCCAGAGAGTGCACTGGCACCAGTGGGGATGGAGTGCAGTGAGTCCAGAGAGTGCACTGGCTCCACTGGGGATGAACTGTAGTGAGTCCAGAGACTGCACAGGCACCACTGGGGATGCAGTGCAGTGACTCCAGAGAGTGCACTGGCACCACTGGGGATGCACTGCAGTGAGTGCAGAGAGTGCACTGGCACCACTGGGGATGCAATGCAGAGAGTCCAGAGAGTGCACTGGCACCACTGTGGATGCACTGCAGTGAGTCCAGAGAGTGCACGGGCACCAATGGGGATGCAGTGCAGTTGAGTCCAGAGA
The DNA here is from genome assembly GCF_964034855.1 of Anser brachyrhynchus. Taxonomy (NCBI): domain Eukaryota; kingdom Metazoa; phylum Chordata; class Aves; order Anseriformes; family Anatidae; genus Anser; species Anser brachyrhynchus. Next base: position 863,388 of record NW_027663695.1, read on the forward strand.
GTGCACTGGCACCTTGGGGATGCAGTGCAGTGAGTCCAGAGAGTGCACTGGCACCACTGGGCATGCAGTGCGGTGAGTCCAGAGAGTGCACTGGCACCAGTGGGGGTGCACTGCAGTGAGTCCAGAGAGTGCACTGGCACCACTGGGGTTGCAGTGCAGTGAGTCCAGAGAGTGCACTGGCACCACTTGGGATGCACTGCAGTGAGTCCAGAGAGTGCACTGGCACCACTGGAGATGCAGTGCAGTGAGTCCAGAGACTGCACTGGCACCACTGGGGTATTAGTGCAGTGAGTCCAGAGAGTGCACTGCCACCAATGGGGATGCAGTGCTGTGAGTCCAGAGAGTGCCCTGGCACCACTGGGGATGCATTGAGTCCAGACAGTGCACTGGCACCACTGGGGATGCACTGCAGTGAGTCCAGAGAGTTCTATGGCACCACTGAGGATGCAGTTTAGTGAGTCCAGAGAGTGCACCGGCTCCAATGGCGATACACTGCAGTGAGTCCAGACAGTGCACTGGCACCACTGGGGATACAGTGCAGTGAGTCCAGAGACTGCACTGGCACCAACTGGAGCTGCACTGCAGTGAGTCCTGAGATTGCACTGGCACCACTGGGGATGCACTACAGTGACTCCAGAGAGTGCACTGGCACCACTGGGGATGCAGTGCAGTGAGTCCAGAGAGTGCACTGGCACCACTGTTCATGCAGTGCAGTGAGTCCAAAGAATACACTGGCACCACTGGGTATGCAGTGCATGAGTGCAGAGAGTGCACTGGCACCACTGGGGATGCAGTGCAGTGAGTCCAGAGAGTGGACTGGCACCAGTGGGTATGGAGTGCAGTGAGTCCAGAGAGTGCACTGGCACCAGTGGGGATGGAGTGCAGTGAGTCCAGAGAGTGCACTGGCTCCACTGGGGATGAACTGTAGTGAGTCCAGAGACTGCACAGGCACCACTGGGGATGCAGTGCAGTGACTCCAGAGAGTGCACTGGCACCACTGGGGATGCACTGCAGTGAGTGCAGAGAGTGCACTGGCACCACTGGGGATGCAATGCAGAGAGTCCAGAGAGTGCACTGGCACCACTGTGGATGCACTGCAGTGAGTCCAGAGAGTGCACGGGCACCAATGGGGATGCAGTGCAGTTGAGTCCAGAGAGTGCACTGGCACCTTGGGGATGCAGTGCAGTGAGTCCAGAGAGTGCACTGGCACCACTGGGCATGCAGTGCGGTGAGTCCAGAGAGTGCACTGGCACCAGTGGGGGTGCACTGCAGTGAGTCCAGAGAGTGCACTGGCACCACTGGGGTTGCAGTGCAGTGAGTCCAGAGAGTGCACTGGCACCACTTGGGATGCACTGCAGTGAGTCCAGAGAGTGCACTGGCACCACTGGAGATGCAGTGCAGTGAGTCCAGAGACTGCACTGGCACCACTGGGGTATTAGTGCAGTGAGTCCAGAGAGTGCACTGCCACCAATGGGGATGCAGTGCTGTGAGTCCAGAGAGTGCCCTGGCACCACTGGGGATGCATTGAGTCCAGACAGTGCACTGGCACCACTGGGGATGCACTGCAGTGAGTCCAGAGAGTTCTATGGCACCACTGAGGATGCAGTTTAGTGAGTCCAGAGAGTGCACCGGCTCCAATGGCGATACACTGCAGTGAGTCCAGACAGTGCACTGGCACCACTGGGGATACAGTGCAGTGAGTCCAGAGAGTGCACTGGCACCACTGGTGATGCAGTGCAGTGAGTCCAGAGAGTGCAAAGGCACCACTGGGGATGCAGTGCAGTGAGTCCAGAGAGTGCACTGGCACCACTGGGGATGCAGTGCAGTGAGTCCAGAGAGTGCATTGGCACCACTGGGGATGCACTGCAGTGAGTCCAGAGAGTGCACTGGCACCACTGGGGATGCAGTGCAGGTAGTCCAGAGAGTGCACTGGAACACTGGGGATGCAGTGCAGTGAGTGCAGAGAGTGCACTGGCACCAGTGCGGAAGCACTGCAGTGAGTCCAGAGAGTGCACTGGCACCACTGGGGATGCACTGCAGTGAGTCCAGAGAGTGCAGTGGCACAACTGGGGATGCAGTGCAGTGAGTCCAGAGAGTGCACTGGCACCACTGGGGATGCACTGCAGTGAGTCCAGAGAGTGCACTGGCACCAATGGGATGCAGTGCAGTGAGTCCAGAGAGTGCACTGGCACCACTGGGGATGCACTGCAGTGAGTCCAGAGAGTGCACTGGCACCACTGGGGATGCAGTGCAGTGAGTCCAGAGAGTGCACTGGCACCACTGGAGATGCAGTGCAGTGAGTCCAGAGAGTGCACTGGCAACACTGGTGATGCAGTGCAGTGAGTCCACAGAGTGCACTGGCACCACTGGGGATGCACTGCAGTGAGTCCAGAGAGTGCACTGGCACCACTAGGGATGCACCCCGGTGAGTCCAGAGAGTGCACTGGCACCACTGGGGATGCACCCCGGTGAGTCCAGAGAGTGCACTGGCACCACTGGGGATGCACTGCAGTGAGTCCAGAGAGTGCACTGGCCCCACTGGGGATGTAGTGCAGTGAGTCCACAGAGGGCACTGGCACCACTGGGGATGCAGTGCAGTGAGTCCAGAGAGTGCACTGGCACCACTGGAGTTGCAGTGCAGTGAGTCGAGAGAGTGCACTGGCTCTACTGGGGATGCAGTGCAGTGACTCAAGAGAGTGCACAGGCACCACTGGGGATGCGGTGCAGTGAGTCCAGAGAGTGCAATGGCACCACAGGGGATGCACTGCAGTGATTCCAGAGAGTGCACTGTCACCACTGGGGATGCAGTGCAGTGAGTCCAGAGAGTACACTGGCACCTCAGGGGCTGCACTGCAGTGAGTCCAGAGAGTGCACTGGCACCACTGGGGATGCACCTCGGTGAGTCCAGAGAGTGCTCTGGGAACACCGGAGATGCAGTTCAGTGAGTGCAGAGAGTGCACTGGCACCACTGGGGATGCACTGCAGTGAGTGCAGAGAGTGCACTGGCACCACTGGGGATGCACTGCAGTGAGGGCAGAGAGTGCACTGGCACCACTGGGGATGCACTGCAGTGAGTCCAGAGAGTGCACTGGCACCACTGGGGATGCACTGCAGTGAGTGCAGAGAGTGCACTGGCACCACTGGGGATGCACTGCAGTGAGTCCAGAGAGTGCACTGGCACCACTGGGGATGCACTGCAGTGAGCCCAGAGAGTGCACTGGCACCACTGGGGATGCACTGCAGTGACTCGAAAGAGTGCACTGGCACCACTGCGGATGCTCTGCAGTGAGTCCGGAGAGTGCCCTGGCACCAATGGTGATACAGTGCAGTGAGTCCAGAGAGTGCAGTGGCACCACTGGGGATGCAGTGCAGTGAGTCCAGAGAGTGCACTGGCACCACTGGGGATGCAATGCAGTGAGTCCAGAGAGTGCACTGGCACCACTGGGAATGCAGTGCAGTGACTCCAGAGAGTGCACTGGCACCACTGGGGATGCACTGCAGTGATTCTAGAGAGTACACTGGCACCACTGGGGATGCACCCTGGTGAGTCCAGAGAGTGCACTGGCAGTACTGGGGATGCACTGCAGTGAGTCCAGAGAGTGCACTGGCACCACTGGGGATGCACTACAGTGAGTCCAGAGAGTGCACTGGCACCACTGGAGATGCAGTGCAGTGACTCCAGAGAGTGCAGAGGCACCACTGTTGATGCAGTGCTGTGACTCCAGAGAGTGCCCTGGCACCACTGGGGATGCAGTGCAGTGAGTCCAGAGAGTGCACTGGCAGCACTGGGGATGCACTGCAGTGAGTCCAGAGAGTGCTCTGGCACCACTGGGGATGCACTTCAGTGAGTCCAGAGAGTGCACTGGCACCACTGGGGATGCAGTGCAGTGAGTCCAGAGACTGCACTGGCACCAACTGGAGCTGCACTGCAGTGAGTCCTGAGATTGCACTGGCACCACTGGGGATGCACTGCAGTGAGTCCAGACACTACACTGGCACCACTGTGATGCAGTGCAGTGAGTCCAGAGAGTGCACTGGCACCACTGTTCATGCAGTGCAGTGAGTCCAAAGAATACACTGGCACCACTGGGTATGCAGTGCATGAGTGCAGAGAGTGCACTGGCACCACTGGGGATGCAGTGCAGTGAGTCCAGAGAGTGGACTGGCACCAGTGGGGATGGAGTGCAGTGAGTCCAGAGAGTGCACTGGCACCAGTGGGGATGGAGTGCAGTGACTCCAGAGAGTGCACTGGCACCACTGGGGATGCCTTGCAGTGAGTGCAGAGAGTGCACTGGCACCACTGGGGATGCAATGCAGAGAGTCCAGAGAGTGCACTGGCACCACTGTGGATGCACTGCAGTGAGTCCAGAGAGTGCACGGGCACCACTGGTGATGCAGTGCAGTTGAGTCTAGAGAGTGCACTGGCACCTTGGGGATGCAGTGCAGTGAGTCCAGAGAGTGCACTGGCACCACTGGGCATGCAGTGCGGTGAGTCCAGAGAGTGCACTGGCACCAGTGGGGGTGCACTATGGTGAGTCCAGAGAGTGCACTGGCACCACTGGGGTTGCAGTGCAGTGAGTCCAGAGAGTGCACTGGCACCACTTGGGATGCACTGCAGTGAGTCCAGAGAGTGCACTGGCACCACTGGGAATGCAGTGCAGTGACTCAGAGAGTGCACTGGCACCACTGGGGATGCAGTGCAGTGAGTCCAGAGAGTGCACTGGCACCACTGGGGATGCAGCGCAGTGAGTCCAGAGAGTGCACTGGCACTACTGGGGATGCACTGCAGTGAGTCCAGAGAGTGCACTGGCACCACTGCGGATGCACTCGGGTGAGTCCAGAGAGTGCACTGGCACCACTGGGGATGCAGTGCAGTGAGTCCAGAGAGTGCACTGGCACCACTGGGGATGCAGTGCAGTGAGTGCAGAGAGTGCACTGGCACCACTGGGGATGCACTGCAGTGAGTCCAGAGAGTGCACTGGCACCACTGGGGATGTAGTGCAGTGAGTCCAGAGAGTGCACTGGCACCACTGGGGATGCACCCCGGTGAGCCCAGAGATTGCACTGGCACCACTGGGGATGCACTGCAGTGAGTGCAGAGAGTGCACTGGCACCACTGGGGATGCACTGCAGTGAGGGCAGAGAGTGCACTGGGACCACAGGGGATGCAGTGCAGTGAGTCCAGAGAGTGCCCTGGCACCACTGGGATGCAGTGCAGTGAGTCCAGAGAGTGCACTGGCACCACTGGGGTTTTAGTGCAGTGAGTCCAGAGAGTGCACTGGCACCACTGGGGATGCACTGCAGTGAGTCCAGAGAGTGCACTGGCACCACTGGGGATGCAATGCGGTGAGTCCAGAGAGTGCACTGGCACCACTGGGGATGCAGTGCAGTGAGTCCAGAGAGTGCACTGACACCACTGGGGATGCAGTGCGGTGAGTTCAGAGAGTGCACTGGCACCACTGGGGATGCAGTGCAGTGAGTACAGAGAGTGCACTGGCACCACAGGGGATGCACTGCAGTGATTCCAGAGAGTGCACTGGCACCACTGGGGATGCAGTGCAGTGAGTCCAGAGAGTGCACTGGCACCACTGGGGATGCACCTCGGTGAGTCCAGAGAGTGCTCTGGGAACACCGGAGATGCAGTTCAGTGAGTGCAGAGAGTGCACTGGCACCACTGGGGATGCACTGCAGTGAGTGCAGAGAGTGCACTGGCACCACTGGGGATGCACTGCAGTGAGGGCAGAGAGTGCACTGGCACCACTGGGGATGCACTGCAGTGAGTCCAGAGAGTGCACTGGCACCACTGGGGATGCACTGCAGTGAGTGCAGAGAGTGCACTGGCACCACTGGGGATGCAGTGCAGTGAGTCCAGAGAGTGCACTGGCACCACTGGGGATGCACTGCAGTGACTCGAAAGAGTTCACTGGCACCACTGCGGATGCACTGCAGTGAGTCCGGAGAGTGCCCTGGCACCAATGGTGATGCAGTGCAGTGAGTCCAGAGAGTGCACTGGCACCAATGGGGATGCAGTGCAGTGAGTCCAGAGATTGCACTGGCACTACTGGGTTGCAGTGCAGTGAGTCCAGAGAGTGCACTGGCACCACTGGGGATGCAGTGCAGTGAGTCCAGAGAGTGCACTGGCACCACTGGGGATGCAATGCGGTGAGTCCAGAGAGTGCACTGGCACCACTGGGGATGCAGTGCAGTGAGTCCAGAGAGTGCACTGACACCACTGGGGATGCAGTGCGGTGAGTTCAGAGAGTGCACTGGCACCACTGGGGATGCAGTGCAGTGAGTACAGAGAGTGCACTGGCACCACAGGGGATGCACTGCAGTGATTCCAGAGAGTGCACTGGCACCACTGGTGATGCAGTGCAGTGAGTCCAGAGAGTGCACTGGCACCACTGGGGATGCACTGCAGTGAGTCCAGAGAATGCACTGGCACTAATGGGCATGCAGTGCAGTGAGTCCAGAGAGTGCACTGGCACCACTGGGGATGCATTGCAGTGAGTCCAGAGAGTGCACTGGCACCACTGGGGATGCACTGCAGTGAGTCCAGAGAGTGCACTGGCACCACTGGGGATGCACTGCAGTGAGTCCAGAGAGTGCACTGGCACCACTGGGGTTTTAGTGCAGTGAGTCCAGAGAGTGCACTGTCACCACTGGGGATGCAGTGCAGTGAGTCCAGAGAGTGCCCTTGCACCACTGGGGATAAACTGCAGTGAGTCCAGACAGTGCACTGGCACCAACTGGAGCTGCACTGCTGTGAGTCCCGAGATTGCACTGGCACCACTGGGGTTACAGTGCAGTGAGTCCAGAGAGTAGTCTGGCACCACTGGGGTTGCACTGCAGTGAGTCCAGACACTTCACAGGCACCACTGGGGATGCACTGCAGTGAGTCCAGAGAGTGCACTGGCACCACCGGGGATTCACTGCAGTGAGTCCAGATAGTGCACTGACACCACTGGGAATGCACTGCAGTGAGTACAGAGAGTGCACTGGCACCTCAGGGGCTGCACTGCAGTGAGTCCCGAGAGTGCACTGGCACCACTGGAGATGCACTGCAGTGGATCCAGAGAGTGCACTGGCACCACTGGGGATGCAGCACAGTGAGTCCAGAGAGTGAACTGTCACCACTGGGGACGCAGCACAGTGACTACAGAGAGTGCACTGGCACCACGGGGGATGCACTTCAGTGAGTCCAGAGAGTGCACTGGCACCAGTGGGGATGCAGTGCAGTGGGTCCAGAGCGTGCACTGGCACCACTGGGGATGCAGTGCAGTGAGTCCAGAGAGTGCACTGGCACCACTGGGGATGCAGTGCAGTGAGTCCAGAGAGTGCACTGGTACCACTGGGGATGCAGTGCAGTGAGTCCAGAGAGTGCACTGGCACCACTGGGGATGCACTGCCGTGAGTCCAGAGAGTGCACTGGCACCACTGGGGATGCAGTGCAGTGAGTCCAGAGAGTGCACTGGCACCAATGGAGATGCACTGCAGTGAGTCCAGAGAGTGCACTGGCTCCACTGGGGATGCAGTGCAGTGAGTCCAGAGAGTGCACTGGCACCACTGGGGATGCAATGCAGTGAGTCCAGAGAGTGCACTGGCACGAGTGGGGATGCAGTGAAGTGAGTCCAGAGAGTGCACTGGCACCACTGGGGATGCACTGCAGTGAGTCCAGAGAGTGCACTGGCACCACTGGGGATGCACTGCAGTGAGTCCAGAAAGTGCACTGGCACCACTGGAGATGCTCTGCAGTGAGTCCAGAGAGTGAACTGGCACCGCTGGGGCTGCAGTGCAGTGAGTCCAGACAGTGCACTGGCACAAATGGGGATGCAGAGCAGTGAGTCCAGAGAGTGCACTGGCACCACTGGGGATGCAGTGCAGTGAGTCCAGAGAGTGCACTGGCACCACTGGGGATGCACTGTAGTGAGGGCAGAGACTGCACTGGCACTAATGGGGATGCAGTGCAGTGACTCGAAAGAGTGCACTGGCACCACTGCGGATGCACTGCAGTGAGTCCGGAGAGTGCATTCTCAGCACTGGGGATGCACTACAGTGAGTCCAGAGAGTGCACTGGCACCACTGGGGATGCAGTGCAGTGAGATCAGAGACTGCACTGGCACCACAGGTGTTTTAGTGCAGTGAGTCCAGAGAGTGCACTGGCACCAATGGGGACGCAGTGCTGTGAGTCCAGAGAGTGCACTGGCACCACTGGGGATGCAGTGCAGTGAGTCCAGAGAGTGCACTGGCACCAATGGTGATGCAGTGCAGTGAGTCCAGAGAGTACACTGGCACCACTGGGGATGCAGTGCTGTGAGTCCGGAGAGTGCACTGGCACCACTGGGGATGCAGTGCAGTGAGTCCTGAGAGTGCAATGGCACCACAGGGGATGCACTGCAGTGAGTCCAGAGAGTGCACTGGCACCACTGGGGATGCAGTGCAGTGAGTCCAGAGAGTGCACTGGCACCACTGTTGATGCAGTGCAGTGAGTCCAGAGAGTGCACTGGCACCACTGGGGATGCAGTGCAGTGAGTCCAGAGAGTGCACTGGCACCACTGGGGATGCAGTGCACTGTTTCCAGAGAGTGCACTCTCAGCACTGGGGATGCACTGCAGTGAGTCCAAAGAGTGCACTGGCACCAGTGGGGATGCAGTGCAGTGAGACCAGAGATTGCACTGGCACCACTGGGGATGCAGTGCAGTGAGTCCAGAGAGTGCACTGGCTCCAATGGGGATGCAGTGCAGTGAGTCCAGAGAGTGCACTGGCACCACTGGGGATGCAGTGCAGTGAGTCCTGAGAGTGCAATGGCACCACAGGTGATGCAATGCAGTGAGTCCAGAGAGTGCACTGGCACCACTGGGGATGCAGTGCAGTGAGTCCAGAGAGTGCACTGGCACCAACTGGAGCTGCACTGCTGTGAGTCCCGAGATTGCAATGGCACCACAGGGGTTACAGTGCAGTGAGTCCAGAGAGTAGTCTGGCACCACTGGGGTTGCACTGCAGTGAGTCCAGAGAGTGAACTGTCACCACTGGGGATACCCTGCACTGTGTCCAGAGAGTGCACTGGCACCACTGGGGATGCAGCACAGTAAGTCCAGAGAGTGAACTGTCACCACTGGGGACGCAGCGCAGTGAGTCCAGAGAGTGCACTGGCACCACTGGGGATGCAGTGCAGTGAGTCCAGAGATTGCACTGGCACCACTGGGGATGCAGTGCAGTGAGTCCAGAGAGTGCACTGGCACCACCGGGGATTCACTGCAGTGAGTCCAGATAGTGCACTGACACCACTGGGAATGCACTGCAGTGAGTACAGAGAGTGCACTGGCACCTCAGGGGCTGCACTGCAGTGAGTCCAGAGAGTGCACTGACACCACTGGGGATGCAGTGCAGTGAGTCCAGAGAGTGCACTGGCACCACTGGGGATGCAGTGCAGTGAGTCCAGAGAGTGCACTGGCACCACTGGGATGAAGTGCAGTGAGTCCACAGAGTGCACTGGCACTACAGGGGGTACACTGCAGTGAGTCCAGAGAGTGCACTGGCACCACTGGGGATGCAGCACAGTGAGTCCAGAGAGTGAACAGTCACCACTGGGGACGCAGCACAGTAACTACAGAGAGTGCACTGGCACCACTGGGGATGCACTGCAGTGAGTCCAGAGAGTGCACTGGCACCAGTGGGGATGCACTGCAGTGGGTCCAGAGCGTGCACTGGCACCACTGGGGATGCAGTGCAGTGAGTCCACAGAGTGCACTGGCACCACTGGGGATGCACTGCAGTGAGTCCAGAGAGTGCACTGGCACCACTGGGGATGCTCTGCAGTGAGTCCAGAGAGTGCACTGGCACCACTGGAGATGCAGTGCAGTGAGTCCAGAGAGTGCACTGGCACCACTGGGGATGCAGTGCAGTGAGTGCAGAGAGTGCACTGGCACCACTGGAGATGCACTGCAGTGAGTCCAGAGAGTGCACTGGCACCACTGGGGATGCACTGCAGTGAGTCCAGAGACTGCACTGGCACTAATGGGGATGCAGTGCAGTGACTTGAAAGAGTGCACTGGCACCACTGCGGATGCACTGCAGTGAGTCCAGAGACTACACTGGCACCACTGGGGATGCACTGCAGTGAGTCCAGAGAGTGCACTGGCACCACTGGTGATGCAGTGCAGTGAGTCCAGAGAGTGCACTGGCTGCAGTGGGGATGCACTACAGTGAGTCCAGAGAGTGCACTGGCACCACTGGCGATGCAGTGCAGTGAGTCCAGAGAGTGCACTGGCACCACTGGTGATGCACTGCAGTGAGTCCAGAGAGTGCACTGGCACCACTGTGGATGCACTGCAGTGAGTCCAGAGAGTGCACTGGCACCACTGGAGATGCACTGCAGTGAGTCTAGAGAGTGCACTGGCTCCACTGGTGATGCAGTGCAGTGAGTCCAGAGAGTGCACTGGCACCACTGGTGATTCAGTGCAGTGAGTCCAGAGAGTACACTGGCACCACTGGGGATGCACTGCAGTGAGTCCAGAGAATGCACTGGCACTAATGGGGATGCAGTGCAGTGACTCGAAAGAGTGCACTGGCACCACTGGGGATGCACTGCAGTGAGTCCGGAGAGTGCCCTGGCACCAATAGTGATGCAGTGCAGTGAGTCCAGAGAGTGCACTGGCACCACTGGGGATGCACTGCAGTGAGTCCAGAGAGTGCACTGGCACCAATGGGGATGCAGTGCAGTGAGTCCAGAGAGTGCACTGGCAGCAGTGGGAATGCAGTGCAGTGAGTCCAGAGCGTGCACTGGCACCACTGGGGATGCAATGCAGTGAGTCCAGAGAGTGTACTGGCATCACAGGGGATGCACTGCAGTGAGTCCAGAGAGTGCACTGGCACCACTGGGGATGCACCCGGGTGAGTCCAGAGAGTGCACTGGCACCACTGGGGATGCAGTGCAGTGAGTCCAGAGAGTTCTCTGGCACCACTGGGGATGCAGTTTAGTGAGTCCAGAGAGTGCACCGGCTCCAATGGGGATACACTGCAGTGAGTCCAGAGAGTGCAGTGGCACCACTGGGGATGGAGTGCAGTGAATCCACAGAGTGCACTGGCACCACTGGGAATGCAGTGCAGTGAGTCCAGAGAGTGCTCTGGCACCACTGATCTGCACTGCTGTGAGTCCAGTAATTGCACTGGCACCATTGGGGATGCACTGCTGTGAGTCCAGAGAGTGCACTGGCACCAATGGGGATGCAGTGCAGTGAGTCCAGAGAGTGCACTGGCACTACTGGGGATGCAGTGCAGTGAGCTCAGAGAGTGCACTGGCACCACTGGGGATGCAGTGCAGTGAGTCCAGAGAGTGCACTGGCACCACTAGGGATGCAGCACAGTGAGTCCAGAGAGTGCACTGGCACCACTGGGGACGCAGCGCAGTGACTCCAGAGAGTGCACTGCCACCACTGGGGATGCACTGCAGTGAGTCCAGAGAGTGCACTGGCACCACTGGGGATGCAGTGCAGTGAGTCCAGAGAGTGCACTGGCACCACTGGTGATGCAGTGCAGTGAGTCCAGAGAGTGCACTGGCACCACTGGGGATGCAGTGCAGTGAGCTCAGAGAGTGCACTGGCACCACTGGGGATGCAGTGCAGTGAGTCCAGAGAGTGCACTGGCACCACTGGGGATGCACTGCACTGAGTCCAGAGAGTGCACTGGCACCACTGGGGATGCAGTGCACTGAGTCCAGAGAGTGCACTGTCAGCACTGGGGATGCACTGCAGTGAGTCCAGAGAGTGCACTGGCACCAGTGGGGATGCACTGCAGTGAGTCCAGACAGTGCACTGGCACCACTGGGGATGCAATGCAGTGAGTCCAGAGAGTGCACTGGCTCCAATAGTGATGCAGCACAGTGAGTCCAGAGAGTGCACTGGCACCACTGGGGATGCAGTGCAGTGAGTCCTGAGAGTGCAATGGCACCACAAGGGATGCACTGCAGTGAGTCCAGAGAGTGCACTGGCACTTCTGGGGATGCAGTGCAGTGAATGCAGAGAGTGCACTAGCACAACTGGGGATGCACTGCAGTGACTCCAGAAAGTGCACTGGCACCACTGGGGATGCACTGCAGTGAGTCCAGAGAGTGCACTGGCACCACTGGGGATGAACTGCAGTTAGTCCAGAGAGTGCACTGGCACCACTGGGGATGCAGTGCAGTGAGTCCAGAGAGTGCACTGGCACCACTCGGGATGCACTGCAGTGAGTCCACAGAGTGCAGTGGCACCACTGGGGATGCAGTGCAGTGAATGCAGAGAGTGCACTAGCACAACAGGGGATGCACTGCAGTGACTCCAGAAAGTGCACTGGCACCACTGGGGATGCACTGCATTGACTCCAGAGAGTGCAGTGGCACCACTGGTGATGCAGTGCAGTGAGTCCAGAGAGTGCAGTGGCACCACTGAGGATGCAGTGCAGTGAGTCTAGAGAGTGCACTGGCACCACTGGGGATGGACTGCAGTGAGTCCAGAGACTTCACAGGCACCACTGGGGATGCAGTACAGTGAGTCCAGAGAGTGCACTGGCACCACTGGGGATTCAGTTCAGTGAGTCCAGAGAGTGAACTGGCACAACCGGGGATTCACTGCAGTGAGTCCAGAGAGTGCACTGGCACCACTGGGATGCAGTGCATTGAGAGCACAGAGTGCACTGGCACCACAGGGGATACACTGCAGTGAGTCCAGAGAGTGCACTGGCACCACTGAGGATGCAGCACAGTGAGTCCAGAGAGTGCACTGGCACCACTGGGGATGCAGCGCAGTGACTACAGAGAGTGCACTGGCACCACTGGGGATGCAGTTCAGTGAGTCCAGAGAGTGAACTGGCACCACTGGATATGCAGTGCAGTGAGTCCAGAGAGTGCACTGGCACGACCGGGGATTCACTGCAGTGAGTCCAGAGAGTGCACTGACACAACTGGGAATGCACTGCAGTGAGTACAGAGAGTGTACTGGCACCACTGGGGATGAAGTGCAGTGAGTCCAGAGAGTGCACTGGCACCACTGGGGATGCACTGCATGAGTCCAGAGAGCGCACTGGCACCACTGGGGATGCAATGCTGTGAGTCCAGAGAGTGCACTGGCACCAATGGGATGCAGTGCAGTGAGTCCACAGAGTGCACTGGCACCACAGGGGATACACTGCAGTGAGTCCAGAGAGTGCACTGGCACCACTAGGGATGCAGCACAGTGAGTCCAGAGAGTGAACTGTCACCACTGGGGACGCAGCGCAGTGACTCCAGAGAGTGCGCTGGCACCACTGTGGATGCACTGCAGTGACTCCAGAAAGTGCACTGGCACCACTGGGGTTGCAGTGCAGTGAGTCCAGAGAGTGTACTGGCACCACTGGTGATGCAGTGCAGTGAGTCCAGAGAGTACACTGGCACCACTGGGGATGCACTGCAGTGAGTCCAGAGAATGCACTGGCACCACTGGGGATGCACTGCACTGAGTCCAGAGAGTGCACTGACACCACTGGGGATGCAGTGCAGTGACTCCAGAGAGTGCACTGGCACCACTGGGGATGCACCCCGGTGAGTCCAGAGAGTGCACTGGCACCACTGGGGATGCAGTGCAGTGAGTCCAGAGACTGCACTGGCACCACTGGGGTATTAGTGCAGTGAGTCCAGAGAGTGCACTGGCACCAACGGGGATGCAGTGCTGTGAGTCCAGAGAGTGCCCTGGCACCACTGGGGATGCAGTGAGTCCAGAGAGTGCACTGGCACCACTGGGGATGCACTGCAGTGAGTCCAGAGAGTGCACTGGCACCACTAGGGATGCAGCACAGTGAGTCCAGAGAGTGAACTGTCACCACTGGGGACGCAGCGCAGTGACTCCAGAGAGTGCGCTGGCACCACTGTGGATGCACTGCAGTGACTCCAGAAAGTGCACTGGCACCACTGGGGATGCACTGCAGTGAGTCCAGAGAGTGTACTGGCACCAATGGTGATGCAGTGCAGTGAGTCCAGAGAGTACACTGGCACCACTGGGGATGCAGTGCAGTGAGTCCAGAGAGTGCACTGGCACCACTGGGGATGCACTGCACTGAGTCCAGAGAGTGCACTGGCACCACTGGGGATGCACCCCGGTGAGTCCAGAGAGTGCACTGGCACCACTGGGGATGCAGTGCAGTGAGTCCAGAGACTGCACTGGCACCACTGGGGTATTAGTGCAGTGAGTTCAGAGAGTGCACTGGCACCAATGGGGATGCAGTGCTGTGAGTCCAGAGAGTGCCCTGGCACCACTGGGGATGCAGTGAGTCCAGAGAGTGCACTGGCACGACTGGGGATGCACTGCAGTGAGTCCAGAGAGTTCTCTGGCACCACTGGGGATGCACTGCAGTGAGTCCAGAGAGAGCACCGGCTCCAATGGCGATAAACTGCAGTGAGTCCAGACAGTGCACTGGCACCACTGTTGATGCAGTGCTGTGACTCCAGAGAGTGCCCTGGCACCACTGGGGATGCAGTGCAGTGAGTCCAGAGAGTGCACTGGCAGCACTGGGGATGCAGTGCAGTGAGTCCAGAGAGTGCTCTGGCACCACTGGGGATGCACTTCAGTGAGTCCAGAGAGTGCACTGGCACCACTGGGGATGCAGTGCAGTGAGTCCAGAGACTGCACTGGCACCAACTGGAGCTGCACTGCAGTGAGTCCTGAGATTGCACTGGCACCACTGGGGATGCACTACAGTGAGTCCAGACACTACACTGGCACCACTGGGGATGCAGTGCAGTGATTCCAAAGAATACACTGGCACCACTGGGTATGCAGTGCATGAGTGCAGAGAGTGCACTGGCACCACTGGGGATGCAGTGCAGTGAGTCCAGAGAGTGGACTGGCACCAGTGGGGATGGAGTGCAGTGAGTCCAGAGAGTGCACTGGCACCAGTGGGGATGGAGTGCAGTGACTCCAGAGAGTGCACTGGCACCACTGGGGATGCACTGCAGTGAGTGCAGAGAGTGCACTGGCACCACTGGGGATGCAATGCAGAGAGTCCAGAGAGTACACTGGCACCACTGTGGATGCACTGCAGGGAGTCCAGAGAGTGCACTGGCACCTTGGGAATGCAGTGCAGTGAGTCCAGAGAGTGCACTGGCACCACTGGGCATGCAGTACGGTGAGTCCAGAGAGTGCACTGGCACCAGTGGGGGTGCACTATGGTGAGTCCAGAGAGTGCACTGGCACCACTGGGGTTGCAGTGCAGTGAGTCCAGAGAGTGCACTGGCACCACTTGGGATGCACTGCAGTGAGTCCAGAGAGTGCACTGGCACCACTGGGAATGCAGTGCAGTGAGTCCAGAAAGTGCACTGGCACCACTGGGGATGCAGCGCAGTGAGTCCAGAGAGTGCACTGGCACTACTGGGGATGCACTGCAGTGAGTCCAGAGAGTGCACTGGCACCACTGCAGATGCACTCGGGTGAGTCCAGAGAGTGCACTGGCACCACTGGGGATGCAGTGCAGTGAGTCCAGAGAGTGCTCTGGCACCACTGGGGATGCAGTGCAGTGAGTGCAGAGAGTGCACTGGCACCACTGGGGATGCACTGCAGTGAGTCCAGAGAGTGCACTGGCACCACTGGGGATGTAGTGCAGTGAGTCCAGAGAGTGCACTGGCACCACTGGGGATGCACCCCGGTGAGCCCAGAGATTGCACTGGCACCACTGGGGATGCACTGCAGTGAGTGCAGAGAGTGCACTGGCACCACTGGGGATGCACTGCAGTGAGGGCAGAGAGTGCACTGGGACCACAGGGGATGCAGTGCAGTGAGTCCAGAGAGTGCCCTGGCACCACTGGGGATGCAGTGCACTGAGTCCAGAGAGTGCACTGGCACCACTGAGGATGCAGTGCAGTGACTCCAGAGAGTGCACTGGCACCACTGGGGATGCAGTGCAGTGAGTCCAGAGAGTGCACTGGCACCACTGGGGATGCAATGCGGTGAGTCCAGAGAGTGCACTGGCACCACTGGGGATGCAGTGCAGTGAGTCCAGAGAGTGCACTGACACCACTGGGGATGCAGTGCGGTGAGTTCAGAGAGTGCACTGGCACCACTGGGGATGCAGTGCAGTGAGTACAGAGAGTGCACTGGCACCACAGGGGATGCACTGCAGTGATTCCAGAGAGTGCACTGGCACCACTGGGGATGCAGTGCAGTGAGTCCAGAGAGTGCAGTGGCACCACTGGGGATGCACCTCGGTGAGTCCAGAGAGTGCTCTGGGAACACCGGAGATGCAGTTCAGTGAGTGCAGAGAGTGCACTGGCACCACTGGGGATGCACTGCAGTGAGTCCAGAGAGTGCACTGGCACCACTGGGGATGCACTGCAGTGAGGGCAGAGAGTGCACTGGCACCACTGGGGATGCACTGCAGTGAGTCCAGAGAGTGCACTGGCACCACTGGGGATGCACTGCAGTGAGTGCAGAGAGTGCACTGGCACCACTGGGGATGCACTGCAGTGAGTCCAGAGAGTGCACTGGCACTACTGGGGATGCACTGCAGTGACTCGAAAGAGTGCACTGGCACCACTGCGGATGCACTGCAGTGAGTCCGGAGAGTGCCCTGGCACCAATGGTGATGCAGTGCAGTGAGTCCAGAGAGTGCACTGGCACCAATGGGGATGCAGTGCAGTGAGTCCAGAGAGTGCATTGGCACCACTGGGGATGCAATGCAGTGAGTCCAGAGAGTGCACTGGCACCACTGGGGATGAAGTGCAGTGAGTCCAGAGAGTGCACTGGCACCACTGAGGATGCAGTGCAGTGAGTCCAGAGAGTGCACTGGCACCACTGGGGATGCACTGCAGTGAGTCCAGAGAGTGCACTGGCACCACTGGGGATGCACTGCAGTGAGTCCAGAGAGTGCACTGGCAGCACTGGGGATGCAGTGCAGTGACTCCAGAGAGTGCAGAGGCACCACTGTTGATGCAGTGATGCGACTCCAGAGAGTGCACTGGCACCACTGGGGATGCAGTGCAGTGAGTCCAGAGAGTGCACTGGCACCACTGGGCATGCACTGCAGTGAGTCCAGAGAGTGCACTGGCACCACTGGGGATGCACCACGGCAAGTCCAGAGAGTGCACTGGCTCCACTGGGGATGAACTGTAGTGAGTCCAGAGACTGCACAGGCACCACTGGGGATGCAGTGCAGTGACTCCAGAGAGTGCACTGGCACCACTGGGGATGCAGCGCAGTGAGTGCAGAGAGTGCACTGGCACCACTGGGGATGCACTGCAGTGAGTGCAGAGAGTGCACTGGCACCACTGGGGATGCACTGCAGTGAGTCCAGAGAGTGCACTGGCACTACTGGGGATGCACTGCAGTGACTCGAAAGAGTGCACTGGCACCACTGCGGATGCACTGCAGTGAGTCCGGAGAGTGCCCTGGCACCAATGGTGATGCAGTGCAGTGAGTCCAGAGAGTGCACTGGCACCAATGGGGATGCAGTGCAGTGAGTCCAGAGAGTGCATTGGCACCACTGGGGATGCAATGCAGTGAGTCCAGAGAGTGCACTGGCACCACTGGGGATGAAGTGCAGTGAGTCCAGAGAGTGCACTGGCACCACTGAGGATGCAGTGCAGTGAGTCCAGAGAGTGCACTGGCACCACTGGGGATGCACTGCAGTGAGTCCAGAGAGTGCACTGGCACCACTGGGGATGCACTGCAGTGAGTCCAGAGAGTGCACTGGCAGCACTGGGGATGCAGTGCAGTGACTCCAGAGAGTGCAGAGGCACCACTGTTGATGCAGTGATGCGACTCCAGAGAGTGCACTGGCACCACTGGGGATGCAGTGCAGTGAGTCCAGAGAGTGCACTGGCACCACTGGGCATGCACTGCAGTGAGTCCAGAGAGTGCACTGGCACCACTGGGGATGCACCACGGCAAGTCCAGAGAGTGCACTGGCTCCACTGGGGATGAACTGTAGTGAGTCCAGAGACTGCACAGGCACCACTGGGGATGCAGTGCAGTGACTCCAGAGAGTGCACTGGCACCACTGGGGATGCAGCGCAGTGAGTGCAGAGAGTGCACTGGCACCACTGGGGATGCAATGCAGTGAGTCCAGAGAGTGCACTGGCACCACTGGGGATGCACTGCAGTGAGTCCAGAGAGTGCACGGGCACCACTGGGGATGCACTGCAGTAAGTCCAGAGAGTGCACTGGCACTTCTGTGGATGCAGTGCAGTGATTCCGGAGAGTGCACTGGCACCACTGGGGATGCAGTGCAGTGAGTCCAGAGAGTGCACTGGCACCACTGGGGATGCACTGCAGTGAGTCCAGAGAGTGCACTGGCAGCACTGGGGATGCACTGCAGTGAGTCCAGAGAGTGCACTGGCACCACTGGGGATGCAGTGCAGTGAGCCCAGAGAGTGCACTGGCACCACTGGGGATGCACTGCAGTGACTCGAAAGAGTGCACTGGCACCACTGCGGATGCTCTGCAGTGAGTCCGGAGAGTGCCCTGGCACCAATGGTGATACAGTGCAGTGAGTCCAGAGAGTGCAGTGGCACCACTGGGGATGCAGTGCAGTGAGTCCAGAGAGTGCACTGGCACCACTGGGGATGCAATGCAGTGAGTCCAGAGAGTGCACTGGCACCACTGGGGATGCACTGCAGTGATTCCAGAGAGTACACTGGCACCACTGGGGATGCACCCTGGTGAGTCCAGAGAGTGCACTGGCACTACTGTAGATGCACTGCAGTGAGTCCAGAGAGTGCACTGGCACCACTGCGGATGCACTACAGTGAGTCCAGAGAGTGCACTGGCACCACTGGGGATGCAGTGCAGTGACTCCAGAGAGTGCAGAGGCACCACTGTTGATGCAGTGCTGTGACTCCAGAGAGTGCCCTGGCACCACTGGGGATGCAGTGCAGTGAGTCCAGAGAGTGCACTGGCAGCACTGGGGATGCAGTGCAGTGAGTCCAGAGAGTGCACTGGCACCACTGGGGATGCACTTCAGTGAGTCCAGAGAGTGCACTGGCACCACTGGGGATGCAGTGCAGTGAGTCCAGAGACTGCACTGGCACCAACTGGAGCTGCACTGCAGTGAGTCCTGAGATTGCACTGGCACCACTGGGGATGCACTACAGTGACTCCAGAGAGTGCACTGGCACCACTGGGGATGCAGTGCAGTGAGTCCAGAGAGTGCACTGGCACCACTGTTCATGCAGTGCAGTGAGTCCAAAGAATACACTGGCACCACTGGGTATGCAGTGCATGAGTGCAGAGAGTGCACTGGCACCACTGGGGATGCAGTGCAGTGAGTCCAGAGAGTGGACTGGCACCAGTGGGTATGGAGTGCAGTGAGTCCAGAGAGTGCACTGGCACCAGTGGGGATGGAGTGCAGTGAGTCCAGAGAGTGCACTGGCTCCACTGGGGATGAACTGTAGTGAGTCCAGAGACTGCACAGGCACCACTGGGGATGCAGTGCAGTGACTCCAGAGAGTGCACTGGCACCACTGGGGATGCACTGCAGTGAGTGCAGAGAGTGCACTGGCACCACTGGGGATGCAAAGCAGAGAGTCCAGAGAGTGCACTGGCACCACTGTGGATGCACTGCAGTGAGTCCAGAGAGTGCACGGGCACCAATGGGGATGCAGTGCATTTGAGTCCAGAGAGTGCACTGGCACCTTGGGGATGCAGTGCAGTGAGTCCAGAGAGTGCACTGGCACCACTGGGCATGCAGTGCGGTGAGTCCAGAGAGTGCACTGGCACCAGTGGGGGTGCACTGCAGTGAGTCCAGAGAGTGCACTGGCACCACTGGGGTTGCAGTGCAGTGAGTCCAGAGAGTGCACTGGCACCACTTGGGATGCACTGCAGTGAGTCCAGAGAGTGCACTGGCACCACTGGAGATGCAGTGCAGTGAGTCCAGAGACTGCACTGGCACCACTGGGGTATTAGTGCAGTGAGTCCAGAGAGTGCACTGCCACCAATGGGGATGCAGTGCTGTGAGTCCAGAGAGTGCCCTGGCACCACTGGGGATGCAGTGAGTCCAGACAGTGCACTGGCACCACTGGGGATGCACTGCAGTGAGTCCAGAGAGTTCTCTGGCACCACTGAGGATGCAGTTTAGTGAGTCCAGAGAGTGCACCGGCTCCAATGGCGATACACTGCAGTGAGTCCAGACAGTGCACTGGCACCACTGGGGATGCAGTGCAGTGAGTCCAGAGAGTGCACTGGCACCACTGGTGATGCAGTGCAGTGAGTCCAGAGAGTGCTCTGGCACCACTGAGCTACACTACAGTGAGTCCAGTAATTGCACTGGCACCAGTTAGGGTGCCAGTTAGGGTTACTGGCACCAGTTAGGGTTAGGGTTAGAGGGTTAGGGTTAGGGTTAGGGTTAGGGTTAGGGTTAGGGTTAGGGTTAGGGTTAGGGTCTTAGGGTTAGATCCATTAGGGTTAGGGGTTAGGGTTAGGGTTAGGGTTAGGGTTAGGGTTAGGGTTAGGGTTAGGGTTAGGGTTAGGGTTAGGGTTAGGGTTAGGGTTAGGGTTAGGGTTAGGGTTAGGGTTAGGGTTAGGGTTAGGGTTAATGTTACGGTTAGGGTTAGCGTTAGGGTTAGGGTTAGCGTTATGGTTACGGTTAGAGTTTAGGGGTTAAGGGTTAGTGGTTAGGCATTAGGGGTTAGGGGTTAGGGGTTAGGGTTAGCGGTAGGGGTATGGTTAGTGTTAGGGTTTAGGGTTTGGCGAAGGATTAGGGTTAGGGTTAGGGTTAGTTTAAGGGTTAGGGATAGGGTTAGGTTTAGGGTGAGCGCTAGGGTTAGAGTTAGGGTTAGGGCTAGGTTTAGGGTTTGGATTAGGGTTACGGCTAGGTCTAGGGCTAGGGTTCAGGCTAGGGTTAGGGTTTAGGGTTAAGGTTAGGGTTACGTTTAGGGTTTAGGGTTTAGGGTTTAGGGTTAAGGATTAGGGATAGGGCTAGGGTTAGGGTTAGTGTTTAGGTTCGGTTTAGGGTTAGGGTTTAGGGTTTAGGGTTTGGGTTAGGGATAGGGTTAGGGTTAGGGTTACGGTTATGGTTATGGTTAGAGGTTAGGGGTTAGGGCTTAGAGGTTAGGGTTAGGGTTAGGGTTAGGGTTAGGGTTACGGTTAGGGTTAGGGTTATGGTTAGGATTTTGAGTCAGGGTTTAGTGTTAGGATTTAAGGTTAGGGTTAGGGTTAGGGTTAGGGTTCAGGGTTTAGGGTTTAAGGTTTAGTGTTTAGGGCTAGAGTTAGGGTTAGGTGTAGGGTTCTGGTTAGGGTTTAGTTGTAGGGGCAGTGGTAGTTTTAGTGTTAATATTAGGGTTAGAGTTGTTTGGAAATATTGAAGGCACAGAGTTCTGTTGAGTGTGGGGTTGCGTAAAGGCTCGGGTTTTTTCGGGTCTAACTCGGGTTCAGCTTCTTGTTGCGGTTAGGGTTATGTTTAGGGTTGTAAGGAAAGAGTGAAGACGCAGAGTCCTGTTGAGTGCGGGGTTGCGTAAAGGCTCCCCCAGGGAGTTCAGGTGTACCCAAAGGCTTCCGCTGAGAGCACTTTTTGATGGCAGAAAGTGGCACCGTACGTGTTTTTTCGGGTCTAACTCGGGTTCAGCTTCTTGTTGCGGTTAGGGTTATGTTTAGGGTTGTTAGGAAAGAGTGAAGAC